>NC_084823.1:20835279-21464673 GCF_958449725.1 Rosa rugosa
TGATCAGTACAGGTTCCATTGGTGAAGTACCGATTTTGGTGGTGAAGCCTCAATCTTACATGAATTATAGTGGGGAAGCGGTGTGTTCTCATCATCTGTGTTTGCTATCTTGAGTTAATATAGGTTCATTTTGGTGTTATATACGTTTGATCGTGTCTTATTACTTTATACCTGAAACTCTGGGACATCCCAAAGGAAATGGCTGGGTTTGCTTGACATATTATTAGAGTCAGAGTCTTAAATTGTTGTTGCAGTAAGTGGTATGACTCAGTAAACTTGAAAATGACCCCTTATTGCTATGATTATTTCTATTTTACTCAATGCCATAATCGGTCTTTGGTTACCAACAATGGGTTAGTAGGAATAGTCAGGCCCATGGTTTTCTCTCCTCACAGTGGTCTGGGGTTCAATTTCCCTCTCAGTAGCTGCCTAGCTATTTGCTCGATTTTCCTGTTTCTTAAAGATTGTAGTTTTGGCAGTTGCTGCAGTTTCAACCCCAGTCCAAGAAGCTCGTTTGGAGGAACTCTGGGTAGCCAAAAAAAAAAAAAAAAAACTACAGTCTGGGCGATATGTAAATATTGCTGAAGTGGCTCCAAAGTGTTCGATCTTAAAACCATCACAATTCTTTACCCATCCATTTACAGAGGTCTAACCTGGCCATGTAGTAAACCTACGGCATCGAGTACAAAATCTTAAAATGTTTGAGAAATAGAAATCATATCTTAGTTTCGGATAGTCATGTTTTCTGGATGATTATAGTTCATCTTTGTAACATTGTGATGAACAGTGTTTTTCCTTTTGCTTTTGTCGATGAGTGTACTTATTTCAAATTATTTATGAACATTAATTGCATATATCTCCTTTTATTTACTTCATAATTGGAATTGAACCTTAAGATGGATTCTTTGTCACCTATTCTCATTTCTGGTTCTTAAGGTTGGACCACTAGCAGCATATTATCAAGTACCTCTACGTCATATATTATTGGTATGCATTTTTTATTTATTTTTTTAATCTTAATCTTCGGTCAGACTAAATCAATCTTCAACTTGAATATGACATTATATGTTGTCCGGAATATGGACTTGTAGGTTTATGATGAGATGAGCCTACCAAATGGTGTTCTAAGATTGCAGCCAAAAGGAGGACATGGCTATCACAATGGGTATGTAACTATGTATGAACAGTACTTGAACAGAATTCATGATCTTGAATTTGCAGAAGAATGTTCTTAGTTTATCTTTTGAACTTTTCAAGGAAAGCTAGTTTGATTCTTTTCTTCTATATATAACATGTACTTGTCTGACAAATCTCTAACTGTGATTTGAACATTTGAAAACTAACAACTTGCGAAAGGAAGTCACTTCTGTGGGAATTATATTTTCTGTACTGTTCCAGTTAAGGTCTGGAGCTGTTAGATTAACTTCATTCCTGAGGTCCTAAAGAACCCAGATTTAAAGTCATTTTATTTGTATCATCTGTGTTTTGGACTCTGTATCAGTTTTATATGTTTCTAATTCTTTGCTAGTATATTTCCTCGTACTCGTTTTAATCAACTAATGAAAAAGATGAAATGCTGAGAAAGGGCATTTATAAAAAAATAAAAAATCAGAAAAAAAAGAAAAATAAAAAAAGAAAAAGAAAAACAATTGTAGTGGGATGGTTAAGAAAGGAAAAATATATTCCTTGGAGGATTAATCTGATTATGGATGTCCGGTGGATGGCATTTCAAGTCGCTCAAACTATTTTCAATCATGTTTTCAGAGAAGCTAATTTCATTGCTGATGTGATAGTAGAAAGTGGTCATGTTCTAGGTCCAGCTGCTTGGGAGCATTCTCTGCCTCTTTTTGACTGTTAATTCCTTATTCTTTGATCAAACTACCCCGGTTGTATAAGGGGCCTCTTTGTAGTTGTCTTCTTTAGTTTTGTTCATTGGGAAAAAAAAAAAAGAAAGAAAAAAAAACCTAGAGTTGCTTGTTTCAGATCTTCACGAAAAGAACTTGGCCTCTACGGTCTTCAGGTTTTGGGCCTTTACCTAAAAGAGATTTGGGTAATGCTTGTAGGATCTATGTAATGCTTAGATCTAATTGAGTTAACAATTGTCTTATTTATCCACTTCTCTCATATCTCAAGATGTCCATAATTTTATTTTCTCCTTGTCACAGTGTGAAGAGTGTAGTGGGCCATCTGGATGGCTGCCGTGATTTTCCTCGCTTATGTATAGGTATGTTTCTTAATTACTATTTCCATGAAATTAAGTTAGCTTGCTTTAATTGGAAATTAAAAAGTGATAATATGTATGCAGGTATTGGAAATCCACCTGGTACTATGGACGTGAAAGCCTATCTTCTACAAAAATTCAGTACAGTAGAAAGACATCAGGTATATGATGGTTCCAACTAATTATGAGGTCGCTGCACATGACTAGGAACATTCTTAGTCAATTGTGTTGGTGTCTGTTGTGTTGCCTGATCTCTGTTCTGGACTAGCCATTTCCCTTTTGCCCTGGTCAAGTATCAGTAAGGAGGAACTCCTTTTGTAAGAAGATGGAACTCTCTTAGAAACCCATACATTAGTGATGAATGCTTCACTTTTTATTGGATCGTCACAGGGAAAAACTAAAGATCTCAATTTTAGTTATTAGTTGAGCTAGAGTCTATTTGGCTATGAAGTTGTATTGATCACTGCATTGGTGTCAGAAAAATCTTGTACACCAATTTGTTGCTCTGCATTTCAATGACTGAACTTTGACCAATAACATCAACTTTTTACTGCTTATCTGAACCAGATTGATGCAGCACTGGGTCAAGGCGTTGAGGCTGTGAAGACACTGGTGCTGAATGGATTTGACCCGAATATCACTAGTTTCAATTTGAGGCAAAAATACAAGTATCACAAAGTGTAATGTCAAATTTACAGAACACAAGTCAATAGCACGATGTAACATATTTTATCTGAACCGGGAGGTGAGTTTTTCCTTGCACAGATTAGGTTAATCGTAGCAGTAATGTAATTTATATTGTCTTAGTTTAGTTAATAATATGTAGGGAAAGAATGTCTTGAAAAACAACAAATTTCGGCTCCTCTGTGCTCAACTACTTCAGTAACTTCTGTATAACATTGGAGAATAACCATGGTTTGTACCCAAAGCTTGTGCTGTTTGTAGAGGATTGATTCTGCACATACACACCTTTTAGAGACAATTAACCAAAGAATCCAGACACCAACTAACTTGTAATTATGCAACTGTGTTCAGTATCACCACAACTTAATCTGCATTGTCAATAAGACAACTTGTAAAGACGTAATCAGACCAACTTCTTTCTTAAATTCCCAGAGATCAATCCTCAGCAGTAACAGTAACCTCTAAAGCAATATTATTGCAAGTTAAGTGGCATGGAAATAGCCAAGAAAGGAAATGAACATTACATTTTCATAAATCACACATTATAATTATTGCAAATTAAGAGAATAATATATCATTGATCCCCCAAAAGTTTTGGGCTAGCTCGACCATTGAATGTAGATGCAGTTCAGGAAGTTGAGCTTTATGTCATTATGGACTATACATTGATATTTTTAAAATTTTTTTTTTTTTTTGAAAGGGATATACATTGATATTACACTGTCAAGGAATTTGTGATGTTTCGAATTCAAGGTCCTAGTCTTGAATGCGTAAGCTTATGCCATTAACAGTCATCCCTCCGTCAATGCAAATAGTCTGCCCAGTTATGTATGAGGCAGCAGGCAAGCACAGAAACGCCACCAAGGAAGAAACCTCTTCCGGCTCGCCAGGGCGTTGTAAAGGTGTTCGAGAGTTAATAGCCTCAAGCATCGTTTGGTTACTGAGAATCTGCATATGTTAAAGAAGAGAAAAACAAGAAGATAAATAAAGTAAATACATGACAAGCAGAGGATCCAGATATATATATAACTGGAACATAATGTAAAGTGAACTCTCTGCAAAACTAAGAAATGCATGAAAGAAATCAAGCACTGATATTACATCTTCGGCGAAGGGAGTTCGTATGAACCAAGGTGCAACGCTGTTGATTCTAATATTGTCTTTTCCCCACTCGCACGCCAAGTATCTTGCCAATTGGTTAATTGCTCCTGAAGAATATAATGAGAAGAGCCATTGATTTTAACCTTCAATTTCTGATAACAAAAAATGTAGGCAGAAATTTAATATTGAAAAGTCAAAACTAGGTTAGGAAAAAGACCTTTAGTGGCAGCATAGACACTTCCAATCCCCCCAACTGTTACCACACCAGCAACAGAAGATATAAGAACAATGTTACCAGCTCCTGATGTTTTGAGGAGAGGATGTGCAAGTTGGCACATATTGTAATAAGAGTCAAGATTGGTTCCCATAAGAAATGAGTAATCTTCAGCTGTAATATCAGTTGTTGGCTTTGCTATATTGGTTCCCACATTGTTTACCTGTTCAGCCAAACAATGGGAATTGGATAAATTAATTACATGTAAGGACGCCTATGAGATAAAATCCTATACATGATGCTTCTGTTAGACTCAACTTAATTGCTTTAGAATTAACCACACGGTCAGATAAGGACAATATCAGTTGGTAATTGTATTATGATATAAATGAAATACTTACAAGGATGTTTAGTTTCCCATTGAACAGTGATGAGACCTTCTTCATGAGCTCCTCTCGTTGGGGCTTTGAGACCAAATCACAGACAGAACCAGTGACTTGATTAAAACCCTTGGCCTTCCATTGACTCAACCGCTCATTGAGTTGGACTTCATTCCGGGAACAAGTATGGACCTTTGCACCTAGCCTTGCCAATTCCTCCACAATAGCATATCTAACAATGAGATGAGGTAGTAAAACTATATTATATCAAAATTGGTGTAAGCTAAAACAGAAGTATATTTCAGATAAATGAAAGACGGTGTTGCTGTTTGATGCACAGTTGAATTTTTGACTCACTCAAAATGACAGTTTGAATTTCGGCGACTTTGGTTAATTTCTATAGTAACAGAACAATACAAATAAAACCCAAGTGAAATTGAAGGAGAAGACTAACCCAATGCCTTTGGTTCCCCCAGTGACAAGAGCAGTCATTCCCTCAAGAGACCATCTTCTATCTCTGCTGTCATTGCTAGTAGGATTATTTGGTTGAGCCATCTCCCTAGCCCTCTCTGTCTCTTTCTTTTCTGTCTCGATGGCCAAAATTTCAAGATACAAGGATGGTATATATAGACCTTCTCATCAACTTTAGGAGTCAAGTCCTTGTTTCACAAGTCAAATTTGGTGGCCTCAAAGATAAAGTAAGATGCTTTGATGATGCGACTAGTATAACTTGAGCAGGTGATACTTATTTAAAATTTAAATTATTTTGTAACATACGGAAAATGATGATTCTAGTTGGACCTCTAAATTTTGTTTTTGGACCTCCTCATTAATTTTTTTCTTATAAACTTCCAATTTTGTCCCTTATATTTCTATCTGCACCTCATCTTTTCACCGTGTATCAAGCTGAACCATTCTCCAAAGGAACATTAAACCAAAATTTCAATAATCGGTTGCAACCATAGATGAATCTCATAACATCAAATTCCATTAGAACATCGTTATGAAAATCATCCTCTTTCAAAAGAGGATCTACACGTGTATTCAAAAATTCTGGTCTTCTTCAATTTCAGTAGGTTCTTAAACCAATATAGATCATTAGTTTGAAGAATTATTATATAATTTACATTAGTATGTTCAAGGTCGAATAACCAGAAAATCTGCTGCTTTTACCTTGGCCAATATAGTGATGTGGAGTAGGATGATGAATCAAATAAACTGTGCTGCTATAGAGAATTCATCGCCTCAGATTATATCAAAATGAATATCTTTTTCCCTCCCTTTCACCTCATGGCCACACCAATCTTGAACTCAGTTTCTAAGTACCTTGGTGACTTGAGCCCCGCCAACAAGCAAAAACAAATCTTAATGTTCTGGCTCCCCATTTCGTTGATCGAAAATCCTTTTAGTGGTAATACTTTAACAATAAAATCAGCATATTGATGATAAAGAAAAGCAACAGTATTTATAGTAGGGGCTTTCTTATCCACCTACACCACCTGCCTCTGTCTCTCTGCACCAATAAGCAGAAAGAAGCCATTGATAGGTCCTCATCGCCTCCATTGCGACAGAGATCGACAAAGAAGTGCTGTAATGAGTTTTTTTTTTTTTTTTTTTTGGAAAGGGTAAAATTGGATTTTGAAAATTTTAAAAACTAAAAGAGGTCCAAAAAGAAAATTTGGAGATCTGAATAGACCCACCCTACAGAAAAACTTGCCAAACGCAAAAAAAAAAAAAAAATCGCTTTAGTGCAATTTGCTCTTCCAAATCCCCATGGCTAAATGATCAGTATCCCCATGGCTAAATGAACAGTAACACCAAAGTTGGTTTACTGTTCTGCCCCTCCCTCCCAATCAAATTACAGATAAAATTACCCACGGAAGCACAGACTCTCTAGCTAGCTATTGGATAAATTAATTACATAAAAGGACGCCTATACCTTTTTTTTTTTTTTTTTTAAAAAAACCCCACCCCATTCCCACCCTTGATGGGGCTCGAACTCCTGACCTCTTATATATGAGACCAAAGCCTTACCACCCCACCAAACACACACACCCCCAAAATAATAAAGGACGCCTATACCTGATGCTTTGTTAAACTGAACTTAATTGCGTTAGAATTAACCACACGGTCAGATAAGGACATTATCGATTGGAAATTGATATAATACTATGAAGACCGAAAGGACACCTTGAGTTTTTAGTTTTTTACAGAATCCCAAATTCAATCAAAGCGTCAAAATTCCATGTATTGGACCATGATCTTCTATTTCTAGGGACTTAAAAAATGCAGCATTTCAACAAATCATGAAAACAAATGTTAACAATGGTCATGATGCTGAAGGCAAAAGCTAAACACCAAACAAGGAAACTTTTGGGTAAGTCGATCAATGAATCTGTTCAAATTCACATCCTTCATAGACAAGAATAGCGGTCAATATCACTATTGTAACAATTACCAATAGATCACACTAGTACGTCTCGTAAGAAATCAACATAGTTAGGTAAAGATTCGAACTTAAAACTCCTAAGGAAAGTATTTATCCCATAATAAAATATGATTAGACATAAAACATTTAACTTTAGGAACAAGATCACCTACAAAAGTGTATAGATGTCTATTATTAGATAGGATGCGGCTATTACCACCCTACTAACTATTTTCTCTACCCTACATTCTCTTCTCACCCTACATATATTTTTTTAATTTCAAGTTTGCTTAATTCACCCATTTACAATATCCAAAATACCCTTTTCCAATGTAGGTTACTAGGGTTTAACTTGAAGTCTGTTTCTATTTAGCTTCCTCGCGTGTCGAATTGTTTTTTTGTTAGCATAGCATAAGAACGATTGAAGATGGTGAATATTAAGAAATAAAACGTTAGGGTCTAACGATGAATGAAGATATTAAGAATGAAGTTTAAGTATGTATTCTTTAGGGTGTAATAAGATAATCAAATTGTAATTTTTAATAAGATATTGTCCTTTATGGTAATATTATAATAGGATATTTCAGTCTTTCAATAAATCAAAAACTTGTAGGGTGAAGAAAGTGACTAGTAGGGTGGCAATAGTCGTACCCTATTAGATATCATCTATGCACTTTCATAGATATCTACATATATTCTATTTTTTCCTTAGAGGTATCATCCTGCTTATAAATAGAATTAATATCAATAGAAGTATCAAACATTTATTTTCTTGATAGTAGTTGTTAGACTAGTATATACTTGATTTTTGGGTCTTTATCCATTTACCCTATTTCTAGGGATTTTTTTCTTACTTACCTCATTAAGTTTTTTTAATTTCCCCTTACCCAAAACACTCTAAGGAAGTCTTTCCTAATACCCCATTAAGTTTTTTATTTTTTATTTTTTATTTTTTATTTTTGAGACAATTTTATCCTTACCCCTTTGTTACTTAGAGAGAGAGAGAGAGAGAAAATGGAAGAGAGAGAAACCATAGGAGACTTCGTCGGAACCCCATCACGGGATTCCGACCAACTTTCGCCGGAATCCAATAACCGATCGCCGGATTCCGTACACCGGTTGCCGGATTCCGGCTAACTTTCGCTGGAATCCGGTCACAGGATGCTGCCCAACGGACTTTTCTGAAAACCTCGCTGGAGGTCCCTAAAGAGGTCGTTGGAAAGATTTATTGTCCCCACTAGACGTCTATTGCACCCCAATAGAGAGGCAATAGACGTCTTGCCCCCTAATAAACGTTTCGATCACCCAAATAGGAACTAATCTTCCTAAAATTAGACAAATAAAACTTTGATTTAAGAAAAAAAACGAGGAGATTACATCAATTCAAAAAGTCTATTGCCCCCAATAGACCTTTAACAGACCTCTATTACCCCCCAATAGCCATTTATTGCCCCCCGATAATTTTTTTCCCTTTTTTCTTTCCTTTTGGCTTCTAGGCCTTCTTCCCCCATTTTAACCAAAAACAATTGATTTGGGCACCCAGAAAATGCTCTGGGCACCCAATCTTCTTCTACTTCTTCCTTCTTCCACTGTTGTAGAGCCTGGACGAGAACCTTAAGTTCGCAATTGTGATTCTTTACAACATATCAACAAATTGAGATCTGAGTACCAAGCATACAGTACCAAAATCGAGATCCAAGTACCAAAATCTCGTGTAGAGGCTTTGAATTAAAGAAGCTGTGGACGATGATCTTCTGGTTCAAAACAACGACTCGCGTCGGAGCTTGAGTCCCCTAACCTACAATGGAGGCTTACATCACGCTGCTGCACGTTTCAAGTTGATTAACCTGATTAGGGTGAATGTAAATTGGTTAGAAACAATCGCTCAGGCAACGAGTTTCTTTTGGGCGTCCGAGTGCTCGGCAAATCCATACGCGACACCGGATTCACCAAGGACATGGTCATCCTCATCTCCGACTGCGCCATGAAGCTGAGAGAGAGAGAGAGAGAGAGAGAGAGCACATGTAATTAATTAATTAAGTTAAGGACAAAACTGTCATTTTACTTTAAACAGGGTAAGTGGGAGTAAAAATTTGTTGCTGGGGTAAGTGGGATAATTTTGGCCAATTTTGGTGCTTTGGGCCAAAGACTCTTGATTTTTATCAATTATTAAGTATCTCCAACATGACATCCCTATTTCTACACCACCTAATTTTCCTTTTTCAACATTTTCTCCAGTGACCATATTGACTTGTTCTACTGTCCAATGTATAAAAAGTACATTGAAGTTGTTTTCCTTGATACCACATTCGGATAATTTTTAGTCAGGGTATCTTTCACTGTTATGTACAATCTCATTGTGGAAATACTGTTTCCCCTACGATTAGTTTTCCCTTCGAGGTGAAAGAACCAGTAAAATCTTATAATTTGCGATAACAAGAGGGTAATAAAAAAATTCAGTCATCCTTTCAAAAAAAAAAAAAAACATTCAGTCATAAATATTTTTATTGATATGAACATACATGTTTGTGGTGCTCGATAACAGAATTTAGACTATATATATATATAGTATATATGTACTTGAGTTCTTTTGATTCCAGAAAACAACCATTTCTATAGCAAGTGCTACAATCCGCATACTAGTTATGAAACAATTGGCCATCATATTTGTTGGTTACCGAAGGAGTTTGAGAAATTATTACTTGCAAAGGAAGTTCAAATAACGGTAGGGAAATTGGTCCAAATGATACTTGAACTATGACTCCTTGTAAATTTCGATACCTCAAGTTTTGAAAATGTCAGAACTGTTCTTGAGATTCTGACCTTGACTGAATATATGTACCTAGAGCCGTTAGATCTGTAACGGAGCTTGCCAGCTGGCAATTTTAGGAGGGTAATTTCATCCCTTCAGTCTGTCCTGCCAAATTTAGCTGCAAATATTTGCCGCAAGAATTCATTCTGGACTTTAGTGATCTATTTACCGCTAGTTGACCAAGTCAACATCATACACTTCTAATTTGCCACCATATTTGAAGAAAAAGATTATTGACCAAACTATATATCAGTTTGGTACCTGATGTTTTTGGCCCGACACAGAATAAGTACATGTAATGCCTAATTCTCCTACCTGACCTGATCACAAACACAGCCTGCATTTTGATTGATTTCCAAGGCAAATTCAACATACAAAAAGTTAGTTTCAGCAGGCATTAAACAACAAAAAAATCCACAAGTAGCAAGCAATAACCATAACTACAGTTTGAACTACAAATCTAGGGTCCTTAAATCTACTCAGATCCACTACCTGTTGGTAGAAGGGCATTTGTTGGTCTAGGTTTCCTGTGAGCAAGCGATTTGAACCTTCTGTGTGTGAAACCAGGTCTGGAGGAGCTTGATGGAGTTGTAGTAGTCTGCGATTGCTGACTTGGCACACAAGCAGGCTGGGACTCTTGCATAGTTGAAGAAGAAACTTGTGGCTGCACATTCTGAGGTTCATTGTGCTGCTGCTGGACATTTTCAGCTTCCTGATGCTCTTGCTGCACATTGTCAGCTCCCTGCTGCTGCTGCAGATCATGACCTTCCTGCAATTTTAAAAACACATATAATCCAAAAACATAATATATTATATATATAATGGCTAACAAGCAGCCCTAACACAACAAGATCTGATTTTTAAAGTTAGAGAGATGGAAAGAAAAAACTTATATGGACCTGTTGGGAAGAACAATACATACTTGTTGATCATCGGACATATTCATGATTGAAACTTGATCTAATTTCACCCCTAAGTTCTGATTCTGCTGCAATCCTTGAGACTAAATTGCTTGTGGCCTATATGCAAGTAATCCAATATGGAGTTGGTGAATATTCTAATTTTCATTTGAATATTTCTATATTAAGATTCTTCTTTTTTAATTTAGGGGAAAAAATAGGTAGAATGCATATAAATTTTGACTTGGAAATTATGAGGTACAATGTATCATTTGAAATCCATATAGGTGTTTTCTTTTATTCCATATGAATACAAATATCTATATAGTCTTTACATGGAATGAAAGAAAAAGAAAAACATGCACATAATAAGTACATATGGGCTTCATCAAATGGTACATTATACCTTTATTTCACATTCAAATGTTACATGCAGTTATGGCAACTCGAGGGTACGTAGTTCCACCCTCATCAAATGTCTATGGTAAATATCCTTGAATATCTTTTTCATGTATAGATATTTGTATTCATATAGAATCAAAGAAAATACCTACATGGATTTCAAATGATACATTGTACCTTGTAATTTTCAAGTCAGAATTTATATGCATGCATTCTACCTATTTTTTCCCCTAAATTAAAAAAGAAGAAGCTTAATATAGAAATATTCAAACAAAAATTAGTACCATTCACCAACTCCATATTTGATTACTCGCATATAAGCCACTAGCAATTCAGTCTCAAGGATTGGAGCAGAATCAGAACTTGGCGTGGATTTACATCAAGTTTCAATTGCGAATATGTCTGGTGATCAACAAGTATGTATTGTTCTTCTCGACTTTTTCTTTCTATCTATCTAACTTTTGAAATCACATCTTGTTGTGTTAGTGTTGCTTGTTATCCATTATATATATATATATATATATATATATATATATATATATATATATATATATATAATGGATAACAAGCAACACTAACACAACAAGATGTGATTGGACGTTAGTATTTTAGCCATATCATCAATACAAGTTTTATCATCAATTACATATCCGGTGGTGTTTATATTCGTGGAAGTTTCTAAATCGTTTGAAGACAATAAAGTTTTTAATTTTTTTTTTACGTCTGAAAATTCTAGAAAGATATCTATTTTTATCATTTAGAAAACATTGTAACCCTTTTTAATTAGTGACATCTTTAGCTTCATCTCTTGCCTATCCATACATCAAGCAATTCCAAAACATGCCAATTGATCCCCATCTAGAACAAGAATGTGTCGGTTTAAGCTGGACAAAAGATAAAAGGAAAGAAGTGACAATATTAACAAATGTAATTGGAAGATTGATGATTCAATCTCTACATTGTATTTTTTTTTTGGCGTCTAATTAAATTTTCCCATTTATGGTTATACATCAAATCAACACGTATGTCTTATTCGGCTCTAATTGGTTTATTGACATATTTTGGATTTGATTGAATACTAGCCTCTTCAGATGTGCTCACAGACTTGTTCATTGGCTTTATTTATTTATTTTATATTTAGTGTATGGGAGGTTCTATTCAGACCTCTCAATTTACTATTTGCACCTCTTCTAATTTTTGTAAATTCTTTTTTCCTATTTTACCCCTTCTATAATTTTTTTTTTTTTAGAATACCCCTTCTATAAATTAAAAAAATAATAATAATAATAAAAACTGCCTCTTTTCATCGTGTGCTCTCCTCAACAGAGTCAAATCATCTTTCTTTCATTTGTTCAACCCACCTAAGGTTCTCTATTCTTTTAATATAAGGTCATGGAGATTGATCAACAAGTTTTATTTTTCATTCTTTTTCCACCCAAGCCCTATATAAACAATAATGGCTTCCATAATCACTGACTACTTGTTTTTGATTCTGAAATTGAATTGAGACTTATCAGCTAAGTATGTAGAAGGCTTGCCAAATCCATATTTATAATTTTATATAAGTAGAAATGATAATCGGAGAAAAACATGATATTGAATTGGGTTTAGTGAGCTTTGTACTTCTTGGGTCTGAGAAAGCGAGAGGTACCAAAATTGGATTGCTTCACATAAAGAATTGGTCTTTATTTTGGTTTTTGATGCATCAATAATATTTTTTTTTTGAAAGGGGTTTGGAACCCAGCCTAACTGGGAGGCTCAGCCCCACGCCCATTATTATTATTAATATGAGAAGGATGATTGTCCAGCGAGGGGGACATATTACCTACACCTCGAGTACTAGTACAAGAATCCTCATAGAGTACATCCTGGATAATCACAGGAGTCTCATCTAACCAATAATCATCTAAGTAAGAAACACTAGCAAGATGCGCCAATCTATTTGCTTCACGATAAATATGTTGTAAAGAAAAAGAAGGAATAGCATTCAGGTATGCTTTACAATCTTCAACAATGCAACCTACCTCAAAGAAGTCCTCCATGCCTCCATTAAGTGCATTAACCACCACAACACAATCGGTCTCAATGTCGACCTCTGTCATGCCTTGGTAAATAATTAGAAGGAGACCTGCTCTCATAGCCTCACACTCCATATGGAATGCAGATCTAACCGGGAAAAAAAGGCGTGCAATTGCAGCTAAACACACACCAAACTCATCTATGATGATTGCCCCTATTCCACCTTGACCCGTAGCCGCTAAAAAAGCACCATCCGTGTTCAATTTGAGTCTGCCACTTGGGGGAAGTTTCCACTTGGTCCTCCTCCTAGCCTTCTTTGACACTGTCACAGGGTGCATAGCTTGATAGTCCTCTAGAAATTTTGAGGCCCAGGCTGTTGTATTGAGGGGGTTAAAAGTACTCCCCTTTCAAAGAACATTATTTCTTTCATTCCACAAAGCCCACAATAGCATGCAAAAGAGGTCCCTCTTAGAATGAGACAAAGAACCAAAGACATGCATTAACCATCCATGCAAACCACCACCAAACTGAGAACGTACCTTTAAATTCAATGGCCCATGCAACCAAAAGTCAACCACTCTTTTACACCCCATGAAAACATGCACGTCGTCTTCCAAGTGACCACCACAGAAAACACATCTAGTGTCGAGGATTGTACATTTTTTAAGTAGTGCAGCCCTTGTAGGTAAGATGCCCTTGTATAGTCTCCAAACAAAATAGCGCATTTTTGGTGGAACTCGAGCACTCCAGATTGCCTTCCAATGCATGCAAGATGCGCCTCTTGAGCTTCCAGAAGATGTGGAAGACGACCTACTCGTTAAGCCTTCAGTCATCCTGTAGACGTGATACCCACTCTTCACACTGTACAAGCTCTTATTATCATAGTGCAACACCCACTTATCAGCCGCATCACGCAAACTCAAAGGTATGCTAGCAATAAGATCCACCTCCATATTGGAAAAAATCTCTTCAAGAATATTTAATGAGGCAAAGATTGAACCTTTTTGGAGGGAGGTGTAGTTTTGATGATGATGTGATGATCTTTTCTAAATTTGAATGAAATAGAAAATTTGTTACGTGCAAGAAGAAAATATGGAATATGAAAGCATGATTTGATGACTTCTTTGCTCATTTTGCTGCTGGAAATGGAGGTTTGGCTTCCTGGATCCATGCCCAAAGACCAATTCTTGTTATTTTTTCAGGTCTCATTGCGTGGAAGATCAAATAGCTGGGTTTGTCAATAGGAAATTCTTTCTCTTCTTCTTATTTTTTTAGTGGGTAAAATAGGAAATAAAATTTTACAAAAATTATAAGAGGTCTGAATAGCAAATGGGGAGGTCTAAATAGAACCACCCTTAGTGTATACATGTGTTACCTATTTTTGTTAAGTTTTTATTTTTATTTCTTCTCAAACCACAGGACATCTTTTTCTGAATAAAGTCAAATCAACTTGTCATTGATACTCAAGCCAGAATGGCTATTATACATATCCTTCCACTGTCATCTATAGACAGATAAGAAGTTGTGGTGGTACCACAATGATACATACATAGGGACAAGTCTACTCATTAGACATCAAGTGCTCACTTAATAGAAGCAAACATGTTAAATTATGAAACATAAACATGGTACATAGACTTACTATAAACCTAAGGAACAACAGTGTAATTAGTTGGGTCAATCCACTTGAATCCTAAATACGAAACTCTAGAGAACCAGAGTTCATCCACTAAGTTCAAAGTTAGGCCCAAACCTGCACCCACAGGTCCTTTCTATGCCTCTCAAACCCTATAAACACCCTAACTGTTTTGGGCCTCCAATCAGTGTTGGTTTCACCCATTGACCTGGACACCCATACTGCATGAGTCTCCCGACTCATTACTTCTCTGTTCGCCTCCACAGCTCCATCTTCAGCCATTGCCGCACTTGCGTCACCCACCGCAGCACTTGCAACGCCGTCCACTGCTCCACCTGTAAAGCCATGCACATCATACCTCTTTATGCCTCTATGCCTTGCTTTGGCCTTCTCCCACACTACCAAGCCCAATTCAAAAACCACCAATCACCAGCTCCTTCTCAGCTGGAAGCACAATCATCCAGAGGTGAAGGGAGGGTGACTCGGTTTGTCTCATCCATCCTTAAACTTCAATTTTAGCAACCCAAATTGCGATCCTCAACTTCAGTGCTCGAAGAGCCATGGTCGCAGAGATCATCCCTCTCATCTTCTTTATCACCAGATCTATCCACATAGCCTTTAAACGTCCCCTCCTTAGTCCACCCGACCTGATTCTTTCTTTGATTGCCACCTTGAGAGGTTGGTGGCATTTGCGACTTCAAGTTTAGACTGGTGATTGGTGAGACACGATGGAGAGGAACAATGAGGATATCATCTGTGTAACGGGGCATTGGACTGCTACGTGTAGATAGCGAGAGGCAGAGAAAGATTGTCTGCTTGGTGTTGGCACTGTGTGCTAGTGATGGAGCCCCAAGCAATGGCAGCTAGGGTTTGCAAGAAATTGAAACTCTCGTAGCGAGAGCGAGAGTCAGAGAGCCATGTGACATCTAATGCAAGGCATCTAAAACCTTAGAGAAATTTTACTAACACATCCCTAATTTCTTAATGCACACCCCTCAAACTATTTTTGGCCATTTTTCCTCAATTTTTCCGCCTTTACCCTCCATCTCTTTTCCTCCTATTTCCTCTCTCTACAGTCTCTACTCACCCATTTTTCTCTTTCCGTGTCTCTCTTCTATCCACCTATTGATCTCTATTCCCTCTCCCTCCAAAACCGTCTTCTCTTACTTGTTCTACCACACCAGCACGTAACACTACAAAGATTTAGACCGATTCTAACAAGTAGATTGATGAACAGAAGAAAATATGACATTGCGGTGACTATAACCTTTTTAAATTGTAATGGCCTTAATGGGTTATATGTGAGAAACAAATCTTCAGACGAAAATATGACATTGCGGTGACTATAACCTTTTTAAATTGTAATTGTCTAATGGGTTATATGTGAGAAACAACTTTTTAGAAAGAAAAAAAAATGGTATAAGGACAAAAACTATAAGCTGTGATGAAGGTATTTGGATTGGCTGGATATTGAAAAACTATTTTTAGCAAGGAATGCTTGGATTCCCAATGAATGCAAATTCATATGGCGAAGTCGTTGGTGATCAAGATCAAATGTCATTGAGGCTTCCAAGGGTACGTACTAGTATTACTACTATTATTATTTTATGTATTAGAGAGAACTAATACAAACGCATTTCAAAAGTGGCCAACAAAAAATAACATTTTAGTTAATTTAACTGAAATATTTGATTAAAAAATAGCTAGCATTGCTAAATATGCTTATACATATGTTCATTGGATTTAAAATTTTTTTTTTTTCATGTATACAAGTGGTAACTATTTTTGTTAAGTTTTATTATTTTTTTTTCTCAGGCTGCAAGGCATCTAAAAACCTGAAACCCATTATCTTTTTTTTGTCTTTGTTTTTTCTTTCTATGTATTTAAGTTACCGTTTTATCCTCCACATATTATATTTTCTAATTTTTCAATTTAATGTTGCAAGGACACTTGAGGGTTATTAAAGATATAACCACAAGCCTTATTAACTTAACTAGTACTGAAGATTTGATTTAACTCCATTTCGATAAAAGTAGTACCTATGTTGTGTCTCATCGATCTAGCTGCCTAAACTTTATTTTTCATAATTTGCATAAAACTCAACTAATTGGATATCTAATAACTATTTTCAGGAAGGAATGCTTGGATTCCCAATGAATGCAAATCCATATGGCGAAGTGCTCAGTGATCAAGATCAAACGCTATTGAGGCCTCCAACGGTACATACCAGTATTATACTACTTTTTTATATATTAGAGAGAAAGAGAATGCTAAAGGATCTAAATGTTAGCTAAGATGCTATTTTGGCGCTACTTTTAAAAGATGCGTGCATCAATTCTCTCTATTTTAGCTAGTTTTGAATTTATATTATTTATTGAATGAAAAAATAAAATAGTTTAAATGAATTTAACTATTACACATAACAAATTAAAATGAATCTCTTAAATTAGCAAAAATAAATAGAAAGCTTTATTTCGCTCTCTATATTTAGGAGCCAAATAGCTAACAGTTACAATTGAGATCCACTTATGAGATTGGTGTAGCTGCTAAAATGAATAAAAATACACTATTGAGGATATACTGTCCAAAATAACTAAAGACCTAAGATAAAAAGTCTATTAAAGATGTCCGAAAAAAAAATTGAGAACATAAGTTTTTGTTAAATGGGTAGATTGTTTAAGGAAAACTGAAATTGGGAGAGAATTGAGTCGTGCTTTTATTGATAATAGAGTCCTCTTTATATAGAGGATTACAAGGCATAAAATCAGAGTTGTACAAGGAAAGTAATATTACATTAATTGGATATCTCCAAGATTCTCCAATATCATCTCTAATTCTAATCATATTATCACTAGGTTAAGTAATCTAGAGTTTGGGTCAGACACATATTCTAGATTTACTTGAACACTCTCCCTTGTGTTGCCCAAACGTGGTGCTCCTCTCGTTGCCTCATTAAAAAACTTGCCGAGTAACAAAAACCCAGTGGGACAAATATAACCTCGGTCGAAGGGGAAAAAGAGCACAACACACCCTTCAAGTTTCGAGACCATACATGTAGACATCTCCCCTGATGTCTGCATCTCCCCCTGATGACTACAGTCATGGGAGTTCGGATAACTTCCGCAAACGATGCTACCAACATGTTTCTCGAAAGTGAAATTTAGACAATGACTTAGTGAGCAAGTCTGCCATACTGTCCTTAGATCGGACCTAGTTCGCTTTGATCTTGAGGAGAGTCTGTTCTTGCTGATTATGCTTGGAGTTGTCACTTTTGATGTAGCCTTGTTTCATTCGTTCAAAACAAACAACATTATTATAAATGCTTGTAGGCTCATCTATGGTAGACTTCAAACTACAATTGTTCGAACATGCGTAATTATGGATCCAATCCATATACATTCACGAACCACTTCGTGAAGAGCAATAATCCACTACAAAAAAGAAGTCAAATGGCCACGGCGCAACGCCGTCGCGGAAAGTCAAATTGCCGTCGCAAAAGACCAATGGCGACGGCTAGGCGACGACAATTTTGCCGTTGTCGTTGAGGGCGTCACCATTGCTATTTGCGACGGCAATTACGCCGTAGCTTCAAGTTTGACGACGACAACTACGCCATCGCAAAGGTCAATAGCGACGCCACCTACCGCAACAGAATTTTTGCGACGGAAACAATGCCGTCGCAAAATATGAATTATTAATAAATAAAAAAAACTTTTCTTTTTTAACAAAACGCATACAATTGACATTCTGTTCAATTACTTAATTATGCAAACAAGATAATCTATAAGTACAGAGCCAACAAAGTGTCAAACGATAATTAAATTTGAAATACAAAGCTTGGATAGATAATATTTGAGGTATAATTATACAGATACAAAAATGCACTAATATTTAAACCTAAGCTAAAACTAGGCAGCTTGCCCATGCGATGCGCTGCCAGATTCTGTTTGATTTTCTTAAATTTTATACAGAATCTAAATTTACTAAAATTTCATATCACTCTGGTCTTTGTGCCGAAAGAACTTTTGGGATGGTTGATTTCCAGGATATCCTTTCCCTGAGAAAGTTGAAAAATGTAATCAGATAACTAATTCAACCATATTAATTGTAAATTAGAACTCAGCTGAGCTATAATAACAACTTTCCAGATAAAGGAAGATCACACATTCACTCACAAACAGAAAGAAAAAGTAGAGAGTTCATACCAGAAGTGAAGCAAATGATCACATCACCATCAGCTGCCCAACAGTAATCAAATGATGTTTCTTAATTGTTTCAGTTGCTAACACTAGCCAAACAAACAATGCAGACTAAGTATCACATCAAATGCATGATCCAATCTAAAGAAGATGTGAACCATCGCGTAAGCAGTTTACATTTTGAAGGCCAAAAGCAATAGCAATGCCCTGCGTAAGACACCTAAAATAATGTGATTTTCTGAACAAAAAGATGGTCAAACTAGAAGGAAATGGAGAGTACTATAGTATATGCTCTACGTACAGAACACAGAAGCAGTATAAGTCCAAGTTACCTAATATTAGCTGGCATTATGAACATTAAGCTTCACCTTGTAGGAACCGGTAAACAAGAATTCATATGATTCTAAAGCCCTTGGGCATACAATTTACTGTTAACTGTGGCTCCACCATAGAAAATAGTTATCATTTAAAAACAGAAGGACACAATTTTTTAAAAGAAAAAACTATTACCTAAAAACTGCACAAGGTATATCTCTGTAATCCGGTTTGCTAGGTTGCCCTCCAAAAACTGTTTTCTGTAGGGAACATAAAGTAAACAAATTAATAGCTTGAAGCCATCTCCTTGTTAGGAACCAAATGTTCAAGGAAAAACAATTACACATCATACGTTAATGCAAACATTACAAAGAAAAATACATACTGCAAAGCATGTTCCCTCCATTAGAGCAACATGGGTAAGGTTAGCCCGGTTTGTGACATCACCAACAGCCCATATACTAGGAATGTTGGTACATGAATACTCGTCCACCTGAAAGAGAAAAAGAGCCAAGATGTACATGATGTTATTGCTTGCCTCCTAAAACAATCACTATCAACCATATTAATTATAAATTAGAACTCAGCTGAGATACAATAACAACTTTCCAAATAAAGCAAGATCACACATTCACTCACAAACAGAAAGAAAAAGTAGAGAGTTCATACCAGAAGTGAAGCAAATGATCACAACACTATCTGCTGCCCAACAGTAATCAAATGATGTTTCCTAATTGTTTCAGTTGCTAACACTAGCCAAACAAACAATGCAGACTAAGTACCACTTCAATTGCATGATCCAATCTAAAGAAGATGTGAACCATCGTGTAAGCAGTTTACATTTTGAAGGCCAAAAGATCCGATGCTCATTTGATAATGAGAAATGGAAAACCAAAACAACCACTGAATCACATTTTCAATACCTGAGAAAGAACTAAATAAAGAAATCTGATTTCAGTTGTATCAGTCTTTGCATATGATCATATTTACAACCATACAAAAACTTATATTTACAATCAAACTCTATAAGTATCTGAGCAAGCACATAATGAAATAAAAGAAAAGGGGTTGGACACAAGGGGATCTGAACCAATTTTTTTATAATTATTTTTATCATCAAGTCATGTTTTGTTAACTTTAAAACTTAATTACTAATGGAATCTCCCCTCTTTGGCAATGAGATTCTAACCTGCATATCAAAGAAGAAAGACAAAAAAAATAAACAGAATGTGTCTAAGTGAAATGGTAAGAAATTAAAAGGAACAAAATGTGGCATGTAATGAAAAACATAATGGAAATTACCTTTGAAGTTCAATGTGCAGTAAGCAATACCCTCTACCATGTTTGTAGAGATCTAGGAAACTCCTACTGTAAGATAATAATACAAACTCATTTTGTATCCATTCGACAGTGCTCAGGCTCACTAGTTGCCAACCTCTTCCATCCTACTCACCCACCCCCTGAGAAACAAAGTAAAAGGCATTAATATATTGCAGCATGAGGTGGTGCAAGATAAAAAGATGTTGTAAATTTCAGTTATATATTGGACACGACTTGTCAACACTTGAGCTTTGCTGCCATGCATCCCCTTCATTTGAGCTTGTCTCATCACATACTTCATTACATTAATCCCAGTACAGAATCACTTTCAATTCTTTGATTTGTTAAAGCAATAAAAGAAATCTGTCCCATAATAAAAGAAATTGGTTAAAGCTGACCTAGAAAGCATTCAGTCTCAAGGCTCTTCTACCACTACCCGTTATAGCATTCTTCTATTGAGCTTAATCCACATACCAAAAGCAATCAGTCCCAACAAAAACAAAATCAATTTTTCTAATCAAAATCGTTCTCTACGTACGCTTGCTATTGGGTTATATCAAAATAAAAAATAAACACAAAATAAAAATCAGAAAAGTGAAAAACAAGCCTCGTGCCTGCGAACACTCGAACGCAACCAAGGGAACCAGTTTCTTCAATCGACCGGAAGAAAAAGTTAGGGTTTATGTTGGCCAGTATCTAGATGTCTTAGCCCACCCCGGAATCACGCACCTATCAACCATTGGCCAAATTTTCAATTGGAGATGTTAGTAACCCTCACTTTCTATAATTAATTCAAAAGACCCAAGTAAGAGGAATAAGAAGACTAAGATAGATGAGTTACCTGAGAGGAAGACGGAATGACAATGGAATGAGTTTCTCTGTGTGTTTGCTCTGTGATGAGAGGAAGAGAATGAGAGAGGAAACTAGATCTGGATCTGGCTTTTACATTTTTTTTTTCCCCTCATACTCGTATCTTATTTCCTAAAACAAGCGACGGCTTGTTAGCTCTGTCGCAATTGACACAAGTACATGCGATGGCATGTATATGCAGTCGCAATTGATAAGAACAAAAACGACGGTAATGCAAAGCTGTTGCATCTTATTTATGAGTTCGCGACGGCAGTAATTGCAGTAGTTAAAGGAGGACCATTAGCTACGGAAAATCTGCACTGTGGCCCTTTGCTGTAGCCAATTGAATTCTTTTTTGTAGTGATCTCTGCATAGTTCGAAGATATAGCGACTAGGCTCTGTTCTGTAGACCTCCAAGATATCGCAGTCTTACCCATGATGAACACTTAACTAGTTTGGGAATGACCTTTGTGCGGGTCTGAGAGATACCCAACATCAGCAAAACCTTCCAAAACACATGTCGTTTTGGGATGGGGATAGAGGACGCAGGCCAGTGTTGGCGGCGTTCCTGGTGTGTGATGAATCCAAATCTATCGTCTCTCTGTAGGGATAGAACAAGCCCATATCAATCGTACATCTCAAGTACCAAAAGATATCTTTTGCACCAATCCAATGGTGTCGCGTTGGCGCAAAGCTATATCTAGCTAACAAGTTCATGGCAAATGAGATGTCCGGTCTTGTGCATTGAGCTAAGTACAATAATGCGCTTATTGTACTCCAGCAGGGCACCTTTGCCTCTAGCACATCTTTGTCATCATCCCTTGGACGAAGAGGATCATTTTCAGAATCAAGACTACGAACGATCATGGGGGTGCTTGAAAGCTTGACCTTGTCAAAATGCCTAAGCATCTATCAACACGATGCTCAAGTTCCAAACCGAGACATAATCGTGTTCTTCCAAAATCCTTCATCTCAAAATCAGATTTCAAGTGTTCAGCGGTTTCCTTTAATTCTTTAAGGGCTTCTAATAAAGATCATGTCCATCATGAATCGCGATAGAATCCGAAACTTGTTATGGAAACGCGTGGACATATCCTTTCCCAATCAAGTAGTCACTTTAGTGAGCTTTTCAACCTTATTGTAAATGCGCTCCGTGGTCTAGAGCCACTTGGCTTGGGTATATGAAGTTCATAATGAACCTTCATGTATATTCCGTATCTAGACCCCCATAGAGATACGTAGTGACCACATTTGTAAGCTACATATTCAGTTATTCGGAAACTACCAAACTGACAAGGTAGTGGAGTGCAATGACATCCATTACGAGAGAATATGTCTCATCGTAGTTGATTCCAGGGCATTTTTGTGAGAAGACTTGCGCCATAAGGTGAGATTACCATCTCTTTTTCTCATCACACTTTCTAATGAAGACCCATTAGTCAATAGGTTTTATGTTAGGAGGTGTTGGCATCACTGGCTCGAAAACCTTCCTCTTCGTTAGAGAATCTAACTTAACTTGGATCACATCTTTCCATTAGGCCAATTTTCTCTACGTTGACATTCATTCATCAACAGAGCGTGGTTCGATATCATCAAACTCAACAAACTCATGTGCAATGAAATGCGCAAATACATCATCAATCATGATGGAGTTTCTGTCCCATGTCTCATGTACACTAGTGTAAATTTCATAGAGCTCTATATTCTCAGGTATGGGTTCTGACGTTGAGGCGTCCCCCAAAGGTAATCATAATCCGGAAGATTCTCATGAGACAAATTTTGAGCGTCGGTGATCCAAGGATTGGGTTGTGCTAAAGTATCATTCGAACCTACGGGCCTCCCACACATCCTAGCTGGGGCATGACCTATAACGCCAGAGTGCCACTCTCTATGGCGTTAGCGCCATGCCTACCTCCATGTAGGGTGGCGCTTACGTCCTCTCGTAGGAACGTCCATCCTTGCAGGCATATTTGCAGCATATATGTGTGATCTCGTCACTTTAACAGGGATCGAGATGAGACATAGTAAGGACAGACCACGACAATTCATGTCGTTCTTGTTGAACATCCGTGTTATTATCTCCCCCTAACGACGGGAAGACTGTCTCATCAAAGTGACAATCCGCAAATCTAGCGATAAGGAGATCGCCTTGCAAGGGCATTAAGTGGCGGACGATTGTTGGAGTCTCAAATCCAACATAGTTGCCCATTCGTCTGTAAAGACCCATCATAGTGCGTTGTGGTGGCATAATTGGCACATAAATGTCACACTCAAATATGCGTAAGTACGATACTGGTACCCAGTAACTAGCTGTAACACAGAGGTAAATTGAGTGGCGGTGGGTCGTAGACGAATTAGCATAGCTGCATGCGATATTGCATCACCCCAAACAGATATAAGAAGATTGATGCACATTACCAATGTCCTGACTACCATCGTAGTCATTTCAGCGAGACCATTTGGGTGTGTACATGGGAATATGATGTCCAACATTAGTCCCGTTGCAATAACCATCAAAAGTCATTGATGTAAACTCTCTAGCATTGTCAAGTGTAATTGATTGAATAGGATGATCCGGGGAGTGAGCTCGTTCTCATATGATATGTGCTAGGAGTGTAGTAAAGCAGCATTTACAGGTGGACAATGGCACAACATGTGACCAACGTGTTTGCGTGTCAACCAACATCATGAGATATTTAAACGTCCGCAAGTTGGTTGAATCAGTCTATAGAATCCCCATGGATTCTATGTAAGAACAGAATGAGTATTGTCATATCCTTTGCATAGGACGGTCTCAATTTCCCTAAGGAATAGGCTTTGTAAAACAAGCGAGAGGCCCTAGAAGCAACCAATGAGGATTTTGGTTGGGCCTGAGCGTCTGAAACATTATTTGAAGCAAAGTTGGTGATTGTAGCATCACCTGAGGCGCCATCTCCATGATGGACGCCATCCATGACATCATGGATATGGACTGTGCCAGCCCTAAGCTGGTGGTGGATGGCGGCAGCGCCAGAGGCAGCGGCGGCTGCCACACTTAGTCCATGAATCAACTTTTGATTCATGCTTCGTTTTGCTCGAAAGAAAAGATGTCCATGTGAAGTCTTTAGTAGACGGATCATCATATCATGACTAGGATGACCTATCCTGTCGTGACAAAGCCAATATATGTCTAAATCCAAGAGAGCTTCTCTCATAACTTTATTGGATTTAATAGCTCGAATAGTGGTGACATAAAATCCACTAGAGAGACACATATGTTTCTCTAGGTTGCGCCTTTGTTCGCAGTCATTAGAGGTATTGTAAAGGAACTCTATTCCGTTCTCTACATGCCTTTTTGCATGGAATCCATTGGCTCGAATAGCTCAATAGTGTGTGTTTTGGCCCTAGGAGGGTAGAGAACTCTTGCGACATTAATCAAGGTGCCATTTGGCAAAGGGAACTTGGGCTATTTCATATCCTTGAACTAATACTGATGGCCCAGCCATCGTAGTCACAAAGTAATATGCTCAGAATTAAAATGGAGTCATAATGAAAAGAACTCAAAATTTTATTCATAAGCCAACGGTGTACACCATTGTCTCTTAACCATTAAGAGAATCTAATCTAAATACTAGCTAATGCAAAACAAAGGTAGTCGTTTGACTTCTTTCAGTAACTCCAAAATAAATATGACCAGGTGAGTAGAGAGATGTCGGTGATGCAATGCTCGTTTAAGTACCACTTATCTCAAAACCTTCCTAGACATCATACTCATTTTGGATGAGCCTATGTGAAGAAAAACTAAACCAATGGCATTTACTACAAAATATATGGCAATTGCCTATTACATCTCTTGGAAAAATAAAGACTTAAACAGAATTGGCGATCTATTGATCCCTGCCAGATTTGAAGTCTTCAACCCTTCACTCTAGATCATCTTCTTGATCTTCTTCTTCCACATAGTGAGCTTCTCTTGCTTTACAATATGCTTTGTAGGCGGTGACAATTTCTTCACGAGCTTTACAATTGTGTGCCCAATGATTGGATACTCCACATCGAGAACCTACATCTCTTTGCTCAGAATCCATTGATTGAGGCGCTTTAAAAGCGTTATAATGATGACTCTTAGTGTTGGTGGCGCCACCAACATGGCCAGAGGCATTGCCTCCCTCTCTCTTTCCATGTTGACCTCTTCGGTTCCGTGTTCGCCTATTTTGGCGGTTACCTTCCTTATTAGAGCGAGAATATGGACCACAACGTCCAGAATTGTCCCTAGATTTAGGGTTTCGCTCTTGGCGCCCTTTCTTAGGGGCGCGACTATAATTAGACTCCAGAATATGCTCTGTTCCCACATATCTCGAATTATAGTTCTTCACAAGGATGTGGTCATGCTCTTTAGCGACATTCATAGCTTCAATGAGCTCATGAAACCTTGTGATCCGTCCTGCAGTAACATCGATTTGATAGTTTTTAGCAACCATCAATGCAGAGACGGGGAAGGTAGAGAGAGTCATCTCAATCAACATTGCATCTATGATATCTTTTCCACAGAATTCCATTAAGGATTTAATGCGAAGTGCTTCCGAGTTGTAGTCAATAACATACTTGAAATCATAGAAGCGGAGGCTATGCCATCTCACTTCGAGGTCAGGAAGCAGGGAGTCACAGAAGTTGCCAAAACTTTCTTCGAGTGAGACCCACAGCCTTCTGGGGTCTTCTTCGTTCATATACTCGTACTGGAGCGAATCATCCATATGACGAATCATTAGGATGATGGCTTTCGCCTTATTTGCCTCCAACGCTGCTCTATTTGCTTCCAAAGCTTGAGCTTGCTCAACAGTTAGCACGTCCTAGTTAGGCTCGAGAATCATATCCAGGATTCCATCGGCCTTGAGATGCTGGCGGACATCACAAACCCACTTGTGATATCCAGAGCCAGGTTTTCCCAATGGAGTGAAGTCCAGTTTATTCAGGTTACTCATCCTGAACAAGAACAAGAAAAAGGGTTAGTTTTAGAGTGGAAAAAGCTATCACGAAAACATATAAAATTATTGAGCGTAGTCGCTCCCAAGAAATTATGAATTTCCGAGCGTAATCGCTTCAAAAAAATCAGGGATTTCTGAGCGTAGTCACTTCCAAGAAATCCGATTCGAAGAGGTATTGGATTAGATCGAAACAATGATGTAAGTGGTCGATCATAAATTCTCTACAAACTCTAAGTTTGGAGATCTCAACAAGCTTCAAGCTTGGAGTGAGCACGAAACCTGTGATGCCCCAGAAATTCGTATTTATTTTCCGAGGTTTTTTCGGAATCTAATTTGTGGCTATTGGATGGTTTCGTGGCTCAAGGATGGAGCGGAAGTGTTTTGGATGAATAATTATTCGAGGAATTTGGTTTTAGGGGGGGGGGGGGGGTTGCAAAGGTTGAATTTTTATTCGTTAGGTTTCTCCGAAAACTTCCTTCACGAAAGTCGTAGAGCGCGTCGATACGAGTTCGTGGATATGCGGAACACAAGAATCGGAATTTTTATGAATTAGTTATCGCATTTAGAAGAAGTTTCCAAAACAGGTATATAAAGAAAAAAACCCTAAATTTTTTTGGAAGGTTTCCATTTTCATCCGGCCTCTTTCTTTTTTTGGAAACTGTTCATCCTCTCTCCTCTTTCTCTCGGCCGAACCCAGCAAAAACAGAGCAAAGATTCTCCAGCCGATCTCTTCCTCCTCTGGCCACCTCACGACGTAAAACCACCTCCCACGGCTTTGCCTTGACCTTGCTCAGCTTCTAGTGGCAGCCTTGCGCTGTGGCACAGCTTGTAGCGGCGGCGGGAAGCTTGTTTCCATTTCCAGCCGTTTTGAGTGCGAAGTGAATATCTCGAGCTACCGGCCACCAAAACTCGAGGTTCTTAGCTTGTTGAACTCACCTTGAGTTTCGGGACAGGCACCAAGAAGGACAGCACCTGAAGTGATCGATTTCACGCTCGTCGAAGGCCTTGCCGTTTTCTGCAGATTTTCCGGCCAATCCGGACTGTTTTGGTAATTTTCGATCACTTCCACTCGTTTTCTCACTTCGTGCTAGTTATGAAAGTTTCTCAAAATGATGCAACGAAGGGGAGAAGCCCGGCCCCGACGTCATTGGCAATGGTCAGCGGCGGCTTTGTCCCTAACTCCGGCGACCTTTTCCGGCCGACTCCGGGGGTCCCAAGGGCAGTTTCTGCCCATTTTTAGGTTCTGAATGTTCATACAATCATTTCGATATATAGCATGTGAATTTTGGATATCGCATGATTAAGTTATGAATTTTCAAAGTTTAGGGTTTTCGGTTCAATCGATGTTCGATCCGTGAGGATTTGGCCGTCCGATCGACTTATAGTTTTGATTTATTGATCGTAAGACTGTCCCGATGACATTGTGTGGTCATAGGTGATCCATGAGAATCCGACCGTTGGATTGTCGTTTAAGTGTGTTACGAATCAATTGCTAAGTTAGGATTGTATTTGATTAGGTGATTGACGGTTTGTTTGGGCGGACGGTTGCAATTGTGATTTTGAGCTGTATAGAAGTCGCAGCGGGAATTTAGAGGTGAGTAAATCTCACGTGGTTCATTTACGAACCGAGTTACATTATTGTTCGGTTTAATCATTAAATTGTGAAATCGTTTTCAGAAATAAATATTTGTTTTAAATTATATGAACTTGATCGTCTACGGTTCATAGGTAAGTAAAATGAAGTTTTATTATAAAAATGATTTTTTTTATGGGTTTTGTATTTGTGAACTATAGTTGGTATTAGTAGCATTCCTGAGCGGATGACTACGTATATATATTTACGAGAAATATATATATATATTGGTGCAGTTGTGTAATGAGGTGGAATTAACATGTTTTGTGATTTCGATGTGGCTATTATTGTGATTTAATTTTCCAAGGAAATGAATGAGTTTTGGTTCTTTTTTTTAGTGGAAACAATTATATTATTGACGTTTCGTAATTTAGAGTTTTACTTGTTAATTGTGTTGGTGGTTTGTGGTGTGAAAACAATATTTTGAAATTGATTTCTATATTGTTTTGAAATGGGAGTTGAGCTTTGAAAACAATATTTGTTGCAACCAATTATATTGTTTTGGAAAGTGTTGAGGTGGTGTAACATTTTGAGTCTTGTGTAACTTTTTAAATGTTTTGGTCTTTGTACCGAGGGTCACAGTAGTGACCGAGGGTGGTTATCGGAATCATGCCCTTGGCCGGGGTATGGTTACGACTCAGTTAGAGCTCTAGTCTGTCCGCCATTGTATGTCATGATGGGTAACAAGTAGGTTACTTGCAACTCAGGAGTACGTGTTTTAAAAGAGAATTTGGGGTGTATTCTTCTTTTAATTGTCCAAGGAGGGACTTGAATTTCATATTAAAATGGGGAGTTGAAAATAATATGATTTTGTCACTTTAGTGATGTATGTTACTCTTATGAGGTAAGGTTGTCGAGTTTTGAAAACGAGTCATTGTGGGATTCATTTATTTGGAATTGAAGGGTGATTTCTTGGTTTTGGCGGAAGTTGTTTGATTTCTTTAATTATTTTCCTTTTTCATTCTATTATTGGTTTTTAAGTAATCTCCTGAACTAAACCATATGCAGGGATTACTAAGGTTTCTTTGTTTGATTTTATGTAATCTCCTGAACTAAGTTATATGCAGGGATTACTGTCTTTTGAATTTTTTGTTTTAATGTAATCTCCTGAACTAAGTTATATGCAGGGATTACTGCCTTTTGAATTGTTTGTTTTAATGTAATTTCCTGAACTAAGTGATATGAACTATATGTAGGAGTTGCTATGATTTGAATTGTGTGATTTTTGGTGATCTCCTGAACTAATTTTCTATGCAGGGATTACTAATTTTTACCTAGTGTGATCGTATGTTTGGTGGTGCTTTAATTTATCTCACGAGTTGAGAAATTATAAGTATGAGTGACGTGAGTCATTTTAATTGAGTTTACTCATACGAGCTTAAAAACCTTACCGGGTTTGTTGTTTGCAATCCCGGTGCACTATTTTATGGTGTAGCGGTTATTCCTGCAGGTGAGGACCACCAGGGCTGAGTACGAGGGCGTGGTCGCAGCAGTGTAGGTTCAGAACCTATTTTTGTTAGATTACTGCTGTTTTTTTTTTTTGGTATGCTTCTAGCGAGCGTGTACATTTGTATATCAGTTCTCTCGAGTTTTGTGTACACTAGTTGATGTGATATTCGACTTAAGTGATCGAGTCTTTATTGACGTTTGTTGTTGCTCAGTTTTATTTGAAAAAGTTTCTAAGTATTTTGGGCATTTGGTTAAGTTTTCGCGTTTCGGATTTGAATTTCTTTATTCAAAATTTGGGGCGTGACAAAACCCCACAGTTCAGGTTTTTGGTCTCTCCTATGAAGAAGAAAGGGGGGTAGATTAAAGAAGGGAGGTTGCAAGTCCCCAAGAAAAAGAAGAGAAATTGAATAAAAACTCAAAAACGTGAACTTTTGTAAAAATGACCTCGAAATAGGTAGTCAGAAAATTTGGACTGAAAAAATCGCCAGAGCTGACGTGGCACGGGAGCTGACGAGGCAGTGGGCCAGGTGCGTCAGTGGGCTGAGTCTCGTCTGTGGGCCGGGCTCTGTGGGCTTCTGAGCTACGGGCCTCTCCTTCTCTCTTGGGTTGCTTTCTTTTCTTTTCTGGTTTTTTTTTTGTTCGCTGGCGAAGTTGCTGCCGGTCCATTCACATGCATTGTGGCCGGTTTCTGGGGAGGTGATCCCGGGTCCTGGATCCTAGGGTCAGGTTGGCGATAGTGGCCAAGTTTGATGATGAAAGGTGGTCTAGAAGCTTTGTGAACCGGGCAGGGATCCCTTTTTTTTTCTTCTTGGAAGGTTGGTTTGATACTTCCGGTGGCCGGTTCCGGTGGTTCCGCCGCCGGTTCTGGAATCCTGAGATTGAGGGCTTCAATATATGCGGCGGTGGTGGCTGGGGTTTGAAGGCTACGAATTTAGGGTTTCAGGGTTAGAGCTTGTGCTGATAACGTATTTAAGGAAAACTGAAATTGAGAGAGAATTGAGTCGTGCTTTCATTGATAATAGGGGCTTCTTTTTATAGAGGATTACAAAGTATAGAATAAGAGTTGTACAAGGAAACGTAATATTACATTGATTGGATATCTCCAAGATTCTCCGATATTATCTCTAATTCTAACCCTATTACCACTAGGTTAAGTAACATAGAGTTTGGACCAGACACATGCATATTCTGGATTCACTTGAACATAGATAAAATTTTGTGTATTATTATCTCATATGTTTTTGAAACACACATCATGTGTAAATCTCTAATAAAGTTCAATAAAATATTTTAATAATAGCTAGCACTGCTAGAATAAAATTGTTAAACAAGTAGGTATATTTCACTTTTTAAGGCTATCTTTTGCCTTAGAGAATAACTATATTATTGTTAGAGATGATCTAAATTATTCTCTTTGGAAAATGATTTGTGGCCTCAATCTTAGGTGTCATGCCATGTCATCTACACACATAACCTATTTGTCAAATCATACCATGTAATTCTTGAGAAAAAGACCATCTTATCATTCCAAAATCTAATGACTCTAAATTATTTTGACTTTCTACCTCAAAAATTATTTTGGCTTTTTTTTTTCATTACACTCATGCTTAGATTTAAACAACAATTTTTTTTTCTTCAATTAAGAGTAGAAAAAATTTCATGTAATTCAGTCAATAGATTTGCACATACATTCGATTAATAGATTTGTACAACACATGTATATGAATGCAACCTTTGTTGCAGGAACCCAAATTTTGAAAATATAATGTGAAAAATACATATTAATATGATTGTATATATTCTTTTGTTCATTGTTTTCTTTTTATCTAGCTAGGGTTTAAACGTTAGATCTGAATTTATTATTTTTTGTTTGTCTTTCCCTTATATTTAGATTGTAGATGTTAATTAATGGCTGCTAATGTGTAATTTTTTCTTACCTCTTAATTTAGACATAAGTATTTCCCAAATTCAATTTACTAATGCTATTTTTTTTTTGGATGAAATTAATCAATATTTGGAAAGAAAAGTTAACGTCTATTTCTTGACACATAATTCAATATATTAATGCCATTTGGGAATAAAAATTAATGGAAAGAATTACTTAAATGAAGAAAAATATTGATCAAAGAATCTGTAGACATATCTCTTAAATTAATACATAATTAATAGCTGATATTTTTTTTGTCACCAAATTCAATTCATTAATGTAATTGATTCACCTCCTAACATCTAAAATGAAATGTAAAAGGGTAAAGTTGGTGTTGAAATAGTATGATGTGGCAAGATATATTATATGGAATTGAAAATAAAATTTATATTTACTTACATGGCATGACACCTAGGATTTGAGGCCACAAATTTTAGGCCTCATTGAGGCCCCATACAATGATCCATTCTCTTTTTGCTTTTTTGTTGCTGACTTATATTGTTTTGGCTTTTGTTTTGATTAATGAAACATTCGATACATTTATATAGATAGCAGTCCCGAATTGGCATGGGGATTACATGCCACCACCGCCGCTCAATCCTCAACAATTTGATTGGCTGATTCCAACTGAAGCTCAAGGTTCCAGCCAAAGACTTGCGGAGAGCTTTAGCATTAACATCCCTCCTCCAAACCCCAAGTAATTAGCTGATTATCAATAGTTACTACAATTCTAGGGTTTAGGGCTTAGTATAAATACCTATCTTGAAACTAATGAACTATAATTGCATGCAGGCCACATATTGTAAACAGATGCTATGATCCGAACAATTCTTAGGTTCACCCCTAGGGTGAATGAGCATATTCACCCCCATTGTCGATTAACGCATAATAACTTTGTAATTTTCTAATCCAACCATTCATTTTATATAACGTAATACAAAGATTAGCTTTGTAAAAAATCAATCAAATTGAAGACCTTTTAGTTATTCATTTCTATGAAATACATGGACGGTTCATCATAATAGTAGTAAGTGTTGTTAGAACCATCCATTTGTTTGATTCAATTAGATAATTAAACGATTTCTGATTCGATTGATTTTTTACAGAGATGATCTTTAAAGGCTAATTTAAGATATGGACCGTTAGATTATAAATTTATTAAATAAAAGTATGCTAATCGACAATAGGGGTGAATATGCTCATTCACCCTAGGGGTGAACCTAAGAATTGTTCCTATGATCCCATGTTTGAAGCCATGGGACTACCTTTGGACCCTCATCTGCGAGTCTTCCTCGAAAAACCTAACGGTATGTGAATGCTATAAGTAATTTATCTCATTTATTAACAGATTAGATGCATATGCCCTTAAAAATTGTATTCACCTAAGTTTCATGATTAACCATATTGTATTTAACTTGAATTGAATTTCATGCTTTCTATGCAGCACCGGACAATGGTGGCAAGTGAGTTTGTACCTGGGACTAGTTGTCGAAAAAGTTATCATCTGTACGTTGGAGCTACCGGCAGGCTGATGCATCAAATAAACCCTAGATGTTTGATTTTCATTCTAGAATTTCAACTACCATTAATAATAAAAACCTCCTGTCCGGGTTGTCACTCTAGACTTCGGTACTCCGGAGTTTGCTGTTTTCATCGAATCTCTGTGTCGGGTTAATTTAGTGGTGCACTATATTGAATAAATTAGATTGTCGACGTTAATTTTGTCAATGCTGTGATGAAAATACACACTTCCTCTGTTAGAAACAGGGAAAATTATTTCTATGCTTAATCATAAGTCCGATGAAAATAAAGTCATAGAGACACTTATACAAGCTAGTCGTACGTACATACATGGTAGCTGGGTTTTGGACTTTTGGTTTAGCCAGCGGCCAATGAATATGAACAACGGAACAAGTATATGATCCAAAATAGTCGGTAACCATTTTCCACCATGAAGACTGACTGAGCTTGTTGTGGATAGCATGAGTTCAATATCAAGAAAACTAACCAACAAGATCACAAAGATATCCTGGTGGAAGTGTATATATGGTTGTCTATGATATTGAGATGTTTATCATACGCTCATTTTATATATAATTGAACTAAAATTATAATTTAATTGAACCAAATTTACGAAACTGACAACAAAGTTACCACATTCGTTTTACATTGTTTACACATTGACAACATTTTGTTGATAAACTTGTAAAAATGTCGCCGATTGCCTCTAATAAAAACAACATTACACCAACAATGACTCTCCTTACCATAATGACAATAAATTTGTTCTCATATTTGTAAATGTGTATATGACATACATGTAGATATGGTAGAATTTTTCGATATAAATGTACCTCTGCAGGAAAGGTCAACCAATCAGATTTGCTCCTTTTGTAAGATCGAGCTGCCCTCCATTCCTCAACATTCTGCATATTACCACTGAATTCTGATTCATGGCGCACGAATGTGAAAAACCATATTCATGCTCACAATCATATGCTTACAAGCTCGACAACAATCACACAAGAATCAAGACTTACCTTTAGCAATTACTGGCATGGATTCCATCTCTGCAACTGCGCAACAATGATCACTTGAAGATGGCCTTCTGTTACTTACCAACTTGCTTCTCAATGGATAGAACAATATGCAAAACGTGGTGGTTACAGGGACCAATTCATCCATATATATATATAGGAGACTTAAACATCAAGAAGCTTCCCATTAAAGCAGTCCATATCGGTATAGATTTCCTAGTTAGATTCCTAATGTATCACATCATTGTAGTCTTTCTTATAGACCAAGAATTGGATTACTTACCTTAATGAATTGATACACTCTTTCATTAAGTTACAATATTGATTTACAGTTTGTATCCATGTTAAAATAGGATTGATATTAAGCTAATCATCATATACATTATGATAATTGTGACAAGTCCTCATTTGATTCTTACAATCTCCCCCTTGGACTGACACATATTATACTTGATGATTTGCACCAGATAATATCAAAACTAATTTAACTTACCAAAGTGCGCGCCAGATAACAAACTTGAATCATAAATCCATTCCAACATGGTCAGATCACAGTTACTTATGCAGAGCAAGAAACAGTATACATTTTAATAAAAATGCAGAGTTTCAATACCACAAACACAAGTTCCTGCAATCCACATAAGTGATACGATATATGCTAATGTGTATCAAAAAGAAGGCATATACCAGGTCCTACTTTATGTTTCTTAAACCAGAAAATCAAGCAAATTTACTGAACACTGATGGCTTAAAATTATTGCTTGAACCTTAACATCATGCTATACATGATTTAAGCCATCTGATAGCAAGTATGATATTCAAAAAACAAGATGATAATTTCCAAAATAAAACAATGAAGCTGCAGCAAAACCATATTTGGAAATACCTCAAAATTTCATTGATAACTTTAAACTGTCATTACAAATAAGTTATGATAAACAAAACTAAAAGATCACAACTGAAAAACACAAGAACTCAAAAAACTTCAGAATTTTAAAATGCTCCAACTGGACTAACTCTCTCTGAATTTAAACATCTAAGCTAGCCAAAACTCCAATGCTTGCTGTATGTTTCTGGAATGCAGCCACTACAATGCCTTGGTGAAAGGATCTGCTAGCTGTGAATTTGTGTCAATACTCAAAACAGCTATCTCACCATGCTTTACCCTTTCTCTAACACTGTAATACTTTAAATCAATGTGTTTAGAATTATTTGATCTTTTACTGTTCTTGCTAAAGAAAACAGCTGCTTCATTATCACAATAAATCACAAGTGTGCCTGCCACAATGTGACTTAACACTTTGGTCTGCATCAAAAAATTCCTGATCCAAAGTCCTTCACATATAGTCTCATACACTGCAATAAATTCAGCTTGCATGGTGGAAGTTGAAACAAGTGTTTGTTTCATGGTCTTCCAAGCAATAGCACCTCCTGCAAGCATGAACACATATCCACAAGTCGACTTCTTGGAGTCTAGATAATTTCCTGCAAAATCAGAATCTGAAAATCCAACAAGTTTCAGATCCTCCACTTGCCTATACACTAGCATGAAATTCTTGGTTCTCTACAGGTATCTCAACACTTTCTTCCCAGCTACCCAATGCTCATGGCCTGGATTAGATTGAAACCTTGATAAAATCCCTACTGCAAAAGACAAGTCTGGCCTAGTGCAGACTTGTGCATACATGAGACTTCCTACAAGTCCAGCATAAGGCTTTGACTCCATATTTTCTTTCTCAACATCACTTTTGGGACTTTGCTTCTTGGTTAGTTTATCTCCTTTGGACATGGGAACTTCTCCAGCTGCACATTTTTCCATACCAAATCTCTTTAAAATTTTGGTAACATAATTCTGTTGAGACAAACCAAGTAGTCTTTGTGCCCTATCTCTTTTAATCTCAATACCTAGTACATAGGATGCTTCTCCTAAGTCTTTCATGTCAAAATTCCTTGACAGAAAGCTCTTGGCATCTTTAAGCAATTTTAGGTTACTGCTAGCCAAGAGTATATCATCCACATAAAGAACTAGGAAAATAAAATTGTTCCCAACTGTCTTCACATGCATAAACACATTCATCAACAAGGTTTTCTGTAAATCCAAAAGTAGAAATCACAGAATCAAATTTCTTGTACCACTGTCTAGAAGCTTGTTTTAGGCCATAAATTGATTTTCTTAACTTGCACACTAAGTTTTCACTTCCAGCTTGTACAAAACCTTCTGGCTGCCTCATATAAATCACTTTATCTAGTTCACCATTCAAAAAAGCTTTTTTAACATCCATCTGGTGCAGCTCCATATCAAAATGAGCCACTAAAGCCATGATTATCCTAAACGAGTCTTTTGTGGAAACTGGAGAAAAAGTCTCAGTAAAGTCAATGCCCTCCTTCTGTGTAAAACCTTTGGCAACTAACCTTGCTTTATGTCTCTCTACATTGCCATTTGCAACTCTTTTGGTTTTGAAAACCCATTTACAAGCTATAGGTTTTTGATTAGGATCAGGTTCAACTAATTCCCAAACTGCATTTTGGCTCATGGATTCAATTTCTGCTTCCATTGCCAGCTGCCATTGATGAGATTCACTACTTTCAATGCCTGGTTAAATGTAGTTGGATCATTGTCCTCTGCACAGTCAATTTCAATTTCTGCTTCTTGCAGATAAACAATATAGTCACTCTCTTCTCCCCCATAAGTTGGTTTTCTTGCTCTCTGTGATCTTCTAGGCTGAGGATTTTCAGCATTAGGTTGAGCTACTTGAGGATTTTGAGGTTCTTCATCAGGGATTAGTTCAGGTACTTGATCAGTTACTTGACCAGGTACAGGTACTTGATCAGTTACTTTGACCAGGTACATCTTGGTTTTCTATAACAGTTTCTGTTGCTAATGGTTCTTGTTCTAAAGGCAATGCTACACTCATATTCTCATCTGACACAATTTCCTCAAAATCTAAGGTTAAATCCTCAAAGTTTGTATTGTGAACTTTTTCACTTAGAAACTTTACTTGATGTGTTTCAAAAATTCTAGGTGAATGATGAGCAGAATATAATTTATAGCCTTTAAATTTATCTGGATAACCTATAAAATAGCAACTAACAGTTTTGGGGTCAAGTTTATTCAAGTTTGGATTATAAATCCTAGCTTCTGCATGGCATCCCCAAACATGGTAGTGATGAAGACTAGGTTTCCTGCCACACCAAAGTTCAAAAGCAGTTTTTCTATAGCTTTTCTAGGTGTCCTGTTGCAAATATAATTTGCAGTTTTTAAAGCCTCACCCCACATAAATTTTGGCAAACCAGTTGTACACATCATGCATCTAACCATGTTCAAAAGGGTCCTATTCTTTCTCTCTGCAACACCATTCTGTTGTGGGTTATAGGGTGTTGTATATTGAGCTTTAATTCCATTGTCTTGCAAAAACAAGGCAAATGGACCCTTTTGTTGGCCGGATTCAGTGTACTTCCCATAGAACTCACCACCTCTATCTGATCTCACTATTTTGATTTTCTTTTCTAGTTGATTTTCTACCTCAGACTTAAAGATTTGAAAAGCTTTCAATGCTTGTGCCTTTTCTGAAAGTAGATAAACATAACTATATCTAGAAAAATCATCAATGAATGTGATGAAATACACATTCCCACAGATAGTTTGATGCCTAAATGGACCACATATATCAGTGTGTATGAGTTCTAGCAAATTTTGGCTTCTATATGCAGTCTTTTTCCTTGTATTGGTTATTTTTCCCTTAAAGCATTCCACACAGTCTGTTAGATCAGAAAAATCAAGTTCATTTAGGATGTTATTTTTCACCAAAATTTTCAGTCTCTCTTTTGAAACATGGCCGAGCCTTCTATGCCATAAAAATGCAGACTTTTCATTTAGTTTGGTTCTTTTAACACCTGTTAAAGTGCTAGTACTGTTTGTGTTATTTTCAACAAGTAAAATTTCTTGTTGAGCCATTGAACAATTTAACTGTAAATAATCATTCATAATAACACCAGAACCAATTTGAACAGAATTTTTAGAAATAAGAATTCCATTACTATCAATAACAAGTCTACAACCAGATTTTACTAAAAGAGAAACTGAAACCAAATTCCTTCTCATGGAAGGTACATAAAAAACATTGTCCAGAACTAACAATTTTCCTAATCCTAAATCAAGCTTTAGGGTGCCAATAGCCTTGACTGCCACTCTCATGCCATTGCCCACACACATGTTCACTTCATCACTTTTTGGGATTCTCCTCATGAATCCGTGCAAAGAATTAGTAATATGAATAGGTGAGCCTGAATCTATCCACCAAGACTGTGGTTCAACATTTATAAGATTAATTTCTAAAGAAAAAAACTGAATTAGAAAAAATCTTACCCTTTTTGGCTAACTAGTTCTTATAGCCAGTGCAGTCCTTTTTCATGTGTCCTACTCTTTTGCAAAAGAAGCACTTGAACCTAAATGGCTTATTTTCCTTAGCCACTGCAGCTGTTGAACTCTTAGTTATGGCTTTTGTAGGCTTCAACTTGTTATGGGGCTTTTTATTTTTAGGCTTCTCTATGAGATTTATGGTTGTAGCAGGTTCTTTTTCTTCCTTGATCCTAGCTTCCTCATCCACACAGATGGATATAAGTTCATCTAGAGTCCAGTTTCCCTTTTGAGAATTGTAACTGGTTCTAAGATGACTAAAACTATTAGGTAGGGAATGCAGTGCATAATGCACTACATGTTCATCCCTAACTCCCATCATGAGCTCCCTGAGTCTGCCATTTATATTGATCATCTTCATAATATGCTCTCTAACTCCCCCTGAACTTGTGTACTTTAAGTCATGAAACTCCTTAGTTAGCCTAGCTGCTTCTGCTTTTTCACTTTCTTTAAACTTAGCAGCTATAAGTTCCAAAAAATCTGATGCTAGTTCAGGCTCCTCTATACTTCCCCTGACAGTCTTAGACATAGATGTATGAATAAGGTTCTTAGCCATTCTATTGGATCTATGCCACTTCTTGTAAAGGTCAGTTTCTTTCTTGGTGCTCTTTTCATTCAACTCTGCAGGCTTATCTTCAGTAAAGCAAAAATCTATATTTTCATGCATTCCCATGTAGTTCTCTACTGAGTCTAGCCAAGCTCTATAATTGGTTCCAGTTAGCATCAAGACACTGTTCAAATTCATGTAGGAGTTACCTAAGGAGCAAAACAAAATTCATGTGAGTTCTCAATTTGTAAAGAAAATAACTTTAAGTTTTCTGTGTCTTTTATGAACTTTAAACAACCAAAACAAGAACAGTTCAAAAACAAGACCATACAGAAAACTTAATCAATCCATACTTGCATCCATGTCAGTCCATACATAGAACAATATTAAGCATCACTTTTGAGCAGAAGCATAATATTCCGAAATTGTTTATCAATATGCCATGCTTAATCAAAATATGTTATCCAAGGAGATTCGTCCACATCTTTAGACAGAAGAAAAAATTTCCAAGTATCCAAATATATTTCACTAAGCATGCATACTGTTGTCTTGCATTCTAAGACCATACTTGACCACTTCTTTGGAAGATAAAATAAAAGCATAGTCTTAAAACACAAGACACAATTTTAGTTTTGTTATACCACATGCTTTCTGCCAACATCAATGAAGAATGCTTTATGCACCATGTTCACTTATGCCAACAGAAAAACACAAAACTCATGAGCTTTTAACTATTCTAACCAGATAAATTTTCCTTGTAAGAAAATAAGCTCTTGCATCTGTTAAAATCAACAATGTGTAAAAAATTTTGGGAGATTTTGATTCTTTATACATTGTCACTCGATCACAGATACAATATCATGTTGAAAAACAACATCCAAATCATCATGCATATCAAAACACATATACACACAATTGTTTCGATTCCAAGAAACCACAGAACAATCAAGAAATTGTAAATTTCATCCGGTCACCATCTACTCTAGCCTAACGCACGCCGGGAATGCAACTAGGGTTCTTGAGCACAATCAAAAACTTAATAATCATGCTATGAGTCGAAAACAATTTTTCAGAAAAAACCTGATTTTGCTTTTTCCCCAATTTGCTGCTAAAAATCTCAGCGGAAGCGTGAATTTGATAACCAGAAGCAGCAATCGACTCTATTGGCTTCTTGATTCACATCAATCAGGGTTTTGAATCCCCTCCTGAGATGAAAACATCTCGCGCGTTTCCGAATCCAGTCTCAGACCTTCGTCTTGATCAAAACTGACCGTTGTGATACAACGGTCACCTGTTCTTCGTGTTTTAGTCGGGTTTGGGCTTGGATATCCGCGTGATGTGACTGGGCTTAGAGTTGTTAACAGGCTGAACCTGTAAAGCAAAAACCCTTTTTCTCTCTCTTTTTTTTTTTTGGTGTTTGTTTTGCAAAACTCTAAAACGATTTTCATGTCAAGCAAAAACTGAATTCATGTTTGTGAGCCTATGCTCTGATACCAATTGAAAAACCATATTCATGCTCACAATCATATGCTTACAAGCTCGACAACAATCACACAAGAATCAAGACTTACCTTCAGCAATTACTGGCATGGATTCCATCTCTGCAGCTGCGCAACAATGATCACTTGAAGATGACCTTCTGTTACTTACCAACTTGCTTCTGAATGGACAGATCAACAATATGCAAAACGTGGTGGTAACAGGGACCAATTCATCCATATATATATAGGAGACTTAAACCTCAAGAAGCTTCCCATTAAAGCAGTCCATATCGGTTTAGAGTTCCTAGTTAGATTCCTAATGTATCACATCATTGTAGTCTTTCTTGTAGACCAAGAATTGGATTACTTACCTTAATGAATTGATACACTCTTTCATTAAGTTACAATATTGATTTACAGTTTGTATCCATGTTAAACTAGGATTGATATTAAGCTAATCATCATATACATTATGATAATTGTGACAAGTCCACATTTGATTCTTACAAAATGCCTTACCAAAATGAACTCTTTGGTTCCTCACATCTGAGGGGTCAATTTTGGAAAACACTGGCTTAATTCGTCACGTTGGTGAATCATAACGAGTTCATCCAAGCACCATTTTGACCTTGCATAGTTTACGAAAAAAAAAAATGATGTTGAAAATCCTCGAGTCTTCAATTTCAGTGATAATTGCGGGTGATATCCTATTTCGATCTACTTGTTTGAACCCAAAATAACATTTTTTCCCTACAAGGGGGACTCGAAGAAAACCGGGCCAATATCCGTGGCCCAAGTTATATATTTTCGATAAGTTCGGAATATATTGTTTAGAGGTTAAATAAAGCCTACTTGGAGGCCAAGCAATCTTGAAGCAAATCCGAATATTCCTTTATCTACTATTAATTATCAAATATTTGATAATTAAGGATAGTTGGTTTGCTTACCAAGATTGAGCAGGAGGGAAGGTTGTGGACGTAAAAGCAGGGGCCCTACATATATTGCACTCAAAAGATTGCTAGACGTGGAGCAGGATAGGAAGGGTATAATTATCCTTGATTACAATTCAACAAGGAATATATATGCAATTAAGGTGGGCCATCATTCACCAGCTAATCACATGCAAGCGAGCAAGTCTGCCATGCAATTAAGGTGGACGTGGAGCATGCAATCATGCTTGATTGCAGTCCTCAAGGAATCTAGTTATATATATATATATAATTGCATTGCACGTGCATGGCAGAAGATCAATTGAGGAAATATCATCCTTAATTGCAGGGAGATACAAGTGCTCGCGAAGTCGCGAAGAGATATATGTATGTAATTAATGCATATCCTACAGCATCCAAGAGGCAATTAATCTTGCCTATATTCTAGCGATGACAGAGGCAAATCTACAATAGATATCAAAACTATTAAGAGTTTTGATTTGATTCAAGGCCAATAACTGTGGCCTAAAATATAGTATTTCATTCCTATTTGGAAGAGAATCTGCAGCAGCCTATATATAGAGGCTAAAGACGATACAGAAGGACCTCTATCATATCAATCAATCCTAGCGATTACAAAGCCTCCCCGGAGCAAACCTTCAACCTTGTTGAAACCCGGTGACCGTGCGCCAGTCCTAGTCTCTCCAAGAGCCGACTGTCAGCATCACCAGACCAACCCGGCGACCGTACTTCCAGTCCCAGTCTCCCAGCGAGCCGACTGCGAGCGCAACCGCCACTGTTACTGCCAGCGAAGCAAGGGTAACGCCCTCGCAACCCAGCGAAGCTAATGTCACGCTTTAGCGCAACCCGTGCTTTCTCCAAACTTCCCAGTGATTGCTCTGCTTAGTCTACAATACTAAGTATCGATTCGGTGAACGCAAGAGATCACAACCAAAGTCCTTATCCGTAAGGCAAAAGTCCTTTTCCGAAAGGCTAGAGAAGAACCCTGTGACGAGGTTGGTGCTCTCCTCGTCCACAGCGCTTGAAGAAGAAGTCAGGTCAAGGGACTACCCCGACGACTGCACCCCGCGGTGCTGGCACGCCTGCGCAATCACTCGCTCAAAAGAGACAGTTTGCAAGCCAACTGATATGCCTATTTGTGAAGAAGAGATCGATTCATCAAATTTTGGTGATTCTAAATATGATCTCAACATGGAGCCAATATATGATGAATATGATGATGATTACAATTTAATTATTGGTTCCAAAAATGATATGCAGGAGTACAAGTCCTTTGAGGCTCTTGACCAACAAGTGGTCAAGTACAATAGCCAATCTGTGGCTTATTCTGAAGACACCATGTTCTATGATATGGTAGTTGGCAACAAAGCCGATCTTGGGACACCATCATCTCCAAAATTGCAATTGAAGATCATGCTTCGTCAACCAACAAAGATACTTGGGGGGCAATATTACTCATTCTACGAGCCAAATTTCTTTCAAGAGCCAAATTTCTTTCAAGTGTCCGACGCGAAGTATCTTTGTTATTTTCTTACAAGCTCTCACAGGAGAGGTTTTCATGCTATAAATTTTGATGCATCAGAGCTTGGAGTGAAGCATAGATGGCCTCCCCCGTGGTCTTCTAGAGGTTAACCAAACACACTGATGCTAGCTTCTTTATTTGCTTCTAATTTTTAGTTTGCATCTTTCTTTTAGTTAAAAAAAAAAAAAAAAAAAAAAAAAAAAAGAGTTATGAGGCGCATCAGCGACTGGCCGCTCGCTTCGCTCGCGGCCGCGAAGCCAATTCCCCGCGAGCGAAAGCAAGCGAAGCGCGAAGGCGAGTGGCCGCGAGCAAGTGCTCGCGAAGGAGGCTGCACGACCGCTACTGTTCGTGATAAACGTTTTCGCGAATGCTTTCTAGCGAGCACTAATCGAGCAAGCGGAGTTCACTGATATACCTCGCCTGGGCTTCGCCAGCGAGCTTCGCCAGAAATTTCCAACAAGCTATGCTCCAACCGAGGCGAATTCGATCTATAGGGCCAGCGAATGGTCTTTAATGGACAGTATGCCAGTACAGTGGCAGAAGTCGAGACAGAGACAAGAGAAAGGGAGGTTCTCAATGCCATAGCAGCTTCAGAGAGAGTTATAATCCCGTCGGCGAGGAAAGAAGCAGATTGATATCCAGGGGACTCCATATCCAGGCAAGATTAATCCACAACTCCCACTACCGCTGCGAGGAATCAAGCGCAATCTCCAGGAAGTAACTATTGTTTCATTGTTTGTACACTGGTTGTTGGTAAATTAATCTCTTGTGGGTCATTCTGTTGAGCCATAGTCAAAAATCTGCGAATCTGGAATATGCATACAAGGTGTTTGACGGAATGCCTGAAAGAAATTCAGTTTCATGGGCCTTTATGATTGCGGGCTATGCGATGCAGCGTCTAGCCGGAGATGCATCGGAGCTATTATAGGCGATGGAAAGAGGGATTCTCATTTCAGGGTTTATTCACTACCCCAGAAGCATACCTGAGATGTGGCTGGATTTTATTCAGAAGGCCAAAGATGGAGGCTTGGATGTGATACAGACTTATGTGTTCTGGAATGGGCATGAACCTAGCCCAGAAGAATATTATTTTGAGGATAGATATGATTTGGTCAAGTTCATCAAGTTGGCTCAACAACATGGCCTATATGTTCATCTCCGGAACAGACAATCGTCCTTTCATGGCAGTAATGCTTGATTGATTGTTGTCTCTTCTTTGTTAAAAGAATGTGCAGATAAGGTGGTGATCGAAGGGGTGATTTTTGGCTTTATATGCTCAATATGTGGCATACTTGGTGGTTAGGTGTTGGTTGAGCCAGCATAGTGGCTCGGTGGCTGTTATTAATCATAATTAAATCAAGGCAGTTCTACAGCCAAAGGAAAAGGAGGAGTACTTGAAGAAGAAAATATTCAAGGGCTCATGAGATTGTATAGAGCTACAGCACACGTTATCATGTACTAAAAAACAAAGGAGGCCTATTAATTACAGCCATACTTTTGATTGGTGTGCCTATTTGTTGAACATATCCAGAGGTATAACCATGGTTTCATGCTTAAAGTGTTCAAAGGATTTTAAAAGCATGCGAAACAAGTCACTGCGAGCCTTGGGGGGCATTTCCTTCAGAAGGCCAGATGTAGAGGTTTTATTAGTTGGATACTGAAGTCATTATACTCTCTTATTATGATCAAGCTCATGCAAGTGTTTGATCATCAATCTCTCAAGGCCAGCACCTGTGGCTTTTAAGTGTTTACCAAAATTTTATTTTGATAAGTGGTGAATTTACTTTGCCAATATTATTGCTCAAGACTTATGCAGTGTTTTGAGCCCTTTAAGGCCAATTCCAGTGGCCTAAAAATAAAAGTTTTTCATCCAAGTTGATGATGCTTTCTGGAGCAATTCGAAAACTTATGGCGAGTACTTCATCTTTAGTTTGCATTTAAGCCAATGCAAGTGGCTTTAATGCGACGTTATCGCATGAACGAAGTGCTGATTCAAGACCTCTTCAGTCAAGACGGGGAACTTTGACTTCGAGGTCTGGGGGGCAATGTTTGAACCCAAAATAACATTTTTTCCCTACAAGGGGGACTCGAAGAAAACCGGGCCAATATCCGTGGCCCAAGTTATATATTTTCGATAAGTTCGGAATATATTGTTTAGAGGTTAAATAAAGCCTACTTGGAGGCCAAGCAATCTTGAAGCAAATCCGAATATTCCTTTATCTACTATTAATTATCAAATATTTGATAATTAAGGATAGTTGGTTTGCTTACCAAGATTGAGCAGGAGGGAAGGTTGTGGACGTAAAAGCAGGGGCCCTACATATATTGCACTCAAAAGATTGCTAGACGTGGAGCAGGATAGGAAGGGTATAATTATCCTTGATTACAATTCAACAAGGAATATATATGCAATTAAGGTGGGCCATCATTCACCAGCTAATCACATGCAAGCGAGCAAGTCTGCCATGCAATTAAGGTGGACGTGGAGCATGCAATCATGCTTGATTGCAGTCCTCAAGGAATCTAGTTATATATATATATATATAATTGCATTGCACGTGCATGGCAGAAGATCAATTGAGGAAATATCATCCTTAATTGCAGGGAGATACAAGTGCTCGCGAAGTCGCGAAGAGATATATGTATGTAATTAATGCATATCCTACAGCATCCAAGAGGCAATTAATCTTGCCTATATTCTAGCGATGACAGAGGCAAATCTACAATAGATATCAAAACTATTAAGAGTTTTGATTTGATTCAAGGCCAATAACTGTGGCCTAAAATATAGTATTTCATTCCTATTTGGAAGAGAATCTGCAGCAGCCTATATATAGAGGCTAAAGACGATACAGAAGGACCTCTATCATATCAATCAATCCTAGCGATTACAAAGCCTCCCCGGAGCAAACCTTCAACCTTGTTGAAACCCGGTGACCGTGCGCCAGTCCTAGTCTCTCCAAGAGCCGACTGTCAGCATCACCAGACCAACCCGGCGACCGTACTTCCAGTCCCAGTCTCCCAGCGAGCCGACTGCGAGCGCAACCGCCACTGTTACTGCCAGCGAAGCAAGGGTAACGCCCTCGCAACCCAGCGAAGCTAAAGTCACGCTTTAGCGCAACCCGTGCTTTCTCCAAACTTCCCAGTGATTGCTCTGCTTAGTCTACAATACTAAGTATCGATTCGGTGAACGCAAGAGATCACAACCAAAGTCCTTATCCGTAAGGCAAAAGTCCTTTTCCGAAAGGCTAGAGAAGAACCCTGTGACGAGGTTGGTGCTCTCCTCGTCCACAGCGCTTGAAGAAGAAGTCAGGTCAAGGGACTACCCCAACGACTGCACCCCGCGGTGCTGGCACGCCTGCGCAATCACTCGCTCAAAAGAGACAGTTTGCAAGCCAACTGGTTTTGGAGCCAAACACTACTCTCCGGAGCTCATAATCTATATAGTATATATGAAGGTTTTAAGTCCCTTCATAACCAAATTGTTGTGCACATGATTTGTAAAGTGGTAGCGTGTGTCCTCACCTCTAAATTTGAAGAATACATCGTATATATGTCCACGAATAAGAAGAAGAGGATTCAAATTTAGTGGTCATGGAATCAATAAACCTCTATTGTTTAACCACAAGGTCTTCTCACGGATGTAGGTCAAGAATGACAGATTGTCATTATCATTCACAGTGTGAGACGAAATATGAGCATAAAACTCTCGGACTACCTCATCTATGGCAGGAGTAGGAGGGTCATCGATGGTCAGCCATCCACTGCGAAAACATCAGTTGAATGTTGTGACTCCGAAAATCCTCCCAAGTAATTTCTCGTTCACAAAGAATTACAGGGCGAGAGCAGAAGCAAGTATTGTAGCGAGTGGCAGCATTGCTATCATAAAAACTGGAGAGTGTACGTATGAACCGGACGTGGTAAACGGTGATGCGAACCTCGACCTCGGGTGCGTGGCGGCATAGTGTATGCAAGGGAGAGAAGAAGAAAAGAAGTGGGTCTTCAGAGAAGGAGAAAGGCAGGAAGAGTGATGGAGATAAGTGTTGGGGTGAAGTATATGGAACATGTCGTGGAGAAGTGATAAGACAGCACAGGGAAAAAAAGAGATGGACAAGAGTGGAGACAAGCTGGTCCCCCCCCCTTAGCTCGATCTGCAATTTTGAGGGTGCGCTGGATTGGAGCTTGCTGTCCAGCTTTTCTTTTCTGTCTTTGTTTTTCTGGCGTTTAGCCTCTGTTTCTGTTGGCTTCTTGGCCTGTTTGTTTCTCTTGTAATGTTCCTTTGCCAAAAAAAAAAAAAAAAAAAAAAAGAGTGGAGACAGGAAAACCAAGTAACATGCAAAGGACCACTTGTATGGGATGCATGTTTTGATAGCAGCCAGATTTTCTCCTGCTAGAGCCATGTGAGTGTAGAAAGAGAACCCTTAATAGGGAGCATATATCAACCAATTTTGCAAATTTAGAAATCCAAAAAGTTCATGCAACATGCCACATTAAAAAGAAAACAATTAAAACTCATAGGAATGACTGGACTCTGAAAAGATGACATAGACCAGAATAATCAGAAGGAATCATCAAGTTTCATGTTGGAACTTGAAGCATGTCAGCAATCATAACAAGATGACAAAATGGTTAATTGAAAACAAACATAATTGTAATCATGCAAGAGAAATAAATATGGACAAAGCATACATGCATGCAACGTACAGCAAATTTTTTATTAGAGAAATAAATAAGGACAAGGCATGCATGCAACGTACATCAATTTTTTTTTGGTTTTGTTGTTGGTGTTGTTTTTTATTTATTTATTTATTTATTATTATTTTTTTTTAAGAGTACGTCAAAAATAGAAATGACAAAATAATGTTTCGAAGGGAAAAGCAAGTTCAGCACTCAGATCCAGACATTGTGACTCTATCAGATAAAAATCAGGATCATAGTTTATACTAGACCCATAAACCAAGCTTCTTGTTCGATAGCTTTCAAGAGTTAGTTGCGCATTAACCTGATCAAGGAACGTATGATAGCAAGCATGGGTGAAGTAAGACCAATTAGAGCTGAAATTTTACCATTTGACTTCACACCTAATGTACCCTTTGTTTTGACAAGAATGTGCTTCATATTTGCATTTTCTTTTCTTTGCACATTAATTTGTTGAATATAATTTTTTTTTTTTTTTAACAAATACGTGGTCGCATTCACACTATCAAGAACAAGATAGGCAGCCGTCTTCCCCACAATGATTTTATCTAACAGGGTCGATAATGGAGGCTCAATAACTAATAGTCAAATCATCAAAGCAAGCACCTCGTAGTGACTATAGTTAATTGCACAACTAGCTAATGCAATTTATTTACCAAGACTCTTAGTCTTCAGGTGTGTACAAGTGACAAGATCATCTGCCAGCGAGGTAGGGAATCTCTTACTCATCTCTTTAGAGATTGTCCTGGTGAGAAATATACTTGGAATGCTTTCTCTATTCCTCTTTATTAATCTTTTGTTTGTTATCTCTTAACTTAATGAGATTAGTTCATACCACGTACAACTAATGTTTAAAAGGCAGTAGTTTGTGATGTTCTCATGTAACAGGAAGTTGAACAATCTTGGCACTTCATTCTGTCAGTTTCCAGTTGTAGAGGACGAGAGAAGATCGAATTGATCGTAACCGCTACCTACATTCCACAAAATTGTGCATTGTGATTAGGTGGATTCTGGCTTAAGGATCATAACCACTACCTACATTTGTCATCAACAAGGTAATTAGGTGGGCGAATTCCAAGTTTTTACGGACGATTGTTCAGTTTTTTTTTTTTTTTTCATTTTTTTTTTCAGATGCATGTTTTTATTTTGTGCAGGAATAGATTCAGCAAAGAAAACCTCCTTTGGTAGGTGTTTTTGCTTTCCAGACTTTTGTTGAATTTGAATATGGGTTTCCTTTTCATTTGACTATATTGACTACAATTGGAACAAAATTTTCATGTTACCTGAACTTTATGTGATTTTATGGTTCGTTTTAGTGTTGCCGAGTTCTGGGACACCAGAAGTTTGAAAGGTGTAGTCACACAGACATGTCCTCATAAGTAGTCTCACAAGATGTATTTTATTCTTCAGGGGAATTTCCTCAGGAGCTTCAAATCCGAACCCACTTCTGAAAATCAGGTATATTTGAATACCCTTTTAGTCTCATTGTGATTTTCAATCTCTAGAATGCATGGCTGACACAATGTCATTTGTTAGAATTTAGATTTTGGATCTGGAATTGGAATTTTTGTAGGCTTTATATTCATAGATAGGGAGATCCCCTTATTTCTTAGCATGTTAGCAATTTAACAACAGAGCAAAGACTACATAATCTAAAAATAGGAAAACCAACGCTTTGATATAATAAATGATGCTTATACTTGATGTCTTAATTAAAATTCTCTGACAAAGAGTAGCTACAACTACCAATTCTCTTCCTCTTCTTATTCTTTATTTTTCCTTTCGGAGATTTTTTTTTAATACACAATTCTCTCCAGAATATGGATCCAAATCCCAAGGGATGCTTATGGAGATTCATATTCTGCAACAAGGCCCGTAGAGATAACGAAGTTTGGATAGTATTGCAGAGGTTTTGTGTTTTCTCTGACTTAGATTTGTAGATCTAAAACTTCATATCATGCTGAATTCAATGTACCTTTTGGTAGGTTGATGCAGGGGGTTTCCTTCTCTGGTGGCTAGGGGCGTTGGTACCGCACATGCTGTTGCAGATACAAGTACCAAATGAAAAAGTAAGTTCTATTAGTGCTCATTAATTTGGTGGCTTACCTTTTGAAGTCAAAAAGAACCCTTTTTATATTTTTGTTTAGGGTAAATAGCTAGATTGATGAAGCATTTTTTGAATGTTAGCTTCTCCACTTCATCTTAAAAGCATTCACCTTCTTCATGTTCATATTCATTAATTAATGAGTCATGGCAATCTTTATCAAACAGGACACTATGCCCCCCTTTGTTTGTTTTTTCATGATGATGCTGTTGGAGCACCCAATGTGTGTTAATATGATAAAAGGGACTGAAAAGGTCATGATATATATATATGCTGTTTTCAAGCTGTTGTTTGCTTGCTGTTTTCAGATCTTATAAGATTTTGAGTGTATTGGAGTTTAGTAGCTCAAGGAAGCGAATGTCCGTGATTGCAAAAAATGAGGAAGGAAAGATACTATTGCTCAGTAAAGGTGCTGACAAGTTTGCAAACTCCTTCCCTTCTCTCTGTACTACAAAAATATTTAAGCACTTTCACTATTACATGCCGGTTGATACACATCGGTTCAAAACTTATGTCCTTTTCATTTAGCAACTGATGTCTTATTAAGTGATGTCTATTATAGCAGTTTTAGACATCGGTGGAAAGATGATGTCCATAAAATACACAGACATTGAAATTTCGAGAGTAACCGATGTCGCACATATGCCAAAAAGCTTTACAATTAAAATATTTCGATGTCTTAGGTTCAGTGGTTAGAGCGTCCACTACCTAGGATCCAGGTCCTGGGTTCGAATCACCATGGGGGTATGAGTGAAATCCTTTGATCCTCTTTTGTAAAAATAAAAAAATATATATTTCGATGTCTAAACCAAAACTTCTGATGTCTCATTTGGTATCAAAAATCAGTAAGTAGAGTTTTTCTTTGTAGTTAATTGATTTATTGTCACGCCCCGAATTTTGAATAATCAATTCAAAATCCGAAACATGAATTAATACAACTCACATAAATACAACCTGAATTTTTTTCTCAAAACAACCACACCTCACATCGCTCGATATTACATAAACCAAATCTCAAATTTGTTTATTACAGCACACTCTCACCAAATTATATTGTAAGGCTCAAATGAGCATAACTCACCTCACAATTACAATTGCTGTAAAACTAAAACAAATTCTCTAACCCGCACGATCACCGTCCTGATTCTCCTGACCTGCAGGATTACCCGCTACACCGTTTGAATAGTGTACCGGGATTGCAACAATACAAACCCGGTAAGCTTTTTGCAAAGCTCGTATGAGTAAATGAAAGGATTGCACGATTTAAAGTAACACAATCAACTCAAGCACATTTTAATTTTGTTTTGCATAAGAATTGAAGTGTACAACATCACTTCAAGCATCAATCAACTCACATCTCATCATGACTACTCAATAATAAACAACTTCTTACTCAATATATACTCACAGGCTTATGATTTATTTATATAAATCATCCCATGCAGTATATTATACTTACAGGCTTATGATTAATTATATTAATCACCCCATTCAGTATATCATACTTACAGGCTTATGATTAATTATATTAATCACCCCATTCAGTATGTCATGTCATACCCAAGGGCATATGATAACTCGTTTATCCCCCAAGCAGTATGACGGCAGACAGACTAGAGCTCTAACTGTATCGTAAAGTGTCACCTGGGCCAAGGTTCACCTTACGAATGACTGCTTTTCTCAATTCACTCGACTCCTCATTTAATTCATCTCAACGACTCAACTATCGCACTTTACTCAATTACCCATTATCATAGACAACACAACATCTAAGATAAATCACATATTCCAAGGGTAATGCTCAAAATATAACTCAGTAAATCACACCATCCAATATATATTCCACGTAAATATATATATACGTAGTCACCCACACAAGAGTGACCACTAATACCAACTATAGTTCACATGCAATAAAATCTAGAAATTCATTTTTATAGTTTAAATACATTTTACTTACCTATGGACCGTAGTCGATCAAGTCCATATAATTTAAAACAAATATTTATTTTAGTAAAACAATTTCCACAATTTCTCAATTAAATAAAATCACCGAATTTCGGTTCGTGAATGAACCATGTGCGATTTACTCACCTCGATATTCCCGCTGCGTCTTCAATTCAACACAATACACACCGAAATCGTTCACCCAAGGGAGACCGTCAATCACCTAATCACACATGACCTTAACTTAGCCAATAGCTCAAAAACATACTCAAACGACAATCCAACGGTCGGATCGAAATTAAATGATGATCCAACGGTCGGATCCTCACGGATCGCCTTTAGGATCACCCCCCAAAAATCATCACGAAGATCCAACGGTCAGATCTTCCTGAATCGTCCTTACTAACATCTTCACAAATTTATACAAAAATCCGACGGACGGATTCTCACGAATCGCCTCCCTAATCACCGTTTTGCATTTATACGAAGATCCAACGGTCGGATCTTCGCCCATGACCACACAAAGCCACTGGGACAGTCATAAGATCATCGTATCAAAACTACAAGTCCATCTGACGGTCCTAACTTCACATATCACAAATCTAACGATCGAAATCGATCGAAACTTAAAAATTCATAACTTCATCATACGATATCCAAAAATTATGAATTATATATGCAAACGATCGTATCGACACGTAGAACACAAAAATGGACAGAAACTGTCCTTGGGGTGTCCGGAGGTCGCCGGAAACCACCATCACAGTGGCGGCACCGCCACCCATCCAAAGTCAAAATTAGACAAAACTCCCAACATCAAAGTCCTTCAACTCAACTCCAATTTCACTTTTCATAACTACACCAAAGTCAGATTATAAGCCAAAAAGTAGAATTTTACCTCGCAAGTTTTGAAACCCGAAGAACCCTAGTTTCCCAATCTTCAAAATTCGATCACCCCGGATTAAATCGCTGCAAGCCTTCTTGGGGATAGCTTCTACTTCCTCTGGGCTAGAAAAGCCCTCAAAGAACTCGAGCTATAGTGGCCGGAGCTGGGAGAACCAAGGTGGCGAAGGAAGACGATTTCCAGCTCGGCTGTGCGGCTTCTCGGTCTTCTAGCGGCCACCACGATGGTTATCTCAAGTCGATGTCTTCTGGAAAGTTGTAGAAAACTTCACGGTGAGAAAAATTGCTTTTGGAATCAGGTCGATCGGAGGCCTGTAGAGGAAGATATGGCCAGACAAAGTAGAGCCCAGAAAAAGTGGGGAAGAGCGATTTCGTCTCCGACGAGGCTCTCTTCTCGACCTTGTAGAGCCTCATACAGCTCGTATTTCACTTCGATTTCTTCTACAAACTCGTAAAGGGGGTCGAGACCAGAAAAACCCACTTTGTTTCACATCAATCGGTGGCCGGATGAGGAAGAACGAAGGTGACGAAGGGAGGGGGTCGCGGCTGGGCTCGGGAGAGAAATGGGGAGAAATTTCTGGAGTTCCAGAAATTCTGTCCTCATTTGCAATATTCGGATTTCTTTTTCATATTTATAGAAAATCCCAATTTTCGAATATTCGTAACTTATTCATACGAACTCCGAATATTACGTTCCATATGTCCACGAACTCGTATCGACGCGCTCTACAACTTTTATGAAGGAAGTTTTCCCAATTTCCCAATGTATAAAAAGTCAACTCCTTTGACCCCCCTAAAACGTTCAGTTTTCAAAATAAAATCGTTCGAACTAATTCCACACTCCTCTAAGCTTCGTACTCGTGTCCACGACCACGAAATCATTTCCAAAACGTCATCGGAAATTAACTTGAATTTTTCGGGTATTACAATCCACCCTCCTTAAAGAAATTTCGTCCCGAAATTTAAGCGCAAGTTAATTGCTCTCGATTACGGTTAACCTAACCATCGAATCTCCATCCTTTCCAAAGCTGTAGTAATCTACAAAGCCACAGCCCTTTGTATAAAAATACATTCCTAAGGCCACAAATTCTTTCATCACAAAAGTAAACTCACACAAAATCACCACATGGATCCTCACATAGATCTTCACATAGATCATCTCATAGATCATCACATAGATCTTCACATAGATCATCATCCTGTACTGGCATACAAGCACAGTAAACATTCTCACAAAGCGTTTCGCTACTCAATTAGCATCACGGTAAATCTCTATAGTAAAACTTAAGCATGCACTATTCTACACAACAATAGAGATGCATCACTCAAAACAAATCATCCCCAAAAGCATGCCAATAAAATCTGACACCCAGTGATGATGACTTGGGCTTGCTCAATCCTTGGGCTAAGCATTAGGGCTGGCCAATTGGGCCGAAGAAACCGAACCATCCACATTTCGAACCGGCCCGAACCAATTTGGGTTTAACATTTGGGCCTACCATTTGGGCCGAACAATTGGGCTTAACATTTGGGCCTACCATTCGGGCCGAACAATTGGGCTTACTATTTGTGCCTACCAATCGGCCGAACAATTGGCCTTACTATTTGGGCCTACAAATCGGCCGAACAATTGGGCTTACTATTTGGGCCTACCAATCGGCCGAACCAAATGCATTTTGAATAGGCCCAACCAAATTTGGGCTTACTATTCGGGCCTACTATTCGGCCCACAACTTTTTAGCTCGGCTACGGTATGAAATTGTACATACCGTATATACGTATACATACCGTACAGACCGTATATACGTATGCATACCATACAACTGTATATACTTATGCATACCGTACAGACCGTATATACTTATGTATACCGTACATACCGTATATACGTCCGTATATCAAGCATATACGAGATCCAAAAATATTTGTAAGAGGTAAGGTTCGAACTCCCGACCTCGAACACGAAGGTTTTGCTCCCAACCACTGAAGCAAGAGCTGCCTTCATTAATATATGCTCACGTGTTATATTTATTATGTCATAAGTGACATAAATAAAATAACGGGGAAGGCAAGGTTCGAAACCTCAACCTGCCGCACGAAACCTTTGTCCCCCAACCACTGGAGCACAAGCTGTGCTTAATATAATGTGTACAAATGTTATACTTATTATGTCATAAGCGAACATAATAAAAATAAACGAGAGGCAAGGTTCGAACCTCTGACCTCTTGTACAAGAGCCTTGCTCTTCAACCACTAGAGCACCAGCTGCTCTCGTTACTATCCATGCAACTTCTTTCATTTATTCTATCATAAGCGATAGAATAACAACAAACTGTCGGTACACTCCACGTGCCACGACACGTCTCTTCCGTGATTTACGGAAAGCAAATCACTTTCTGCTAAAGCTGTCTGCCACAGCGTCTCGAGGTTCGGCCTGTCCCCTTACACGCTCAACACGCGCCAACAGCTTTTCCGGGTTTCGGGGCGACTTTAATCCAACGCGTGGATTCAAATTCTGAGATCGTTCATCCAACGGTGGAGATCTGCTCACCTTGTTCTATAAATAGGTGCATTCTGGAGACGCGACTGTTCACTCCAAAGGAAAAGAAATTTTCTTCCGAGCTCAAGCCTTTCTCTCTCAACTCTTCAGCCTTTCTCTTCTCAAATCCCCAGTTTTTCACTCTCAGATCTTCAATCTTTTCCTCCAAATCTTCAATCCTTCTTTCTCAGATCTTTTCTTCCATTTGAAGATTCGATCTCATCTTTCCTCTGAGAATCTCAGATCTCCAATCACCAGTTCAACAACTCCAATCCTTCTAACAAAATCTCCCTCAAACACTAAACCATGTATTCCTCGATTTTCACATCCTCTCACTCCATGACCCAAGAGCCACGAACTCTGCAACTAATGGAGCTCCAAACCCCGCAACAAATGGAACCACAACAACAGCAACCAACAGAGGAGGGAGGAAACACCCAAGCAGCTGGAAGTAGTGCCAACATGGATTTCTGGCGAAGCCGTACCAGGTGGATTCCTACTCCAGAACAAATAAGAATCCTCAAGGATCTTTACTACGTCAAGGGATTTAAGTGCCCAACTTCAGAGCACATTCACGAGATCTGCCTCCAGCTGAACCAGTATGGACATGTTGAGGGTAAGAACATTTACTTTTGGTTCCAGAACGTCAGGGCTCGAGAGAAGCAGATGAATAGGTGTAATCAGGCTGCTCCAGTGCCCATGGGAACTAGTTCTCTTGGTACTGGTGGATCCATTGATCTCAATTTTGGGTCCACTGGTTCTACTGGTGCTGGTGGATCCATCGACATCAATTTTGGGCCAGCTGGTGGATCCATTGACATCAATTTTGGGTCCACTAGTTCTACTGATGATGGTAGATCCATTGATCTCAACTTTGGTTCCACCTATTCTACTGGTAATGAAGGATTTCTTGATTTAAATTTTGTTTCATATTCTTCCTCACACTTCAACACTAATACCAGTACAACTCTTTTGGCACAACAGGAGGACAAACATCCCTGCAACAACGAGGAGGAGATCACCAGGAGGTTCAAACTCTTCCTCTGTTCCCCGTGCACGGCGAGGACGTCTTTGGTAACCTGAAGGCTACTTCCGAGGAAGGTAGCGCGTTTGGTTACTATTCTGGTGGCTCAGGCGGTTACCACAGTGGCTCAAACGTTTCTCTTGAGCTCAGCCTCAATCCATCCGGAGCTGCTGACTAGGCTTAGTATAGCATGGTCCTCGTTTTCCTTTTTTTTTTTTTTTTTTTTTTTTTTTTGTAATGTAAAATCAATAAGATGGTGTGCATGTTTTCTTTTCTTTTTGTTTAACCAGCAACAACACCAAGGATCGAACCTTGGTCACCCAATACTATTTTCAAAACCATAAACAACTCTACTGCACACATCTTTCATAATGATGCAATAAAAACAATCACTCAAAAAGAATCCAACAATCAATTAAGTCGCATCGAGGTCTAGCTAGTAACCTCTGAGTCAAACCAAACACAACAATTTCATCGATAGGATTAGGGATTTATAAAGCTAAACACATCCTGAGTTAGCTAGGAAAAACCCACATCTTTAGAGTTACTCTTACAACTCTTATAGAATCTCGATAATTCCATCTATCAATTGCTTCAACAAAAACTCACCACAATTCAATCCTTAACATTTAGCGATTCAGAAATCGAATCACACTCCATATCACATAGTAATTCACTTGAACCACTATGGATACCTAACAAAGTCACTAAAATCAATACTCAAATTTGTGTTTAACCACTTCATCTAAAATCAGCCACCAAAGGCGCACACTATCGTCCAATATCATTTTACAAAGAGTTGATTCTAACTCTCCCAATTATTTACTGACCAAAATCAACTCCATTGCAAAACATTAAGTGTCCCGCCTACGTAAACTTAAAACACCACACGACTTCAAATTCACTTCAGTCCATCTCCATATTACGATCCAAAACTTAAGAAAACTAGTTCACCACACAAAGGCCACAAAAATTCAATTCCCTTCACTTGAACAAAACTAGGTTCACAAGTCACGGTCAGGTCATCAACCCATGATGTTCAAATGAATAAATTTCAAATCCAGTTTTCTTTGTGAATCGTAAAGTATCGTTCCAAAATGATGCTAGCAACATCAACCACATATATAAGACACATCTCGCGAACTCAATTCAAATTCAGAATCACCAAAACTACTACTAATTTCAATTCTACCAACAATCCTGATTCTGAAGGAATTATAGTACTCAACGACAACCCAAAACAATGGTCGTTCATCTCTAACCATTGAGTACAAAATAAAACTCTGGTCTCGCACCTTAAACCCTGCTTAACAACTTACAATCACAAGGAAGAATTAACCACAATAATTTCTTCCCTAACCTCAACCTTACTCACAAACTCCACAAGCACATCCCATTACAAAACAGGATATCTAATCCCTGATACGTACGTCCCATCCAAACATCTGTACGTCCAACTTAAGAAGGCAAAATTTATATCAATTCATACTCGTATCCACACTAGGTACGTGCATAGGTCAACATTATGCCTTCAACCAACACTTCAACATCCAAAAGGACCTCACTTCCATAAAACAAATCTCACCGACTCATCAGAGTTAAATCTAGAGGTCTCTATTCCTCGAAGATTACAACCTGCGGAAACTAAACTTATTCTAATACGAACTTAGAAGACAACTCTACCGTCCTACTGACATACACGCTGTCTAGACCCCATACTAAGACATACCCAATGATTATACCAGTACCGAAGAGTATATGATGGGGATCCGCTGCAGACGGGCTATCACTCGGGGAGTACTGATTATCACCAAATATGTACCTTACGCTCTGATACCAAACTGTCACGCCCCGAATTTTGAATAATCAATTCAAAATCCGAAACATGAATTAATACAACTCACATAAATACAACCTGAATTTTTTTCTCAAAACAACCACACCTCACATCGCTCGATATTACATAAACCAAATCTCAAATTTGTTTATTACAGCACACTCTCACCAAATTATATTGTAAGGCTCAAATGAGCATAACTCACCTCACAATTACAATTGCTGTAAAACTAAAACAAATTCTCTAACCCGCACGATCACCGTCCTGATTCTCCTGACCTGCAGGATTACCCGCTACACCGTTTGAATAGTGTACCGGGATTGCAACAATACAAACCCGGTAAGCTTTTTGCAAAGCTCGTATGAGTAAATGAAAGGATTGCACGATTTAAAGTAACACAATCAACTCAAGCACATTTTAATTTTGTTTTGCATAAGAATTGAAGTGTACAACATCACTTCAAGCATCAATCAACTCACATCTCATCATGACTACTCAATAATAAACAACTTCTTACTCAATATATACTCACAGGCTTATGATTTATTTATATAAATCATCCCATGCAGTATATTATACTTACAGGCTTATGATTAATTATATTAATCACCCCATTCAGTATATCATACTTACAGGCTTATGATTAATTATATTAATCACCCCATTCAGTATGTCATGTCATACCCAAGGGCATATGATAACTCGTTTATCCCCCAAGCAGTATGACGGCAGACAGACTAGAGCTCTAACTGTATCGTAAAGTGTCACCTGGGCCAAGGTTCACCTTACGAATGACTGCTTTTCTCAATTCACTCGACTCCTCATTTAATTCATCTCAACGACTCAACTATCGCACTTTACTCAATTACCCATTATCATAGACAACACAACATCTAAGATAAATCACATATTCCAAGGGTAATGCTCAAAATATAACTCAGTAAATCACACCATCCAATATATATTCCACGTAAATATATATATACGTAGTCACCCACACAAGAGTGACCACTAATACCAACTATAGTTCACATGCAATAAAATCTAGAAATTCATTTTTATAGTTTAAATACATTTTACTTACCTATGGACCGTAGTCGATCAAGTCCATATAATTTAAAACAAATATTTATTTTAGTAAAACAATTTCCACAATTTCTCAATTAAATAAAATCACCGAATTTCGGTTCGTGAATGAACCATGTGCGATTTACTCACCTCGATATTCCCGCTGCGTCTTCAATTCAACACAATACACACCGAAATCGTTCACCCAAGGGAGACCGTCAATCACCTAATCACACATGACCTTAACTTAGCCAATAGCTCAAAAACATACTCAAACGACAATCCAACGGTCGGATCGAAATTAAATGATGATCCAACGGTCGGATCCTCACGGATCGCCTTTAGGATCACCCCCCAAAAATCATCACGAAGATCCAACGGTCAGATCTTCCTGAATCGTCCTTACTAACATCTTCACAAATTTATACAAAAATCCGACGGACGGATTCTCACGAATCGCCTCCCTAATCACCGTTTTGCATTTATACGAAGATCCAACGGTCGGATCTTCGCCCATGACCACACAAAGCCACTGGGACAGTCATAAGATCATCGTATCAAAACTACAAGTCCATCTGACGGTCCTAACTTCACATATCACAAATCTAACGATCGAAATCGATCGAAACTTAAAAATTCATAACTTCATCATACGATATCCAAAAATTATGAATTATATATGCAAACGATCGTATCGACACGTAGAACACAAAAATGGACAGAAACTGTCCTTGGGGTGTCCGGAGGTCGCCGGAAACCACCATCACAGTGGCGGCACCGCCACCCATCCAAAGTCAAAATTAGACAAAACTCCCAACATCAAAGTCCTTCAACTCAACTCCAATTTCACTTTTCATAACTACACCAAAGTCAGATTATAAGCCAAAAAGTAGAATTTTACCTCGCAAGTTTTGAAACCCGAAGAACCCTAGTTTCCCAATCTTCAAAATTCGATCACCCCGGATTAAATCGCTGCAAGCCTTCTTGGGGATAGCTTCTACTTCCTCTGGGCTAGAAAAGCCCTCAAAGAACTCGAGCTATAGTGGCCGGAGCTGGGAGAACCAAGGTGGCGAAGGAAGACGATTTCCAGCTCGGCTGTGCGGCTTCTCGGTCTTCTAGCGGCCACCACGATGGTTATCTCAAGTCGATGTCTTCTGGAAAGTTGTAGAAAACTTCACGGTGAGAAAAATTGCTTTTGGAATCAGGTCGATCGGAGGCCTGTAGAGGAAGATATGGCCAGACAAAGTAGAGCCCAGAAAAAGTGGGGAAGAGCGATTTCGTCTCCGACGAGGCTCTCTTCTCGACCTTGTAGAGCCTCATACAGCTCGTATTTCACTTCGATTTCTTCTACAAACTCGTAAAGGGGGTCGAGACCAGAAAAACCCACTTTGTTTCACATCAATCGGTGGCCGGATGAGGAAGAACGAAGGTGACGAAGGGAGGGGGTCGCGGCTGGGCTCGGGAGAGAAATGGGGAGAAATTTCTGGAGTTCCAGAAATTCTGTCCTCATTTGCAATATTCGGATTTCTTTTTCATATTTATAGAAAATCCCAATTTTCGAATATTCGTAACTTATTCATACGAACTCCGAATATTACGTTCCATATGTCCACGAACTCGTATCGACGCGCTCTACAACTTTTATGAAGGAAGTTTTCCCAATTTCCCAATGTATAAAAAGTCAACTCCTTTGACCCCCCTAAAACGTTCAGTTTTCAAAATAAAATCGTTCGAACTAATTCCACACTCCTCTAAGCTTCGTACTCGTGTCCACGACCACGAAATCATTTCCAAAACGTCATCGGAAATTAACTTGAATTTTTCGGGTATTACATTTATAGTTCTATGTACTGTGTAATAGTAGCAAAATTAATCAAATTACATATCAAAGTGACCCTAAAACTGATGTTGTACAAACTTATGACATCGAATTTTTAGTAGTTTTTGATGTTAAATATGGATTGCGCATCAAAATGTACTCTAGAATTAATGTCAGTTGTGTTAGGAATTTGACCTAAAATTCCTCTTGCGGAAGCAGACAAGTGCAAAACAATATAGATAAACGATCGAGAAAACAAACACGAACTTGGTAACGAGGTTCAGCAAAGAACTTTGCCTACGTCCCCGGGCTGCTTGGGTTTCACTATAGAAGAAGAAGAATACATGAACAAGAATACAAGAATCTCTCACAAGAAGTTCTCACCAACTCTCAAGACCTCACTTGCTCTCTCTGTTTAATGCTTCAAAGAATTGATCTACTACTACAACCTATGCCCCTATTTATAGATATCTAACTAGACCCTATAAGACATTGGAAACCTATTCCCAATAGACATAGAAACCATTACCAAGTAGGATTATGTAAGCAGGTAGGAAACAATCAAAACTTCTCTTTGATCAAGGATTAACAAATCCTTATCCTATGTGGAATCGGATCCACACACCCAACAATCTTCCACTTGGAGCCGATTACGCTAGTAGCTAACATTCTTCAATACTCTTCAATCATAGCCAACACAAAACCCATTATCACAGCCAACATCTCCTTCTTCAAACTTGGAGACCAACTGAAGCTAAGCACAGCTTCAGTTTACTTATTGACACAGACTTAGTCAACATATCAGCAGGATTCTCACTTCCTTGAATCTTCAACAATTGCAGCACTTCATTCTCCACGAGTTCTCGTATGTAGTGATACTTCATAGGAATGTGTTTAGTCCTTGAATGACAAGCAGGGTTCTTTGCCAAGTGAATTGCACTTTGACTATCACTGTACAATGCACAATTCTCTTGCTTTTTACCCAATTCCTCCAACAGACCCTTTAGCCACACCATCTCCTTACCAGCCTCTGAGACTGCTACATACTCGGACTCCGTTGTAGACAGGGCTACTTGCCCTTGCAAATTTGAGACTCAAGATACTACAGCACCACCCACAGTGTACACATAACCAGTAGTACTCCGACAAGTATCATGATCTCCTGCCAAGTCTGCAACAACATATCCTTGTAGTTCAACATTACCTCTCTTGAAACAAAGAGACATATCAGTAGTACCCCGAAGATACCTCATGATCCACTTCACAGCCTCCCAATGTTGCTTTCCTGGATTACTCGTGTACCTACTCACAACTCCAACTGCATGAGCAATATCGGGTCTAGTACACACCATAGCATACATTAAGCATCCAACTGCCGATCCATAAGGTACATTCTTCATATATTCTTTCTCTTTTTCACTCTTGGGTGATTGTTCCTTGGACAATTTAAAGTGAGCCGCCAACGGTGTTCCTACAGCCTTTGATTCATCCATATTGAATTGCTTAAGCACCTTCTCAACATACTCCGCTTGTGAAAGCTTCAGAGTACCAGCCACTTTATCACGGATAATCTTTATACCTAAGATTTTCTTTGCCTCACCCAAATCCTTCATCGCGAACTGGTTTGACATCTCTTTCTTCAACTTCTCAATCTCATTGAAGTCTTCCCCAGCTATCAACATATCATCCACATACAGTAAAAGAATGATATAAGATTTGTCAAACCTCTTGAAGTAACAACAGTGATCGGATTGACATCTTGTGTAGCCACTCCCACACATGAAAGCATCAAACTTCTTATACCACTGTCTTGGGGCTTGTTTCAAGCCATAAAGGCTCTTTTGCAGTTTGCATACCAAGTCCTCCTTACCAGGTGCTATAAAACCTTGTGGTTGCTTCATGTATATGACCTCCTTCAAATCACCATGAAGAAAAGCAGTCTTGACGTCTAGCTGCTCCAAATACAGACATTCAGCTTCCACTAAACCAAGCACCACCAGGATTGTGGTATGTTTCACAACCGGTGAAAAGATCTCATCAAAATCAATTCCCTCCCTTTGCTGAAAACCTTTCACAACCAACCTTGCTTGCTTGGTAACGTTTGCTCCCATCAACTTCTTGCTTAATTTTGTAAATCCACTTGTTATGCAATGCTTTCTTACCTGTTGGTAACTTAGCTAACTCCCAAGTATTGTTGGACATGAGAGAGTCCATCTCATCTTGCATGGCACCCTTCCACTTAGCAGAATCTTTATGTTGCATTGCCTCATCATAACTCACGGGTTCACCACAGTCAGTTAACAGCAAATAGTTAGCACAAGGCGAGTATTTATCAGCTAGTATTCCTTTAGTACTTCTTGACGATACTCTTGGCACAAAAGGAGGTGTCACTGGCTCATCACTAGGAACTTGTTCTTCAGGTCGTGCAACCTCAGGAGCTTCTTGTTCTTGTCGTTCCTCCCCATGATTTTCCTTAGACACATCTTCATTGGACAATTCTTCCAACCTTGCAAATTGCTGATCTTTTCTTACAGGACTTTTAGGCTCTGCTGCTTGCCTATTCTTGTACATCACCTCTTCATTAAAGATGACATTCCTGCTCCTTACAACTTTCTTATTCTGCATATCCCAAAACCTATAGCCAAGCTCGTCACCGCCATAGCCTATGAATATGCACTTTTGAGACTTGGGATCCAACTTGCTTCTCGCACCAGACTCAATGTGAACATATGCCACGCAACCAAACACTCTTAAATGCGATAGGCCTATCTCTTTTCCACTCCATTTTTCCTCAAGTAGGAGATGATTCAATGGTACTGATGGTCCACGGTTAATTAAATAAGCAGCAGTATTAACCGCATTAGCCCAAAACATGTCTGGCAATCCTGCGTGTATCCTCATACTCCTTGCGCGCTCATTTAGAGTCCTATTCATGCGTTCAGCCACTCCATTCTGCTGTGGAGTTCCGGGAATTGTCTTCTCCATCCTAATCCCATTCTCTGCACAATACTCTTTGAAATCATTACCACAGTATTCACCTCCATTATCCGACCTCAGACATTTGATCTTCGACCCGGTCTCATTCTCTACGATCGCCTTCCACTTCTTGAAAGTATCAAATACTTCCCATTTATTTTTCAAGAAATAAATCCATACTTTCCTTGTGGAGTCATCAATATAAGTCACATAGTACTTTGAGCCACCTAACGAAAGCTCCGGTGCAGGTCCCCACACGTCAGTATGAACCAACTCTAGTTTTGTATCTTTTGGTGTCTTGCCACCCTTTGAGAAACTAACAACCTTTTGCTTCCCAAATATGCAGTCTTCACAAAACCCAATCTTCACTGAGTCCACACCATGTAGTTTACCCTTCGACTGAAGGACACCCATACCTTTCTCACTGATGTGCCCAAGTCTACGATGCCATAAGTATGCATCTTCATTTTTCTCAACGATCGCAGTGCCTTCATTGTTCTCAACAATAGCAACAATATTCAAGGTCATATAAAGTGTTCCTGTCTTGATTCCACGAGCTAACACCATAGCTCCTTTACACACCTTCCACGTACCTTTCTCAAAGGTAGTGCGACATCCTTCATCATCCAACTGACCCACAGAGATCAAATTCCTCTTCAACCGCGGTATGTGTTTAACATTGGTCAAGGTCCATGTTCCACCATTTGTCAGCAAAATCTTCACATCACCCCTTCCCACAATCTCCAAGGCTCCACCATCAGCAAGAAACACTTTGCCAAAATTACCACGTCGGTAATTCACCATGAGCTCTTGTTGTGAAGTTGAGTGAAATGACGCTCCAGAGTCTACGATCCACGACTCCAATGGTGCTTCAATAACGCTTAGTACAAGTGCATCCGAATCAAACTCAGTTGTGTTTGCCATCTTCATTGTCTCCTTCCACTGGTTACAGTCTCTCTTGACATGTCCAGATTTCCCACAATGCCAACACCCATCGGACCACTTTCCTGATTTGGACACGCTTCGGCCTTTTCCAGATGCCCTAGACTTGGACGTTCCACGATTGTTGTTTGAGTTCTTGTTGAACGTTCTACCTCTATTTTCTATAGAGAGCGCAGAACTTGAAGGATCTTCAAGGTTATTTTGTCTTCGCGTCTCTTCATTCAGAAGAATGTCACGCACATCATTAAACTTCAGCTTCTTCGTAGTCCCAGCTCCACTACAAATCGAGTTCACAGTCACATCCTAATCCGAAGGCATGGAAGTCAACAACACCAAAGCTTTGATGTGTTCGTCGAATTTAACATCCACCGATGCTAGTTGCTCGATAATATCACCAACTATCCCAACTTGCTGGCGAACAGATATACCCTTACCCATCTTCAAAGTGAACAGCCGCCTCATCAAGTACAACTGTTGAACGGCATTTGGCTTCTCATACATGTTGGACAAACTATCCATCATCCCCTTCAACGTAGTCTCCTTGATAACAAATCGCCGTACATCATTCGAAAGCGATAGTCGAACGGCTCCAAGGGCCATCCTATCCATCTCGACAAATTCTTCCTCCTTCATAACTTTTGGGAGCTTGCCCTCTAAAGTCTTAGCAAGCTTCTTCATATTCAAGTAGTCCTCGATTTGTGACCTCCATAGGCTAAAGTCATTACCGTCGAACTTATCGACCCTCTTCTCAACATCTTCTATGCTCATTGTTTCCACTCTAGAGCCTAAGCTCTGATACCACTTTGTTAGGAATTTGACCTAAAATTTCTCTTGCGGAAGCAGACAAGTGCAAAACTATATAGATAAACGATCGAGAAAACAAACACGAACTTGTTAACGAGGTTCAGCAAAGAACTTTGCCTACGTCCCCGGGCTGCTTGGGTTTCACTATAGAAGAAGAAGAATACAAGAACAAGAATACAAGAATCTCTCACAAGAAGTTCTCACCAACTCTCAAGACCTCACTTGCTCTCTCTGTTTAATGCTTCAAAGACTTGATCTACTACTACAACCTATGCCCCTATTTATAGATATCTAACTAGACCCTATAAGACATTGGAAACATATTCCCAATAGACATAGAAACCATTACCAAGTAGGATTATGTAAGCAGGTAGGAAACAATCAAAACTTCACTTTGATCAAGGATTAACAAATCCTTATCCTATGTGGAATCGGATCCACACACCCAACAAGTTGCACTTTAGATCTCGTAGTTCTTGATAAATTATGATGTAAATGGTTAGTACAACATCAGTTTCTTTAAAAATAAATTGTCTGCAGAGGTTATTTTCAATATCAATTTTTATATTATTGAAATGAATAAATCCATTCACATAATAATGGATGCTCTTCTCATTACTTACATGATAGAGAAATCAAAGTACCAAAAAATTATTAAGCAATATATCTTTCATAAACCCAAAATTTAAAATATCATGTTCTACAATAAGTAAACTACTTAAGTACTACTACATATTAAACAATGAAACTTAAATAATTCTGTCCAACTCAACAAACTAATTAACAACAAAGACTACTTGTTCCATAAAAAGCAGCACTACAAATATCATGCTTCATCATAAACATCTACAAGTATTTCCTTGTAACAAACTCACTCTATTCAATCCGCACCTCATCAATTTGGTCTTGTGAGTAGCTGGTTCTCTTCAACTTCCTACTCACCACATAATTATGCAAACATATTTTACAACCTAACATAACTTTAAATAAATTATTACTTAAAAGTTAAATGCTTACCTTCTGTGCAAAAGAAAGCAATGGATCCTCAATCAGCCAATAGGGGAAAAGAAGGCTAAGGAACGTCAGAGAGCTGCTTTGGATGTTGACTTTGATGCTTGGATGGAAAGGCATGGCGGAGTGGAACCTAAGAGCTTTTCTAGCGACGATGAAGATGATGAAGAAGTGGAACCTAAGAGCTTTTCTAGCGACGATGAAGATGATGAAGAAATTGACATGTATGATTCTGAAAGACCCCAAGAGATTAGCAGGAAAATCACTGAGGTGAAGAGAGCAATTGATGATGGTACAAAGATTGTGGTATCATTTCTGAAAGGTTATGGAACAAAGAGCAAACCTAGAGCTAAGAGTGTTGTTCAGTGGCTCATAGAGAATGATCAAAACAGTAATGATCATCATTATTTCTATTATTTGAAGGATACTGCTAACAAACTGGGGCGTCGGCTCACTAGAGGATTTCTCAAACTCTTTCTCATTGTGTCAAAAACTGTATCAGTCCTGGCTGTTATGCTCAAATACTATGCTTCTTCTATGCTTGGCTTCGTGGGAGCCACTACAATGGCAATATTCAACCAGGCAATGCTGGAAGATGAAAAAAGCAAACAACAAGGGGTGGGTCTGAAGGATCTCAACATGGATGTTGAAGAAATAAGAAAGAAGATTAAGGAGATGTTTGCCGCCTGATAAGCTCAAAGTGAGTGCCAATTTAAAACCCTGCATTACATTGTAGTTAGAATAAGTAGGGTATCATTCTAAGTCGGGGATTAGGGTATACTTCCTGTCAAAAACGTTAAACAAATTAGTATTATTCACAAACTATGAAACAAAAATAAAAGAAAGTATATATTTACAAAATTACAAGATAAGGGATTTATGAGAGTATTCTAATCTAGTTATCTAACCTAAATGATCAAAGAAATCTGATTCAAAATAGAAATAGATGAATGGAGAAGATGTAAGATGTAGTTATCAACTGTTAATGTCTAAGATTTAGCGGTGCTAAACCTCGGTTAACGCTGGTCCGATGGGCGGACCGCTACTTGTCATATTCTCAGAACTTCCGCTACCTGTCAAGTAAAATACAAAAGGCGTCAGAGGAAGACCGCGTTGGGCGGTTTTCTCTTCTCCGATGCCTAAGTTAGTCAATGTATTTATGTTGACAAAGTAACAGTAGGTAAGTAGTAAATGCGTAATTAATGAGGAGAGAGGAGAGAACATTTTATAGGTGAGGAGGGAACTGATCTTCTCCATGTTTTCTATGTGGGACTGACATGCTTCAGTTCCCAGCTTCTGGAGCTTCTGATGCTATCTTGGCGAGGCGCGTGGCGGCGCGTCAGCGGTGATCTGGGGGTGAGCCAGGGCTCAGGCGGTAGCCTGCTTGGCTGTGTTCCCGTAGGTCACTCCTTTGGCGGGAGTTGGTATCGCCGGTAGCATGAGCGTGGCTCATTATAGCTAATTATGCTTGGCAAATGCTCATGTAAGTACATCAACCATTAACACAAAAATAGAATATCAAATTATAAATCACAAATCAACATATGATGAAGATAGAAATGAATCAAGAACAGAGATGAACGCATACAAAGTTCTTATTACTTTCCTTATTTAAATTAAGGATTAAATACTTGTTACTCCTCATACTTTTCCCTGAAAAACAGTTTGGTCCCTCGCCTTTTAAATTAAACTGAATAGTCCTTATTCTCTCAAATTCTCATATAACAAGTCCAAAATGATCCGAAATGACTATTATGCCCCTAATTTTCTATTTTTATTATTATTATTTTTTTTTTCTCTATATTTTTAATTTTTCTCCCCCTTTTTTTATATTTTCTCTCTCCCTCCCTCTCTCCTGCCGCACAATCTCTCTCTCTCCCTCGACCTCTCTTCTTCTTCTTCTTCTCTTCCTCTGCAACCACCGGAGAACCTCCCTTTGAAGAGGGCGGATGACAAGGACTGGGAGGAATTGCCGGATCTGAAATCAGCAGGGAGAGGAGGACGGAGCTACCAGGAATCGGAGTCGGGGCTGTAGATCTCGACGACCAAGCGGTCCTCGATGTCGACCAAGTTGCCGATGAATCTGACACCGCCGACGAGAAGAGAGAGCCGGAGTCGAAAACGCCGAGAAGAGGGTTGATGCGGGAGAAGTGGAGAGGCGAGGTGGAGCGCTAAGAGCGCTTGAGGATTCTGGAGTAGGTGAAGTTGGGGGCGGTGATGAGGAAGAAGCCGTCGGCGCCGAGGAAGCAGGAGTGGGAGTAGTGGTGGGGAGGCGGAGCCAGCGGTTGGAGAGAGGGTCGAAGGCGAAGGACTGGTTGTTCTTGGAGGAGGTGTTGTGGATGCCGTAGAGGAAGAACCAGGGGTGGGATTGGGTTTGGGTTTGGGTTTGCGTGGCGGAGAAGGTGGTGGATGAGATGATGGATTGCCAGAGCTTGCAGACGGTGGAGGCTCGGACGAGGGTCGGGATGGGGAGGTAGGAGAGGATCAGCTCCGTCACGTCGGAGCTCAGGTTGGTGATTTCCGTCATGGGTTTGAGAGATAGAGAGAGGATGAGGAGTAATTCTGTAAGTCTTGCTTGTTCACTTTTTTGTTTCATAATAAACAATGAAGATTTGGAAATGGTGATGAAATGGTGGCCGGAGATGGTGTTCTCCGGTGGTTGCAGAGGAAGAGAAGAAGAAGAAGAAGAGAGGTCGAGGGAGAGAGAGAGATTGTGCGGCAGGAGAGAGGGAGGGAGAGAGAAAATATAAAAAAAGGGGGAGAAAAATTAAAAATATAGAGAAAAAAATTAAAATAATAATAAAAATAGAAAATTAGGGGCATAATAGTCATTTCGGATCATTTTGGACTTGTTATATGAGAATTTGAGAGAATAAGGACTATTCAGTTTAATTTAAAAGGCGAGGGACCAAACTGTTTTTCAGGGAAAAGTATGAGGAGTAACAAGTATTTAACTAGATGAACGCACCATAGTTAACCCTATTAAACATGCAATGCTAGCCATAGAACGCTACTTACTAACAAAACATATTTAACGCATAAATTCCCCACTTAATTTTTTTTTTGGTTACTTACAATTCTTAATTTCCGCTTTAAACATTTCAAGTTAAGGAAATTTTTGTTTCTCGGTTACTTTTCTTGGACCCGAAATTAATTGAAGCTAGGTTCTCTCTATGATGAGCAGAATCAAGAAATAGTGTACGTGGAGCACCATGGCAGATGATGAGGACTTCGATGCTAGCTATAATGAGCAAGCCATGAACCAAATCCTGCAAGAACAACTGGAAGAATCGTCGAGGACGTTAAGGCAGCACATTAGGGATATCTATGGGGAGCCAGCAGAGGAAAAGAAGGCTAAGGAGTGTCAGAGAGCTGCTTTGGATGCTGACTTTGATTCTTGGATGGAAATGCGCGGTGAAGTGGAACCTAAGAGCTTTTCTAGCGACGATGAAGATGATGAAGAAATTGACATGTATGATTCTGAACGACCCCAAGAGATTAGCAGCAAAAACACTGAGGTGAAGAGAGCAACTGATGATGGTACAAAGATTGTGGTATCATTTCTGGAAGGTTATGGAACAAATAGCAAACCTGGAGCTAAGAGTGTCGTTCCGTGGCTCATAGAGAATGATCAAAACAGTAATGATCATCATTATTTCTATTATTTGAAGGATACTGTTAACAAACTGGGGCGTCGGCTCACTAGAGGATTTCTCAACCTCTTTCTCATTGTGTCAAAAACTGCTCCAGTCCTGGCTGTTATGCTCAAAGACTATGCTTCTTCTCTGCATGGCTTCGTGGGAGCCACTACAATGGCAATATTGAACCAGGCAATACTGGAAGATGAAAAAAGCAAACAACAAGGGGTGAGTGTGAAGGTTCTCAACATGGATGTTGAAGAAATAAGAAAGAAGATTAAGGAGATGTTTGCCGCCTGATAAGCTCAAAATGAGTGCCAATTTAAAACGCTGCATCAGATTGTAGTTAGAGTAAGTAAGGTATCGTTCTAAGTCGAGGATTTGGGTATATTTCCTGTCAAAAACGTTAAAAAAAATTAGTATTATTCACAAACTATGAAACAAAAATAAAAGAAAGTATATATTTTCAAAATTACAAGATAAGGGATTTATGAGCTAGAGTTTGTATTCTAATCTAATTATCTAACCTAAATGATCAAAGAAATCTGAATCAAAATAGAAATAGATTTTGGAGAAGTTGTAAGATGTAGTTATCAACCATTAACACAAAAACACAATTTCAAATTATAAATCACAAATCAACATATAATGAAGATAGAAATCAATCAAGAACAGAGATGAACGCATACAAAGTTCTTATTACTTTCCTTGTTTAAATTAACTAGATGAACGCACCATAGTTAATCCTATTAAACATGCAATGCTTGTCATAGAATGCTACTCACTAAAAAAACATATATAAAGATCAATGAAAGTTTGATTGATTTAAGCCAAGAACATGAGTTAGAACGCTAATCAAGCATGCAAGACTCATTGTTGATTTACCTAAGGAAGTATAGGTTTTCCACTTAAGCAATTAAGACCTAGAGCGCTAGCAAATCTTAATTTAAAATCTGATATATGAAAATCCTAATTGTTTCAAACCAACTAAGATAAACACATAAAAAGTGGGATTGAAGCACAAAATCAACAAACATTCATCATCACAAAGCGATATCGCAATTTATAATCTAAAAATCCTAAAACGTTTTCTTGCTTCATGGTTATTTAAAAACTAAACATTAATTCATAATATCAAAACATCCATTTAAAACAAAAATCTAGAACGCTAGTGAAATTGTCTTTAACATTACAAACATAAGAAACCAAAAACAAAAGATAGAAAGGCATGGTTACACTTTTAAAGTGATTCAATGACGCAAGAAGGTCTTCAAAGGTGGTGGACGTGATGAGGACTATGGCAAGGATGTGTTGGAGATGATGGAGCTTGCTTCTTGGCTTCAAAGCTTGAACTAGAGAGGATCTGAAATTTAGAGAGTAAAGGGGAGGATGGCGTTATTTGATTCAGGGTTTGAGAGATTTTTGAGTTGTGGGATGGGTGGACATGTATGGAGGGAGAGAGATGGCTGAATGAGGTGAAGGAAGATGTGTAGGACGTCCAACATAGGTGTGTATATATAGAGAAGCTTTAGACGTCAACCCTAGATTTTCTTCTTCAAATCTGATTCAATTTCCTTCTTTGTGTTGATGTAGATTTCCTTTTGAATTTTCTCATTGGTCCACATCATCATGGCTAAAATATATCCTAAAAATCAGATCAAATATGGAGTAGAGACCTTCCCAAACTCGTCCAAAAGATATTCACGTCCAAAACTCTCCTTATTTGCACAAAACAGATTCTCGGGCAGATTGACCTTCATGTACTAAATCGGCCATAATTTCTTCTAGAAAATTGATATTGACAAACTGTAAAAATTTCTAGAAACTAAACATCCGTAGCTTTCCAACTATAGAAGGATCATAATCTGGATGATTGTGAGCTGCTCTCAGGACTTTGTCGAATTTGACTGATCTGCACAGGCAGATTTCGTAATTTGAATTAGATTTGAGTTTGATGCGTATCTTGCATCCAATTAGGATTCCTTATGTAATCTTGATTGCTTTGCCACCACATGCCTTGCACATGTCGTCCATGACATCATCTAGAAGCTTCATGAATGTTCTTTATGCATGCTCTCCTAGCCCACTTAGGTAACCTAGTATCATCATGACTCATTATGCCAACAGGTTTCCTAGTCCAATTAGAACTTTTGCATTTTTGCCATTTCTCATCATTGTTCCGAGCTTGACTCCTAGTTGACTCAGGATTCCTACTTCAACTGGGATTCCTTTTCCTAGTAGGATTGGGAATGCATCATTTCTCCATTTCTACGCCATTTCCTCCTTGCCTTCCATTTTTAGATTAAAAGTACCTAAAAAAAAAAAACTAATTTGTGTCTAAAAATAAAAACTAAGTTAGAAATGATAATGTTAAGAGAATAACTAAGTAAAATGTAGAGAGAAATGCATTAAAAACATAGCAAATATTAGTCTCATCACCGCCTTTGATGCAGCTTACTTGCCTCTTGATCGAGGTTTCACTCAACCATTCACTCTCATACCACGAGGTGAAACTAGATGTGCTTGGTTTGGTTTTGTGGGGCCATGTTTCCTCGACTGCAAACAGGCAGTCTCTGCTTTGAAGAAGGAAATTTCTGAGCTTCAGGAACTGATTGCCTCCTTTGAGGACAATGAGCTTGAGATTGGTTCTGTTTTGGAGAAGTCGGTGCAAAAACTGTGGAACGATGCTCGTGATCTGGATGATGATCAAAAGGATAAAGAGCTAGGAATGGGATGGCCAGGGCTTTTGGGGAATTGCAGCTGAAATGGAAGAACAATAAGTTGAAGCTAACTAGTGATCGAGATGGTGATACATGTGTGCTAGAAGCCGCTCATCAGTACTGGTAACATTACCCGTATGCTAGAAGACTCTTATGTTTTTATTTCTTTTTGTTAATTCTATATGATGCATCAACCAACACATCTACCACAAGACCATATCATACAACACATACACAATATGAATTAAACCAGCTGCACAACATCCACACATAAACTGCAGAATAGCTTTCCTAGTGGAACTAGTACTCCACCTGCATCATTGGCGCTCTGGATCCCTGCAGAAACAACTTGACCAAGGTTAGACATCTTGAGCAACTGGAAATGAGAATGAATAGTAGCAGAACTAGAGCAGAAAGCCTTCTGTATGTCAACACCAAAAGCTTCAGAATGGGGCTGAACAAAATGCTTGACAACGGTGATGAATACAGGGACTTTGCTCCCTATTTATATTGGCCAATAAACCCGAGCTAGACTCATCCCATAAGGAGTCCAGTACTTGCTTCATGTTTATCTTGATAGGAGACTTAGAATCTATCACAAATACTTAATGTAATTCAGGTTGATTACAAATGAGTTCCCTACTTCTACTAGGAGATATATACCCACGTAGATAACTGGAATTAGAGTTATATTCATGTACTTCTTGTTATTTACATAGGATTAAATCAACTGGTTTTATCTCAATGTGATTTAGATAATGTTAAGTCCACATATTCTAACATTCTCCCACTTGGACTAACATTGTCTGTACACAACACAACTGAACCAATAATCCCATATAGACAACAAACTGAAGTGTGCACTGAAATACACAAAAACTCATAGCTCATTCAGCTTGGTCAATTTGCAGAAAATAATGCAGAACCTCAAACCAATTTTGATTAAATAACCAGACTGATTAAAGATCACTAACATCAAATACTGCAATCACATAAGCTCAAAGTGATAATAAGAGCAAAATTTGGATAAGTATATCTACCTGCAAAATCCAATGCTCACAGTCCAACAGAATGATTTTGACAATTCAAAATCTTGACAGCAAAAACTGAAACACTAGTGAACTGGTATTTGCTTAACTGAAAACTGAAACTGAAGCTGCAAAATTCCTCAATGCAGAAAAGTTCACTTGATAACACACATTGATATTTTAAAGTTCAAGAATTGTAATTTTCAAGACTGCAGAAATTAAAGTAATGCTAAAACAAAAGAACACATATATGAAATACCTCATTTATTCAGAAACTGCAGTATCAAAATTACAAGCAAAACCTAAAATCGATAATGACTGAACCAAGAATCCTATTACAAAATAAATTCTAAAAATTAAAATTGGCTCCCACTGAGCTCAAGCCTCCAAACTAGATAGAATTCCCATGTTCTTGGTATGCTTCTGAAAACTTGTAACTGATAATGCTTTAGTGAAAGGATCTGCAAGTTGTGATTCAGTGTCAATATTCAAAACATTTATCTCACCATGCTTCACTCTTTCTCTAACACTATAGAATTTTAAATCTATGTGTTTAGAGTTGTTGGATCTTTTACTGTTTTTACCAAAAAATACTGCAGCCTCATTATCACAAAATATTTTCAATGCATCTGAACCAATTGAACTTAATACTTTAGTATGCAATAGAAAATTTTTGATCCACAAGCTTTCACAGACTCCTTCATAAATGGCTATGAACTCAGCCTGCATAGTGGAGGTTGAAATCAATGACTGTTTCATGGTTTTCCATGCAACAGCCCCTCCTGCAAGCATGAAGACATAACCTGATGTGGACTTTTTAGAATCCGGATAATGGCCTGCAAAATCTGAATCAGTATAGCCAACAAGTTCAAGCTTCTTAACTTGTCTGTAAACCAACATGTGAGATTTTGTTTTCTGCAGATATCTAAGTACTTTCTTTCCTGCAACCCAGTGCTCATGACTAGGATTAGACTGAAATCTAGATAAAATTCCAACTGCAAATGATAAATCAGGTCTAGTGCAGACCTGTGCATACATTAGGCTACCAATTAACCTAGCATAAGGCTTGCTTTCCATATCAGACATCTTCCCCCCATTTTTAGAATTTTTGTTTTTAGACAGTTTGTCACCTTTGGTCATAGGAGCATCACCTGATGCACAAGACTCCATTCCAAATCTCTTTAACACTTTTGTGATGTAATTGTGTTGAGATAAGCCTAATAAGCCTTGTGCCCTGTCTCTCTTAATTTCAATTCCTAAAACATAGGATGCCTCACCCAAATCTTTCATGTCAAAATTTTTAGACAGAAAAGCTTTGGTATCTTTAAGCAATTTTATGTCAGTGCTAGCTAAAAGAATATCATCTACATACAGTATAAGAAAAATAAAATTTTTCCCAGCTGTCTTAATGTACACACATTCATCTACAATATTTTCTGAAAAGCCAAAAGATGAAATCACTGAATCAAACTTCTTATACCATTGTCTAGAAGCCTGCTTAAGTCCATAAATTGATCTTTTCAGTTTGCATACATGATCTTCTTTTCCTATTTTCACAAAACCTTCAGGTTGTTTCATATATATGACCTCATCTAACTCTCCATTCAAAAAGGCTGTTTTCACATCCATTTGATGCAGCTCCATATTATAATGTGCTACTAGAGCCATTATAATCCTAAATGAGTCTTTAGTTGAAACTGGAGAGAATGTTTCTGTATAGTCTATGCCTTCTTTTTGTGTAAAACCCTTAGCTACTAGCCTGGCTTTATGCCTTTCTATATTACCATTTGCATCTCTCTTTGTCTTAAACACCCACTTGCAGCCTATTGGTTTTTGGTTGAGGTTTGGTCTGACTAGTTCCCATACTGAATTTTGCTTCATTGACTCGATCTCAGCCTTCATGGCCTTCTGCCATTCTTCAACTTCATGACTCTCAATAGCTTGCTTGAAGCTTGAAGGATCGTTATCTTCACCTAGGATATCAGTTTCTTGCAGGTACACTACAAAATCACTATCTTCCCCATATACTGGTCTTCTCTCTCTCTGGGATCTCCTAGGCTGAGATGGAATTTGTTCTTCTGCAGGGTTATTTTCTAAATGGATATTATTCATAGGTTCATCTGTATGAGGTTCTAAGGCTACTGGTTCTTCTAAAACTTGATTTTGGCTTTGAGTTTCTGTATCTGCATTATTTGACTGAATTAAAGGCAAGATGTTCTGTAAATTTTCGTTTTCAGTAATTTCTTCTAACTCTAAAGACAAGTCTTCAAAATTAGTATTACTGTAACCTTCATCCAAAAATTTTGCTTGATGAGTTTCAAAAGTTCTGGTAAAATTTTGAGCTGCATAGAACCTATAGCCTTTAGATTTCTCACAGTAGCCAATAAAATGGCAACTGACTGTTTTGGATTCAAGCTTCTGTGTTTGTGCATTTGGCAACTTTGCCTCAGCCTTGCATCCCCACACATGGCAGTGATGCAAGCTAGGTTGCCTTCCACACCACAACTCAAAAGGTGTCTTGTCTACTGATTTACTAGGTGATCTATTGCAAATATAATTTGCAGTCTTAAGAGCTTCACCCCATAAAAATATAGGTAGACCTGTAGTGCACATCATACTTCTCACCATGTTTAACAATGTCCTATTTTTCCTCTCTGCTACTCCATTTTGTGTAGGATTATAGGGAGTTGTGTACTGAGCCTTAATGCCATTTTCCTGTAAATATAGTGCAAAAGGACCCTTTTGCTGGCCTGCTTCAGTGTGTTTTCCATAGAACTCCCCTCCCCTATCAGATCTCACTAACTTAATTTTCTTCTCTAGCTGCAATTCAACTTCAGTTTTATAAATTTTGAATGCATCTAGAGCTTGTGATTTTTCTGATAGTAAATAGATATAGCAGTACCTGGAAAAATCGTCTATGAATGTGATGAAGTAAAAATTTCCACAGATAGTTTTGTGTTTAAATGGACCACATATGTCTGTATGTATTAATTCTAATAGGTTTTGACTTCTTAAGGCCTTTTTCTTTCTGTAGTTTGTCAATTTCCCTTTAAAACACTCAATGCAGTCATTTAAATCTGTATAATCCAATGCAGGTAAAATTTTATTTTTCTTGAGTGTTTTCAGTCTTTCTTTGGATATATGGCCTAATCTTCTATGCCATATATTTGCAGACTTATTATTGAACAATGTTCTCTTTGTACCTGTGACAGTGTTATTCTTTATAGTGTTTTGATTATTTTCAATCAACATAATCTCCTGTTGAGCAACAGAACAATCTAATTTCAAATAATCATGCATAAACACACCACAGCCAAGATAATTTGAACCCTGAAATAACTTTATTCCACTGAAATCAATAATGAGTTTGCAACCAATCTTAACTAAAAGACCTACTGAAATCAAATTCCTTTTCAAGGAAGGAATATAATAAACACTATCTAGAAAAAGAAAATTTCCTAAGCCTAAATCAATCTTCAGAGTCCCAATGGCCTTAACTGCTACTCTCGAACCATTTCCCACACAAACTTGGACCTCACTTTTCTTTGGTGTCCTCCTGTTTGTTAAACCCTGCAAGGAATTCGTAATGTGTATGGGTGAGCCTGAGTCTAACCAGTAAGAGTGAGATGCTATATTAACAAAATTAACTTCTAGAGAAAAGACAGAATTTGGAAAAGACTCACCCTTCTTTATCATCCAAGCCTTGAAACCACTGCAGTCTCTCTTCATGTGCCCTATTTTCTTGCAAAAATAGCACTTAAACTTAAAAGGTCTCTCAGCTTTGTGTTCTGCAGGTTTGCCAGGTACTTTAGTGGTGGTAGTCTTCTTGGCCTTAAGTTTGTTCTGTTTCTTCCACTTAGGCTTCTCAACTAGGTTGACTGCAGTAGTTGGTCTGCCTTCCTTCCTGATTCTCTCTTCCTCTACTACACAGATAGAAATTAACTTGTTTAAGTCCCAGTTAGACTCTTGGGCATGGTAGGAGGTTCTCAGGTTACTGTAGGTGTTAGGCAATGACTGGAGTGCCACATGCACTACCTGAGAGTCTTTAACTCCCATGTCTAAATCCCTCAGCCTCGAGTTGAGGTCAATCAGCTCCATAATGTGCTCCCTCACACTTCCTTTTCCTGAAAACTCCAGCTCATTAAATCTTTTGGATAGCCTAGCAGCCTCAGCTTTGTCACTCTCCTGATATTTATCTCCTATGGCTTCTAGGAAATCCATGGCAAGCTCTGGCTCAATGATCGAGCCCCTAACTGTGTCAGACATAGAGGTTCTTATCACATTTTTGGCTTTCCTGTTGGAGCTATACCACTCCTTATAGTATTTTCTATCTTCTTCTGTGCTCTCAGTGTCTAGCTCTAATGGTTGTTCCTCAATCAAGCAAAGATCCATGTTTTGATGCATAGACAGATAAAATTCAACTTGGTTTCTCCACTTCTTATAATTCCATCCATTAAGCAACTGAATTTGGCCTATAGTGACCACATTTAGACCTAAAAACACAGAAAAATAAAGAAAATAAGATTTCTGCAGTAAAACTTTTATCTGTGTGTTAATCTTTAAAACAAAATCATGTATTTGAATAACACAACCAAAATAAAGCAAAAGACATAAAATTCAAAAACAGTCATGAGCTTTAATTTATGCAGATACATGATTAGTTTTTATAAAACCCCATAACTGAATTAATATCAAGTAACACCTTTGTGGCATAAAACTCAACATTCTAAAGTTCTAAATCACCATACTGCATTTTACAAAAATCAGTCATTCCTTGAATCAGTCAAGATCTTTGGACAAGAAAAGCTTCAAGGTATCTAAATAGATAGTTGTGATTACATATGATGCTGTTCTGCATTCAAAATTACACAGTGAACAACTTCTTTGGAAGACAAAATATAAGTGCAATTTTAAATGCAGTAACACAAGTTTCAGTTTTGTTAATACTCAAATTTTGTAAAATGACAGTGAAGATTTGCTTTGTGCAAAATAATCAATATAATTTTCCAAGAATCACAAAACTAGAATTAATAACCATATGCTCAGTTTCTGTATGAACTTATTAATTTATGCTATGATAATAACAATACTGCAGATTTTAATGTTGGGAGATATATTTCTAGTTGTTAACTAAAAACCATAGCATACTTAAAACAAACAATACTCAATCAAAATCATCAAATCATACCATCACAGTAACCATATCATTCTCAATTCCACACTTTTCATCACACGATCACAGTGAGACATTCAACCATATATGCAGAATTTCTTCAATATGCATGATCAATCATTCCAAATATGATTATGACAACCCTTTCCATATGCTAAACAGTAATCCATATGACAACCCTTTCCATATGCAGAAATTTAAATACAAGTTCTGGGATTCCCAATGAACATACCTTGGCCTCTGCTACAGCGCTGCAACAATTATTTTATAGCGGAAGCAAAAAGAAAACAAGCAACAATTTCAACCCTTCCATATGATTCAATCAATTCTAAAAGAGGGGTCTTGAATCCCATAACTGAGAATTCATCTCAGTAAGCCCTATCTTAACCCGATACCTAAAGCAAAAGTGACCGTTATGTTCTAACGGTAATATTCTTTAAATATGTAAATTCTGGACTCGGGTTTTGGGCCTGTTTAATGAGTTGGATTAGTACTAAAACCGGGTTAAAATCACTTAAGGCCTGCTTTAGTCTAAATAGAAAATATATTTTATTTTCCAGAAAATAATTTTCATAGTATGGTTTTCTGAATCAAATCAAAACGCATGATATGTGTTTTATGAAATTCCTAAGCTCTGATACCAATTGTTAATTCTATATGATGCATCAACCAACACATCTACCACAAGACCATATCATACAACACATACACAATATGAATTAAACCAGCTGCACAACATCCACACATAAACTGCAGAATAGCTTTCCTAGTGGAACTAGTACTCCACCTGCATCATTGGCGCTTTGGATCCCTGCAGAAACAACTTGACCAAGGTTAGACATCTTGAGCAACTGGAAACGAGAATGAATAGTAGCAGAACTAGAGCAGAAAGCCTTCTGTATGTCAACACCAAAAGCTTCAGAATGGGGCTGAACAAAATGCTTGACAACGGTGATGAATACAGGGACTTTGCTCCCTATTTATATTGGCCAATAAACCCGAGCTAGACTCATCCCATAAGGAGTCCAGTACTTGCTTCATGTTTATCTTGATAGGAGACTTAGAATCTATCACAAATACTTAATGTAATTCAGGTTGATTACAAATGAGTTCCCTACTTCTACTAGGAGATATATACCCACGTAGATAACTGGAATTAGAGTTATATTCATGTACTTCTTGTTATTTACATAGGATTAAATCAACTGGTTTTATCTCAATGTGATTTAGATAATGTTAAGTCCACATATTCTAACACTTTTATCTGAACTATGTGCTACAAGCCTAGCTATGACTTGCTGCAAAGTTTATTTTGGTATTTCTATTTTCAATTTGAACAATGTGAATGCTTGGTAATCGACTCTGTTTGACACAACACTGTGCATCAGCATGCATGTCTATATTTTGTCATGAGGACTTTCTGCTAGCTGAAGATTGCACATCTTTTTCAACATACATGTGTAAATGTTTTAACAGTCTTGTAAAATGGAAATACCCGTCCTTTGTAAAAGTGAAAATAGGCTACAACTAAGAGAACCAAGAAAGTTAACTTTTTCTCCAAAAATTCACCTTCAGGCCTCAAAGTTTCCATAACAAACCTGGTCCAGTAACAGTGTGTTAGAGCGTATATATGCACAATAATTTGAGGGGTTATTCAGTCTTCACAAAACATACACCAATTTCCATTTTTATACATATTCCCAAGAACTTTAAGCAAAAATTTATTCAAAGTTCCAAGGCAGCAACATACCCTTGCTGGATTTACAACAAAGATGCGCGAGAGGAGATGCCTACAGCCTTGAGATATGTGAACATACCCTTTCACCTTACTACTCTTGTTAGAAGAAGAAGAAATAAGATTGAAGGGCTTTATGGTAATCAACAGCAGTGGCACACTGATAAAAGTTCTATGAAGAATATTGCTGTCACCTTGAATATCAGAAGCAAGAACTTATCAAACCAATGTTCATCAATTGCAGTCGTCTCTGAGAAATAGGGTGGACCAATGATTTCCAACCATCAATTACTTCGCATAGGAGTTTTTGAAGAAACAGAAATACAAATGTCAATCCTTTTCTATACAAACATATAAATTGTTCAATATTTTGCACTTACAAGTTACAACCTTGAGGACATGGCGTACGATACTTTACTACCAACAGATGTACATACTTTGACCTGTGACTATATTATTTCCAATGATACAATTCTGTTGTTAAAGTGGGTCACAAAAAAATATAACAACTCGAACTGGATCAAATTGTGCAATTTTCACATGATATTAAAAAAAAAAAAAAAGTTAGGAGATGCCTGTGCATGACAGAGGCAACAATCTCCATATATGATCAGATATACAAAAACTGGCATGCTTCAGTCCATTGTCATGAATTCTCTTGTGATGACCAGATAGTTGCACATTCTACAATATAATTGTACGCATCAGACAGGTACTTGATAGGATGGATCAACCAATTTCAAGATGAACAGGTTTCCTTTATCACCTCTTGAGACACTGTCAATAGTAATGACCGAACAAGTTGTCAGTAAATGTAGATGAAACAGAAATTCTACAAGAAAAGGCAGCAAACATCAACTAATCTAATAACAGAACTCATTTACAGTGTATATAACCTTGCGACAAGATCATATGTAGCTCTATCCAATTCCAAACTTTATCAAACTTGTCTATAATGTAAGGCAGTTGGGGGGCTGTTTCTCCAAAGTTGCATGTGTCATTCTTGTATCCTTAAAGTAAAACATACAACCTTTTTTTTTTTTTTTTAAATTTGTTTCACCAAGGAGAGAGTAATCAACAAGTTTAGCTGTCAACTCCTAATTTTGCGAGCAGTAATCTCAATCCTTCATCCAATTGAAATTACAATTAAACTCACCGCAACTCTTCATCCAAATATGTAATTTCCAGTGCACCACGGGCTCTGTCAGGTGCCTTAACAGGAATCTGTATATCATGGTGGCATAAGTCAATCTTAAGCGTAAGCTTCATAAGATATCTACATTTTCTCAAGAATAGAACTCACAGATCAGTATATGTATATAACAAACATAAAAGAACAAAGAGTGAACAAGACAGGACAGGTTCTGTTTGCTGAACTTATGTGTGATCCTAAATTTCTTTAGGTTATACTAGGGAATGGTTTGTGCATATGCTGGCCAGTGATAAATAGCAGATCTTATGGTTTCCAAGTCTTTTTTTCCCATCTCACTACATAAATTCTTCATCTTTGCTTCAGATGAGAGACTCAAACCTTCAGATTAAATAAAATCCTGAATATTCAGGAACCCACATCTAAATTTTGAGTTGCATAGACGTCCACTTTCCATTCTTCTAACTAATGGATATATGCGCAAGACAAACTCAATAAAAAAATCTTTCTTTTGATTGTCCCTTTTTCTCTAGCATGTTCATCTTGTACTAGGATGAGTTTTGGTGGCAGATATATGTTTCTGCATTTGATAAAGGGAACTTAATTGCCGTTCGTGAGTATATGAACAACAGAAAGAATAAGTTTCTATATTATTGAAGAAATTAATCTAAAATCATCCTGATGCTTCCAAATTCGTACCTTAGACATGTTCAATGCCGAGGGCAGTCCAAGACTTACTCTGAAGAAACTAAAACAGAGCAAGGAGGAAATTTAAAATTTTTGGGGGGTGCTAGTCCAATATCGTTCCTCCTCCCCATCATCATTGACTAGTGCCATATCAGGTGCCTTTGAATTTTGCACAATTGGTTTTACACAACATATGGCATGATTGGCATGTTCACACCGACTGACCTTTGTTTCCATTTGAAACTCGATCTTTTTGCATATTATTAAATGAATGTGAGAACCTTAAGCATTGTTCAGGGGACAACATGACCACTTCCTACTTTGTTAAGGACTGAATGATTATTATTTGTAGCTCAATGGTCCAACCAACCTTTCCCTGGGACCAAAATCTTACCATTCAACATATCAATAAAAAACTTACCAGGCCTGCAATCTTGAAATAGTCGAATTTTACAGCCACTTTTCTTGCATTCAGAGGTGTTAGATCGGCTGTTACCTACAGATAAAAATTTTAAATGAAATATCAGCATAATATAGGTCAAATTTTGCACGGATATACACATCAGTTCACTAGTACTTCCGCTTATTTTTCCTTTGGAGGTGTAGTATGTATCACATGTTCCCCTAAAGTCTGAACAAATATTAAGATTCAATTACACTTTGCACAGCTGTCCCTTGAGTCAGATTTCACCTTGGTGGATGAAGTATAAATTTGACTAATTTATAGCAAAACACTTTAAAATTTTACACAAGTCAGACAGAGTACCCGCACATGACAAACATTTTAATGAACAACAATATATTCCTCCATGAAAAAACACACACACACACACACACATGACACACAGTAGCTGCAATATCACCACCGGAGGGATACTGCACACACCTGCTACATCATCCCTTTACAGTTTAGCTGATGTTACGTTTTGGTTAGCTATATCGTCGCTGATCTAGTTGAGTTAATGTAGATACTAGATACTAACTGGAAGTTTAATAGCAATAGAATGCTTGATCTGATGCAATCGAAGGCATCAACAACCAAAGTGAAATTACATTCAACTACAGAGGCGCAAAGGCAGTTGTCCACTATTTAATTAGAGTCAAAAATTAAGTTTAGCACTGACAACCAAAATGCTCAGGAAAACCTAAAGCCTCAAACCAATATCTATAACTCCGAATCTTCTACATGTTGTACCCTAGCACATGACTAATGAGTCATGACTCATGACTGATGAGTCACCAACCAAGGAGTAATTATCGTTCATATAGATTTGATTACAAATAGTCATGAATACTCTTCAAAGAATTTGGTTGTAATACTGGTTTTGAAGAGGAATAAGAATGGTTTAGCAGGAATAGAGAGATCGTGTTCAAAATTTTACGTAAGGCTAGTAACAGAGTGGAATATAAACGAAACATTAATGCTTCTATTCACAATTATGGTTCATTAAAAGTTCAAAACAAAGTTAAACATGACAGTACAAAATGAACAGAATAAACCTGATTGAAAGTTGGCCAAGACTCCATATTTTGGGCCCTGAGAGTGTCCACATTGATTGCTTGGTAGTTTACTCTCGATCTTAAAAACTTGGGTCTCTGTCATGATATTACATATCAGTGAATGCAATACATAGGAGCTAATTAAAACTGGCAGCTTCAGACAGGGGTTGGAAAGCCAATACAACATTTCTTTGTTAGAGAAAAACTACCAAAAAAAAACGTGGCATGGATACATAATTTTTTAATGGACTTCTGGTTTTTTGACTGTTTCAACACTGGTTTTGAGACTGTTGAACATCCATTAATTCCCAACAAAAAAGGGTTTGCATGATAGCTGATATATAGATACAAATAGTATACTCATACATATCTACATATGTATTTGCACTTTATCCAGAAAGTGAAATGTCGAGTCATCTGACAAATCTTAACAGTTAACTTCTCAAAAAACACTCACTATACAGGCTTCTGCAAAGATCCTATAAATAATAAATTAGGGGTCATGATTGTAAGTAGCTAGCATGCATGCTACTTATTCCCTTATGGGAAAAGAGGCTGCTACCTGAATTGTGCAGTGAACAAGTAAGAAGTCTGCTACCTCACCCTCTATGGAAAGTCTCAAGTGGCAATGCAAATTGCAAAGTTTTGAGACTATCTGATCTCATCAGGATGCTCTTTAACTGTTAAACTGGCAACAACTTAATTGCCAATGAGACTTTTACAAGTAGAAATGGAAAAGAAACAATTGCCTGAGTCCAACATAGATTGAAACGCCAACAAAAGGAACTTCTCAACAGCAAGGAGAATTTTGTCATATATAGGAAGTACTTGAGTAGTAACCAAATGATGTGGCTTATTTTAAGAGATGAAGTTATAGTCATTTACTTCAAAATATTTCTCAATGTAATAGGATTTTTGTGAAATCCCCTTAATAAGGGTTGTTAACTAGCATATAATCAAGATTCCATTAAAGCCAGAACGTCAACTTATAATATGACGGCATATTGTCTTGACAGAGTTCCGACATTTGACAGGCATATATCAACAGTAAAGGGGAAATTAAAATTTAAAGTAAACAAAATGAAAATTTCACTTCACCCCAGTTTGGAGAATAGATTTTGAAGTAGTATAGAGAAGCTCCCATTTTCCATCGAGTAGACCAGATTTGAGTGGCTCCTTTACTGGAGTAACTGCTTCAAGTTTGCGTGCAATCTATTTAGAAATAAATTCCAAGAAACACAATAAAAAGATGCACATAGACATCAGAAACTAATGTCCTTCAGTCCTTTAGTAAAACACAAATGACATATTAGAAACAACCTCAGCCTAGATTCCTAGAAGGAGACACTATTACAGGCTTGTGGACATTCCAAAATAGCTACCCATTTGGAACCATTATCTGCTAAAAGCCTCTATTTATCAGACCACGTTGTTGGCACCGTTCCCCACATAGATAATCCCATTCAAGGTTAACTGTTTTCTTGAGAATAAGCTTCCTAAGATCACGAAAAGCAGAGGATAGGAAACACTACAGGTAAACCGACCTGATCAACAGCTTGCTGGTCCTCTGGAGTGGCGTCGGCGCCTCGATCGAGCGAAGCAATGGCATCGAGAAGCTCCTCCTTGAGAGTTTTGGCGTCTTTGCCTTTGCTCAAAAACGCAGGAAAGAAGGAAATTCTGGCTCTCCATTTGTGGGAAAGCGCGGGAACAATGGTGTGGGTGGTGGTGGTGGGTTTGGAAGGGAAGGCCAAGGAGGTGAGCGGGGAATGAGAATCGACAAGTTTGGGAGGTGAGGAGGATTGGGTGGTTGTAAGGAGCGTAGGTGACCAGGAAGAAGATAATGCCATGCTCAGGTTCATATCACTCGCACTGGTTGGGGTTGGGTCACTCTCCAAGAGTTTATAAAGGTTTGCAAAAGGGTAAAGCTGGAAAATCGATTGGGACTATCTGACCTTTTAGACTTCAATTTTTATTTTTGCTCAAACTTGATTTTGTGGTACCATTTCTATGGCTTTATTCATGTGAACGGGTTCATCTACGGAAAATAAATATATTGATACATCAAGTAGACTAGTTCGATGCAGATGTAGACTAATTTGAGATTACAGCAAGCTAGTCTACAGTCTATCTCTATATCAAATCTAGTCTAGTTGATATATTGATACATTAATGTAGCGTAGGATTTTACCATGTGTATGTATTCTAATTTCGGTATGCTTATCAACATGATGATAAATTGCTCAGTCACGTAGTCTAGTAGTATTTAAACATCGTATTAAGTGGATGAAGTTATTCATTTTAATATTAGTGGCAAGGCTGTAATGTGACACTCGAGATTTGTCCCACCGTTCATTGTTGTCCGCAGCATTGAGCATAAAATTTGGTTAGGGGTGGGATTCATCAAATCATGGATGTCAGTAATAGCGACAAACCCATAACTACATATATCCTAGTAAGAATATGTCTTGTGGTTTCAAGCAATGTTTTAAAAAAAAGGGGTTTTGTCCATTTACCCCATTTCTAGGGATTTTTTTCCCACTTACCCCATTAAGTTTTTTTAATTCTCTCTTACCCAATACACTCTAAGGGAGTCTTCCCTAATACCCCATTAAGATTTTTTTTTTGTTTTTAATTTTTTTTTAATACCATTTTACCCCTCACCCCTTTGTTACTTAGAGAGAGAGATAGAGAAAATGGAAGAGAGAGAAACCATAGGAGACTTCGCGCGGAGCCCGTCACCGGCCGCCGGAATCCGGTCACCGGCCGCCGGAATCCGGTCACCGGCCGTCGGATTCCGGTCATCGGCTGCCGCCCACCGGAATTTGCTGAAAATCTCACCGGAAAGTTTTTTTTGCCCCCAATAGACATCTATTGCCCCCTAATAGAGGGGCAATAGATAGTCTATTGCCCCCTAATAGACGTCTATTGGCCCCCAATAGACGACTATCAGCCATGTATTGCCCCCTAATAGACGACTATCAGCCTTGTATTGCCCCCAGTAGACATCTATTACCCCCCAATAGACGTTTAGATTACCGAAATGGTAATTAATTTTCCTAAAACTACACAAATAAAACTTTGATTAAAGAAAAAAAACGAGGAGATTACATCAATTCAAAACGTCTATTGCCCCCCAATAGACGTATATTGCCCACCAATAGACGTTTCGGTTACCGAAATGAGAACTAATCTTCCTAAAATTAGACAAATAAAACTTTAATTAAAGAAAAAAAAGAAGGGATTGCATTAATTTAAAAACGTCTATTGCCCTCCAATAGACATCTATTGCCCCCCAATAGATATTCAAAACTTGTTTTTTCTTTCCTTCTGTCCCATTACTTAAAAAAAAAAAAAAAAAAAAAAAAAATCTGATTTGGGCACCCACCACTCCAGTCACTCTCTCTCCCTCAGTCACGCACAGTAGTCTTTTCTTCTTCCACTCTCAAGAAAGCAAGAGCCATGGCTGACGACGGTGCACCTCATTTCCCGTTCATTCCTGTGTTTCTGACGAAACCCCGTGCTACAGCCAGAAGAAGAATCCTTCCAACGACGTCGCTTCTACTGCCCTCCAAGAAACGCAAGGCGCTACGCGAGTGACGGCAGGATGGCACGTTACCGATCGGCGTCACCCTCGCCAGCAGAAGCACGATCCTCTTGCTCTCACCGAGGAAATGTTTGAACTTCTAATCCAAGCTCAGAACAACCAAGTGAACCAACCTGCGCCGGTTGCCGGAATTGAACGCTATGAACCCGACGACCGTGACATGATTCCAGGATACCGCTCTGAGTCGCCGGACAGTTTTCCACCTCTGGTACGACGACATCTGACGCCGGACCCACTGGTTCCGGAGGACCACATTCCCCACAACGACAACCAGTACGCTGACGACGATCAATCGAAGGTCACAAGGAGCAGTTTGAAGACGCCGGAAGGGCTAGTGGAGCGTCGGCGGGACTGGGTGGAGCGTCGGCGGGGCTGGGTCGAGCGCCGGAGGGCCTGGAACTTTGCCGGAGCTGGAAATCAGTTGGGGGGAGAGAGAGAGAGAGAGAGCTAGATCGGGGATGAGAAAGAGATTACCGAGTGGCAGTATGTAATTTATTAATTAAGCAGAGGGTAAAATAGTCATTTTTCTTTAAATTGGGTTAGTGGGAATAAAAATCTGTTGCTGGGGTAAGTGGGATAATTTTGGCTCATTTTGGGGCTTTTGGTCAAGAACCCTAAAAAAAAACGCGCCTTGAGGCTCAAAAGGCATAAAACTCACTTTTTTTTTTTTTTTTGAAAAAGGGCGGTGCGGCAGCCCTCAAGCCTTGATAGCCTTGATTAAAGAAACTGTCGAATACAAGGGGGGGACATTGAGCCTAAACCCCTGATTACAATAAGTAGCTAGAGAATATCCTGAAATACTATCATAAGTCTCTACTAAAAGCTTGTACTCAACAAAGCACCAACTAGCAAAGAGCGCTCTACTGGCACTTTAAAATGAGTAAGTTTTGATGCCAAGTCGATGAGGCGCAAAAAGCGCTGCCTAAGGAGCCAAAGGCGCACACCTAGCAAATTTTTTATTTTTTTTTTTAAACTCAAAACTACGTCATTCGAAATTTCAACTTCGAATCTTTAATTTCATTTTATGGTTTGGTAATTTTGTTGGATCATATGGTTCTAGTATTTTACTTATTATGAATGGATGACAATTAATAATGTTTTTTGTTTACTCTTAATGTTCTATATATAAGAATAATAACTACATGTATAAGTATAGATTGTTTATACCGTGAGGTTTACTCCTTATTGAGGCTCTCCCCAAAATGCCTCGAGGTACTCCTCAGCATTTTAAAACATTGGTTTCAAATCCACAACCAGTCATTCCAATGCGTTGTAGGTTTTTTAATGATTAATAAAATTTCATTCTTCTAAAAAAAATAAAAAAATCATGACCTTGGACAAAAACAATAACAAAAACTAATCTGTATAAAATTAGGGGAGTGCTATATACACATTGAGGTGAGTCATGAGTGTGACACTCAGCCATGTGGTAGTTTTTCATTTGTTAAGAAATTAAAGCAGCTAACAAGTTCCTCTCTCCCTTGTGCATATCTTCTAATCCTGTAACTTAAACAGTGAATTCTAACTGTATATGATGTTGACGTTTGGTTGAAAGAATGATCACTTCAAACTTAATCAAAGGAACTCTAAAAAAAAACCTAGCCGACATAGCTTTCCCCCTCCTCCCCCCTTTCTTGCCAGATCTAGATCTCTTTGATCTGGATCTTTGGCTTGAAAGTCGGGGGAGATACCCTCCCTCTTCGTGAGGCTTTTTCCCTACCCTTCTCGTGGTAGCTCTCTGCCACGGCGGTGGCCGGTATGATTTCCCTTCTGCTTTTGTTTTCCTTTCATCCCCAGATCCCTTCTCCCAACCGTTCCTAATTTATCAATTCCAGTTTACCCATCCCTACCATCCCTCTTCCTTCTCAAGTCCTTTCCCTCAGTCCTCTCTTCTCTTTTTCCTTCCTTTTCCTCAATATCTCAAATCTCTGATTCTTCATGGTCAAGGTGCACATCTTCCTCACCTTTCAGACTCCACTTCACTGATAGCTCGTTGGTCCTCTGGAGCTCCGACGTCGGCGTCGTTTGGATCGTCTCTTTCAACGGGGTTGTCCCCTTATCGCGTGTACATCCGATGAATTCGGTAGTGCAACAAGGGTCTGCATGGTCTTTGGCCATCTATCCCTTTGATCCCTCTGCGGATCGTTTATTTTTTTCTTCTTTGTTGGTTCCTATGTTTGTTTCGGAAGTTGTTTTGTATGGTTTAGAGATTTGGGTTATGGAAATATTTCGATGGGTTCTGTGTTGCTATTTTTGTATGGGATTGTTGGTTGGACTCCAAGTTTCGCCCGCCGATCTGGTGACGTTTCTGTGTCACCCTTGGGTTTGGCTGGTGGCGGCGACGTCACTGCCTCATCTCTCTCCTGGTCGATCTGCACTATGTTTGAAGCTTGTTGGGCTGTTTGTTTTCGTTTGTTTGTTCTTTTTCTTTGGGCCCGGTTTGGGTCTTTCGCTTGTAATGTTGCTTCTTGTTGAATAAAAATCCTCCCATAGCCAAAAAAAAAAAAAAAAAACTTAATCCAAGGAAAAAGATAAATGTTGTCAACGTTAGCTGCTTTGATATAATTCAATATATTATGAATTCCTGCTGGGGTCTTCTTCGGTTCGATCAACGGGTGTACATAAAAGATTTCTGTACATGCTTTAATCAATCCAAACAAGACCTTAGCAGAAGTTGCAGTCTTGACTCCTTCTACAATTAACAAAATTTTAACTTTTCTTCATAGCAGAAGCTTTAATTTCTGTACACCTCAAAACTTCCATAAATTCAGCATTTAAATTGAGTTAACCTTTGTACAAAATAGAGGAAACTTTGGTATTCTTTGCCTCCTTTCTTTGATTCTTTAATTTTTTTTTTTACATTGTGTTAAGTTACAGTAAACTTCACTTGCAGCTAATACCACTCCTTTGACTTTCCAGCGTAACTGTATGACGACCTATTCAAGTGCTCCTAAGCTGAAATGTTTCAATCGATAACTGCAAAATGACCAAGCAAGCATCGATTTCAAATTAGTTTTAAGGGAATTACAATTTTCTTTCTCTGTATTTTCATGTACAACGAATTACACAACTACTTGATACCATCATATATGTATATCACTACAGAAAAACACTAGAAAAACAACTACAGGAACGCTGGAACAAATTTCAAGTGCTTTTGCAACAGTTAAGCCACCTACATTACACTGAGCTAGGGCTGGCCTCGGGTCGGTTCTGCAGTTTGCAGTACTCAACCCGGAACCGAAACCGACTATTGCTTATCGGTTCGGATTTGCTATTTTTGGGATCAAGAACCGAGGTAGAACCGAACCGACTATGTTCGGGTCGGTTTTCGGTTCCTAGTTCAGTTCTTCAGTTCTACGGTTCCTCGGTTCCAAGTTCGGTTCCTCGGATCCAAGTTCGGTTCCTCGGTTCCTATGTTAACCAAATTGTCAGTTTGGCATGAAATACTTACTTTCCAGCCATTTTTAGTTTCCTGTTTCCTGTTTTTCAGACACACACTCAACATTGCACAATGCCACAATCTATTCACTCATTCATGCTCAACATTATCTACATATTCAACAATCAACAATTCAACATCATAATTGCAAATCAGCAATTTCCAACAATTCTCAAACTATCAAAGCATGAAACTCATGAAAGCAACTAACTGTCAAACAACAGTTCAATAGAACCAAGTAACAAACTGCAAAACTGTAGAACAATGCAAAGCTGCAAGTATGCAACAATATACAATTATACATATTCCAACAAACTACAACAAATAAAAATAAGCAATAGATTGTCCATAGTCCATCCAGAACAATGCAGCTGCATCAATTTGCAGTAAACTAAAATGAATTGAAAGTCTCAAACGGAAACAAATAACTTAAAATTAAAATAGTTCATCAACATTTCATCAAAGTGCACAACTTCAAGCGGATGGTTCAGAATTGGAAGCAGTAGGGTCAGAGGAGCTAGCAGATGCTTCCGACATGGTAGTAGATCTCTAAGGCAATAAGCAAGAAGCAATCTGTATGAAAAATCCAAACAGTTCTGTTATAGAGTCATAGACTATAATTTGTCAATTTTAGGGTTCTGGAGGTCAGGTCATCAAGAAGAGCAATATCAAGAAACATATATTCCTACTATAATACGAAAATGACAATGACATGTTCTGGTTCAGTCAAACTACGAAAATGACAATGAAATGTTCCATACAATGAGAGGTGGATGATGAAACATTACTGTATAGTCTCTCCATATCTCTCACATCTACAGTTTGGTTTTGCATGCTATTGAGTTTTTGAATCTTTTGATGACAAATTCATTAGTCATTTTGGAATAAACATATGCTTAGATCTTGCAAGAAACAGATACAATATCAATCCACCAACACTTGAAATCACAATAGAATAGGATGCGAAACACAAACGCAAACGCAAATTTCACAAAAATGAAGCTATAATTTGCCTTCTTTGCATATTACCTAAATCTTTCTTTGCTTGTTCAGTTTTTCCCTGCTCCTGCAACGGTGCACCCACATGTATCGCTCATGAGCCTTTTGTTTTTCAATCTCCTCCCTGCAAACAGATAGACATGAAGCCACATTCAGTTACCCTTGAATCACTCAAATATTTGGTACAAAAGACAACACCAATTTGATAATATTGGTCATGCAACTTCCGTATTGTGAATTAATGTCATAAGTAAAAAACTGACTACTTGTAGTCTTATACCCCCTATATCATGGAAAGTAATGCAATATGTATCAGTAAGATTCATTTTTGCATCAAAAGTTTACGAAAACAAAATACTTAACATTTACAAACAAAATCAGAAATCCTAATGAATCAATATAGCACAGTAATACAAACAATTGAGCTTGATTCAGCCAATGATGAAAAAACCCAACTAAATTGAGTTTGAGGGAAGAGATAATTTAGGGTTTTGATCGAATGGATAGGAGATTATGAGATAAAATGGAAGGTTCTGATCGCATTTGGAAGACCTGATCACATGAGAAAGGGTCTATTTTATAGAAATAAGCTCGGCCTATCCAATTATACAATGACATGTGTATTTCGGTTCCAAAGAGGTTTTAAAACCAAGAACCGAAACCGAACCGAATAGACAACTCCAGGAACCGAACCGAGAAAAAATGCAAACACATATGTCGTAGAACCGAACCGAACCGAGACTTTCGGTGCGGTTCCTCCGGTTTTACGCAGAGCCGGCCCTGGGCACAGGCCTAGGGCCCCCAGTTTCAAGGGCCCCAAAAAAATATAACTTCTATTAATATATATATGTAAAAAATAAAAAAATATATGGAATGTATTTTATTGTTTCATCGTTGTACGCCTGTAGCTCTATACGTGACTTTTGTTCTTCTCTACTGTTGAATCTCTCACGTTCTCACTTCTCAAACGAAACTTGTCCAGATAATTAAGTCTATCTTGCTCCAATACCATGCCTCTTCGGCTCTTTCTCCTATTGAGGAGGTAGAAGGAGACGAGTTCTTCTTCAGTTGGGTAGAAACGGAAGCCTGTTGTGAGTTCTTGATCCATTATTGAAGTCTTGTTTTATCTGATTATCTGTAGCAGGAGACGAGTTCTTTTTCAGTTGGGTAGAAGGGGACGAGTTCTTCAATTTTGTATTTGGGTGATGATAATTTTATGTTAAGTTTGTGTTTGGGTGGGAGAGGTAATTAAGTCTCTCGTTGTCCTTTTAATCTCGAGTTATTTGTTTGTGCTAGTCTTAGTAGTCTGAGACTGCAAAACAATGAATTAAGCAAACAACCAACTGGACTAGTTGACTGACTCCAATTTTATAGTTGAGATTAAAGAAAATTATTTTGATTTGCTAACTGTCAATTGAAATTGAGTTTAATATTATGATAATGGTATTGTATCATTTGTATGGCAATATTTCAATTGAAAATGGGTTTATATTGGTAGGGAGCCGCAATTTTTTTTTCGCCTAGAGCCCCGGAAATCTCAGGGCCGGCTCTGGTTTTACGGTTCCAAATCCCAGCCCTACACTGAGCTATGTTCATATGATTACACTAGAACAAATTTGAAGTGCTTTTGCTACAGTTAAGCCACCTACATTACTCTGGAACAAATATTGTTCATAACTTTCTTCCCAAATAAGTTAAAGATGACAGACAAACCAAGCCAGCGAGTTATGTTCATATGTACAAAATATTTACACTTTCCTTTCTGCTCTCTCATTCTCAATTTGATGTCAACTGTATTGAATTTCAGTTTCTTTAGTATACATCTCAAATTTTCTGTTTCTTCATTTCTACATTTTGAGTCATTTAACAGGAATTGAACAACTCCCGCAGCAAGGCGCGGGCAACATTTGCTAGTGTCAAATAAAGAGAGAAAAATAACACGTGGTCAAACACTATATAAAAAATACCATCTATATATCCACAACAAACCAAAGGCGTCACGCAGAGCAAAAAAAATAAAATAAATAAAAGAATAAAAAAATTGCCTAATCAGCATGTCTAGTATATCACTTGCATTCTAAGCTTTTGACGGTCTGTCCGGACACATCAATTTGTATGGTGCAGTTCATACTAGCTGACTTTTTCTTCTTCATGATCAACATCAACTCCACCTTTCCGGTCAATTTTGCTTCGCTGGTCAGCGTCAACACCCCACCGCTCAATTCGCCGCCGAGAGTAGAGCTGCTCGGCAATGCAGCAGTGTTCAAGCTCACATTCACGTTGATCTTCTTGGTGCCACGCATCCCAGCCTTGCCCTTGGGTACAACGACTGTCCCCACAGGTGTACCCTGGTACATGAATGTCACGATACCTTGGTCGAACTTGTAAGGACCCCAGTTGGTGTTCTTGACCCTGATTTGGGTGTTGAAGGTTGTGCTGAACGAAGGCGCTGTAGTGGAAGAGGTGAAGTCTCTGAGGGTGCTTGTGCCGAGTCTAACCTTGGGGGTCTTGACTTTCATCACAGTGAGACCAAAGACAGTCATGACTGCGATCTGGAACACAATGAAAATACCAATATAAGCAAAACACTTGATTCTCTTCTTGCGCTTGATCTCGTCCTCGGACAAAGACTCCCCATCGCTTCTTGTGTAACCATTTGCCGGAGCCAAAGGATAAGCCTGGTGTGTCTTCTCAGCCATGTTTGTTTTTCTTTTCTGATGTAAACGAATAGGAAATGAAGGAAGTTGTGGGTTTATGTTGCGATGATGATGAAACTATAGGAAATGAAGGAACTTGTTTGTGTTGATGATGAAATAGAAAGTAGGAGTCTCTGTATATATAGTGTTTGGAGATTTGGACAATTTCAGTAAGTTAATTGCGCGAATGAGTTTCCTGGAACGTCTATTTCATTCAAGCTAGACACAAAACGCGTCCAAATCTGGAATTAATTATCAATTATCTTCTAGATGATCGATGACTGCAGCAGCATCTTATATGGATATTAAATTCATGCCTGCATTGACCATTCCCACGTTTTAAACTCATGAAAGAAAAAAAAAAAAAAAAAAACGAAGTAAAGAATAAAAGAAATATATAGCACATTGCCTAGAACAGAACCAAAGGATATCTCCTAGCTGTCTGATTATTGTAAGCAAAGCTAACAAAGACTTTGTCTTGCTGCAAAAATCTATAATTAAGGTCCAATTCGTTCTAGAAGACTAGAAAACTTATCAACTACTCTATACTGTGCGCGTTACACTTTAGCATTTCCTGGAAGCCTACTTGAACTCCGAGGCGGCTGACTATATATAGCACGCAGCTGAAGCCAACATTCCCACAAACAACACTAGCCAAAAGAAAGAGAGAAAACACATTTTAAGCTTTTCGGAGTAATTAAAGAAAATGGCTGAGAAGATCAAACAGGCTTTGGCATCAGTGAAAGGCTACACCAGAAAAGACGAAGAATCTGCCACTTTGCAAACCAATGAGGAGCTCAAACGCCAGAAGCGAATCAAGTTCTTTACCTATATTGGTATCTTCATATTTTTTCAGATCATAGTGATGACTGTGTTTGGTCTTACTGTGATGAAGGTTAAGACCCCGAAGGTGAGATTGGGCGAAGTTAGCATCACAAATTTGAACACAGCAACTGCAACGCCTTCATTTGACACTACATTCAACACCCAAATCAGGGTAAAGAACACCAACTGGGGTCCTTACAAATTTGATGCAAGCACCGTAACGTTCATGTACCAGGGCGAGCCTGTGGGGACAGTGGCAGTACCTAAGAGCAAAGCTGGAATGCGTTCCACCAAGAAGATCAATGTTGAGGTGAGTTTGAACTCGAATGCATTGACTAGCAGTTCTACTCTGGGTAATGAATTGAGCAGTGGGGTGGTGACGCTGACTAGCCAAGCCAAATTGACCGGAAAGGTGGAATTGATGCTTATAATGAAGAAAAAGAAATCTGCCACGATGGACTGCACCATGGCAATTGATCTGTCGACAAAGACCGTCCAAAGTTTACAATGCAAGTGATAATGTGACAAGCTAGTTCTTGATTTGTTATTTTTTCATTCATTCTTTTTATTTGTGACGCTTAAGTTTATTGTAAAGGTTTATACATAATGCTAAATAAATATTCATATTTGTTGTTAGTATGATCCTCTTCTTGCCTTTGAGCTCCTAGAATATCAAGGAAATGAAAGAAAATTAAGAAAATACCGAAACCCACATAAGAGGCAGCTGAGAAATTAATCTAACAACTAGATCCAACAGTAACGTTCAAAGGGGAAAATCAATAAGGGGAATATACAGATGAAAGTCATCGGTAATCATTACGTACTCTAACAATACCTCAGCATATTTCTAAAAGTACAAGCTAAGAAACTGAAAACGAGGTTGGCTGTTCGTCCGACATGAGGAAGCCTGCAATCGATAATGTGAAAGGGAACATTAGGAAAATAATATTCAAGAGTCTAAACACAGAGCTCATGGACCACTTACAACTTTCAACGGAATGCATGCATAATTAGGCAACAGCACACATGTGGTTCGATCGTTCTCACAATCAAGTCATAGTGAGATCAATAATACCTTTTGTTTAGCATTTGTTGACAATCTTAGAACCAATTTTATTTTTCGTCAATTCAGGTATCGAAGGGATCACATGATGCATATGCCATCTCTATCACTTAATTTCTGTTACAGCTGCAGAATGAAACTAATTTGTCCTAAGTTGACTTGGGACTAACTTATAACAGGTGCCTATGATTGGTGTATGAAATTAGTCACCGGCCAATACTAAACAAGAAGAATGCTATAGCAATAAGCATGATAATTATGGCTCTATTCAGACCCTGCGATGCGCTCATGAATCATATAAATGGTCTAATTCAGTCCAGAAAGTAGTGCCACACAAAAGATAATCTTCTCTAATTGTAAGATGGTGACCTTGTAATGATCCCCGTCTTTTGACAATTTATTGCCTCTTTTCTTGTTGCTATATATCATGCGTTTCTACAAGGGCATTATATAATTAGGATTGATATATTTTTACTTCATTTGACTAGCTATTCCTACAAGACTCGTTTTCTCCTAGAGTTCTGGAATGAATTTATGTTAAGGCAGGTATTCTTGCTGTCATAGAAATCAAGCATCTGTTTCTAACTTTCTATATTAATTAAACAACAGAAAGACAAAAAAATATGAGCTCTGGTGCTTAAAAGTACTAAAACCATTCAGATATATAGTATACAGAATAAATTGATCAACACCAAACCAAGAGGTGATACGACTGACAAAAAAGAATAAATCAAATGTCAGTGACGAACTGATATATCACTTGCATTGCAAGCTTTTAACCATCTTTGTGGAAAGATCAAATGCTATGGTGCAGTCCATATTGGCAGACTTCTTCTTCTTCATGATGAGCATCAATTCTACCTTTCCGGTCAATTTAGCTTGGCTGGTCAGAGTAAGGATCTCGCTGTTCAATTCACTGCCAAGGGTAGAACTACTTGGAATTCCATCAGTATTCAAACTCACTGCGACATTGATCTTCTTGGTGGAACGCATTCCAGCCTTGCTCTTGGGAATAGATACTTGCCCCACTGCCACACCTTGGTACATGAATGTTGCAGTGCTTGCATCAAACTTGTAAGGACCCCAGTTTGTGTTCTTCACCCTTATCTGGGTGGTAAAGGTTGTGTCAATTGAAGGTGTTGCGGGAACAGAGTTGAAGCTTTTGACATTGATTTGGCCCAATCTTACCTTAGGGGCCTTCACTTTCATCACAGTAAGACCAAATACGGTCATCACTATGATTTGAAAGACAATGAAGATACCAATGTACATAAACAATTTCATTCTTTTTTGGCGTTTCAGCTCATCTTCGGATACCAAAGATTCTCCATCACTTCTTGTGTAACCATTTGCAGGGGCCAAAGGATAAGCCTGGTTGGTGTTCTCAGACATCATTCTCTAGTTTCGTGGAAAGCTTTGAAAGAAACAAAAGAAAAAGATCTCTTATTTTCGGTTTGGCTCTCTAAATTATGAACTGAGCAAGTGTATTGTTTATGGGAATGATATCAATGCTGCCCCATATATATAGTGCTGCTTAGGAAAATTGATGAACGAATTTGAGTATGGTTGGTGTAAACTTCTTTGAAATGGAACCAGTGCACACACATACATTCGAACTTGTGACTTCTAGTCTTCTATATATTGGTCGCAATGTCGCATAAATGAGCTTCATAAGGAGCTTAATATAATCATTTAGAGGTAATTAATATCTAATTTGACATGTGGTGATCAGGGCATACTACTATTTTAATTTTGGTGGAGAAAGTGAATGGAAAGGCGAACCTATTATACAAACTGCTATTTTGAATTACTCAAACCAGATTCTTATATTCTAAAAGAGGTACTGTGAGGCATGGTTTATTGACTTATTCCTAGATATTAAACTGATAAAAGAAAAGAAACGCATTGTAGAATATTAGAATGGAACAAAGACTTAGCCTGGAAACAAAAGGATGCTTAACAAGTCATATAAAGTCCTAGACTTTGTCTTCCAGCAAGCAAGCACCTAAAATAGGACCAAAAGTCTAGAATACTATATCAAGTCAAAACGTCTATACTATGCTGCAAGTTTGACTATACTTTCCTGGATGCTTAACTACCCCCTTCATCTTTTCAGAAGTCATCTATCAAATACTAAATATACCACATTGTAGTACCAACATTTTCACAAACAACTTCACAGATACTACACTTGCTCATTTCCTCTTGTACTTTCAAAACATTCTTTTGAAACAGGAAAAACAGAACATTTTCTTTCAAGACTTCTGAAGAAAAGAAATATGGCTGAGAAGAACCAACAGATGTTTGCATCGGCAAATGGCTACTCCAGAAAGGATGAAGAATCTGCCACCTTGCAATCCGAAGATGAGCTCAAACGCCAAAAGAGAATCAAATTGGCTATGTATATTGGTGGTTTCATTGTGTTTCAGATCATAGTGATGACCGTATTTGGTCTCACTGTGATGAAAGTTAAGACCCCAAAAGTCAGGTTAGGTGCCATCAACGTCCGAAGCCTCAACTCTGTCCCTGCCACACCTTCATTTGACACATCCTTCACAACCCAAATCAGGGTCGATCAAGAACACAAACTGGGGACCCTATAAGTTCGATGCAAGCATTGCAATGTTCATGTACCAAGCCATGGCTGTGGGGCAAGTTAGTATTCCTAAGAGCAAGGCTGGCATGCGTTCCACCAAAAAGATTGATGTCACAGTGAGTTTGAATTCCAGTGTATTGCCAAGCTCAAATCTCGGAAGTGATTTGAATGGTGGGATCTTGACCCTCAGCAGCCAAGCTAAATTGACCGGAATGGTTGAACTCATGTTCATCATGAAGAAAAGAAGTCGACTAATATGGACTGTACCATAGCATTTGATCTGTCCTCCAAGGCGGTCCAAACTTTACAATGCAAGTGAGCTAAAGGCTGCATCTTCAGCATTGATCAAGACTAGTTCTTGATCTGTTAATTTTTTAATTCATTCTTTATTTTTTCTGTCTAATGTTTTTCAAATTGTTGAAAGAGAGATGCTTTTAAATGTAGAGTGAGATTAAAATTTTTAGGGGGAATGATAGTTTTGCAGAAGATGATCTACCCTGACATTGAAATAGGACAATGTTTGAACTAAAATTGGTGTTCTTCACCCCTGATTTTGTTTGAGAGCTAGTGTTCAGAATTTGGACACAAAATTGTAACCTCAGAACTATATAGTTTTCAACTTTCTCCACGCATAAAACAACTAGGTCTAATAGTTAATCCAGAACAAAATTCATGTGAAATTAACTGATTGATATGGATAACCAATTAAGCTTAGATATACCTTCAAAATCATAAGTTCCCTTGCCATCGCGATTGTACCCTAATTTGATGATTCCCCTTCTGTCTCTAGAAGCCCTAATTAGCTCAAGGGTGTGGCTATTGCCACCCTATTATTTTCTTTGTTCACCATACTTTACTCATTACACCCTACATTTTAATTTCAATTTTTAAAATTACTTATCTAACCCATTTCTCTTTCCATGAGTATCCCTATATGACATATCCAATTAAAAAAATATTTTTTTAAGAAAAATCTCTTATTTAATTTATTCCAATAAAAACACTAAAATATATTCAAGTTTTCTAAGTAAATCTTATTTAATTTATACCAATAAAAACACTAAAATATATTCAAGTTTTCTAAGTAAATTTTTTGTTTTGTTTCGATGTTCCTCTACTTTAATCTATGTCAAAAGGTTAGTAAATTAACAATTATGAGCAATGACAAAAAAAATTGATTTTTTTTTTTCGTCTTTTAAATTTTACTTTCGTTGTTCACAAAAGGTATTGCAAAGATTTTGATGAAGTTAACATTAATAGTTTTGTGAATTGAATAACGAATTAACAATGAGGATGCAACAAAAAGACAAAAAACAAATAGTAATAAATTCAAATTTGGGTGGAGAATATGAAGATTATTTGTAACGTCCCGAACCTGAATTTACCGGTTTACTAGTCATTTGGACGGTAAACGACCTTTACTTTCACTTTTACTGTCGGTTTAGTACTTTTAGTGGCCCTAAAAGTTGACTTTTTATTCGGGTCAAAATTTGAGAAAATGTTCTGCATAAAAGTTGTAGAGGACGTTAAACCGAGCGCGTGGATGTGTGGTACGTAAAAATCGGAGCTCGTATGCAAAAGTTATAAGCGAAAGATTAAAGTTACTATTCATGGTTACTGTTCATGATAACTTTCTATAAATAGCGAGTTACTGTGGTAAGTTTCCATTTTTGGAAACCTACCCCAGCTTTTTCTCTCTCCTCTCCCCTGACTCTTTCTTCCTCTTCGGTCGGTTTCTTCTTCCTCCGAGTTCTTCCTTTTCCGGCCAACCCACCACGGAATCCGGGCACCGGCAGGCTCGCCTCCTCCTCCTTGTCACGCCTGCGGTGGCATTTTTCGGTAACTCGGCCGGAGGAGCTCGATCAGGAGCCGTGAAGTTTACTGTAGCCGATCAGAACTTTCGTTGATCTCCGGCGATTCCGGCCTTCTCCGGCCACCCAACCACCATCGAAGGTTCGGTTTTTGACATAGATCATTTCCCCTAAGGTCTTTCATTTCAATTTGCATTGTAGATGTTGAATTGACAATTTTTCATTTCTAGGGTTCTTGAAGTTTCGGGCTTTTCTTCACCGGCTTGATTCGACCACTTCGAGGTAAAATTGGATTACGTTGTAGTTGAGAAAGATATTAGGCTTGTTGAGTAGGTGGTGCTGCCAAAATTTGGTGGCCATCGGAGGTGGTAGCCGCCGGCGCGTGGGCCCCACTCGCCGCCACTGTGGGTGGCGCGTGGTGGCGCGTAGGGCTGACATTTAATTCCAATTTTTAGCCCATTAAATCCTATAATTTGAGTAGAGCTTGTATGTGAAGTTTGGTGAATTTTGGAGGGGTTTGGAATTATTTGTGAATTTCCGAAGTTTGAAGTTTTGTGATGGAATTGTGGGAAATCCGGCCGTTGGATTTCCCTCGTTTTCATTGTGGAATATGTAGATTGAGGAATTGGTGTTGTGGAAGAGATTTGGGTGGAATTTGAGAAGTATTGGAGATAGAGATTTTCGGGTTTCGTTTAGGTTCGTATTTATTTTATTCGAATTGTCGTTTATGGAAGTGTACTTGTGTACAGGACGATATATTGAGCTACCGCTTGACGAAGGAACTCGGTTGCGTGGTCGCCCATTAGTACAGTGAGTGGACTTTTGTTTTCAAATAAGTGATGCATGCATTTATTTATTAAAGTATACTTTATTTAATTAACATATTATTTTCCGAGCATATGAGTTGATTTTGGAATTTGATTTCGATTTATCTCGTGGATTTGCTTTCAATAATGATTTTCATGAAGTAATTATGATTTATACTGGTTGTGAATTTCGGTTATTAATTTGTTATGCTCGGATTCGAATTTATAATTGATGTTGAATTTCGACGAATTATTTTTTCCGAGGTGATTTCCGGAATTAATTATGTTTCTATTCGTTGTTTTGAGATTTCTGGAAAGCATTTCGAAATGGGATTTCGATGCAGTTATTTCTTATTTATTTATCGATTTATAGTTTTGGCATTGGGAATGCCTCATTGATGATTCTGGATTCAGTTTTGTTTCGGAACTGCGATTTATAATTGATCTAATTATTTTCTTAGCGTGTGGGACACGCTGTCGATTTATACGACGTTTTACGAGAATTTCCGGGTACGGTTGGGAATCATACCCGCGTTTTTCTTTATTCGTGGGACATGGGGAAGCCTTAAGGATTTATTGGATTTTATTAGTTTTTACCCGCTGTTGATATCACTTATACTACATACCGCCAAGCATAAGCAACGACCTCTTAGGTGGGCCCCGCGGCATAGCTAGTCCCGCCTACAACATGCATCCGGTACTCCGACACCCGAGCTACCTCGCTATGGTGGAAGTCGGCCGGTACCTCAGAGGGAGGCCACCCTCCCATGCTCTCCAAGAGGCTTCAAGAGAAGCAATATGTATATTGTATCCCACATCGGAAATATAGAATAGATGGGGACTTCCCTTAGCTATAAAGGGAAGTCCTCCCCTTCTTAGAAGGGATGGATCCATGATCCCTATACTTGTATCATTACAAAGGCTACTTGGCCTCACTACTAGTAGAATCTCTAAGTGGACGTAGCTTTGCCTCAAGGGCAAGGTGAACCACTATACATGCTTGTCTCTCTCTCTCTCTCTCCCCATCATGATCCACACTTAGTTCCCGTTCCGTATTCTTCAACAGAAACATTGGCGCTAGAAGAGGGTCCCTAGGAGTTAGGGTACGAGCCTCCGACCTTGAGTAAGGGTCATGTACGGGTACATAAGCTTCCGGGTACATGGGTACATGCAGGACACCCACCCTCAACCTCACCCAAGCCTTTGAGCCAACAGGTACTATAAGCTTCCAGGTACATGAGCTTAGCTTCCGGGTACTTGAGTCAGCGGGACTTTCCTCATGCATGAGTCGGCGGCAGCTTGAGCAACCCTAGTCTCGGTGGCATTTACCTTGGATCTTTTAACAAGAATCACGTACGGGTACCATTACACAACCCGCCCGGTATTTCAAAAATTGATCTAGGGACCAAGCCTCCTCCATGATATCCTCACCTCCCGGTGATCACCACCAGTCACTATCACTTGCTCACAACTCGACATCCCTGTGATCAATCCTCAAAATCTGGAGCTTCATCAGCAACAAATCGATTTGGGCACCCGGTAATCTCACCGAGACCAGAACCACTTGGTCTCTCCGGCACATGAGCAGCTACTATCCGGCAATCTCCACATCTCAGCCCACCCAACAATCTCTATCCGGGTATCGACTCGGTCTCGGGGATCAGGCCGTCAGGGAGGCTCAGAGAAACTCGTCCGGGTTCAAAAAAAAAAAAAAAAAGGGGGGAATTTTGCTTTGGACACCTGATCGGTACCGCTGACCTCAGTCCACCACTCCAAATCCGGCTTCGGGCCAGTGGAGGCTCATCCCGGCCGGTACTCTTCTCAGGCCGGCATCTTGGTGACTCACCGAGCACCGACACTGGGCCCCAACACTTGAGAAGTTCTTCGCTCCGCATACCCGAAGCATGCTTCCTACCGGCACCCCCTGCCTCCATCGGTACTCTGCCATGACAACCATCATCAGTACCAGCTAGCGAACCCACAAGTTCCGATACCTGCTAGTCCTCCACCAACTCTACTTTCCGGGACTCAGACACTCGTCCCACTGCTTCCCTCTCGGCGAGCTCTCCCGGCAAGCTAGTCCTCGGAAAAGCACCCGTCCCGCCGTCGAAACTTTCTACTTTGTGCACCCATGCACTCAACCCAACCAACTCAGGCAGCGATACCCGGAAACATTTTCCATTCCCATAGCTTGTCATCGCAGCCCCTCCGGTACATGACCCATCTCGGCAGCTTCAACCCTCGTCCCGGCACCGATGAGTCGCTTGGGCTCATTCTGATGGTTCTCTTCGAACAGTGATCCTACTCTCACCCACTACAATTTTCAATAGAATCAGTCTGAATTCAAGATCTTCATATCAGAGTCGAGGACGCTGCTCAACGCAGCTGACCACTGAGCTAAGTCTTCAAAACTAATAGCTACTCTCTGTACCTCTATTTTGCCTGATCGATCCATGATAGTCATCATGCAATTAATATATATGCCCACGTGTACTTACTGCAAAGAGCCACACATTATATATTTATACTTGCTTCTGTATGTGGACAAGCATGAGATATTCAGTCAATTATTTATTCAATTACTATCTAGGCATCTGATACGTGTTACCTAGGTATCTGCACAAACTTGCTGGCATCACAATACTTAACTGCTTATTTCTACTAGTTCAAAGTCTTGTTTCAGTCAATATTTAATGACTACCGAACTCTACGTTTTATTTGTTGAATTCATTGTCATCAATAACAAGAATCTGACATTGCATTCTTGCGTGCATGTCCATGATCAATAGGATTCATGTGCTATCAATTGCGTATTCATCCATACTCAGTCCTAAATGCAATCCATGTACATATGCTTCTTGAGAATAGGATCAAATTTTGACTTTATTTTCACCCTTGCCAAGGCACACTGGCCGAACTATTGTTTGTGAATAGTGCACTCTTGGTCTATTTACACATGATCAGCCAAGGCACTTGTTACTCATGTTACTCATGCACAATTTGTCATAATGGCAGGCATAATTAACTTGCTACGCTTGTACACATTCATATGTACACATGTGCCTTGATAATTCATTTATCATAAATGCATAATTAACCTTATATAATACTCACACGGCAAGTGCTTGTGATTATAATAAATCACGTGTGAAATTTCATTTTTGCCTGGTTGATTGAAACATACGTCTGATTGATGACCTGTTTGGGATTCTCCAGCTACCGGTGCTTTGCCTCAGCTCTAGAGTCATTTGACCCCGGTCATTACTCTCTGAACTGATTTGAGCTGCTACCTTTCGAAAATATACCCCCGGTCAACAACTTCAAAAAGTCAAACAAATTATCGGCACCCGCTCGCCGACGTGGAGCGTTATACTTGGATAACTCCAACATGATTTGGTATTCGGGTCAATCCCAATTTTCAACTTCTCCAATCGACAAAAGATAAGTTCTCATTTACACTTTTAAATTTGAGCTAATGCAATGGTTTACATGCTTCAAATAACGATTTCTATAATCTAAGCATGCCTACGATATTTGATAATTTCGGTATCATATACATTATGCCAATGTATTAATGTCAAACGTTAATTTAATTGCAATCCAATTAAATTGCTACATATATACATGTGACACTCACTAAAATAAATGCAACATGCATCTCATAAATCCTCGCCCCGAGCGCGGTACCCCCAAGGGGTAAGTCAAGGTCATATCATTACATAAACCCTCTCCAATCGGCGAGATACCCCAACGGGGTTACAAGGCCAATGCCATCATTCTACCCGGGGCCACGCCACCGGGTAAAGGAGGCCTACCGGCCCTCATTCAACCCCATTGGGTTAAGGAGGCTCAAGTCCTCACGTGACTCCACCGGGCCACGCTGTACAAGCCCTCATGCTACCCTATCGGGTACCAGAGGCATCAAGCCCTCATGCTACCCCATCGGGTACCAGAGGCATCAAGTCCTCATGCTACCCCATCGGGTAAGAGAGGCATCAAGTCCTCATGCTACCCCATCGGGTACGAGAGGCATCAAGCCCTCATGCTACCCCATCGGGTACCAGAGGCATCAAGTCCTCATGCTACCCTATCGGGTACCAGAGGCATCAAGCCCTCATGCTACCCCATCGGGTACGAGAGGCATCAAGTCCTCATGCTACCCTATCGGGTATCAGAGGCATCAAGCCCTCATGCTACCCTATCGGGTACCAGAGGCATCAAGCCCTCATGCTACCCCATCGGGTACGAGAGGCATCAAGCCCTCATGCTACCCCATCGGGTACGAGAGGCATCAAGTCCTCATGCTACCCTATCGGGTATCAGAGGCATCAAGCCCTCATGCTACCCTATCGGGTACCAGAGGCATCAAGCCCTCATGCTACCCCATCGGGTACGAGAGGCATCAAGTCCTCATGCTACCCCATCGGGTACGAGAGGCATCAAGCCCTCATGCTACCCCATCGGGTACCAGAGGCATCAAGCCCTCATGCTACCCCATCGGGTACCAGAGGCATCAAGTCCTCATGCTACCCTATCGGGTACCAGAGGCATCAAACCCTCATGCTACCCCATCGGGTACGAGAGGCATCGAGTCCTCATGCTACCCCATCGGGTATGAGAGGCATCAAGCCCTCATGCTACCCCATCGGGTACCAGAGGCATCAAACCCTCATGCTACCCTATCGAGTACTAGAGGCATCAAGTCCTCATTCTACCCTTCCGGGTATCAGAGGCTCAAGTCCTCATTCTACCCTTCCGGGTATCAGAGGCCCAAGTCCTCACTCTACCATTCCGGGTATCAGAGGCTCAAGTCCTCAATCTACCCTTCCGGGTATCAGAGGCTCAAGTCCTCATTCTACCCTTCCGGGTATCAGAGGCCCAAGTCCTCATTCTACCCTTCCGGGTATCAGAGGCCCAAGTCCTCATTCTACCCTTCCGGGTATCAGAGGCTCAAGTCCTCAATCTACCCTTCCGAGTATCAGAGGCTCAAGTCCTCATTCTACCCTTCCGGGTATAAGAGACCCAATACCCGGACCAAGTCCTCAATTTACCCTTCCGGGTATCAGAGGCTCAAGTCCTCATTTACCCTTCCGGGTATCAGAGACCCAAATCCTCATCCTACCTCATCGGGAACCATAGACTCAAGCCCTCAGAAAACCCCACTTGGTACCGAAGGCGGGGTAAGCCAAGGTCCAGTCCCTTGCTTTTGAGTCATCTCACCTCCCGAGCATTCTCTATACCTGGGGGACTTATTCGTACCACTTATCACAAGTGGAGGTAGTTCCCGACCGGGACTATCATTGAGCTTCACGCTCACTTTTCGTGCTACGGTCTATTAATGGAAATATTGAAATTTTTCACCTATTGTTGATCGCAACAATTAAATTTCTTTTACATCCCATTAATAAGACCATAGGACAAAACTCACACCCGCTTAACATGAGCGAGCTCATCTCTTACGTTCCCGATACACATGAGCCAAACAATCAGGTTATGGCTTATACGTTCGGGTTAAGTAAGTTAGAGTTCCTTCCTCTAGCCTATACTTGGGGGACTATCATGGTCACGCCATAGTCTCGCTAGTATTGTCAATGGTTACTTCGATACCGGAGCTTCATTCTTAGCCTTACCGGCTTCGTCTACCATAGCCTAAATCCAAATTCCTGTTTTACTACGTGACTTGGGGGACTCGGCGAGTAACTACACTCTCGGTCCTAACACATATGTATCACGTGCATACAACATTACATATCATTATGTGTCATCGTGTTCATCACACATCTTTGCATCATATGCACTTCGTTATACTATCATAACACATACATTTTTCGACTTATACGTCGTATGTCAAACATTACATAATATGTGCATACACACATTGTGTAACATGCATCTCACATAAACATTCATGCACCTCGATGCATTTGACTCAAATGTCACTTAGATTGCCCTAGCGCAATCAATATGTATTTTGTACACTCTTATCTTATTTGCAGGTACTAGCGTGATGAGGGCCCCGTGGCACCAACATACCCGTAGAGTCCCTTCTTACTTACGGAGTTGGGGAACTAGTATGGGTATAGCGTTCAACGAGGTCATCACTCATACTTGGCGGCATCACATTTAAACTCCCCAACCAAGAAGCGCCTCTTACTCGGGGACTTGGGGGACTTGTTGATATCACTTATACTACATACCGCCAAGCATAAGCAACGACCTCTTAGGTGGGCCCCGCGGCATAGCTAGTCCCGCCTACAACATGCATCCGGTACTCCGACACCCGAGCTACCTCGCTATGGTGGAAGTCGGCCGGTACCTCATAGGGAGGCCACCCTCCCATGCTCTCCAAGAGGCTTCAAGAGAAGCAATATGTACATTGTATCCCACATCGGAAATATAGAATAGATGGGGACTTCCCTTAGCTATAAAGGGAAGTCCTCCCCTTCTTAGAAGGGATGGATCCATGATCCCTATACTTGTATCATTACAAAGGCTACTTGGCCTCACTACTAGTAGAATCTCTAAGTGGACGTAGCTTTTCCTCAAGGGCAAGGTGAACCACTATACATGCTTGTCTCTCTCTCTCTCTCTCCCCATCATGATCCACACTTAGTTCCCGTTCCGTATTCTTCAACAGAAACACCCGCCATACCTGGGTCATCATATTTATTGCTAGCTAGCCTATTAGTACTCCTCCCTGCTTACTATGTGTTTGTGGGTGAGTAAGAGCAGAGCATGGGATGCTCCAGAGTGTGGGACACTCCGACCCGAGCCTGGAAGGCTCCCTTCTTTCGTATGGTGAAACTTCTTCCCCATATTTTATCGTTGCTTGACTAGCGGGGCTAGTCCGATTTTCACTGTAGCCAGCGGGGCTGGTCTTATCTTTATGAGAAACGAGATTTCGGTTTTACGATATATTTTTCGAATGTGGTGACTAGCGAGGCTAGTCGGTTTATCGTTTTGAAATTCTTGGTTTTAAAGCTAAATGTGTTTTACCATTTGTGCATGCATCGAGTTTTTAAAGGAATAAATGTGGGAAAGTATGAAGTCCTTCTTATTTTAAATTGTTTATTTTTGTCCACTCACGCTAACGTTTTTCGTCTACTTTCCCCTGGGCCTTTCGGTTTCTAATGCCCAGTTTGCAGGCGCTATTAGTTGAGGTCGGGCGTACATGGATCGAGGCATAGTTGACGAATAGCTTCCGCACTTCTTTGTTTGGCTCTGATCTATTGTGGGTTACTATTTTGGGTAGTCCACTTTAGGGGTGACTCGACCAGTTCTTGGTAGAGTTATCTCTAAGGTGGGCCCCGCAGGGCCACCTCGGATTTCAGGATGAAATTCGGGGCGGGTCCTGTCATTATTGTTATCCAATGAGGAATTAAGTAGTTTTTGTATATAATTAATTGGTTATCTATTTATTTTTCTTACAGATTTGGATTTTAGAAAATCAGTGTACTTATTAGTCATTTTGTACTTGGGTAATATAGTCTTTCTATAATTCAAATATTTGTAGGGTGAACTAAGAAAATAGTAGGGTGGCAATAGCCGCACCCTTAGCTCAATCACTACCGCTATGAGAGACAATTGGTGGAACCTTGCTCTCTATTTTTGAATATTGAAAACGCGAGAACAGCCGGAACGCCACATTTGGTCCATAATATTTAGGCCAGTTTGCCCATTCACCCCATATGGTTCTGTCATTCTTAAGTTTAGTTTCTCTAATTGTACACCAATTGAGGTCTTTAGGCGATTAGGGTTACTCTAGCAAGGATTTAGGTAGTGTTGGATTTGTCTTCATATGGCTAGTTCTAATTATTGTGCTCATTCTGTTTACAATGAGGGTTACCTGTCATGTGCTTGGTAGCTTAGACCATCTAGGTTTTATTTGGTGTAAGACAACATATGATGTACGTGCCTTCTGGCCATGGATAAGTAATATAATTATCTCTTCCTAAAATAAATAAATAAATAAATAAATAAAAGACTAGGAATCTAGAGCAAGGATAAAAATATTGGTTTTTACATATCTATTGCAACTTTGAAAAAAAGAGATATTGGAAACATTCGGGATATCCGAAAAAACATATCTTTTTTGAAATAGTCAATTTATTGGAAGTACATATAAATACATATAAATGTCAATTTCATCTAAATCCAAAAAGAGATTCTAAGTGGTTGAAAAGTCACTCACTGGTCTACGAACAGACTACATAAACTACAAAAAGTCCACTACAGACTACAGATTACATAGAGTCATAGACTACACAGTACTAAATGATTCATATAATTGTACCATATCGTTTTACACTCTTGTGCGAATCATAACCCAACAATCTGTTTACTTTTCTTAAAGTTTAACATAATTTAGGCCAATCCCATATAATTGAGAAATATGAAGTGAATGAGTTACTTTTTGAATCATGGCTCCATCAAATTTGTTTTCTTTTGCTGAAATTACTTCATCATGGATTCTCCTCGCCCAGATTCGTCTTTAGGGAATTTCTCCTCACCTAGATTCCACTGCTCACTTGGATTTCCCTCGAACGGAATATTCCTCATCCAGATTCGCTTTGAGGGGATTTCTCCTCACCCAGATTCGTCTTGAGGACATCTCTCCTCACAATGATTTGCATTTAGAGAATTACTTCTCACCCAGAATCACCTTGAGAGGATTTCTCCTCACCCAGATTCATCTTAAATGAATTTCACTTCACCAAAATCTGCCTTAAGAGGTTTCAATTCTAGATATTTTTCCCAAACAGGTTAATTTGCCTCTTTATTAGGCCACATCTTGACTAGAAATTGTTGTTAAAATTTTACACCCTTATATAATCTCAATATTCCATAATGTATGTTTCTCTGTGAATAACTAAATTTTATTTTCTATTTTTTATTAGATTTTACAGATATTTCTTCATTTTATTGGGGATTATCTCAAATATCTAATATAACGAGGATAATGACGATAACGAAGAAATTTCACAGAAAAGGTGAAAGATTAGATAGTTTCCTCCTACGATATATCGGTCCCTCGAAAAATGGAGATATCAGGAGATATATCGGAAATATCAAATATCGCAGATATTTCAATCCTTGATCTAGAGTAATGTTCTCTTATTGCAACAATGCAAGTAATCCTAGTTAGGGATCCCTTTTTTTGGTCTTTTTTAGGGATAGGGCATTAGACCAACTTTTCAATCATATTTTGGCATCTCAACCGTTCAGTTTTTAGGTCCTAATGTGTAGATCACCTATGCAAATTTTCAGCCAAATTGATTATCGTTAAGGCATTCAAAACTGCTATTTACAATTATATGTATGAACGGTTCAGGTTGGAAAGATTCGGTTCGTCCATTGATTTAATCTAGTTCGATACCTTAACGATCACTGATTTGACAGAAAATTTGCAAAAGTTATCTGCACATTCAGACCTAAAAACTGAACGGTTGAGATTGCAAAATATAATCGAAAAGTTGGTCTAATACCCTATCCCTCAAAAAACCAAAAAAGGGATCCCTTAGTGGAAGGGCCCTATATATATATATATATAGGATTTTTCTCAGGTGCGGACGTCCGTACGGAAATTTCGTTACGGATTTCCTGTTTTCGACCACTTTCCTGCCACATCTTTACATCTTAACCGTTCAGTTTTTTGGTCCTAATGTATAGATCACCTCTGCAAAATTTCAGCCAATTTGGTGATCGTTAAGTCATCCAAAAGTGCAATTTACACGAACGGACCGAATCTGTCGAACCGGAACCGTTCGTATTTATAGTGCTAAATTGCAGTTTTTGATGCCTTAACGATCACCAAATTGGCTGAAATTTTGCAAAGGTGATCTATACATTAGGACCTAAAAATTGAACGGTTAATATGTGAAACTATGATCGGAAAGTAGGGAAAAATGAGAAATTCGTACCTAATCCTTAGGTACGGAGGTCCGCACCCAAGAACCCCTGTATATATATATATATAAACACACACACACGCACAAAAGGGATCCCTTAGTGGATAGGATCTGATATACAGATTTTACCCAGAGCGGAGCTCCGCTTTTAAATTAACGTGTGAAGTTCGAGTTTTTGGTCACTTTTCGGTCGCATATCAACATCTCTACCGTTCAGTTTTTAGGTACTACTGTATAGATCATCTCTACAAATTTTCAGCCAAATTGATGATCGTTAAGGTATCTATCTCGCTTAAACCAATGGACGGACTAAATCTGTTAACCGGAACCGTACTAGCTTTAAAGCAGTTATGAATGCCTTAACGATGATCAATTTGGCAGAAAATTTGCAGAGATGATCTATACACTAGTACCTAAAAACTGAACGGTCGAGATGTAGATATGCGACCGAAAAGTAACCCAAAACTCGAACTTCACACGTTAATTTCGAAGCGGATCGAGTTCCGCTCTGGATAGGATCTGTGTATATATATATATATATATATATATATATATATATATATATATATATATTCCACGGACTTCTCAACTTCTAAACATAGAATCAAACCCCTAAAATTTTCTTCGATTTCTCACTATGTCTGTTCTTCGAAGAGAAGAAAACCCTACAATTTCAAGATTTCCCAATTCGTAAATTCCATGCGTTCATCAGTTTGTGACTTCATATATGTAAACCCCAATCCCAGTTTGGGGTTCCTAAATTCCTAATACAATGATACTAAACCCAAACCTTCAAAATCGAAAAAATCCCGAAATAGAAGCCTAAACTCCCACTTTTGCGAGGGACCTGCGAGAGTGAAGCAGCACGAAAGGGTTGATCAATTTCTCTATGGAGAATGAGACGCCCTGGGTTACCGGCACCCTTGAAGATGATTACGCAGGCCACAAAATGGCTAGAAATGAATGCTAGTGAGCGTTAGATAGTTGTGGAAGACAACGGTTGCTTTATTCTCCAGTGAAAGTCAAAGCCTATCATCGCAGCTTCTTGTTGGAGAATGATGTTAAAATCTGCAAAATGCAGTGTTCTGTCCAGAAATCCCAAAACTGGTAATGGGCCCCAAAAAACCCCATGAACTGGCCCGTTTATTTTCAGTCCGGGCCTTCCTGGTCCTTGTCCCTGCAAAATTCATAACAGGTTGGGCCCGTGCGATTATACGCATTTCTACGCCCATCAAAACATCATTATGGTTTTGATGAAAGAAGGAGGGACGCATGCAAGTGGAGGTGGCGGTGACGCCGTGCATGGTGGTGGTGACGGCCCTATGGCCTATGGAGTCCGATTCTATCATGGCATCTTTTCTTTTCTCTTTGTAGGGATAGAACAAGCCTAAATATATCATACATTTTAAGTATCGAAAGATTGTCTTTACACCAGTCTAATGGCGTCGTGTTGGCTTAGAACTATATTTAGCAAACAAGTTCACAATAAATGATATGTCTGGTCTTGCATTGAGCTAAGTATAGTAATGCGCCTATTGCACTTAGGTAGAGCACTCCTGCCACTAACACGTCTTCGTCATCATCTCTGTGATGAAATGGATCCCTCTTAGGGTCAAGACTACGGACGACCATGGGAGTCCTTACAGGTTTAACTTTATCAAAATGCCTAAGCATACATTGACACTGTGCTCAAGTTCTAAAACAAGACAAAACCGTGTTCTCCCAATTCCTTCATTTCAAACTCGGATTTTAGGTTTTCAGCAGTTCCCTTTAGCTCATCAAATGTTCCAATTATGTCCATCAACATAAACCGCGACAATTTCAAATCCAGAACTTGTCATGGAACGCACGGGTATAATTCATAATTGACGTACATATACCTTCCCAATCAAGTAGTCACTTAGTGAGCATTTCAATCTCATTGCAAACGCACTCCGTGGTCTAGAGCCACTTGACTTGGATAAATGAAGTCCATCAAGAACCTTCAATTATAACTCCGTATCTAGATCCCCACAAAGATACATTGTGACCACATTCATAAGCTGCATGTTCAATTATTCAGAAACTACCAAACTGAAAAAGGTATAGCGGAACGTAATAACGTCCATTACGGGAGAACATGTCTCCTCATTGTCAATTCCAGGGCGTTTGTGAGAAGCCTTGCACCATGAGGCGAGTCTACAATCTCTTTTTTCTCATCATTCTTTCTAAAGAAGACCCATTTATGTCATTAAATTTCATGTAAGAAGGTGTCGGCATCTCAGGCCGAAATCATTCCTCTTCGTTAGTGAATTCAATTTAACCTGAATCACATTTTTCCATTTAGGCCAATTTTCTCTACGTTTGCATTTTTCAACGGAGCGAGGTTCGATACCATCGATCTCAGTAATCTTACACGCTACCAAATAAGTGAATATATCATCAAGGATGATAGAGACTCTATCACATGTCTCATGCACACGGCTCCAAAAACAATTTTATGTTTCTGACTTTAGTGCAACTAGGTGGGATCCGTTGCCCTGATTATGTCAAATAAAGAAAGAAAAATAACGCGTGGTCAAACACTATATAAAAAATACAATTTATACATCCGCAACAAACCAAAGACGTCACACAGAGAAAAAAAAAAGAACAAAAAAATTACAGCAAAATGAAGAGCTAGCTAATCAGCATTTCTAGTATATCACTTGCATTCTAAGCTTTTGACGGTCTGTCCGGACACATCAATTTGTATGGTGCAGTTCATACTAGCTGACTTTTTCTTCTTCATGATCAACATCAACTCCACCTTTCCGGTCAATTTTGCTTCGCTGGTCAGCGTCAACACCCCACCGCTCAATTCGCCGCCGAGAGTAGAGCTGCTCTGCAATGCAGCAGTGTTCAAGCTCACATTCACGTTGATCTTCTTGGTGCCACGCATCCCAGCCTTGCCCTTGGGTACAACGACTGTCCCCACAGGTGTACCCTGGTACATGAATGTCACGATACCTTGGTCGAACTTGTAAGGACCCCAGTTGGTGTTCTTGACCCTGATTTGGGTGTTGAAGGTTGTGCTGAACGAAGGTGCTGTAGTGGAAGAGGTGAAGTCTCTGAGGGTGCTTGTGCCGAGTCTAACCTTGGGGGTCTTGACTTTCATCACAGTGAGACCAAAGACAGTCATGACTGCTATCTGGAACACAATGAAAATACCAATATAAGCAAAACACTTGATTCTCTTCTTGCGCTTGAGCTCGTCCTCGGACAAAGACTCCCCATCGCTTCTTGTGTAACCATTTGCCGGAGCCAAAGGATAAGCCTGGTGTGTCTTCTCAGCCATGTTTGTTTTTCTTTTCTGATGCAAACGAATAGGAAATGAAGGAAGTTGTGGGTTTATGATGTGATGATGATGAAACTATAGGAAATGAAGGAACTTGTTTGTGTTGATGATGAAATAGAAAGTAGGAGTCTCTGTATATATAGTGTTTGGAGATTTGGACAATTTCAGTAAGTTAATTGCGCGAATGAGTTTCCTGGAATGTGTATTTCATTCCAGACACAGAACGCGTCCAAATCTGGAATTAATTATCTTCTAGATGATCGATGACTGCAGCAGCATCTCATCGGGATATTAAATTCATGCCTGCGTTGACCATTCCCACGTTTTAAACTCATGAAAGAAAAAAGAAAAAAACGAACTAAAGAATAAAAGAAATATATAGCACATTGCCTAGAACAGAACCAAAGGATATCTCCTAGCTGTCTGATTATTGTAAGCAAAGCTAACAAAGACTTTGTCTTGCTGCAAAAATCTATAATTAAGGTCCAATTCGTTCTAGAAGACTAGAAAACTTATCAACTACTCTATACTATGCGCGTTACACTTTAGCATTTCCTGGAAGCCTACTTGAACTCCGAGGCGGCTGACTATATATAGCACGCAGCTGAAGCCAACATTCCCACAAACAACACTAGCCAAAAGAAAGAGAGGAAACACATTTTAAGCTTTTCCGAGTAATTAAAGAAAATGGCTGAGAAGATCAAACAGGCTTTGGCATCAGTGAAAGGCTACACCAGAAAAGACGAAGAATCTGCCACTTTGCAAACCAATGAGGAGCTCAAACTCCAGAAGAGAATCAAGTTGTTTACCTATATCGGTATCTTCATATTTTTTCAGATCATAGTGATGACTGTGTTTGGTCTTACTGTGATGAAAGTTAAGACCCCGAAGGTGAGATTGGGCGAAGTTAGCATCACAAACTTGAACACAGCAACTGCAACGCCTTCATTTGACACTACATTCAACACCCAAATCAGGGTAAAGAACACCAACTGGGGTCCTTACAAATTTGATGCAAGCACCGTAACGTTCATGTACCAGGGCGAGCCTGTGGGGACAGTGGCAGTACCTAAGAGCAAAGCTGGAATGCGTTCCACCAAGAAGATCAATGTTGAGGTGAGTTTGAACTCGAATGCATTGACGAGTAGTTCTACTCTTGGTAATGAATTGAGCAGTGGGGTGGTGACGCTGACTAGCCAAGCCAAATTGACCGGAAAGGTGGAATTGATGCTTATAATGAAGAAAAAGAAATCTGCCACGATGGACTGCACCATGGCAATTGATCTGTCCACAAAGACCGTCCAAAGTTTACAATGCAAGTGATAATGTGACAAGCTAGTTCTTGATTTGTTATTTTTTCATTCATTCTTTTTATTTGTGACGCTTAAGTTTATTGTAAAGGTTTATACATAATGCTAAATAAATATTCATATTTGTTGTTAGTATGATCCTCTTCTTGCCTTTGAGCTCCTAGAATATCAAGGAAATGAAAGAAAATTAAGAAAATACCGAAACCCACATAAGAGGCAGCTCAGAAATTAATCTAACAACTAGATCCAACAGTAACGTTCAAAGGGGAAAATCAATTAAGGGGAATATACAGATGAAAGTCATTGGTAATCATTACTCTAAGAATACCTCAACTGTTTAAGGAAAAAGAGATTTGAGAGAAATTGTAGAGAGAATTGTAATCATATTATTGAGAATAGGAGCCCTATATATAGGGATTACAAAGTACTAGTTCTAATGTTACAAGGAATACCAATCCGTGTAGGATTGGGAAATCTAGAACCTTCTCTCCTATTGCTACTCCTAGTTTGATAAGGCACACTAAATCGATATTCCTTCAACACTCCCCCTTGTGCCGCTTCAAACTTGGTGGTGACGCTTCATCCGTTGCCTCGTTAAAAACCTTGCCAGGTAACAAAAACCCTGTGGGATAAAAATAACCCTGGTCGAAGGACAAAAAGAGCACAACACGTCATTCACTCTTCGAGATCGAACATGTAGACATCATATCTCCCCCTGATTGCTACAATCGTGGGAGTTCGGATAACTTTCTCAATCCGATGCTCTTCACATGTTTCTCGAAGGTGGATTTAGGTAACGACTTAGTGAATAAGTCCGCTACATTATCCTCTGATCGGATTTGATTCTCTTCAATCTTTAGAAGTGATTGTTGTTGCTGATTATAAAAGAACTTAGGCGATATATGCTTGGTGTTGTCGCCCTTGATGAAACCTAACTTCATTTGCTCAATACAAGCTGCATTATCCTCATAAATGCATGTAGGTTCATCTGTGGTAGACTTCAAACCACAACTTCCTTGAATATGTCGAATCACTGATCTTAGCCATATACATTCACGAACGGCTTCATGTAGAGCAATAATCTCTGCATGATTCGAGGAAGTAGCGACAAGGGTCTGCTTTGTAGACCTCCAAGATATCGCAGTGCTTCCCATGGTAAAGACATAACCTGTTTGGGAGCGACCTTTGTGAGGGTCAGAGAGGTACCCTGCATCAGCAAAACCCATCAAAACATCATTGTCGTTTTGATGGAGGGGGATAGAGTGAGGCCGGCCACCCTTGGTGATGGTGGCGGCGTTGGCGGCTATATGGCCGGTCACTTTGTCATGGTGGACGGCGGCTCCATGCCTAATGGGGTCCGATCCCATTCTTCCGTCATTCCTCTTCTCTCTGTAGGGATAAAATAGGCCCATATCAATCGTACCTCCTAGGTATCGAAAGATTGTCTTTACACCAATCCAATGGCGGCGTGTTGGCGCGAAGCTATGTCGAGCTAACAAGTTCACTGCGAATGAGATATCTGGTCTTGTGCATTGAGCTAAGTACAATAATGCGCCTATTGCACTTAAATAGGGCACTTCGGCCTCTAATGGTTCTTCGTCCTCATCCTTTGGACGAAAAGGATCTTTTCCGGGCTCAAGACTACGACCAATCATGGGAGTACTCACAGGCTTTGCTTTATCTTCATTAAAGCGCCTTAGGATTTTCTGAGTATATGCAGACTGATGGATCAAAATCTCATCACTACGGTGCTCGAGTTCTAAACCGAGACAAAACCGTGTTTTCCCAAGATCTTTCATCTCAAATTCGGATTTCAAGTATTTAGCAGTTTCCTTCAACTCGTCTAGAGTTCCAATTAGGTTCATGTCATCGACATAAACTGCTACGATTGCAAATCCGGAACTTGTTCTCTTAATGAACACGCATGGGCATATGTCGTTGTTAATATATCCCTTCCCAATCAAGTAGTCACTTAGACGGTTATACCACATCCTTCCGGATTGTTTTAATCCATATAGTGAGCGTTTTAATCTTATTGAAAACGCGCTCCGTGGTTTAGAGCCACTTGATTTGGGTAATTGAAGTCCATCAGGAACCTTCATATATATCTCTGAATCTAGATCCCCATAGAGATATGCTGTAACCACATCCATAAGCTGCATGTCAAGTTTTTCGGAAACTACCAAACTGACAAGGTAGCGGAACGTTATAACGTCCATTACAGGAGAATATGTCTCCTCGTAGTCGATTCCAGGGCGTTGTGAGAAACCTTGCGCCATGAGGCGGGCTTTATATCTAACCACCTCATTTTTCTCATTACGCTTTCTAACAAAGACCAATTTATGGCCAACAGGCTTTACACTTGGGGGTGTCTGCGTTATAGGCCCAAATACCTGTCTCTTTGTTAGTGAATCCAGTTCAACCTAGATCGCATCTTTCCATTTAGGCCAATCCGCTCTTCGTTGACATTCTTCAACAGAGCGAGGTTCGATATCATCATATTCTATGATTCCTTTTGCAACATGATATGCAAACGCATCATCAATTGCCATAGAATTTCTATCCATCATCTCATGTACACTAGTGTAATTTATGGAGATCTCTCTATTCTCTGGAGTTGGTTCTGACATTGGAGCGTCCCCCAATGATGTCTCTTGGACATAACCATAATCCGGAATATTCTCATGAGATGGATTATTCACATCGATGATTAATGGATTATTTTGTGTCAAACTCGCTTTCTTTCTTGGGCGAGAATCCATCGAACCTATGGGCCTCCCGCGCTTCCTGGCAGGAGCCGTGGGCCTAGCCACAACGTCACCATCACTAGGGACGTTGGCGCCATGCTCAAATGCCCTTGAGATGGCGTCATGTCCTCTGATTTTAGGGACATCAATCCTTGCAGGCACGTTTGCAGCAGGTATGTGTGATCTCGTCACTTTAGCGATATCAGAAAACGCATCAGGCATCGATTCTGCTACGTTCTGAAGATCGAGAATTCTTCGCACCTCAATTTCGGACTGTGCGGTTCGGGGATCAAGATGAGACAGAGTGGGGACAGACCACGACAATTCCTGTCGTTCCTGTTGAACATTGATGTTCTTATCTCCCCCTAACGATGGGAAGACTGTCTCATCGAAGTGACAATCCGCAAATCTAGCGGTAAAGAGATCGCCTGTCAAGGGTTCTATATAGCGGATAATCGTTGGAGAATCATATCCAACATAAATGCCTAATCGTCTTTGAGGACCCATTTTGGTGCGCTGTGGCGGCGCAATAGGCACATATACTGCACACTCAAATATGCGTAAGTGTGAGACATGAGGTTCATACCCAGTCACCATCTGGGACGCAGAAAAGGGTTGAGTGGCAGTGGGCCTCCGACGAATAAGCACAGCTGCATGCAATATTGCATAGCCCCAAGCAGAAATAGGGAGATTGGTGCGCATTACCAATGCCCTAACGACCATTTGTAGTCGTTTAATGGCGGCTTCTGCGAGACCATTTTGGGTGTGAACATGAGGAACTGGATGTTCAACTTCAATCCCAATGGACATGCAATAATCATCAAAAGTTTTTGATGTAAACTCCCCAGCATTGTCTAACCTTATAGACTTAATAGGATGATCAGGGTGGTGAGCCCTTAACTTAATAATTTGTGCTAGGAGTTTAGCAAATGCAGCGTTCTTAGTGGACAATAGCATGACATGTGACCAGCGTGTCGATGCATCAACCAACACCATAAAATATCTAAATGGTCCGCATGGTGGTTGAATAGGTCCACAAATATCACCTTGGATTCTTTGCAAGAATGGAATATTTTCTTTAGTGTCCTTTGCATAGGATGGTCTCGATCCTAATTTTGCTAAAGAGCAGGCTTTGCAGAACGAATGATGGGCTTTAGAAACAACCAATGAGGATTTTGGTTGAGCCATGAAGTCACAATAGACGTTAGAAGTAAATTTTGGAGACAAAGGAGCCTTGGTGGCGTCAATGCCACCCTGAGGCCGCAGGGGGAAGGCGGCGCCGGCCAAGGATGGCCGGATTTGGGGGGGAACGGCGCCGTGAGGCGCATGGGCTCCTTCAGTGTCCAAAAACTGAGTTTTACTTCTTTTCGTTCTGAAAAATGGATGTCCGTGTGAAGTCTTTAATATACGGATCATCATATCACGACCTGGGTGTCCCAAACAGTCATGCCAAAGCCTATATGTGTCAGAATCCCATAAATCATCTCTCATAACATGATTGGATTCAATTACTCGAATAGTGGTTGCATACAACCCACTAGATCGACACATAAGTTTCTCTAAGACTCTTTTATATCTGTAGTCATTAGAGGTGATGCAAAGGAACTCTTGTCCATTCTCACAATGCGTTTCCGCATGAAAAACCATTGGCTCTTATATATTTGAAGTAATAAAGTTCGAAAAATATGTCTACGACATGAGATAAAATAAATCGATATTTTATTAATAATAGCCAATGATTACATCAAAGTTTCGTGACCATAGTCTAATCCAATGTAAAAATCAAACTTTAGACAAATTGTAGTCACTCAATTCGTTCGGTAATTCCAATTAAATATGACCAGGGAAGTAGAGAGAGATGTCGGTGGAGCAAAGCTCTCTTAAGTACCACTAATCTCAATTACTTTCCTAGACATCATACTTAATTGAGTACGCCTAGAGGAAAAGAGATAATCCAATAAGTCATTTTATTGATTAAGGCATAATTGCCATTACATAATTCTTGGAAATTAAAAGACTATTCTAAATAAAAATCTGCGGCATTTTGTCTTCATCGCCAGATTTAAAGTCTTTGTGAACTCGATGTCTTGATCACCATGATGCGGCTACCTTCGTAGGTGCATTGCAAATTCAGGTCCATTGATCAGACGTTCCATATCAGAAATAGACACCATAAAGAGGATTCTCCCTTGATTGAGGCGCATTGGCGCAATATACATAGTCCCTAGGACTGGTGGCGTTGGAAAGTGGTGCCCATGGCCAACGTTGGCTCCATGGTTTCCAACCCTATTTCCCTCAAAATCACGCCTCCTACGGTCGTGTGATTGTCGCCTTGAGCGATTACCTTCTTGAGCATTTCGATCGTATGGATCATGACGTCGATGGCGACTTTCTCTAGCCATAGGACGATGCTCTTGATAGCTATCTTGAAGCCTATCAAATCTTCTTTGCACAAGTTCATTGCCATGTCTTTCAGTAGTAGCTTCAATAAGCTGTTGAAAACTTGTGATCCATCTTGCATTTACATGAGTCCGGAATAAGTCAGAGGACCTCATAGCACAGGCGGGGAAGGTATTGAGGGTTTTCTCAATCAACTGGTCTTCTGTGATCATCTTTCCACAGAGACGCATCATTACTTTGATGCGGAGGGCTTCCGAATAAAACAGCATGACCGTGTCAAATTCAGAGAACCGAAGATTTTTCCATTCTGCTTCTGTATTCGGAAGTATGGAGTCACGAATATTGCCATATCGTTCGCGAAGCGCATGCCAAAGCTTTATGGCGCTATCCTCATTTATGAACTCAAACTGTAGGTCACTATCCATGTGACATTTCATGAAGGCAAGTGCCTTGGAATTATCTTTCTCAGTTTGAGGGTCTGGAGCTGTTTCTATAGGACAAAGCTCTTGGATAGTATGCAATAAATCACGGGCAATAAGGTGGATCTCGACATCAGTGACCCAAAATAAGTACCTTTTGCCTGCATAATCCAATGGAACAAAATCGAGTTTGTTCATGTTTGACATCCTGAAAGATGAAAACAAGAACAAGTTAGTTTCGGAGTCAATGCTTCCACGAAAACTAATATAAATAAGATTTCCGAGCTATGCTACCAAGAAATCGATTTCCAAGAATAATTGGATTAGACCGAAACAATGATGTTTGTATGGTCAAAATAGATGCTCACGAATGCTCTTAGTCAGTAGCATACGAACGCTCTTAGTTCGTTAAATCGATGCTTACGGACGCTCTTAGTCCGAAGTCTTACGAACGCTAGCTCTTAGTTCGTTAATTGCGTGAATCCCCACGATTCCGCTTTTCAAGAATCGAACCCACGTTATAAGAAAGGTGGGATGTAGAAGAAGGGAGGTTGCAAGTCCCGAAGAAAAAGAAGGAGAATTTAAACTTCGGAAAACAGGAACTTTAATTTAAAAACTTACTTGTTGAAATTTCGGAGCAGATTCTGTTCTGAACAGGTTGTACTTCGATTGGTGTACATATCTCAATATAACTCCGATAAGGCTGAAATTCGGAGGTTAGATGGAAGAGACAGAGACGAACAACTTTAATGAAGAAAGTTTTTCGATCTGAGCTTCCGAACTAGATGTTTAGAGGCTTTCAGGAGGACGGATGTGCACAGGAACGGGAAAAAGATGCAGTGGGTGTGCGTTGGCTTGTTTGCGCAGCAGGGATGCTTCGGTGACAGCAAGCTGGAACGCAGGGCTGCAGGGAGGGGACAGCAGGAGCTGCTGTGCAAGGTTGCAAACGCACGGGCGCGCGGGCTGCAGCGAAGGCTCGGCTAGCTCGGGCTAGGGGCTGCTTTGTGAATGAGTTTTGGTTTTCTGTTTTGTGGTTAGAGTCGTGCTGATAACGTGTTTAAGGAAAAAGAGATTTGAGAGAAATTGTAGAGAGAATTGTAATCATATTATTGAGAATAGGAGCCCTATATATAGGGATTACAAAGTACTAGTTCTAATGTTACAAGGAATACCAATCCGTGTAGGATTGGGAAATCTAGAACCTTCTCTCCTATTGCTACTCCTAGTTTGATAAGGCACACTAAATCGATATTCCTTCAACATCAACATATTTCTAAAAGTACAAGCTGAGAAACTGAAAACGAGGTTGGCTGTTCGTCCGACATGAGGAAGCCTGCAATCGATAATGTGAAAGGGAACATTAGGAAAATAATATTCAAGAGTCTAAACACAGAGCTTATGGACCACTTACAACTTTCAACGGAATGCATGCATAATTAGGCAACAGCACACATGCATGTGGTTCGATCGTTCTCACAATCAAGTCATAGTGAGATCAATAATAGCATTTATTTTTCATCAATTCAGGTATCGAAGGGATCACATGATGCATATGCCATCTCTATCACTTAATTTCTGTTACAGAATGAAACTAATTTGTCCTAAGTTGACTTAGGACTAACTTATAACAGGTGCCTATGATTGGTGTATGAAATTAGTCACCAACACTAAACAAGAAGAATGCTATAGCAATAAGCATGATAATTATGGCTCTATTCAGACCCTGCTATGCGCTCATGAATCATATAAATGGTCTAATTCAGTCCAGAAATTAGTGCCACACAAAAGATAATCTTCTCTAATTGTAAATTTGAGGGTCTGAAGGGGTCCAGACACACCTCCCCCGCCCCCATGATTCCAACACATACCCATATTAATTAGATAGCTAACTAGTATATATGAAATAAACAAAGAAACTGGTAATGAACCCCCATAAACATTTATGAGCTCACTTACTGGTTACTATGAAGGAAACCTACAATTAACCACATGAGTAAACTTAATAAATAACAATAACAGCAAACTTAATAAATAATATACTCTTGGTTGATTATTCTTCACTTATTTTTCAAATTATAGTGTACCTACCCAGTCAATATATAGTTTTTATGTGTGGACGAATAATTTTTCTATAATACTATATATAGTTCTCAAGATTTTTCAAAATAATAATTGTATCTTGCATTAAAATGAAAATAGTATAAAAAATTACTGGCATATGCTCGAACTTAGTTTATATCCCGACCCCCCCAAGTTATAAATCCTAGTTCCGCCACTGATTGTAAGATGGTCTTTTGCCAATTTATTGCCACTTTTCTTGTTGCTATATATCATGCGTTTCTACAAGGGCATTATATAATTAGGATTGATATATTTTTACTTCATTTGACTAGCTATTCCTACTGATAAGCAATGAAACTAATTTTGAATTCTCTTTCTGTATTGATTGTACATTATTTGATATCTGATTGCCTTGATTGTACATTGCTTGATCTTAGGACGTTAAGATGTAAACTGATCAGCTGTCCTTTAATTGTATTCATTGTAATGGCTGATCTTTAGGAACAAAACTGATCAGCAACCTTGCATATATGATTGACATACATCAATGAGAAAAGTGTGGAAAACACTTTACCCAAATCTACTTTACCTACAAGACTAGTTTTCTCCTAAAGTTCTGGAATTGTTGAAGGATGTCGACATAATGTGTGCCTCTACAAACTAGGGTTTAGAGTTGTAATAGGAAAGTGTTCTAGGTATTCAATTGTATTCGGATTCTATTACCTTTTGTATACCTTGTAACTCCCTATTTAAAGGGCTCCTATTATCAATAATACACCCAATTACAATTCTTCTACAACACGTTATCAGCACGAGCTTTAACCCTAGCTGAAAAAAAAACCCTAAAAGTGACAAGACCCGCCCCAGATTTCAGTGGCCCTGCGGGGCCCACCTTAGAAGAAATTTTACCAAAAATTTGACGGAACTCCCTCTAAAAGTGGACTACCCAAAAACCTGTAGAAAGACATTTACACTTCTAAAAATAATCCACCCTTAATCTTGTTAAGCCACCATGCTCCCTAAATCAAACAATTCTGAACTTAAGAATATTAATCTCAAGAGTTATCAGATCAATCTATTTCTTAGGCGTACAAGAAGGTAGAATACAAGATAAAGGACCGATACTTTTATAATGCGGAAGCTATGACAGCTATGCCTCAAACCCAAGTACGCTCGACCTCAAGCTAAACTAGCCTGCAAACTGGGCATTTGAAACCGAAGGGCCCAGGGGAAAACATTTAAAAACCGTTAGAGTGAGCGGACGAAAAATAAGTAATTTCGAATGAATAAGTAAAACTTAATATATGCTTTCCCAAGTTATTCTCTAAAATCTCGCATGCAGTAACAATCTTGAAAAATACTTTTAATCATCATCTTTACTGCAATCTTAATCACGTAGAAATAGAACATCTTGAAATCTCTTAAAATCTCATCCTCAATCCTTATAAAAACATCCTTTTCAAGAGGCTTGCTTGATAACTAGAAAGGACTGCTGTCTAGTCATCTCATGCCATCTGGGAGGGACTGCCACCCAGATGACGCATCGGAAGGGACTGCCAACCGGAATAGGAGGCGGTGGTAGAAGGGACTGCCAACTAACCACAGGTAGTAGACGGGACTGCCGACTAACTACCTCATGTCATCTGGAAGGGACTGCCACCCAGATGACGCATCGGAAGGGACTGCCAACCGGAATAGGAGGCGGTGGATAGAAGGGACTGCCAACTAACCATCTCATGCCATCTGGGAGGGACTGCCACCCAGATGACGCATCGGAAGGGACTGCCAACCAGAATATAGTCTGGAAGGGACTGCCAACCAGATTATTACATAGAACGGACTGCCAACTAGGTAATATGCTCATGCGCCGTAAATAGCCTCCTCAATAAACTGAATAGCCTCCTCAATAAACTAGAAACAACCTATTTCAGTTAATTGCTTTCGGAAAGAAACTTGTTGTTACTTCAATAAAACATTAATAATTCACCGAAAGCATAACTCAGGATTATCTCGCTAACTCAAATCTCAATATCTCAATAAATCCTCGAAAGCATAAGTCAAATACTCTGTAAATCAATAAATGCTTTCGGAAAGAAATCTCAATCTAACTTCAAGGCTGATAAGTGCGGAGCTCAAAACTCAATAAATCTCGATAATTCAACCATGCTCAAATATTTGCTAAATCCTTCGTACTCGTATATCATCATATAAACTGATATTCGAAATCAATAATTCTCATAATATTTTCTTAATCAATCACTTCCCGAAAATTGTTTCCCAACTCTTATAGCTTGAAAAAAAATCTATTGAAAGCCCTCGGGAAGGAAATCCACTAAAAATCCCGTAACTCATAGCGCATAATAAATCTCAAGAAATCAAGCTCATAAATCATAATACTCAATAATTCAAATAATAAACCTCAATCGGAAAATAATAATATACTGCATGCACATTTAATTCAAAATAAATGTCCACTCACAGTACTATTTAGGCGACCACGCTACCGGTTTCCTACGTCGAGCAGGAGCTCGGCACGTCGCCCTCAACAATTAAGGAGAATGTTGAACCCGATCGGTGAATAGTAACCCAGAAATTCATCTCTTCGATTCTTCCCCCACGGTGCAAATCGTGGCTTAAGGCTAGGGGCAAAATGATCCTTGGCAAAAATCGAACCTTCGACACCGGTTTGGTGGCCGGAGACGGCCGGAATCGGAAGAAAACTCCGGAAATGCCGAACTGCTACAGTAATCTTCTTTGCTTCGATTCGTCGTCTATGGTGAATGATAAGGTGCAAGGCATATATGGATAGAAACCTTGTTTCAAGACGAAGAGATGGACACCAATTTCATGGCCATAGGTGGCCGGACAAGGCGGCGGTAACGCCGGGAAGTTACATCGGCGAGAGAGGAAGAAAGCTGGAAATTTTCGGGGCTTTCCCGAAATGGAAAGTCCAAATTTCTATTTATAGACATAAATTTCACAAAATTACAAAACTGCCACTAAAATAAAACCTTTATAACTTCTTCGTTACAACTCCGATTTTTACGTACCACGTATGCACGCGCTCGGTTTAACGTCCTCTACAACTTTCAGGAAGGAAATTTTCTCAAATTTTGACCCGAACCAAAAGTCAACTTTTAGGGCCACTAAAAGTATCGAAACAAAGTAAAAAGTGAGAGTAAGTGTCGTTTACCGTCCGAATGACTAGTAAACGGGTAAATTGAGATACGGGACGTTACAAAAAGCTTCCCTCACCTTGCCTTGCAGAAAACCCTAGCTGCAGCCCAACTGCCGCAGTCACCACCGCAGCCTTCCTGCAGCGTCCTTGCAGCCTCCAGTCATCACCGCAGCCTTCCTGCAGCGTTCCTGCACCCTCCCAGCCCACCTGCCGCAGCATCCCCGCAGCCTCCAGCCTCCAGTCCGCGCACCAGCCCTCGCAGACCTGCACACCGCCTGCGCACCCGCACTGCTGCTGCCCCCGCAGCCCCTGCACACCACCTACGCATCCACGCTGCTGCTCCACCTTCCGCAGGCCCTAACCTGCTACCGTGGCTGCTGCCTGCCTGCTGCCGTGCTTGCTGTTGCTTGCTTGCTGCTGCCCCAAAACACGCCTGCTCCAACACGCGCATGTTCTCAAGCCCAAAATCATCACGTAAGTTTTTGTAATTAAAGTTGCTGCTTTCTTGTATTTAAATTCCTTTTTATTTTCTGCAGAATATTGGAATATATGTTGCCAAATGATTTTAAGTATTTAACAAAGCGGAATTGTGGGGATTCACACTTAACGAACTAAGAGTGTTCATAATTAAACGAACTAAGAGCGTTTGTATGAACTAAGACTGTTCATAATGCTTGGACTAAGAGCGTCCGTAAGCATCAAATTGTGACCATATTATAAACATCATTGTTTGGTCTAATCCAAAAGAGATTCTTGGAAATTGATTTCTTGGTAGCATAGCTCGGAAATCTTATTATTTTTGTTTTCGTGGAAGTTTAGCTCCGAAACTAATATATCTTCTCTTCTTATTTTCAGAATGTCGAATGAACCTAGACTCGACTTTCCCATGCTTGACTTAACAGGCTCGGATTACCATAGCTGGGTAACCGATGTTGAGAACCATCTCACTTCAAAGGGAATATTACCCATAATCCAAGCACCTAACCCGGATCTTGTGTTCGTCCGAACACCTGCAAAGCATGCTCAAGCAGTCATCTTGATGCGACGTCATATGGACAAAGCACTCAGATTGGAGTATATGTCGATCAAGGATGCAAGAGAGCTATGGGTAGCGCTAGAAGAGCGCTTTGGCAATGTCCAAGATTCCCTCCTCCCTGACTTGAAGGTTCAATGGAACAATCTGCGCTTTGCTGACTTCAAGTCTGTTGCTGAATATAATTCAGAAGCTCTTCGCATACAATCCATGTTGAGATTTTGTGGACAACCTGTCACAGAGCAAGAGCTAATTGAGAAAACTCTCTCCACCTTCCCCGTTTCAGCCATTGTGGTATCAAAGCAATACCGTACTGAAGTCAATGCTGGACGGATCACGAGGTTTCATCAGCTTATCAATATCATATCTGTAGCTGAGAAACATGATAACATACTCGTGAGGAATTATAATTCAAGACCCATTGAAACTAAGAGCGTTCATGAGGCGAATTATAATGCACCAAGAGGAGGGCGTAAGGAGCGGAACCCTAATAAGGGATATGAGGGACGTATGGGTCCATATAACCGCCCTAACAAGGAAGGAAACCTCAAGTTTGGTACGGATACACGTGGTGGCAAAGCCACACGTGGGAGAGGTGGACATGGCGCCATTAGTCGTGGTGGTGACGCCAACCCTCCTAGGGAGCGTCCACAACGTGCACCTCAATTGAAGGGAGGCAACCACAATGACGTATGTCATCGATGTGGATCAAGTGAGCATTGGTTCATGCAATGCAAGGCAAGCGCCCAACTAGCTGCACGCTACAAGGAGTATAAAGACCGAAGGGAGCAAGAAGTGTACCTTGCAGAAGAAGAAGAAGAAGATGGTGTAGATGTCGATCTCACCATAGAGGACTTCAAAGCTGAAGATGAAATGCACAAGGATGCCGCAGACTTTGATTAGAATAGTCCTTTTATTTTCCAAGAAATATGTAATGGCAATATGCCTTAGTCAATAAATGACAATTGCATTAACTCTTTCTCATGTAGCGCATCCAATGAACTATGACGTCTAGGAAAGTAATTGAGATGTGGTACTTAAGAGAGCCTCGCTCCACTAACATCTCTCTCTACTTCCCTGGTCATATTTGATTGGAGTTACCAAACGGATTGAGTGACTACAATTTTTCTAAGTTTGATTTTTATTATGGATTAGACTTTGGAAACTTTGATGTAATCATTGGCTATTAATAAAGTGTCGATTCTTTTACTTAATGTCTTGGACATACCTTATTTAATTCAAACTTTATTACATAAGAGCCAATGGTTTTTCATGTGGAAACACATTATGAGAATGGACAGATTTCCTTTGCATTACCTCTAATGACTACGGACATAAACGAGTATTAAAGAAACTTATGTGTCGCTCTAGTGGATTGTATGCAACCAGTATTCGAGTTATTGAATCCAACCATGTCATGAGAGACGACTTATGGGATTCTGACACATATAGGCTTTGGCATGACCGTTTGGGACACCCAAGTCGTGACATGATGATCCGTGTATTAAAAGACTTCACACGGACATCCATTTTTAGAACGAAGAAAAGTAAGAACCAAGAATTGGTTCGAGGAGCTGCACATGCGCCCCAGGGCGCCATGATTGTGCAAGACCGGCCACACATAGCTGGCGCCGCCTACCCCCTGCGGCAAATACATGGCATTGACGCCATAAACTCCTCTATCTACTTCTCAAGTCCATTTTGACATTGTGGCTTAACCAAAACCTTCATTGGTTGATTATAAGGCCCATGTTTCGTTCTGTAAAGCCTGTTCTTTAGGATTGAGACCATCCTATGCAAAGGAGATTGAGGAAATAATTCCATTCTTACAAAGAATCTAAGGGAATTGTGTGGATTTGATCTACCAACTTACGGACCGTATAGATGTTTTATGGTGTTGGTTGATACGCAAACACGCTGGTCACGTGTTGTGCCATTATCCACTCGTAATGCTGCTTATACTACACTCCTAGCACATAACATATGGCTACGGACTCACTACCGAGATCATCCCATTCAGTCAATTTGACTTGATAATGCTAGAGAGTTTACATCGAAAATTTTTGATGACTATTGCATATCATTGGGTATTGATATCAAGTATCATATTCCCATGTACACACCCAATTGGTCTGGCGGAAAAGTCACCATTAAAAGACTACGATGGTAGCCCAGACTTTGGTAATGCGCACCAATATTTCCGCTTGGGTTATGCAATATCGCATGCAGCTATGCTAATTCGTCTACGACTTATAGCAGTCACTCAACTTTTATTTGCGTTACAGCTAGTGACTGAGTTCGAGTCTAATATCTCGTACTTATGCATATTTGAGTGTGCGGTTTATGTGCCAATTGCGCCGCCACAGCGCATCAACATGAGTCATTGCAATGAATGCATATATATATTTGTGTTGGACATAGGCATTTGTGTTGTCCCCACTATGTCTCATCTTGATCCCCTAAAAGTGACGAGATCACATATACCTGCTGCAAACATGCCTGCAAGGATTGATGTCCCCATAAGAGGACATGGTGCCACCCAGAGAAGATGGGTACGGCACCACCACCATGGATGGTGGGATGGTGACGCCACAAGGTGGCATAATGGCGTCATAGGCCATGGGTTCCGCTAGAGAGCATAGGAGACCCATAGGTTCGATGGATTCTCGCCCTAAGAAGAGAGCGAGTTTGGCACAACTTGATCCATTGATCATTGATACTCAAAATCCGTCTCATGAGAATATTTTGGATTGTGGTTATGTCCAAGAGCCATCGTTGGGGGACGCCTCAATGTTAGAACCAATTCCTGAGAATATAGAGATCTCTACGAACTACACTAGTGTACATGAGGACGTGGAATTGTTGAGAACAATGACATCGAACCTTACTCCGTTGAAGAATGCCAACGTAGAGAAAATTGGCCTAAATGGAAAGATGCGATCCAGGTTGAATTGGATTCACTAACGAAGAGGAAGGATTTCGGGCCTGAGATGCTAACACCTCCTAACATAAAACTTATTGACATTAATAGGTCTTCGTTAGATAGCGTGACGAGAAAAAGAGATGGTAATCTCACCTTATGGCGCAAGGTTTCTCACAACGCCCTGGAATCGACTACGAGAAGACATATTCTCTCGTAATGGATGTCATTGCACTCCACTACCTTGTCAGTTTGGTAGTTTCCAAATAACTGAACATGCAGCTTACAAATGTGGTCACTACATATCTTTATGGGGATCTAGATATGGAATATAATGAAGGTTCTTGTGAACTTCATTTACCCAAGTCAAGTGGCTCTAGACCACGGAGCACATTTGCAACGAGGTTGAAACGCTCACTAAAGTGACTACTTAATTGGGAAGGGATATGATGAACTATGCCCACGCGTTTCCATGACAAGTTTCGGATTTGCAATTGTCACGGTTTATGTTGATAAACATAATTGGAACCCTTGTGAGTTAAGGAAAACTGCTGAACACCTGAAATTCGAGTTTGAGAGGAAGGACCTTGGGAGAACACTGTTTTGTATACCGTGTCAATAGATGCTTAGGCATTTTGATAAAGTCAAAGATGCACTCCCATGGTCGTCCGTCGTCTTGGCCCTAAAAGGGATCCGTTTCGTCCCAGGGATGATGACGAAGACGTGTTAATAGCAGAAGTGCTTACTTATGTACAATAGGCGCATTATTGTACTTAGCACAATACAAGACCGGACACCTCAATTATTATGAACTTGTTGGCTAGATATAGCCCCGCGCCAACGCAACGTCATTGGATTAGCATAAAGACAATCCTTCGATACTTGAGAGGTACGATTGATATGGGCTTGTTCTATCCCTACAGAGAGAAAAGAAATAACGGAAGTGTGGGATCAGACTCCACAAGGCAAAACGCCACCTTCCGTGCTCCTCCTCCCCTCCATCAAAATGACAACGATGTCTTGATGGGTTTTGCTGATGCAGGGTATCTCTCTGACCCTCACAAAGGTCGCTCCCAAACGGGTTATGTCTTTACCATGGGAAGCACTGCGATATCTTGGAGGTCTATTAAACAGACCCTTGTTGCTACTTCCTCAAATCATGCAGAGATTATTGCTCTACATGAAGCTGTACGAGAATGCATATGGCTAAGGTCTATAGTTAGACATATTCGAGGAACTTGTGGTTTGAAGTCTACCACAGATGAACCTACATGCATTTATGAGGATAATGTAGCTTGTATTGAACAAATGAAATTAGGCTTCATCAAGGGCAACAACACCAAGCATATATCGCCTAAGTTCTTTTACAATCAGCAACAACAGGCACTTCTAAATATTGAAGTGAACCAAATCCGATCTGAGGATAATGTAGCGGACTTATTTACTAAGTCGTTACCAAAATCCACCTTCGAGAAACATGTGAAGAGCATCGGATTAAGGAAGTTATCCGAACTCCCATGATTGTAGCAATCAGGGGGAGATATGGACATCAGGGGGAGGTATGATGTCTACATGTTAGATCTTGAAGAGTGAAGGACGTGTTGTGCTCTTTTTGTCCTTCGACCAGGGTTATTTTTGTCCCACAGGGTTTTTGTTACCTGGAAAGGTTTTTAACGAGGCAACAATCAAAGCGTCATCGCCAAGTTTGAGCGGCACAAGGGGGAGTGTTGAAGGATGTCGACATAGTGTGTGCCTCTACAAACTAGGGTTTAGAGTTGTAATAGGAAAATGTTCTAGGTATTCAATTGTATTCGGATTCTATTACCTTTTGTATACCTTGTAACTCCCTATTTAAAGGGCTCCTATTATCAATAATACACACAATTACAATTCTTCTACAACAGGAATGAATTTATGTAAGGCAGGTATTCTTGCTGTCATAGAAATCCAGCATCTGTTTCTATATTAAACAACAGAAAGACAAAAAAATATGTGCTCTGGTGCTTAAAAGTACTAAAACCATTCAGATATATAGTATACAGAATAAATTGATCAACACCAAACCCAAGAGGTGATACTGACAAAAAAGAATAAATCGATCAAATGTCAGTGACGAACTGATATATCACTTGCATTGCAAGCTTTTAACCATCTTTGTGGAAAGATCAAATGCTATGGTGCAGTCCATATTGGCAGACTTCTTCTTCTTCATGATGAGCATCAATTCTACCTTTCCGGTCAATTTAGCTTGGCTGGTCAGAGTAAGGATCTCGCTGTTCAATTCACTGCCAAGGGTTGAACTACTTGGAATTCCATCAGTATTCAAACTCACTGCGACATTGATCTTCTTGGTGGAACGCATTCCAGCCTTGCTCTTGGGAATAGATACTTGCCCCACTGCCACACCTTGGTACATGAATGTTGCAGTGCTTGCATCAAACTTGTAAGGACCCCAGTTTGTGTTCTTCACCCTTATCTGGGTGGTAAAGGTTGTGTCAAATGAAGGTGTTGAGGGAACAGAGTTGAAGCTTTTGACATTGATTTGACCCAATCTTACCTTAGGGGTCTTCACTTTCATCACAGTAAGACCAAATACGGTCATCACGATGATTTGAAAGACAATGAAGATACCAATGTACATAAACAATTTCATTCTTTTTTGGCGTTTCAGCTCATCTTCGGATACCAAAGATTCTCCATCACTTCTTTTGTAACCATTTGCAGGGGCCAAAGGATAAGCCTGGTTGGTATTCTCAGACATCATTCTCTAGTTTCGTGGAAAGCTTTGAAAGAAACAAAAGAAAAAGATCTCTTATTTTCGGTTTGGCTCTCTAAATTATGAACTGAGCAAGTGTATTGTTTATGGGAATGATATCAATGCTGCCCCATATCTCTTAACAAGTCATATAAAGTCCTAGACTTTGTCTTCCAGCAAGCAAGCACCTAAAATAGGACCAAAAGTCTAGAATACTATATCAAGTCAAAACGTCTATACTATGCTGCAAGTTTGACTATACTTTCCTGGATGCTTAACTACCCCCTTCATCTTTTCAGAAGTCATCTATCAAATACTAAATATACCACATTGTAGTACCAACATTTTCACAAACAACTTCACAGATACTACACTTGCTCACTTCCTCTTGTACTTTCAAAACATTCTTTTGAAACAGGAAAAACAGAACATTTTCTTTCAAGACTTCTGAAGAAAAGAAATATGGCTGAGAAGAACCAATAGATGTTTGTACTTGGGTAATATAGTCTTTCTATAATTCAAATGTTTGTAGGGTGAAATAAGAAAATAGTAGGGTGGCAATAGCCGCACCCTTAGCTCAATCACTACCGCTATGAGAGACAATTGGTGGAACCTTGCTCTCTATTTTTGAATATTGAAAACGCGGGAACAGCCGGAACGCCACATTTGGTCCATAATATTTAGGCCAGTTTGCCCATTCACCCCATATGATTCTGTCATTCTTAAGTTTAGTGTCTCTAATTGTACACCAATTGAGGTCTTTAGGCGATTAGGGTTACTCTAGCAAGGATTTAGGTAGTGTTGGATTTGTCTTCATATGGCTAGTTCTAATTATTGTGTTTATTCTGTTTACAATGAGGGTTACATGTCATGTGCTTGGTAGCTTAGACCATCTAGGTTTTATTTGGTGTAAGACACATATGATGTACTTGTCTTCTGGCCATGGATAAGTAATATAATTATCTCTTCCTAAAATAAATAAATAAATAAAAGACTAGGAATCTAGAGCAAGGATAAAAATATCGGTTTATACATATCTATTGCAACTTTGAAAAAAAGAGATATTGGAAACATTCGGGATATCCGAAAAAACATATCTTTTTTGAAATAGTCAATTTATTGGAATTACATATAAATACATATAAATGTCAACTTCATCTAAATCCAAAAAGAGACTCTAAGTGGTTGAAAAGTCGCTCACTGGTCTACGAACAGACTACATAGACTACATAAAGTCCACTACAGACTACAGATTACATAGAGTCATAGACTACACAGTACTAAATGATTCATATAATTGTACCATATCATTTTACACTCTTGTGCGGATCATAACCTAACAATCTATTTACTTTTTCTGAAACTTTCACATAATTTAGGCCAATCCCATATAATTGAGAAATATGAAGTGAATGAGTTACTTTTTGAATCATGGCTCCATCAAATTTGTTTTCTTTTGCTGAAATGACTTCATCATGGATTCTCCTCGCCCAGATTCGTCTTTAGGGAATTTCTCCTCACCTAGATTCCACTGCTCACTTGGATTCCCCTCGAACGGAATATTCCTCATCCAGATTCGCTTTGAGGGGATTTGTCCTCACCCAGATTCGTCTTGAGGAGATCTCTCCTCACAATGATTTGCATTTAGAGAATTACTTCTCACCCAGAATCACCTTGAGAGGATTTCTCCTCACCCAGATTCATCTTAAAGGAATTTCACTTCACCAAAATCTGCCTTAAGAGGTTTCACTTCTAGATATTTTTCCCAAACAGGTTAGTTTGCCTCTTTATTAGGCTATATCTTGACTAGAAATTGTTGTTAAAATTTTACACCCTTATATAATCTCAATATTCCATAATGTATGTTTCTCTGTGAATAACTAAATTTTATTTTCTATTTTTTATTAGATTTTACAGATATTTCTTCATTTTATTGGGGATTATCTCAAATATCTAATATAACGAGGATAATGACGATAACGGAGAAATTTCACAGAAAAGGTGAAAGATTAGATAGTTTCCTCCTACGATATATCGGTCCCTCGAAAAATAGAGATATCAGGAGATATATCGGAAATATCAAATATCGCAGATATTTCAATCCTTGATCTAGAGTAATGTTCTCTTATTGCAACAATGCAAGTAATCCTAGTTAGGGATCCCTTTTTTTGGTCTTTTTTAGGGATAGGGCATTAGACCAACTTTTCAATCATATTTTGGCATCTCAACCGTTCAGTTTTTAGGTCCTAATGTGTAGATCACCTATGCAAATTTTCAGCCAAATTGATTATCGTTAAGGCATTCAAAACTGCTATTTACAATTATATGTATGAACGGTTCAGGTTGGAAAGATTCGGTTCGTCCATTGATTTAATCTAGTTCGATACCTTAACGATCACTGATTTGACAGAAAATTTGCAAAAGTTATCTGCACATTCAGACCTAAAAACTGAACGGTTGAGATTGCAAAATATAATCGAAAAGTTGGTCTAATACCCTATCCCTCAAAAAACCAAAAAAGGGATCCCTTAGTGGAAGGGCCCTATATATATATATATATATAGGATTTTTCTCAGGTGCGGACGTCCGTACGGAAATTTCGTTACGGATTTCCTGTTTTCGACCACTTTCCTGCCACATCTTTACATCTTAACCGTTCAGTTTTTTGGTCCTAATGTATAGATCACCTCTGCAAAATTTCAGCCAATTTGGTGATCGTTAAGTCATCCAAAAGTGCAATTTACACGAACGGACCGAATCTGTCGAACCGGAACCGTTTGTATTTATAGTGCTAAATTGCAGTTTTTGATGCCTTAACGATCACCAAATTGGCTGAAATTTTGCAAATGTGATCTATACATTAGGACCTAAAAATTAAACGGTTAATATGTGAAACTATGATCGGAATGTAGGGAAAAATGAGAAATTCGTACCTAATCCTTAGGTACGGAGGTCCGCACCCAAGAACCCCTGTATATATATATATATATATAAACACACACACACGCACAAAAGGGATCCCTTAGTGGATAGGATCTGATATACAGATTTTACCCAGAGCGGAGCTCCGCTTTTAAATTAACGTGTGAAGTTCGAGTTTTTGGTCACTTTTCGGTCGCATATCAACATCTCTACCTTTCAGTTTTTAGGTACTACTGTATAGATCATCTCTACAAATTTTCAGCCAAATTGATGATCGTTAAGGTATCTATCTCGCTTAAACCAATGGACGGACTAAATCTGTCAACCGGAACCGTACTAGCTTTAAAGCAGTTATCAATGCCTTAACGATGATCAATTTGGCAGAAAATTTGCAGAGATGATCTATACACTAGTACCTAAAAACTGAACGGTCGAGATGTAGATATGCGACCCAAAAGTAACCCAAAACTCGAACTTCACACGTTAATTTCGAAGCGGATCGAGTTCCGCTCTGGATAGGATCTGTATATATATATATATATATATATATATATATATTCCACGGACTTCTCAAGTTCTAAACATAGAATCAAACCCCTAAAATTTTCTTCGATTTCTCACTATGTCTGTTCTTCGAAGAGAAGAAAACCCTACAATTTCAAGATTTCCCAATTCGTAAATTCCATGCGTTCATCAGTTTGTGACTTCATATATGTAAACCCCAATCCGAGTTTGGGGTTCCTAAATTCCTAATACAATGATACTAAACCCAAACCTTCAAAATCGAAAAATCCCGAAATAGAAGCCTAAACTCCCACTTTTGCGAGGGACCTGCGAGAGTGAAGCATCATGAAAGGGTTGATCAATTTCTCTATGGAGAATGAGACACACTGGGTTCCCGGCACCCTTGAAGATGATTACGCAGTCCAAAAAATGGCTAGAAATGAATGCTAGTGAGCGTTAGATAGTTGTGGAAGACAACAGTTGCTTTATTCTACAGTGAAAGTCAAAGCCTATCATCGCCGCTTCTTGTTGGAGAATGCTGTTTTTGAATCAAACCTTGTTAAAATCTGCAAAATGCAGTGTTCTGTCAAGAAATCCCAAAACTGGTAATGGGCTCGAAAAAACCCCATGAACCGGCCCGTTTATTTTCAGTCCGGGCCTTCCTGGTCCTTGTCCCTGCAAAATTCATAACAGGTTGGGCCCGTGCGATTACACGCATTTCTATGCCCATCAAAACATCATCATGGTTTTGATGAAAGAAGGAGGGACGCATGCAAGTGGAGGTGGCGGCGACGCCGTGCATGGTGGTGGTGACGGCCCTATGGCCTATGGAGTCTGATTCTATCATGGCATCTTTTCTTTTCTCTTTGTAGGGATAGAACAAGCCTAAATCTATCATACCTTTTAAGTATCGAAAGATTGTCTTTACACCAGTCTAATGGCGTCGTGTTGGCTTAGAACTATATTTAGCAAACAAGTTCACAATAAATGAGATGTCTGGTCTTGCATTGAGCTAAGTATAGTAATGCGCCTATTGCACTTAGGTAGAGCACTCCTGCCACTAACACGTCTTCGTCATCATCTCTGGGATGAAATGGATCCCTCTTAGGGTCAAGACTACAGACGACCATGGGAGTCCTTACAGGTTTAACTTTATCAAAATGCCTAAGCATCCATTGACACTGTGCTCAAGTTCTAAAACAAGACAAAACCGTGTTCTCCCAAGGTCCTTCATTTCAAACTCGGATTTTAGGTTTTCAGCAGTTCCCTTTAACTCATCAAATGTTCCAATTATGTCCATCAACATAAACCGGGACAATTTCAAATCCAGAACTTGTCATGGAACGCACGGGTATAGTTCATAATTGACGTACATATACCTTCCCAATCAAGTAGTCACTTAGTGAGCATTTCAATCTCATTGCAAACGCACTCCGTGGTCTAGAGCCACTTGACTTGGATAAATGAAGTCCATCGAGAACCTTCAATTATAACTCCGTATCTAGATCCCCACAAAGATACATTGTGACCACATTCATAAGCTGCATGTTCAATTATTCGGAAACTACCAAACTGAAAAAGGTATAGCGGAACGTAATAACGTCCATTACGGGAGAACATGTCTCCTCGTAGTCAATTCCAGGGCGTTTGTGAGAAGCCTTGCACCATGAGGTGAGTCTACAATCTCCTTTTTCTCATCATGCTTTCTAAAGAAGACCCATTTATGTCATTAAATTTCATGTAAGAAGGTGTCGGCATCTCAGGCCGAAATCATTCCTCTTCATTAGTGAATTCAATTTAACCTGAATCACATTTTTCCATTTAGGCCAATTTCTCTACGTTGACATTTTTCAACGGAGCGAAGTTCGATACCATCGATCTCAGTAATCTCACACGCTACCGAATAAGTGAATACATCATCAAGGATGATAGAGACTCTATCACACATCTCATGCACACGGCTCCAAAAACAATTTTAAGTTTCTGAGTTTAGTGCAACTAGGTGGGATCCGTTGCCCTGATTATGTCAAATAAAGAGAAAAAAATAACGCATATTCAAACACTATATAAAAAATACCATTTATGCATCCGCAACAAACCAAAGGCGTCACACAGAGAAAAAAAAAAAGAATAAAAAAATTACAGCAAAATGAAGAGCTAGCTAATCAGCATTTCTAGTATATCACTTGCATTCTAAGCTTTTGACGGTCTGTCCGGACACATCAATTTGTATGGTGCAGTTCATACTAGCTGACTTTTTCTTCTTCATGATCAACATCAACTCCACCTTTCCGGTCAATTTTGCTTCGCTGGTCAGCGTCAACACCCCACCGCTCAATTCGCTGCCAAGAGTAGAGCTGCTCGGCAATGCAGCAGTGTTCAAGCTCACATTCACGTTGATCTTCTTGGTGCCACGCATCCCAGCCTTGCCCTTGGGTACAACGACTGTCCCTACAGGTGTACCCTGGTACATGAATGTCACGATACCTTGGTCGAACTTGTAAGGACCCCAGTTGGTGTTCTTGACCCTGATTTGGGTGTTGAAGGTTGTGCTGAACGAAGGTGCTGTAGTGGAAGAGGTGAAGTCTCTCAGGGTGCTTGTGCCGAGTCTAACCTTGGGGGTCTTGACTTTCATCACAGTGAGACCAAAGACAGTCATGACTGCGATCTGGAACACAATGAAAATACCAATATAAGCAAAACACTTGATTCTCTTCTTGCGCTTGAGCTCGTCCTCGGACAAAGACTCCCCATCGCTTCTTGTGTAACCATTTGCCGGAGCCAAAGGATAAGCCTGGTGTGTCTTCTCAGCCATGTTTGTTTTTCTTTTCTGATGCAAACGAATAGGAAATGAAGGAAGTTGTGGGTTTATGATGTGATAATGATGAAACTATAGGAAATGAAGGAATTTGTTTGTGTTGATGATGAAATAGAAAGTAGGAGTCTCTGTATATATAGTGTTTGGAGATTTGGACAATTTCAGCAAGTTAATTGCGAGAATGAGTTTCCTGGAATGTGTATTTCATTCCAGACACAAAACGCGTCCAAATCTGGAATTAATTATCAATTATCTTCTAGTTGATCGATGACTGCAGCAGCATCTCATCGGGATATTAAATTCATGCCTGCGTTGACCATTCCCACGTTTTAAACTCATGAAAGAAAAAAAAAAAAACGAAGTAAAGAATAAAAGAAATTATAGCACATTGCCTAGAACAGAATCAAAGGATATCTCCTAGCTGTCTGACCACATTCATAAGCTGCATGTTCAATTATTCGGAAACTACCAAACTAAAAAAGGTAGCTGAACGTAATAACGTCCTTTACTGGAGAACATGTCTCCTCGTAGTCGATTCCAGGGCATTTGTGAGAAGCCTTGCACCGTGAGGCAAATCTACAATCTCTTTTTTCTCATCACGCTTTCTAAAGAAGACCCATTTATGTCAACAGATTTCATGTTAGAAGGTGTCAGCATCTCATGCCGAAATCCTTCCTCTTCATTAGTGAATCTAATTTAACCTGAATCGCATCTTTCCATTTAGGCCAATTTTCTCTACGTTGACATTCTTCAACGGAGCCAGGTTCAATACCATCGATCTCAGTAATCTCACACGCTACAGAATAAGTGAATACATCATCAAGGATGATGGAGACTTGATCACACGTCTCATGCACACGGCTCCAAAAACACTTTCAGTTTCTAACTTTAGTGCAACTAGGTGGGATCTGTTGCCCTGATCATGTCAAATAAAGAGAGAAAAATAACGCGTGGTCAAACACTATATAAAAAATACATTTATATATCCACAACAAACCAAAGGCGTCACATAGAGAAAAAATAAAAAATAAAAAAATTACAGCAATATGAAGAGCTAGCTAATCAGCATTTCTAGTATATCACTTGCATTCTAAGCTTTTGACGGTCTGCCCGGACACATCAATTTGTATGGTGCAGTTCATACTAGCTGACTTTTTCTTCTTCATGATCAACATCAACTCCACCTTTCCGGTCAATTTTGCTTCGCTGGTCAGCGTCAACACCCCACCGCTCAATTCGCCGCCGAGAGTAGAGCTGCTCGGCAATGCAGCAGTGTTCAAGCTCACATTCACGTTGATCTTCTTGGTGCCACGCATCCCAGCCTTGCCCTTGGGTATAACGACTGTCCCCACAGGTGTACCCTGGTACATGAATGTCACGATACCTTGGTCGAACTTGTAAGGACCCCAGTTGGTGTTCTTGACCCTGATTTGGGTGTTGAAGGTTGTGCTGAACGAAGGTGCTGTAGTGGAAGAGGTGAAGTCTCTCAGGGTGCTTGTGCCGAGTCTAACCTTGGGGGTCTTGACTTTCATCACAGTGAGACCAAAGACAGTCATGACTGCGATCTGGAACACAATGAAAATACCAATATAAGCAAAACACTTGATTCTCTTCTTGCGCTTGAGCTCGTCCTCGGACAAAGACTCCCCATCGCTTCTTGTGTAACCATTTGCCGGAGCCAAAGGATAAGCCTGGTGTGTCTTCTCAGCCATGTTTGTTTTTCTTTTCTGATGCAAACGAATAGGAAATGAAGGAAGTTGTGGGTTTATGTTGCGATGATGATGAAACTATAGGAAATGAAGGAACTTGTTTGTGTTGATGATGAAATAGAAAGTAGGAGTCTCTGTATATATAGTGTTAGGAGATTTGGACAATTTCAGTAAGTTAATTGCGCGAATGAGTTTCCTGGAACGTGTATTTCATTCCAGACACAAAACGCGTCCAGATCTGGAATTAATTATCAATTATCTTCTAGATGATCGATGACTGCAGCAGCATCTCATCTGGATATTAAATTCATGCCTGCATTGACCATTCCCACGTTTTAAAGTCATGAAAGAACAAAAAAAAAAAAAAAAAAAACGAAGTAATTAAAGAATAAAAGAAATATATAGCACATTGCCTAGAAATATCTCCTGGAAGCCTACTTGAACTCCGAGGCGGCTGACTATATATAGCACGCAGCTGAAGCCAACATTCCCACAAACAACACTCGCCAAAAGAAAGCCAGACAGAAAGAGAGAAAACACATTTTAAGCTTTTCCGAGTAATTAAAGAAAATGGCTGAGAAGATCAAACAGGCTTTGGCATCAGTGAAAGGATACGCCAGAAAAGACGAAGAATCTGCCACTTTGCAAACCAATGAGGAGCTCAAACGCCAGAAGAGAATCAAGTTGTTTACCTATATTGGTATCTTCATATTTTTTCAGATCATAGTGATGACTGTGTTTGGTCTTACTGTGATGAAAGTTAAGACCCCGAAGGTGAGATTGGGCGAAGTTAGCATCACAAACTTGAACACAGCAACTGCAACGCCTTCATTTGACACTACATTCAACACCCAAATCAGGGTAAAGAACACCAACTGGGGTCCTTACAAATTTGATGCAAGCACCGTAACGTTCATGTACCAGGGCGAGCCTGTGGGGACAGTGGCAGTACCTAAGAGCAAAGCTGGAATGCGTTCCACCAAGAAGATCAATGTTGAGGTGAGTTTGAACTCGAATGCATTGACGAGCAGTTCTACTCTTGGTAATGAATTGAGCAGTGGGGTGGTGACGCTGACTAGCCAAGCCAAATTGACCGGAAAGGTGGAATTGATGCTTATAATGAAGAAAAAGAAATCTGCCACGATGGACTGCACCATGGCAATTGATCTGTCCACAAAGACCGTCCAAAGTTTACAATGCAAGTGATAATGTGACAAGCTAGTTCTTGATTTGTTATTTTTTCATTCATTCTTTTTATTTGTGACGCTTAGGTTTGTTGTAAAGGTTTATACATAATGCTAAATAAATATTCATATTTGTTGTTAGTATGATCCTCTTCTTGCCTTTGAGCTCCTAGAATATCAAGGAAATGAAAGAAAATTAAGAAAATACCGAAACCCACATAAGAGGCAGCTCAGAAATTAATCTAACAACTAGATCCATCAGTAACGTTCAAAGGGGAAAATCAATTAAGGGGAATATACAGATGAAAGTCATTGGTAATCATTACTCTAAGAATATATACCTCAACATATTTCTAAAAGTACAAGCTGAGAAACTGAAAACGTGGTTGGCTGTTCGTCCGACATGAGGAAGCCTGCAATCGATAATGTGAAAGGGAACATTAGGAAAATAATATTCAAGAGTCTAAATACAGAGCTCATGGACCACTTACAACTTTCAACGGAATGCATGCATAATTAGGCAACAGCACACATGTGGTTCGATCGTTCTCACAATCAAGTCATAGTGAGATCAATAATAGCATTTATTTTTCATCAATTCAGGTATCGAAGGGATCACATGATGCATATGCCATCTCTATCACTTAATTTCTGTTACAGCTGCAGAATGAAACTAATTTGTCCTAAGTTGACTTGGGACTAACTTATAACAGGTGCCTATGATTGGTGTATGAAATTAGTCACCGGCCAATACTAAACAAGAAGAATGCTATAGCAATAAGCATGATAATTATGGCTCTATTCAGACCCTGCGATGCAATCATGAATCATATAAATGGTCTAATTCAGTCCAGAAAGTAGTGCCACACAAAAGATAATCTTCTCTAATTGTAAGATGGTGACCTTGTAATGATCCCGTCTTTTGACAATTTATTGCCTCTTTTCTTGTTGCTATATATCATGCGTTTCTACAAGGGCATTATATAATTAGGATTGATATATTTTTACTTCATTTGACTAGCTATTCCTACAAGACTCGTTTTCTCCTAGAGTTCTGGAATGAATTTATGTAAGGCAGGTATTCTTGCTGTCATAGAAATCAAGCATCTGTTTCTATATTAATTAAACAACAGAAAGACAAAAAAATATGAGCTCTGGTGCTTAAAAGTACTAAAACCATTCAGATATATAGTATACAGAATAAATTGATCAACACCAAACCAAGAGGTGATACGACTGACAAAAAAGAATAAATCAAATGTCAGTGACGAACTGATATATCACTTGCATTGCAAGCTTTTAACCATCTTTGTGGAAAGATCAAATGCTATGGTGCAGTCCATATTGGCAGACTTCTTCTTCTTCATGATGAGCATCAATTCTACCTTTCCGGTCAATTTAGCTTGGCTGGTCAGAGTAAGGATCTCGCTGTTCAATTCACTGCCAAGGGTAGAACTACTTGGAATTCCATCAGTATTCAAACTCACTGCGACATTGATCTTCTTGGTGGAACGCATTCCAGCCTTGCTCTTGGGAATAGATACTTGCCCCACTGTCACACCTTGGTACATGAATGTTGCAGTGCTTGCATCAAACTTGTAAGGACCCCAGTTTGTGTTCTTCACCCTTATCTGGGTGGTAAAGGTTGTGTCAAATGAAGGTGATGCGGGAACAGAGTTGAAGCTTTTGACATTGATTTGGCCCAATCTTACCTTAGGGGCCTTCACTTTCATCACAGTAAGACCAAATACGGTCATCACTATGATTTGAAAGACAATGAAGATACCAATGTACATAAACAATTTCATTCTTTTTTGGCGTTTCAGCTCATCTTCGGATACCAAAGATTCTCCATCACTTCTTGTGTAACCATATGCAGGGGCCAAAGGATAAGCCTGGTTGGTATTCTCAGACATCATTCTCTAGTTGCGTGGAAAGCTTTGAAAGAAACAAAAGAAAAAGATCTCTTTTTTGGTTTGCCTCTCTAAATTATGAACTGAGCAAGTGTATTGTTTGTGGGAATGATATCAATGCTGCCCCATATATATAGTGCTGCTTAGGAAAATTGATGAACGAATTTGAGTATGGTTGGTGTAAACTTCTTTGAAATGGAACCAGTGCACACACATACATTCGAACTTTTGACTTCTAGTCTTCTATATATTGGTCGCATAAATGAGCTTCATAAGGAGCTTAATGTTGAAGGAAAATCAAGTTTAGTGTGCCTTATCAAACTAGGAATAGGAATAGGGGAGAATGTTCTAGATTTCCCAATCCTACACGGATTGGTATTCCTTGTAACATTAGAACTAGTACTTTGTAATCCCTATATATAGGGCTCCTATTCTCAATAATATGATTACAATTCTCTCTACAATTTCTCTCAAATCTCTTTTTCCTTAAACACGTTATCAGCACGACTCTAGCCACAAAGCAAAAACCAAAAACAAAACCCGAAATCTTTTTTCATCAAAACTGCCGCAGCACCTAGCCCCTTGCTAGCCCGCCTGCTCCTGCAGCCCTCTCGGCCAAGCCTTGCACCGCAGCCCCTGCTGCCCACCTGCGCGCCCCCGCGCCCTGCTCGCTGCCCTGCAGCCCCGCACCCCTGCGTCGCTGCCTGCTGCCCCCGCAGCCCTCCCAGCGCGCCCGTGCGCCTGCTGCCTTTGCAGCGACTCCACCAGCAGCAGCCCCTGCTGCACGTGTATTCTGCTGCCACTGCAGCCTTCTCGGCCAGCTAACCAGCCACACTCTCGGCCCCTTCCATCATCACACGAGCCTAGCATCACCGAACCAACCTAGCTACATCGCTTCCAAGTACAAGACTTTAAAGTTTCAAGCTTCAATTAACCAAGTAAGTATTTATATTAAAGTTCCCGTTTTCCGAATTTAAATTCCTCCTTCTTTTCTCGGGGACTTAAAAACCTCCCTTCTTCTACATCCCACCTTTCTTATAACGTGGGTTCGATCATTGAAAAGCGGAATCGTGGGGATTCACGCAATTAACGAACTAAGAGCGTTCGTAAGACTTCGGACTAAGAGCGTCCGTAAGCATCGAATTTTGACCATATAAACATCATTGTTTCGGTCTAATCCAATTATTCTTGGAAATCGATTTCTTGGTAGCATAGCTCGGAAATCTTATTATTAGTTGTCGTGGAAGTTTTAAACTCCGAAACTAATATATTTCTTCTTCTTATTTCAGGATGTCGAAGCCAAAGCTTGACTTTCCTATACTTGACTCAACTGGCTCGGAATATCATAGTTGGGTCACAGATGTTGAGAACCACCTCACTTCAAAAGGGATCCTACCCGTAATTCAAGCACCAAATCCCGACCTCATATTTGAGCGTACGGCTACAAATAATGCCACCGCTCTCATCTTGATGAGACGCCACATGGATAAATCACTCCGATTGGAGTACATGGCAATCAAGGATGCTAGGGAATTATGGGTTGCGCTAGAAGAGCGTTTTGGTAATATTCAGGATACCCTCCTCCCCGACTTGAAAGTTCGATGGGGCAATCTACGATTCGCCGACTTCAAGTCTGTAGCTGAATATAATTCAGAAGTTCTACGCCTCAAAACCATGTTGGGGTTCTGTGGACAACCTGTCACAGAGCAAGAACTAATTGAGAAAACTCTCTCCACCTTCCCCGTCTCAGCTATTTTGCTATCAAAGCAATATCGAACTGAATTCAATACTGGACGGATCACGAGGTTTCATCAGCTAATTAATATCATGTCTGTAGCTGAAAAACATGATAATATCCTCGTGAGGAATTATAATTCAAGGCCTATAGGAACTAAGAGCGTTCAAGAGGCGAATTATAATCATGCACCCAAAGGAGGGCGCAAGGAGCGGAACCCTAAATTTAAGGGACACAACGGATGTTTTGGTCCATACAACCGCTCTACAAAGGAAGGAAACCGCCAAAATGGAGCGGGAGCACGTGGCAACAAAGGCCAACGTGGGAGAGGGGGACACAAGGCCGCCGGCCATAGGGGTGGCGCCATTGTCCATCAAGGACGTCAATCTCGTCCTCATGCACAAGATGCATCTCAATTCAAGGGAGGAAATCGTAATGATGCATGCCATAGATGTGGATCTATTGAACATTGGTTCAAGCAATGCAATGCAAGCAAACAATTAGCTGCACATTACAAGGCATATAGAGACTTCAAAGAGCATGAAGCCTATTTGGCCGAAGGAGAAGAAGAAGATGGTGATGATGCCAACGTCAATCTCACCATAGCGGACTTCAAATCTGACAAAGAATTGCACAAGGATGCTGCAGATTTTGATTAGTTTAGTCCTTATTTTTATTTCCAAGAATTATGTAATGGCAATATGCCTTAGTCAATAAAAGACATTTGGTATAAATTCTATCTTATGTGGCGCATCTAATTAAATATGATGTCTAGGAAAGTAATTAAGATTAGTGGCACTTAAGAGAGCTTTGCTCCACCGACATCTTTCTCTACTTCTCTGGTCCTATTTGATTGGAGTTACCAAACGGATAGAGTGACTACGATTTGATTCTTATGTTGGATTAGATTTTGGTCACGAAACTTTGATGTAATCATTGGCTATTATTAATAAAGTATCGATTTATTTTAAATTCAATGTCTTGGACATATTTTAATTTCGAACTTTATTTTTCAGTATGTTTCCCGGAGAGCTAGAATGCCTCGTGGACAGTGCAACTACACATACCATCCTTCGAAATAGGCAACTATTTCTATGGATGACGCCATCTCGATCTTCCGTGACTACGATGGCTGGATCATCTCAATTGATTCATGGTAGAGGTCCAGCCCAATTTATGTTGCCAAATGGCACAATTTTAAATGTCACCGAAGCTCTTTATGCTCCTAGGGCAGGAAGAACCCTATTGAGTTTTAAAGATATAAGAGCCAATGGTTTTCATGTGGAAACACATTGTGAGAATGGACAAGAGTTCCTTTGCATCACCTCTAATGACTACGGACATAAACGAGTCTTAGAGAAACTTATGTGTCGCTCTAGTGGGTTGTATGCAACCACTATTCGAGTCATTGAATCCAACCATGTCATGAGAGATGATTTATGGGATTCCGACACATATAGGCTTTGGCACGACCGTTTGGGACACCCAGGTCGTGACATGATGATCCGTATATTAAAGACTTCACACGGACATCCCTTTTTCCGAACGAAAGGAAGTAAAACTCGAAATTTGGATCAAGGAGGAGCACCTGCGCCTCACGGCGCCTTCCCCCTCCAAGTCCGGCCACCACTAGCCGGCGCCGCCATCCCCCTGCGGCTCAAGGGTGGCTTTGACGCCACCTCTGCTCCCCTGACTCAAATTTCTACTTCTAAAGTCAATTGTGACTTCATGGCTCAACCAAAATCCTCATTGGTTATTTCTAAAGCCCATTATTCGTTCTGCAAAGCCTGCTCTTTAGCAAAGTTAGGATCGAGACCATCCTATGCAAAGGACACTAAAGAAAATATACCATTCTTGCAAAGAATCCAAGGTGATATTTGTGGACCTATTCAACCATCATGCGGACCATTTCGATATTTTATGGTATTGGTTGATGCATCGACACGCTGGTCACATGTCATGCTATTGTCCACAAGGAACGCTGCATTTGCTAAACTCCTAGCACAAATAATTAAGTTAAGGGCTCACCACCCTGATCATCCTATTAAGTCTATAAGATTAGACAATGCTGGAGAGTTTACATCAAAGACTTTTGATGATTATTGCATGTCCATTGGGATTGATGTTGAACATCCTGTTCCTCATGTTCACACCCAAAATGGTCTCGCAGAAGCCGCCATTAAACGACTACAAATGGTCGCTAGGGCATTGGTAATGCGCACCAATCTCCCTATTTCTGCTTGGGGCTATGCAATATTGCATGCAGCAGTGCTTATTCGTCTGAGGCCCACTGCCACTCAACCCTTCTCTGCGTCCCAGATGGTTACTGGGTATGAGCCTAATGTCTCGCACTTACGCATATTTGGGTGTGCAGTTTATGTGCCAATTGCGCCACCACAGCGCACCAAAATGGGTCCTCAAAGACGATTAGGCATTTATGTTGGATATGATTCTCCAACGATTATCCGCTACATAGAACCCTTGACAGGCGATCTCTTTACCGCTAGATTTGCGGATTGTCACTTCAATGAGACAGTCTTCCCGTCGTTAGGGGGAGATAAGAACATCAATGTTCAACAGGAACGACAGGAATTGTCGTGGTCTGTCCCCACTCTGTCTCATCTTGATCCCCGAACCGCACAGTCCGAAATTGAAGTGCGGAGAATTCTCGATCTTCAGAACGTAGCAGAATCGATGCCTGATGCGTTTTCTGATATCGCTAAAGTGACGAGATCACATATACCTGCTGCAAACGTGCCTGCAAGGATTGATGTCCCTAAAATTAGAGGACATGACGCCACCTCAAGAGTACTTGAGCATGGCGCCAACGTCCCTAGTGATGGTGACGTTGTGGCTAGGCCCACGGCTCCCGTCAGGAAGCGCGGGAGGCCCATAGGTTCGATGGATTCTCGCCCAAGAAAGAAAGCGAGTTTGGCACAAAATAATCCATTAATCATCGATGTAAATAATCCATCTCATGAGAATATTCCGGATTATGGTTATGTCCAAGAGACATCATTGGGGGACGCTCCAATGTCAGAACCAACTCCAGAGAATAGAGAGATCTCCATAAATTACACTAGTGTACATGAGATGATGGATAGAAATTCTATGGCGATTGATGATGCATTTGCATATCATATTGCAAAAGGAATTATAGAATATGATGATATCGAACCTCGCTCTGTTGAAGAATGTCAACGAAGAGCAGATTGGCCTAAATGGAAAGATGCGATCCAGGTTGAATTGGATTCACTAACAAAGAGACAGGTATTTGGGCCTGTAACGCAGACACCCCCAAGTGTAAAGCCTGTTGGCCATAAATGGGTCTTTGTTAGAAAGCGTAATGAGAAAAACGAGGTGGTTAGGTATAAAGCCCGTCTCGTGGCGCAAGGTTTCTCACAACGCCCTGGAATCGACTACGAGGAGACATATTCTCCCGTAATGGACGTTATAACGTTCCGCTACCTTGTCAGTTTGGTAGTTTCCGAAAAACTTGACATGCAGCTTATGGATGTGGTTACAGCATATCTCTATGGGGATCTAGATTCAGAGATATATATGAAGGTTCCAGATGGACTTCAATTACCCAAATCAAGTGGCTCTAAACCACGGAGCGCGTTTTCAATAAGGTTAAAACGCTCACTATATGGATTAAAACAATCCGGGCGGATGTGGTATAACCGTCTAAGTGACTACTTGATTGGGAAGGGATATATTAACAATGAAATATGCCCATGCGTGTTCATTAAAAGAACAAGTTCCGGATTTGCAATCGTAGCAGTTTATGTTGATGACATGAACCTAATTGGAACTCTAGATGAGTTGAAGGAAACTGCTAAACACTTGAAATCCGAATTTGAGATGAAAGATCTTGGGAAAACACGGTTTTGTCTCGGTTTAGAACTCGAGCACCGTAGTGATGGGATTTTGATCCATCAGTCTGCATATACTCAGAAGGTCTTAAGGCGCTTTAATGAAGATAAAGCGAAGCCTGCGAGTACTCCCATGATCGGCCGTAGTCTTGAGCCCGGAAAAGATCCGTTTCGTCCAAGGGATGAGGACGAAGAACCATTAGAGGCCGAAGTGCCCTATTTGAGTGCAATAGGCGCATTATTGTACTTAGCTCAATGCACAAGACCGGATATCTCATTCGCAGTGAACTTGTTAGCTCGACATAGCTCTGCGCCAACACGCCGCCATTGGATTGGTGTAAAGACCATCTTTCGATACCTAAGAGGTACGATTGATATGGGCCTATTCTATCCCTACAGAGAGAAAAGGAATGACGGAAAGTTGGGATCGGACCCCAAAAGGCAAAACGCCCCCGTCCATGGAATGGCCGCCGGCCATGTTGCCGCCGCCGGCGCCGCCGCCGCTCATGGTGACCGGCGTCCTCCTATCTCCCTCCATCAAAACGACAATGATGTCTTGATGGGTTTTGCTGATACAGGGTACCTCTCTGACCCTCACAAAGGTCGCTCCCAAACAGGTTATGTCTTTACCATGGGAAGCACTGCGATATCTTGGAGGTCTACGAAACAGACCCTCGTTGCTACTTCCTCAAATCATGCAGAGATTATTGCTCTACATGAAGCTGTACGTGAATGTGTATGGCTAAGGTCTGTAATTCGACACATTCAAGGAAGTTGTGGTTTGAAGTCTACCACGGATGAACCTACATGCATTTATGAGGATAATGCAGCTTGTATTGAACAAATGAAGTTAGGTTTCATCAAGGGCGACAACACCAAGCCTATATCGCCTAAGTTCTTTTATAATCAGCAACAACAATCACTTCTAAAGATTGAAGTGAATCAAATCCGATCAGAAGATAATGTAGCGGACTTATTCACTAAGTCGTTACCTAAATCCACCTTCGAGAAACATGTGAAGAGCATCGGATTGAGAAAGTTATCCGAACTCCCACGATTGTAGCAATCAGGGGGAGACATCGACATCAGGGGGAGTTATGATGTCTACATGTTCGATCTCGAAGAGTGAAGGACGTGTTGTGCTCTTTTTGTCCTTCGACCAGGGTTATTTTTATCCCACAGGGTTTTTGTTACCTGGCAAGGTTTTTAACGAGGCAACGGATGAAGCGTCACCACCAAGTTTGAGCGGCACAAGGGGGAGTGTTGAAGGAAAATCAAGTTTAGTGTGCCTTATCAAACTAGGAATAGGAATAGGGGAGAATGTTCTAGATTTCCCAATCCTACACGGATTGGTATTCCTTGTAACATTAGAACTAGTACTTTGTAATCCCTATATATAGGGCTCCTATTCTCAATAATATGATTACAATTCTCTCTACAATTTCTCTCAAATCTCTTTTTCCTTAAACACTTAATATAATCATTTAGAGATAATTAATATCTAATTTGACATGTGGTGATCAGGGCATACTACTATTTTAATTTTGGTGGAGAAAGTGAACGGAAAGGCGAACCTAGCTATTATACAAACTGCTATTTTGAATTACTCAAACCAGATTCTTATATTCTAAAAGAGGTACTGTGAGGCATGGTTTATTGACTTTATTCCTAGATATTAAACTGATAAAAGAAAAGAAACGCATTGTAGAATATTAGAATGGAACAAAGACTTAGCCTGGAAACAAAAGGATGCTTAACAAGTCATATAAAGTCCTAGACTTTGTCTTCCAGCAAGCAAGCACCTAAAATAGGACCAAAAGTCTAGAATACTATATCAAGTCAAAACGTCTATACTATGCTGCAAGTTTGACTATACTTTCCTGGATGCTTAACTACCCCCTTCATCTTTTCAGAAGTCATCTATCAAATACTAAATATAGCACATTGTAGTACCAACATTTTCACAAACAACTTCACAGATACTACACTTGCTCATTTCCTCTTGTACTTTCAAAACATTCTTTTGAAACAGGAAAAACAGAACATTTTCTTTCAAGACTTCTGAAGAAAAGAAATATGGCTGAGAAGAACCAACAGATGTTTGCATAGGAAAATGGCTACTCCAGAAAGGATGAAGAATCTGCCACCTTGCAATCCGAAGATGAGCTCAAACGCCAAAAGAGAATCAAATTGGCTATGTATATTGGTGGTTTCATTGTGTTTCAGATCATAGTGATGACCGTATTTGGTCTCACTGTGATGAAAGTTAAGACCCCAAAAGTCAGGTTAGGTGCCATCAACGTCCGAAGCCTTAACTCTGTCCCTGCCACACCTTCATTTGACACAACCTTCACAACCCAAATCAGGGTCAAGAACACAAACTGGGGACCCTATAAGTTCGATGCAAGCATTGCAATGTTCATGTACCAAGGCATGGCTGTGGGGCAAGTTATTAGTATTCCTAAGAGCAAGGCTGGCATGCGTTCCACCAAAAAGATTGATGTCACAGTGAGTTTGAATTCCAATGTATTGCCAAGCTCAAATCTCGGAAGTGATTTGAATGGTGGGATCTTGACCCTCAGCAGCCAAGCTAAATTGACCGGAAAGGTTGAACTCATGTTCATCATGAAGAAAAAGAAGTCGACTAATATGGACTGTACCATAGCATTTGATCTGTCCTCCAAGGCGGTCCAAACTTTACAATGCAAGTAAGCTAAAGGCTGCATCTTCAGCATTGATCAAGACTAGTTCTTGATCTGTTAATTTTTTAATTCATTCTTTATTTTTTCTGTCTAATGTTTTTCAAATTGTTGAAAGAGAGATGCTTTTAAATGTAGAGTGAGATTAAAATTTTTAGGGGGAATGATAGTTTTGCAGAAGATGACCCACCCTGACATTGAAAGAGGACAATGTTTGAACTAAAATTGGTGTTCTTCACCCCTGATTTTGTTTGAGAGCTAGTGTTCAGAATTTGGACACAAAATTGTAACCTCAGAACTATATAGTTTTCAACTTTCTCCACGCATAAAACAACTAGGTCTAATAGTTAATCCAGAACAAAATTCATGTGAAATTAACTGATTGATGACCAATTAAGCTTAGATATACCTTCAAAATCAGAAGTTCCCTTGCCATCGCGATTGTAGCCTAATTTGATGATTCCCCTTCTGTCTCTAGAAGCCCTAATTAGCTCAAGGGTGTGGCTATTGACACCCTATTATTATTATTATTATTATTATTTGAATAAAGGGCTAGTGCGGCTGCCCTCAAGCCTCTATTAATGAAACTGTCGAATACAAAGGGGGGACATGAAGCCTAAATCCCTGATTACAATAAGCATCTAAAGTATGTCCTGAAATAATATCAAGAATCTCTACATAAGACATGTATTCGAAGAAGCACCAACTAGCAAAGAGTGCACAATTAGCTACTCTATTTGCTTTAACATAGCAGTGACATAGCAGAAAGATAACTGGATATGTAACCCGATTACAACATAGCATAATTACTAGCTTTAGCACAGCTTTCCTCCTATGTTGCCGCCGAAAAAGAAATCCGACGACACTTGGTCTCATCCTGCCACTAGGCGGTAGCGCCCATTTGACAAAGTAAATAACTCGCCGCCGACCTAGAGCAGACAAGGCACGTAGAGTGCATACACAGGCACACCGATTAGTCCTACACAACTAATGTAGGGATTTATTGCTCGCATAAAGCAACAAATAGCTAACCAACATAAATAAACTAAAACATAAAATAAACTTAGACATATGGCAGGGCCCAGAAACTGAGCCCAAGCCCATATAGCTAGAGGATCAGAGCCAACATGACAAGCTCGGCCCAATACTATTTTAGCCACCGCTGATATCCTGGCACCTCCGTCGCACCTCCACCTATTTCGGGTCGCCGCCGTCATCAGCAATCCACCAGCCTCCCAACCGAGGCTTCTGGCCATCTTTCTACCCAAATCAGATCTGGGATCACCCATCGATCCAACCCAAAGCAGGTAATCCATCGTCCCTCTGCTATTGACTGCGCACGATCCCGACCGTGCTCCCAAACCAGTGACTTCCGGCCAGCCCCGCTACAGCAGCTTCATCCGCTGACCCCGCCAAAGAGCACCAGACCACCGCTTGCCATCAGACACGATCACCTCAGCCACGTCTCTCAAATGCCAGCGATCCAGACCAGATCCACTCTGATTGAGAGCCGAACAACTCACCTTTGACCCGTCCCCGATGGACGGACAATCAGACCCGTCCGGCTGCACCCACAACGCGCCGACGAGGTCAATGACGACGCTGAGGCGGAGGGCTGCCAGATGAGTGCAAAAACGGCTAGGTTTTCTTCCTACCCTATTATTTTCTTTGTTCACCATACTTTACTCATTACACCCTACATTTTAATTTCAATTATTAAAATTACTTATCTAACCCATTTCTCTTTCCAAGAGTATCCTTATATGACATACCCAATTAAAAAATATATTTTTTTAAGAAAAATCTCTTATTTAATTTATTCCAATAAAAACACTAAAATATATTCAAGTTTTCTCTAAGTAAATTTTTTGTTTTGTTTCGATGTTCCTCTATTTTAATCTATGTCAAAAGGTTAGTAAATTAACAATTATGAACAATGACAAAAAAGATTGATTTTTTTTTCGTGTTTTAAATTTTACTTTCGTTGTTCACAAAAGGTATTGCAAAGATTTTGATGAACATTAATAGTTTTGTGAATTGAATAACGAACTAACAATGAGGATGCAACAAAAAGACAAAAAAAAATAGTAATAAATTCAAATTTGAGTGGAGAATATGAAGATTATTGTTATCCAATGAGGAATTAAGTAGTTTTTGTATTTAATTAATTGGTTATCTATTTATTTTTCTTACAGATTTGGATTTTAGAAAATCTGTGTACTTATTAGTCATTTTGTACTTGGGTAATATAGTCTTTCTATAATTCAAATGTTTGTAGGGTGAACTAAGAAAATAGTAGGGTGGCAATAGCTGCACCCTTAGCTCAATCACTACCGCTATGAGAGACAATTGGTGGAACCTTGCTCTCTATTTTTGAATATTGAAAACGCGGGAACAGCCGGAACGCCACATTTGGTCCATAATATTTAGGCCAGTTTGCCCATTCACCCCATATGATTCTGTCATTCTTAAGTTTAGTGTCTCTAATTGTACACCAATTGAGGTCTTTAGGCGATTAGGGTTACTCTAGCAAGGATTTAGGTAGTGTTGGATTTGTCTTCATATGGCTAGTTCTAATTATTGTGCTCATTCTGTTTACAATGAGGGTTACCTGTCATGTGCTTGGTAGCTTAGACCATCTAGGTTTTATTTGGTGTAAGACAACATATGATGTACGTGCATTCTGGTCATGGATAAGTAATATAATTATCTCTTCCTAAAATAAATAAATAAATAAAAGACTAGGAATCTAGAGCAAGGATAAAAATATCGGTTTATACATATCTATTGCAACTTTGAAAAAAAGAGATATTGGAAACATTCGGGATATCCGAAAAAAACATATCTTTTTCGAAATAGTCAATTTATTGGAATTACATATAAATACATATAAATGTCAACTTCATCTAAATCCAAAAAGAGACTCTAAGTGGTTGAAAAGTCGCTCACTGGTCTACGAACAGACTACATAGACTACATAAAGTCCACTACAGACTACAGATTACATAGAGTCATAGACTACACAGTACTAAATGATTCATATAATTGTACCATATCATTTTACACTCTTGTGCGGATCATAACCCAACAATCTGTTTACTTTTTCTGAAACTTTAACATAATTTAGGCCAATCCCATATAATTGAGAAATATGAAGTGAATGAGTTACTTTTTGAATCATGGCTCCATCAAATTTGTTTTCTTTTGCTGAAATTACTTCATCATGGATTCTCCTCGCCCAGATTCGTCTTTAGGGAATTTCTCCCCACCTAGATTCCACTGCTCACTTGGATTTCCCTCGAACGGAATATTCCTCATCCAGATTCGCTTTGAGGGGATTTCTCCTAACCCAGATTCGTCTTGAGGAGATCTCTCCTCACAATGATTTGCATTTAGAGAATTACTTCTCACCCAGAATCACCTTGAGAGGATTTCTCCTCACCCAGATTCATCTTAAAGGAATTTCACTTCACCAAAATCTGCCTTAAGAGGTTTCACTTCTAGATATTTTTCCCAAACAGGTTAATTTGCCTCTTTATTAGGCCATATCTTGACTAGAAATTGTTGTTAAAATTTTACACCCTTATATAATCTCAATATTCCATAATGTATGTTTCTCTGCGAATAACTAAATTTTATTTTCTATTTTTTTATTAGATTTTACAGATATTTCTTCATTTTATTGGGGATTATCTCAAATATCTAATATAACGAGGATAATGACGATAACGGAGAAATTTCACAGAAAAGATGAAAGATTAGATAGGTACCTCCTACGATATATATATATATATAGACACACACACACACAAAAGGGATCCCTTAGTGGATAGGATCTGATATACAGATTTTACCCAGAGCGGAGCTCCGCTTTGAAATTAAAGTGTGAAGTTCGAGTTTTTGGTCACTTTGCGGTCGCTTATCAACATCTCTACCGTTCAGTTTTTAGGTACTACTGTATAGATCATCTCTACAAATTTTCAGCCAAATTGATGATCGTTAGGTATCTATCTCGCTTAAACCAATGGACGGACTAAATCTGTCAACCTGAACCGTACTAGCTTTAAAGCAGTTATCAATGCCTTAACGATCATCAATTTGGCATAAAATTTACAGAGATGATCTATACACTAGTACCTAAAAACTGAACGGTCGAGATGTAGATATGCGACCGAAAAGTGACCAAAAACTCAAACTTCACACGTTAATTTCAAAGCGGAGTTCCGCTCTTGATAGGATCTGTGTGTGTGTGTGTCTATATATATATATACTAGTCTTCCTCCACACATGCTCTGCATGTGCAAGTATTTTTATTTTTATTTTTTTAGAAAGAAAAAAAGATAATGGATTAAAACAGTTATTGTAGAGAGAAGTTAGTGAGAGACAAAAGTGGGTTATGAGATTTTTTTTATATTTTTTTAATAAAAATATAATTTGTAATTGTCCTAATTGCCCTTGTAATTTAATTAATTCTCAAAGTTTTTTAATATTTCAGGGTCATTTCTGTCAAATTTTTTAGTTTTGGCTAACAAAGCCTCCTCTCTTAATAATAGTATATATATATATATATATATATATATATATATATATATATATATATTCCACCGACTTCCCAACTTGATTCTATGTTTAGAAACCCCTAAAATTTTCTTCAATTTCTCACTCTCTCTGTTCTTCGAAGAGAAGAAAAACCCTACAATTTCAAGACTTCCCAATTCGTAAATTCCATGCCTTCATCAGTTTGTGACTTCATGTAAACCTCAATCCCAGTTTGGGGTTCCTAAATTTCTAATACAATGATACTAAACCCAAACCTTCAAAATCGAAAAATCCCGAAATAGAAGCCTAACACTAGTACAAAATCGAAAATAGACAACGTTACCTAGATAACGGTTTACTAAAAAACGTTGTGGTTTTTTTTTTTACAACGGTATAGTCAAAACCGTTATCTATAGATATTAGAAAAGTGTTGGTCCCTTGGTTAGAAGTTTTCTCATTTAACTTGCACAACGGTGTGGTTGAAACCGTTATCTATAGATAGTAACAAAGTGTTGGCCCCTTGGTAGAAATTTGTGATTTGAACTTATACAACGGTACGGTCAAAACCATTATCGATCTACAAATATTAAAAGTGTTGATCCATTGGTTAGAAATTTGTAAATTTAACTTATACAACGGTACGGTCAAAACCGTTATTGATTTACAAATATTAAAAGTGTTGGTCCCTTAGTTACTTAGAAATATAATTTGTAAATTTAATATACAACAGTACGGTCAACATTGTTATCAATTTGTAAATATTAGAAGTGTTAATCCATGATTAAAAATTTATTTATTTAAAGGATTTTATTCTAATTCATCAAATCTAGGAGGTGAGAAACAAGATCCCAACAAGATCAATCCCAAGCTGTTATTAAAAAAAAAAAAAAAAAAAAAAAAAAAAAAAAAAAAAAAGATCCCAAGCTGCATGTTGCGTTTATTTAAGCTTTAGCTGGGCTTTTGATCCACCAAAAAGTAAAAAATAAGGCGCGGTTTAATTAGCTAGGCCTGAATTCATCAACAAAAGATAAGGCATAATTATTATTCCGACAAAAAAAAAAATTTATTATGCTTTGGTTGCCGCCGGGCCTAGCAGCTATCCTTACTGTAGATCTCTTGAAACAATATGAAACAATCATAAATAGGGATATGGGTATCATATCCCATATAAACAGGGATATGGGTATTCCATGAAAGAAAAACAGAGAAAAAAGCTACCCCAATATCCAGAAGCAAGATGAACTGCCAAGGCGCACGACCTGAAGAGGAATAGAAACTGTCGACGGCGTGAGAGGTGGATATGGCTTCACCGCCATTCACTCTTATCTCTATTTACCATTCCCTTTTTGAAAGTGAATCCAAAAAGGTGGAGCGGGAAAACAAACCCGAAAAGAATAATATCATAATCAATTCAGAGTTCACAAATCTACGAAACGGTGAGACTACTTAACTGTCATTGGGTGATTTTGGGCTTCCGTTTTCTATTGTTTTGGATTTTCCATTTGGTTTTCTTTCAATTTTTGCAGGTAAAAATATCAGAAATTTCTGAATAACGTGAAAGTTGGTGTTTGTTAATATTGGATCCAGGTAGTGTTTCAGTCTCCTCTGTTCGTTTTTCTTCAAGTAATCAATCTGTATGCAATTTGGGTGGGAAGCAATCTCACAGTTTTTGTTTTTGTTTTTGTTTTTCGTCGCTATCAAGCAGAGTAGGTACTATTTGAGAATGAGATTGAAACTGTAAGATCGCACATACTTGGAAGCAAAGGCCAAAGGCGCAGGAAGTGCATGGTAAATCCTTTGAATTTTTTTCTTTCTTTCTTTTCCCATCTGTTCTATAAATGACCCTGTTTAGGAATCACCTGTTCAACTGTATTAACTGCAGTATTATACATCTCTATAATGTTGTATTTCTTTTGTACTTAAGTTTGGCAGTAGACGTGTAATAGGCTTATTGTTATTGATTTCAATTTTGGATTTTGAACTTGCTTTCTATTGTATCACTCTACAATCAAATGGACGTATAGTATGATTATGAGCACTTTTGAAACATCAATTCTTTAGTTTTGAATTTTAGTTCAGATGGGTTTCAACTTAGCATGATTTGTTTGGTTAATCATAATGCTTGAATTTTCATTATTTTCAGGGATACTGGTGGATTGCAACAAGTGACTTCCAAACTTCAGTTTGCAGAGTCCACTCTTTTTGTTGAGGTAAATTGACTTACTAGGATTAAGTGATTCCATGAGTTTGTAGTTGGTTTAGATTCTTGCCATGCAAGAGCTTGAAATTAAGTTTAGTTCTCTTTTTAGACTGAATTTACTCATCTAAATTTAGACGGATGAGATCATAAGCTTGAGAAAAAGTAAGGAAAGTAGTGGGGAAGTTTTAGATAACTATGGTGATTGCAATTTTGCAAATTTTCAATACGTTCAATTTGTTTTGCTTTTTGTTGTTTATTTTCTGATGCCCTATAATACTGTTTTGCATTTATTTTTTCCTTTTGAGAACAGAAATTAAATGTTCGTAATGGCTTCAGTGATAATAATACTTGCTTGCAGGTACATGATGAACATATAGATGTGGCCTACAGTCCAAGATCTGGCATGAGGCCTTCAAAAGATACTGAAATGCAGAAACAGATTGACAAGAAACTTGGCTACATGCATAGTAGATCTCTTGATGAAACATATGGCACTGAGCTGCATAGTCTCCCTAACCAGTTGCAGACAGCAGGTAGCCTACCTGGGAGCTTTAATTATATGGTGGAGGAATGTTTAGATGTGGATTTTAATCCAGATTGGTGGTGGCAAAATTACTTGGGCAAAATTTACCTTTTCCTTTATATGAGAGCTAAGTACCTTTATGACAGCTAGTACTATTTAAGTTTCTTTTACTTTTGCAAACTTCACTCAAAAAATTTCAATTGAGAAAGCATTGTAAATGTGATTACTTGAAATACTTCTCTATATATTAATATATTGCAATTTCATTTCAATTTGATGAATTGATGCGCTAGATCATGGTTGAAAAAAAATCGTCCTCTCTCTGGCTAGGAGACAATGGATTTATTCTAGAAATCATTGTAATTTACTATCTTCATCATCATTGACAACGTTGTCAATTTATAAACTAATGTAACAGTTTCTCAACGCCAACGTTTTTGACGAGAAACTGTTGTCTAATGAAGTTGGAAAGTATTTTTCAACTAAAAACCGATGTATACAATCCTCGAAGTCTAACATTTTTTTAGTAACAACCGTTGTGTATGAAAGTTGTTGAAGGCCAAAAGTGATGTGTTAATTATATTACCTCATCGGTATCTGAGTGAAAACCGTTATTGAATAATTAAATACACAACGGTGTATTTAGTGCTAACGGTATGTGCTAAGTATATCTACAACAATTTCTGATTAAAAACCGTTGTACTTTATTATGTTCAACATCGGTGAAGTACCGTTGTGGAGTGAAGCGTAAAAAGACAACACTCACCTAGACAACGAAAATATATTTTTTCAGACAACGGTGCGGAACCGTTATCTATTTTCGATTTTGTACTAGTGTAAACTCCCAGTTTTGCGAGGGAGCTGCAAGAGTAAAGCAGCATGAAAGGGTTAATCAATTTCTCTATGGAGAATGAGACGCGCTGGGTTCCCGGCACCCTTGAAGATGATTACGCAGGCCACAAAATGGCTAGAAATGAATGCTAGTGAGCGTTACATAGTTGTGGAAGACAACGGTTGCTTTATTCTCCAGTGAAAGTCAAAGCCAATCTATCATCGCAGCTTCTTGTTGGAGAATGATGTTTTTGAATCAAACCTAATCTGCAAAATGCAGTGTTCTATCCAGAAATCCCAAAACTGGTAATGGGCCCGAAAAAACCCCATGAACTGGCCCGTTTATTTTCAGTCCGGGCCTTCCTGGTCCTTGTCCCTGCAAAATTCATAACAGGTTGGGCCCGTGCGATTACACGTGATCTGTCCTCCAAAGCGGTCCAAACTTTACAATGCAAGTGAGCTAAAGGCTGCATCTTCAGCATTGATCAAGACTAGTTCTTGATCTGTTAATTTTTTTATTCATTCTTTATTTTTTCTGTCTAATGTTTTTCAAATTGTTTTCCTTTACATTATTGAATATAGAAAGAGAGATGCTTAATGCTTTTAAATGTAGAGTAAGCTTAAAATTTTTATGGGGAATGATAGTTTTGCAGAAGACGACCCACCCTGACATTGAAATATGACAATGTTTGAACTAAAATTGGTGTTCTTCACCCTGATTTTGTTTGAGAGCTAGTGTTCAGAATTTGAACAAAAAATTGTAAATTCATAACTATATAGTTTTCAACTTTCTCCACGCATAAAATAACTAGGTCTAATAGTTAATCCAAAACAAAATTCATGTGAAATTAACTGATTGATATAGATAACGAATTAAGCTTAGATATACCTTTAAAATCAGAAGTTCCCTTGCCATTGCGATTGTAAGTTAAGAGAAAGCTAGATGTGATGCCTAATTTGATGATTCCCCTTTTCTCTCTAGAAGCCCTAATTAGCTCATAGCGATAGAGAGGCAAGGTGGACTATTTCTGAATATTCAAAACGCCGGAACAACCGGAACTCCACATTTGGTCCATAATATTTGGGCCAGTTTGCCCATTCACCCCATATGGTTTTGTCATTCTTATATGGGTCTGGATCATGGGACACCATATTTTACATAATTTTTTACACATCTTATGAGCCATTAGATTTAAAAACTTTTAATGGTCCGGATTTGTTGTTTGAATGATGTCAACACAATACCAAGTGCTGTGTAAAATGACATGGCATTATATATTTTCGATCAAATATTATAATTAAATTGAACTTTTCTTTATTAAAGGAAAAAACAAAATCGATCTATTGCTCATACAAGAACAGTAGAAGAAGATTAAAAAATAAAGGAAAAAAATTGCAGAAAACCATACACCAAAGACTAAAAAGAATATCATCTTCTCCAAACACTATCATCAAATGCGATATTTTCATGGCTTGGAGCTTTGATATTTGTTTCGATAAAATATTGAGTGTTGGTAATTAAAGTCAATCAAGGATGGAGGCTGTCAGAAAATTTTGGAGGAAAAGGCAGGGATTTGGAGGTCAGCTAGGGTTCCAATATTTCTTTATTTATTACCAAGAGGATACATGGAGAGAAGAATCCACGGTTGTACTGGTAATGTTCTACAAATTCATTAAACAATTCAAAAAATTCAGTTTAGGAAAATGGCACAGGAAACAAATTCCCAAGCTACTTCAAGCATTTTGGTTGAAAAATATTCCAAAAGATGTACAAAAGCGTGTACTATGAATGAAAACAAAGGACTGCAAATAAATAAGAAATTTAATACGATTATATTTAGTAGAATCCTTCTAACAGCTACATAGATATTAGGATATTAGGAAATCCCAGTAACTGAAAATCAAAATGAGAATTAAAGACATGCATTCTTACTTAATTTTTCAATACAAGATGTTTCAGATTAGCACATCTCTTGAGAGATTCTATTTGCGATTCCCAGTAATTGAAACTATGAAGAACCAGCACCAATTGACTCGTGACTTCGGGTCTTCTTTAGGAGATGAAGATTTTAGCATTTGACATTTGTTCTTCTACTCTTCTTCTTTTTTCTTTCTTTTGATCGTGTTCTGTACTACTCTTATATGAGCAATGACAGGACCCGCTCCGGATTTCACCTTGATATCCAAAGTGGCCCTGTGGGGCCCACCTTAGAAGAAATTCTACCAAAAATTTGGCGGAACTTCCTCTAAAAGTGGACTACCCAAAACCTGTAGAAAGACATTTACACTTCTAAAATAATCCACCCTGCTCCCTAAATCACAACATCTCCCATTTCACAAAACAATTTTGAACTTAAGAATATTAATCTCATGGCCGGTTATCAGAGCAATCTAATACACAGGCGTACAAGAAGATAGAATACAAGATAAAGGTCCGATACTTTTATAATGCGGAAGCTATGACAGCTATGCCTCAACCCCATGTACGCTCGACCTCAATCTAAATTGGCCTGCAAATTGGGCATTTGAAACCGAAGGGCCCAGGGGAAAAACATTTGAAAATCTTTAGAGTGAGTGGACGAAAAATAAGTAATTTCGAATAAACAAGTGAAACTTAATGTTTTCCCAAGTTATTCTCTAAAACCTCGCATGCAGTAAAAAAAAATCTTAGAAACACTCTTAATCATCATCTTTATTGAAATCTCAATTATGTAATGTCGATCATCTCGAAATCTCTTTAAAATCTCAAATCCCTCAAATACATAATGATATTCCAAACATCTCGTTAAATTAGTCATATCTAAAATCACATCTCAAAATAGACGATGACTAACGGGGACTGCCGATTAGTCATCTCATGCCACCTGGAGGGGATTGCCGACCAGTGACGCATCAGAGGGGACTGCCGACCGGACGAGAAGGTAATGGTTAGAGGAGACTGCCGACTAACCATAGGTAGTTAGAGGGGACTGCCGACTAACTACCTCATGCTATTTAGAGGGAACTGCCGACCAGATGACGCGTCGGAGAGGACTGCCGACCGAAATATTCTGAAGGGGACTGCCGACCAGAATATTGTCTGGAGGGGACTGCCGACCAGACTTACCTGGAGGGGACTGCCGACCGGGTAATGCATGCATGCGCTAACTTATTTACCTCCTCAATAAACTGGAATCAACCTCTTTCAAATCATTGCTTCCGGAAAGGAACTCGATATTACTTCAATAAATCATCAATAATTCACCGAAAGCATAACTTAAGAATATCTCGATAACTCAAAGTCAAAGCTCAATATCTCAATAAATCCTCGAAAGCATAAATCCTCGGTAAATCAATAAATGCTTTCGGAAAGAATCTCAACATAACTTCAAAACTGATAATTGCGGAGCTCAAAACTCAAGAAATCTCGATAATTCCATCGTGCTCTAATATTTGATAAATCATTCGTATTGGTATATCATCATATAAATCGATAATCGAAATCAATAATTCTCATAGTATTTTCTTAATTAATCACTTCCCGAAAATCATTTCCCAACTCAATAACTCATAAATAACTATCTCGAAAATCTGCTAAAAGCCCTCGGGAAGGAAATCCACTAATAATCCCGTAACTCATAGAGCATAATAACTCTCAAGAAATCAAACTCATAAAATCATAAAACTCAATAATTCAAATAATAAATTAAACCTCAACCGGAAAATAATAATATACTGCATGCACAATTAATTTAAAATAAATGTCCACTCACAGGTGAATCTCGCAGCTAATCCTGCTGCCTGCCCGTCTCCTCCTCGCTCGAGGGCTCATTACGTCCTGTAATAATTGGCAGGATATAATTAACCGTAATAAGGAGATAATCTAAAAATCAAAACTCATTCCTTCGGAAAACTAATACTTGTTATTCGTAAATTCCTATAAAAATCCTTCTCTTCAATTTAGGATTTCAATTCTCGAATTCGGAATTTTCTTAACGATTTCCACGTCCTTGATTAATCTTTAACCTTCACAAGGATCGTTCAATAACGTAACCGATTTAAATCCGATTCCTTAACCATAATTAAGCACCACTTTATAAAATAAAATCCTTTCTAACAATTTCAAATTCTCTCTAAAATATAACCAATAGCATTTAACCAAGGGATTTAAACTATGTCCAACATCAAATTTCCAAGAAATCTCAATGCCCAAACAACCTCAAGTCTAAAACATAGCTCAAAGATTAAATTAATGGGTTTTGGAGGGGCTGACTGAGCCTCCTCACCACCATCAACAGCGGCAACGTGTGGCTTCACGCACCACCACACCAATCCCCAATTCCGGTCAACCTATCTAGCTCAAAATCATCTCCACAACAAACCCAACAATCTTTATACCTGCAACAACAACCAATTTCAAGTAGAAATAGCCGGAAGTTCAATCCCAAAATCAAGATTTCGTCAGTTACTGTTCACGCTCTCAAACACCTTCAATTTTTCCTCCACCGGTCGTGAGAAGCTGCAAGAGGTTAGGGATGAAGGTCAGCATCGTCCTAGCTACCAAAACCCCAAAGAAATCCGGCCGAAAATTGCTGGAAACCGAAGATCGAAGCAAATCTCCGATTTCCCATTTCTGGAAACTTCTCTTCGAATCTCCAAAATCAAAGCTACCCAAGATGAAAAAATTACATGGGTTGCAAGAGGAAGGCGAGGTGGTCCGGGAAAGTCCGGTTCCACGGCCGGAGGTGGCCCGAATCGCCGCCAGCGAGGTCGGGAAGCACAGTGCCGATCTGCCCCATTCTCTCTCTTCGGGTTCTCTCTCTCTCTTCGACTTCCCAAAATGGAAGCCCCGAAAAAAATAGTAACTTCCCCTTTGGGAAACACCCAAATATACCACATAATCTCCCAAATTTACAAAATTGCCACTGTGTTTCAACCCTCATAACTCGTTCGTTACAACTCTGATTTTAGCATGCCACATGTCCACAAATTCGGTTTAACGTCCTCTACAACTTCCATGAAGAAAGTTTCCTAAAAAACTTACTCTAACAAAAAAGTCACTTTTTAGGGCCCTCTAAAAGATCGAAATAGAGTTAAAAGTAAAAGATTTATGTCGTTTACTGCCCGAGAGACCAGTAAACCGGTAACTTTAGGTTCGGGACGTTACAAGCAATATGTTTTGTTTTTTCTTTTATTAAAGAAATGTTTAATCTAATTATAATTTTTTCTTATAAATATGTAATGCCATGTCATATTCCACATCACTTGGTGTTCTGTTGACATCATTCAAACAACAAATCCGGACCATTAAAAGTTTTTAAATCTAATGGCTCATAAGATGTGTAAAAAATTGTGTAAAATATGGTGTCCCATGATCCGGACCCTTCTTGTATTTGGCACTTCTTCTATCGATGTGTTTATATCTGGTCCATAAAACCGATGTGTTTTAGAATACTGAAAGTAAAGAGAAAATTTGAGAGAATAGTTGTGTCTTTTATTGATAATAGAAGTATTTATGATACAAGTACAATTCCTTTTTTTTTTTTTTTGAGAAATAGATAACTTCATTACTTATCCATGACCATGAGGCACGTACATCATAAATTGTCTCATACCAAGAGTTTTGAATGGCACAAGCCGCCAAACATATGACAGGTGACCTCATTGTAAACATAATACGCACAATTATTGATGTGCCTAGCTAAGTGAAACAAACTCCAAACTATCTAAGTTCTTGCCATAGCAACCCTAACCACCTAGAGACTTCAATTGGTGTACGATAAGAAAAGCTAACCTACATAGCACCAAACTCTACCTCAAATGCTAGACACACAAGCATGAGACTTTTAAAGTTTCCCATTGCCCTTACCTTTAGGGCCAGCTGCCTGGGAAGTAGTAGCAGATGGATAAGTGAGGCGTAAAGGAGTCATCCCCACCTTCTTTTGAGTCCGAGGGCCCTTGTTCTTACTCCCAAACGGCCTACCCATCTTCTTTTTCAGTGTCACAATTGCAGCATCATCCTCAGCTTCAACCAAGCTAAGAGCATCAGCATGAAGCAATAGAAGCTTGCCACCAAGTATAGTTTTGAACTTCTTCGGCGAAGGAACACTTGCTTCCAGTCGACCTCTCTTCTTATAGGTTAGAGTTGTCTTCTACTCACCTTGCATGACAGGGGCAGCAGCTAGGTTTTCTGATCCGGGTTCAAATGAAACCACCAAAACTAAGTTAGAGGTTAGATCCTGCAAGACAGTCTCTTGATCCATACCTTCTAGTTCTACCGTGGTGAGCACGGTATCCTCCTTCGCAGCAGAACTAGAAGTCAAACATTCTAAACGCCGAATGAACGGCTTCTTCTTCTTCAGCAAGGTATAAGAGGTCATAGGTAAATCTCGGCTATTCTAAGCCGAGAATGAGAAAGCACTGCCGGATGTAGAAGGGCTACCACCAAACTTCAAAACCCTAGGAGTAGAAACTACAGCATTGGGTTCCTCACACTTCGCTCCAGAGTGAATGATCAGTCCACACTAAGGGCATCAACCCTTGAGATGTTCAAATTGAAACTGTAGTATAGGTTCAATACCTGGCACCAAGAAAACTCGATGCTCCAGAAGAACAGGCTTGAAAATGTCATGAGAGAACAAAATACGGATGGTACCTTTCTGAAATTCCTTCTTGTCATAATCCAAATAGCCTCCCAGAAAATTCCCTATGATCGAGTGTGAAGTTGTCAGGTTCCTCATAGACAGGAGGGATGCCAGAAACCCTAACCCAAACTCTGACATGCTTCATAGGGATGTCAGCAATGGGGAGGACTCCGTCATATTCCTCCAAACAAACCGGAGCCCTATCAAAGCACCACACACCACCCTTGAGCACCTTGTTCTGATCACAGAGAGAATCAAAGGAAAACAGGAAACGGCAATCCGCTCGTTCCTGGATCTTAAATTCCTTCTCCACCATCCACGTCCGGAGGAAGTGGGATTTGAAAGTGATACATTCATAACAAGTGTCAATTTAAACCCTGAAAAGAAATGTCATTAGTATAGAGCAAACAGAGATCGTTCAAAATCGGGGATTGAGGGTACTTACATGTAACACAAAAATAAAGAGTCAATCATACATTTCACACGAAAATATAAGTATATATTGATAGGAGCATTTTAATGCGACGTTTTAACTGCATTTCCCTACATTTTCTGCGTTATTTCCTTAATAAAACTCTGTTTAGGAAAGTTTCCATTCTTCGATTGGGAAAGTTCCTATTTGTAGAAAGTTTCTATGTTGTAGTTTCTATTTTTCATTTTTGGAAAGTTTCCATTTTCAGTTTAGGAAAGTTGCCATTTTTCATTTTAGGAAAGTTTCTATTTTTCATTAACGATTTCTATTTTCAGGACCTCGGAGCTAAAAAGTGGAAATGAACTCACGAAATGAAAGAGGAGCTTGCAAACGTTAAGGGGAGCAAAAATGAGACACAAAGGGCCACAGAAATGAGCAGAAATGAAGAAAAGAAGTTTTCCTGCTTCAACTAGGAAACCCTGTGAAAAGGAGGAGAGCTTACCAAGCAAGTTTCCAACGCAACCATGAAAAGGAAATGGACAAATGAAGTGTCATGACGTTGGAAGGTGGCAAGGCTTGAAGTTGACGCAACAAGGCCCAAGAACTCTCAAGACTTTGTGGATTTTCGGCAAAATGGATCAAGGCCCATAAAAGCCCATGAAATTAGGGTTTGTGACGCAAAGATTAAACCCTAGAGAAGTGTTGCCGTCCAAAGCCAAGAGATAAACAAGGAATTGGCGTGAAAACCAAGCAAGAATAAAGAAGATTTCGGTAAGAGATTTTCTAGGGCAATTTCTATGGAAAGAAAATATACTTGGAGACTTATCTTGGGGATTTGCCGTGAGAAACTATGAAGGAGGAAGGAAGCAACGTGAAACCCTAGCATTTGACGGCAAGAGATGAGACTTTTAAGGAAAGCAAAAGAGTGGAGACCAAGAAAAGTGCTAAATGACGTCTAGATACATTCCTAAAATCCCTAAAGGTAGTTGGCCGAAATAAAAGATAAAATCAGAATATTATCAAGGAATTTCGGCAACTAAATAATAGGGAGATATTTTAGAGAATTTTGTGATTGGTTGGACCACCTCATAGGGGTTATGTGGCAAGCAAGCATTGGAGGAAGCTATGTGGAATTAACACATTAATTCCGTGAGAAATTCAGAAAGTACACGGCTTGGAGAGCAAGAAGGCCGTGCTCCTATATATACTCTTCCATTGTGACGTTGAGGGGACCTTAGACTCTCCATACATTTTAGAAAAAAAATCAGAAAATCCCTTTGTTGCCGTGAGCATCTCTCTCCCTCTCTCCATCCTCTAGTCATCTCCACGGGTTCAAGCAAGGCCAAGGGAGAAGAAGAGCCGTGAGCATCCATCATCCATCACCATCCTTGAAGCTTGCTTTCGAGATTCAAGAGACCACACGTTAATCATTCGTGTTCATCATCATCCACGGTGTAATCCGATTCTCCTTTGTAAACCTTGTTTTGAATTCGTTGGTTATGAACTAGTTGACATATATGTTTGAACAAAGTTATTATTTCTGGAATTTTTATGATTAAATGAGAATTTTCGATTCCTATATTGTGATTCTTGGTTGCTTTTGTGAGTTTGTTTGATTAAATTTGCTTGATAGATATCCTTTGTGTGTTAATCTTGTGTGGTTCGAAACATATAGGGTTTATGCATAATTGTTGCTAGGTTTAAGAACATAAATCAACTTTTTGTTTTGTGTAAACTTGAATCAAAGTAGTAAAGGTTTTGGACAAAGATCGAGTTTAATTGAAGAGGATTGCAATTAGGTGGACTTTTCCATACTAAGTTGTACACTTGAGTTGATAGCCTTTCTCTATGTGTAATGCGTTAAACATGTTATGATTATCTAACTTTCTAGAGCTTGAATACATGTTTGATAGGATTGATCTAGGTGCTTTCACTTAGGTTAATTAGCATTGAAAAGTAAAATATGGGAAATCGTTTGCTTTCTAACGTTTCACATGATCAACTCCTTTCTCATGACTTAGATGAACAATATTAGGGTTGAATCGAATTTGATTATAGTTTTGGTTTTGATCTTTGTTTCTCTCATTCCATCCTTTTATTTATGTTTTTGCGTTTTAATTGTTTTTTTCTTTACTTAGTTTAATTTTCGAAAACCAAAACAAAATCCCCCCTTTTTCGTGCAAAATGTTTATATTTGTAAATATCTTTGTAAATATTTTACTTTGTTCTAATTTTAATTGTTTAATAGTCCTACATTGACAGGTGTACCCTCAATCCCCGGAATAGAACGATCCATACTTGCTTATACTACTAATGATATTTTTAGGGTTAAATTATGCGCTTGCTTTTAGTGTATCATATATAGACATATGTTTCGAAAATTAGAAGGGAACACAAGTTAGAATTAAACTATGAATCCTACTCCTATTAGAATACAATTTATGAGTCATGGTCAAATTAGGAATCCAAGTCAAACAAGGAATACTAGTCATACATAAATTAGGAATATAAATACAAGTAGGAGACAAATTCTAATCCTAGTCAAACAAGGAATCCAAATAAAAAACAAACTCTAATTAAAATCCCTAAAAAACACCTAAAAATCGCCAAACTAATTCCTAAGAAAAACTAAGCATAAAAAAATGTCAAAAACACTACACAAAACAATGTTTTACGATTTTAAAGTATATTTTCAGATTATATAATGTATTATTTACGTTTTCTATACATCCTAAAAACCTAAAACGATTACACATACAGAGCACAAAACGTAAAAGAAATTTTTTTTTTTGGGGGGGGGGTCTAAAGATTGAAATTGCAATTTTCAAAAACTTAAAACAAAAGAAAACGTTTTTATTTACAAAGGTGGGAAAAGAAAAATCTTTGGAAAATAATTCATCAACACAATTCAAGATCAATTCATTCATGCATCCTTTAGTCTTATTAGTTACTATGGAATGTTATCAACCAAGAAACAAAGTTAAAAGTAAATAATGTCCCTTCTTTTAGTTCCCTTTACACAATTGATCAAGCAAAGCACCTAACCAATATATTTCGAAAACAGGTTTTACACAATCAAAGCAACCATACAAACTCAAGTTTCAAATCATTAAGTTCATGTGAAAGTTTATCATGGCAGATGATGAGGATTTCGATGCTGGCTATAATGAGCAAGCCATGAACCAGATCCTGCAAGAACAGCTGGAAGAATCGTCGAGGACGTTGAGACAGCACATCATGGATATCTATGGGGAGCCAGCAGAGGAAAAGAAGGCTAAGGAGCGTCAGAGAGCTGCTTTGGATGCTAACTTTGATGCTTGGATGGAAAGGCGTGGCAGAGTGGAACTTAAGAGCTTTTCTAGCGACGATGAAGATGATGAAGAAATTGACATGTATGATTATGAAATTACCCCAAGAGATTAGCAGGAAAATCACTGAGATTAAAAGAGCAACTGATGATGGTACAAAGATTGTGGTATCATTTCGGAAAGGTTATGGATCAACAAAGAGCAAACCTGGAGGTAAGAGAACGTGTTGTTTAGTGGTTCATAGAGAATGATCAGAACAGTAATGATTATCATTATTTCTATTATTTGAAGGATACTGCTAACAAATTGGGGCGTCGGCACACTAAAGGATTTCTCAAGCTCTTTCTCATTGTGTCAGAAACTGCACCAGTCTTGGTTGTTATGCTCAAAGACTATGCTTCTTCTCTGCCTGGCTTCGTGGGAGCCACTACAATGGCAATATTCAACCAGGCAATGTTGGAAGATGAAAAAAGCGAACAACAAGGAGTGGGTGAAGGAGTCCAAATACAAAACAAACTCTAACTAAAATCCCTAAAAACCACCAAAGACATTCCTAAAAAACACCAACTTAATTCCTAAGAAACAACATAAAAAAAGGTCAAAAACACTACACAAAACAATGTTTTATGATTTTAAAGTATATTTTCATATTAGATGATGTATTATTTATGTTTTCTATACACCCTCAAAAACCTAAAACGATTACACATATACAAGAGCACAAAACGTAAAAGAATGGGGGAGGGTTTTAAAGATTGAAATCGCAATTTTCAGAAACGTAAAACAAAAGAAAACATTTTTATTTACAAAGGTGGGAAAAGAAGAATGTTTGGAAAACAATTCATCAACACAGTTCAAGATACATTCGTTCATGCATCCTTTAGTCTTATTAATTCCTGATCCAACAGGGACTCCTTGTCACACTAAGCTCTCTCTATGATGAGCTGAATCAAGAAATAGTGTACGTGGAGAACCATGGCAAATGATGAGGATTTTGATGCTGGCTATAATGAGCAAGCCATGGACCAGATCCTGCAAGAACAGCTTGAAGAATCGTCGAGGACGTTGACGTAGCACATCATGGATATCTATGGGGAGCTAGCAGAGGAAAAGAAGGCTAAGGAACGTTAGAGAGATGCTTTGGATGTTGACTTTGATGCTTGGATGGAAAGGTGCGGCGGAGTGGAACTTAAGAGCTTTTCTAGCGACGATGAAGATGATGAAGAAATTGACATGTATGATTCTGAAATTACCTCAAGAGATTAGCAGGAAAATCACTGAGGTTAAGAGAGCAACTGATGATGGTACAAAGATTGTGGTATCATTTCTGAAAGGTTATGGATCAACAAAGAGCAAACCTGGAGGTAAGAGAACGTGTTGTTCAGTGGTTCATAGAGAATGATCAAAGCAGTAATGATTATCATTATTTCTATTATTTGAGGGATACTGCTAACAAACTGGGGCGTTGGCTCACTAGAGGATTTCTCAAGCTCTTTCTCATTGTGTCAAAAACTGCACAAGTCCTGGCTGTTATGCTCAAAGATTATGCTTCTTCTCTGCCTGGCTTCGTGGAAGCCACTACAATAGCAATATTCAACCAGACAATGCTGGAAGATGAAATAATCAAACAACAAGGGGTGGGTGAAGGAATCCAAATACAAAACAAACTCTAACTAAAATCCCTAAAAAACACCAAAGACATTCCTAAAAAACACCAACCTAATTCCTAAGAAACAAAATATAAAAAAAAATCAAAAACACTACACAAAACAATGTTTTACGATTTTAAAGTATATTTTCAGATTATATAATGTATTATTTACGTTTTCTATACATCCTAAAAACCTAAAACGATTACACATATACAAGAGCACAAAACGTAAAAGAATGGGGGAGGGTTTTAAAGATTGAAATCGCAATTTTCATAAAGTTAAAACAAAATAAAACATTTTTATTTACAAAGGTGGGAAAAGAAGAATCTTTGGAAAACAATTCATCAACACAATTCAAGATCAATTCGTTCATGCATCCTTTAGTCTTATTAGTTACAATGGAATGTTATCAACCAAGAAACAAAGTTAAAAGCAAACAATGTCCTTTATATTACTTACCTTTACACAATTAATCAAGCAAAGCACTTAACCAATATATTTCGAAAATAGGTTTTACACAATCAAAGAAACCATCCAAACTCAAGTTTCAAATCATTAAGTTCATGTGAAAGTTTAGTTGATAATCATACAAATTCAAGTACTCAAAGCAAGTCAATTCAATGCACAAACAATCTGATTTTGACTTATGTCCTAAGCCTTTACTACTCATTCGAATTAGGATTACGAAGCATAAACTTAATTACTAACACTACACCAATTTCGGAATCAGACAACACATATCAGACGACAGCAAACATTTTAACTGTCGTCTGAAATAATCAGACGACAGCAAGAAATATTATGTCGTCTAAGTTTTCGAATCCAACAACAGTTTTTTCTTGGCTCTTGTGCAATAGCATTTCAGACAATGGTTGAATTTTTTGATGTTGTCTGAATGAATTAATTCAGACAACAGTTATTATATGATGTTGTCCAAGGTTCATTTATACAATGGTTGATTTTTGTTGTTGTCTGATTATTTTCAATCACACAACTGTTATTAGTTGTCTGTTGTCTGATATCTTTTAAGTCAATGCCTGCTGAAAGATGTTGTGTGATTGTTTTGATTCACACAACAGTTTTTAGTTTTCTGTTGTGCCACTCTTTTTCAGACAATGCACTTGAGTTTATGTTGTGTGAGTTTTAGGATTCAATATATATGTTGGCGCCCAAGAATTGGCTTTTAACACTTTATTAAATTTTCAAATTTCACTTCCCTCCGTTCGACCAAATTTTGGTGAAATGGACAGCCTCTGGCTCTCCCAACGCTACCACAACCACTCTGACATTTACGACGACATCCGCCGTGCCAGCCCAACAATTTGTCCCTCAAAAAGACCCAGCCCCCTCAGCCCGGCAAGAAGCAGTTCATCATCGAACCCTTTCAAAGGTTTGGCCTCGATCCCGAAGCTCGCGTTTGTCACGGTAATTACAATCTACCACTCTCCCTTCCCCAATTTGGCCTTGATTTTATGAATTTGTTTGTAAATTTGAGTTTGGGCTGATCTTAATTGCAATTGGGTTGAATGGAGTAGCAGACAAGTATATTGGGGAGCCCTTGGATCGCCGTCATCACAGCCGTTCTTGTCAGTCTCTGTTACTATTTCTGTGTAATTGGGCAATGGCGTGCAGGCCTACTTCTCCTACCGAGTAACCACGTACCAAGGTAGTTTAATTTACTTGATTTTGTCACTTTATTTTGTTGTTAATTAATTTTATTGGATTTTGGTTAGGGTTTATGACTCGATTTGGTTCTGTTGATTGCTTAGTTGACAATAGATACTTGGCTGATTGTTAGCTTAGACTATGAAGTTTCATTGTTTCTGTTTATTCTTGGGTTTTGTCTTAGTCAAATGATTGAAGCATGAGGCTAGTTGCATGACGAAAGCTAATATGAATGTAATTGTTTACTGCAAATAGAAACGGTGAAGGCTCCAGAAACAATGGCGGGCACTAATTATCAGGAGTGTGTGCTCCTAGTATGCTCTTGACTTTGGTTTGTGGAGGTTTATGAGGAAGCCATTCTTTTTTTTTTGGTTACATGGGGGCATTAAGCCTAGAAAAAGAGGAAAAGAAACTACTACTACTACTCAACCGAAGCTGTTACAACCATCCTAGGCCTCACCAGGCCATCAATATCATCCATCAAAACTTGATTCACAAAGGGAGGGTTTGTGTAAAAACACCAACAAATGATGTTCTCCTATTTCATGCAACTCGACTGGAATTCTTTTGCTGTGTCTTGTATTTAGTTCTCAGGCAAAGGATTGAACACTTGGTCTTCTATCAACAAAACAGAAAGAAATATATGTATTGCCTGCTTAATTTCTAAACCCTACTAACAGAATAGAAATCAAATAAATTAACCTCGTTAGCAGCTTTTTCACCTCACACGAAATAGATGTGTAGACCACCATTTTTTTTTCCCTGTTTTAGGATTAGAATCATGTCGTTATTTCAGAGAAGTCTAATCCATTGTATAATAGTAGAATCTAGGATACATGTCTGTAATTATGGAAAAAGAAGTAAACTAAACTCAGAAGTTGGTAAAATCCAAGGTACAACTTCTCACCCATCTCTTGTTCAAGGGAAGCACTCAACTTTGTTTTGGTTGCTTACACCTCAGATTCTTTTTTCTGATGCCCAGTTCAGTCCATGGTGATCTAATCCTTTGGATGATTTAATTTTGGTCTTAATTGAAAAATTCTTGCACTTTCCACTTTTATCTGGTTTTGCAATTCAACTTTGTTGTTTTGTTGGTTAGGTTTGTTGGATATTAGGATCGATAATGAGAGGCCTCCTCAAGGTGGAGAACCCTCAATGCACAATGTCGATTGGAGAGTCAATTGCTGCCAGATTCACGTGAAATAATAGTCAAAAGTATGTAAGTATGTCTGGCCCAAAAGAAAGAAAAGTTAGGAATTCATAAAGTGTACTGGTTGTCTCATCAGCAGAAGATTTTTGTTCTTATTGTTTGGTTCAAATATTGGTTTTCTCCAGATATTTTGGTTTGTGGTTTAGAAACTTTGTCTATTTGATTTTCTTTTCTGTTTAAACTCAGAGGCATGTTACTTGTTTCATGACTTAGATGGGTTTGTATGGAGGTGCCCAGTAATGATAGCAAGTGGCCTTGCTGTTCCATGGACTTTTGTTATGTCGAAAAAGGACAATCTCAGCCTTAAGTATGCTAAATGAAACAATAGTCTAATTTACTATATATAAAACGTCAGTTAACTGTTCATAAGCCGTTTACTGTTTGTAAGCTGTTTTGTTGTGTCGGCTGGAGCCGAGACAATTCTTATATACACCGACCTATTTGAATTGTTTTTACGGCTCTGCCACTGACCTATTTTTTCCTCCTTCTCCCAGACCGAGTTGTTTCCTTTCTCTTTTCCTCTTTCTGCCTCCTAAACCGAACAGCAGCAGCTGCAGCTCTCGCTCCCAACTTTACAAAACAATCAATTGATTTGACGGTGAAGCTACAAAACTCTAGAAGTCAATTCTCTTACTTTTCAGATTCATCAGACTTCACAACAATCAGGTAATGAATTCCTTGCTACGTTTTTGCTTCTCCACTTTGCTGTTTGGTTAGCTTGGTTTAATATAGCTTGAGAAATTTGATTTGGGTTTGTGAATTTTGATTTGTTTTTAGAATCCAAATGAAATGTGCTTGAGTAATTTGGGTTTCTCTGTTGATTAAAATAGACTGTGTCATTCTGACCAAAGATTGGTTCTTGGGTTCTTGAGTTTGTGAAAGAATAAAGATTGATTCTTTTCTCATGTAAATTGAGGGGATTGATGGGAATTTGAACAAATGGATTTTCTGTTGTTGGTTAAAATGGGCTGTGTGTCTGGCTGACCAAAAATCGAGTCTTTTTCTCATGTAAATTGAGAGGCTTGAAGGGAATTTGAAAGAATAGGACAGCTATATGTTGTTTTGTGGTTCTGAATTTGGTCTATTTTTAGAGTCGAGTTAGTGAAATTTGCTTATTGTTGGAATACGGATTTTCTGTTTCTGTTGTTTTGAACTGATTGGGGTTTTGATGTTTTTAGGGGTTCTGTTTGTGTTGGGGTTGGCACAAAAGCTTCGCTGCAGGAATAGGAAGATATTGGTACAAAGCCTTTGCATAATCGGTCATTTAAGGTAATGGTTTGGTTTTTATTAGCTTGAATTTTGGGCGATGGTTTTGATTTTGATTTTGTTTTCTGTTTCTGTTGCTTTTGAATTGATTAGGGTTTTGGTGTTTTTAGGGGTTTTGTTTGTGTTGGGGTCTGACATCTTACTGATTGATTGGATTGGTTTGAGGTGAGTTGGTTGCTGACTTAGAGTTTTATTTTTGCTTAGTTTTTTCAGGTAAAATTGTAGTGTTTGATCATTTGAAAATTTTGATTGATTCTGGGGTCTAGAGTATTCAAATGTTTTTCGTTGTTGTTGTTGTTGTTGTTGTTGGAAGTATCTGGGGTTCTAATTTGATAAGAACTTATTGAGGTATTATTGGGTTTTGATTTGGGAAGGAAGGAAGGAATGTATCTCAATGTATAAGTTTCAGTTACCCATGTTGTTATGCTGCTGTTTGATTTAGTTTTCTAATGTATCAATTTTGGTTTATGCTTTAGAAAGTGTAGATCTGGTATGTCTCAAAGTAAATGCCTCCAAGCATAAGATAGGAAGGTTAGCCTTACATTATAGAGTCCAAAACAAAAAGGAGTAAATCAAATAAACTTCAAAACAATATCAGGTATGTTTCAAATGGTCTAGGAGAAAAAGGCAATGTGCTCTTCTAGAACATGGCTCAAAGGAAGTGATTTGAGTAAAAAAGCAAAGAAGCAAAATGTGTAATTTTGTTCATCCTTATTCATCAAGGGAATTATTTGGTTGTGATCTACATCCTGGCCAAGTTTATGGATATCCACAGAATATGAATAGACGGAGATACCGTCATGAGGCCATTAACATATATTACAACATTAATAAAGTTTATGGCTCATGTCATGTAGCCATGTCAATGTTGTATTTGAAAAAGTAGATCTACTACTAATGATCAGGTATCACTATAACCCTTATGAAATGGATCTGATAAGAGTACAAGGTAAAAAGACACGACTGCTACAGCAATAGCGTGAACAGTTGAGAACCCCCTGTACAGAAGGGGGAAAAAGGCATCAATACTTAAGTTAATAGGAATATCATAAAACTCAGTCTTTAGTGTGGTAAAAGATTATGCACATATACATTTGTGGAAGATATTTACCGGTTGTTCCATTCAACTTTATCTGCTTTGCTCAATTTCTAATATTCCTTGAAGCTATGAGGGCTAATAAGATTTGTTAATTTGTAAACCTTCAAGAGCAGAATTTCATCAAGATCAAAATCCACACTGATATATCAAGCCTCCGTTTCTCTATGTTGGTTTTGCAGGTGAGACTTACTCTTGAAGAACCTAAAGCTGAAACCAGAGTCTTTGAAAATCCAATTTTGAAGGTCTGGTATTGATTCCATTCTCACTCTGTTCACTAGATTTCAGTTCCGACATACTTTTCCTCCAAAATTTTACTTTGATTCTCTATACACGACTTCATTTATGTACATATTGACTGTTTGGATTTTTTTTTTTTTTTTTTTTCCTTTGTCTTGAGTTTCTGAAGATGTTGGTTTAGTTTTCACCCAAAGGAGGGAAAGATTTGATGCTAGGATGCTCCATATTCTCATACTATGTGCTAGAGAGAGCTGAAGATTTGGAATTTATTGGGTTTTGTTGACTATAGGAGTGGAAACAAAACACTGCTTTGACTCTTCCTTTGTATTAGTATTTTGCTGGGGTTTCTTTTTTTAACCAAATATTGTGTAAGTGATTAACCACAGAAAACAATGAAATCTATGCACATTGTCCTCTTTTCTCTTTTGCCAAGAATGTTATCGCTTTGTGTTGGTTGAGTTCCAATTCCATCATTTTTACTTTGCAATTCATGTCATATTGTATCATCATATCTGTATCATGTGAGTTAAAGCTGGCCTTTGATTTTTGAAAAGCAAAAGCATATGTCATTTTCTTTGAAATGCATGTATACTCGGTAACTTTTGCATTCATGATTGTTTTCATCCATATTAATTAGCTGTAAATTTTGTCTAATGTGTTTCAATGAAATAATGAATTGTGGTAAAAAAAATGAACAGTTTGTGTCTCTTCACAAAAACACTATTCTGATTAATGCAATATATGGTATGTTATTAGTTTGATCGATAATAAAGTCATTTTCAATTATATCTTTCATTATTGTAAATTTTTATTACCAAACAACAAATCCCGCAGCAAAGCGCGGGTACCATTGCTAGTGGATATAAGAGGCTGGTTTTAACATGAAGGTAGATAATTGATGTCTCGCAGGTATACGTGCATATTAGTTTACATAAATGTAGCTCATGCATGTTCATCTATGTGAATGCATATAGAAATGCCTGGGAATCTACTGAAGCTAACAAGCTTGAATACTATATAACCAAGTTTTAATGCTAGATAATGCATGCATAATTACACATATGCAGGATCATGCGGATGTACTGAAGTTGCCAACCTTGATGATTTATAATTTCTGTGAATAGAAGTTGCCTTCTGGTCTAAGACGGACACTAAAGCTATTCTATCTGCTGGTTTCATATTTTTCTTTCGAGACAATTTAGTTCATTGAAATCTGTTTTATGAGGAAGCCATTCTTTGTTAGTGCATGATGCATTGCATAATAATTGTTATATAGATACCTTCTCTGACCAAACTAGATATTGTTGATGAGATCATAGATTAATTTCATTGCATTCATAAATTCATTTATACATTAAACCAAAGATGCATTTTTGTTGTTATGACTTTCTATTCATATATTTGTTATTATTCAATAGTCTTATTGGGTTCTGACATCAGCACCTTTTTTTTTTCTTGTAATTATCAAAGTAGATATCAAGGCAGAAGCACCTGTTAGCTGCTCCCACTCGCACTTGTGCTACTCCCTCTTTTTTTCCTAGTTTTGATACTGGAATGCTTCTGATTTTTTTAAGGCTTTGCTCGGGCTCTGTGTTTATGTTTTTGTTGAGGGATATAGTATGGCACATCATTTATGAAACTACTGAAACTAAAACAAATTTGTGTGTGTGGATTCTATTTTTTATCCTAGTTTCATTGACTTTTATATATTGGTTCAGGCACATAATTTAGCTGTCTCAATTTCCTGTTAAGATTATGTCATTTATAAGCTGCAATTTATTATGTGTAGGATTTTTGGATGTGAGAACTCTAGCTGGAGAACAAGAGAATTGGTACATCAAATTGTATCTGCTGCATTTGTACGCTTAGAAATGTTATAAACTAGTGCATATTTGCAACTATTACATCTCTTCTACATGATAACAGTTGGCAAGAGGTGGAAATTGATTATGATCTACATTTGTAACTTGTCTTGACAGTTTATTAATTGATCTACTTTTCTTTCCTTGCAGTGATTTTGCTTACAACTATCTTGGGAGATCGAGCAAATTGTATTCTTTTTTATTATCATGTAAAGCTCATGAAACTTGAAAGCTTGTTAAGCTAATGAAATAGATATAGGCACTTGGGCAAGCTTAATTCCTGTGTAAATGTTAGGATGAATACTGTTGATGGAATGAAATGGTTTTTGGAATCAAGGATATGTTGTTCAATTGTACAGGATGTATATATTCTTTTCTATCTTAGACAATTCAATACCAATCGCAAACCATTGTCTAACAAATGAACATAAAGAAAAAAGAAAGAAAAAACTGTTGTCTGAAGCAATGACACACAATAGCTTTAATAGTTTTCCTGTTGTCTTGTTCAAAGTCAGTCAATAGTATTCAATTACATTGCTGATCTACAAGCTTCATTCAGACAACAGTTTTTGTACAAATCAATGTTCTCTAAATATTCATTACACGTCAACATTCTTCCAAGGTCTGCCATCTGAAATTACTTTGCACAAGAGTTCTGATACCAATTGTTGTTGTTCTTCATGGTATTCAGACAACAGACGGTGTAGTAGCTGCTGTTGTAGTAAACTTTGTCAGACGACAGTTTTGTGGTATTGTCTGATTCATGTATCAGACGGCATTGAGATAGACAACAGCAGCGCCTATTATCAGACGACAGTTTTACTGTCGTCTGATTGAAAAATTGGTGTAGTGTAACTCCAATTACTTGCATTTACTCATTGTTTCCAACCAAAGAACAAAAGCATATAAAAGATATCAATAAAACAAAATCAGATTATCATTCCATAGTTTCGGAAACCAATGATATTCAAGAACACTTAAACAAATTAAACATTGAAAAGAACATCAAAATTTCATCCAAATATCAGATTGTATACTCATGGTTTCGGTTTTACACAAAGAAATTAAATCAAAAGCAGAAATTCTATCTAAAAGAACACTAAACCGGGAAGATGGTATGAACAACCCTTAGTCACGTCCCAAAGATCCAAAGCAGCTCCAAGGTGGTGGCACAAGGTGGAATTCACAACAAGGATGGAGGATGGCATGGCTAGGAACTTGAAGATGTGGAAACCTGAAACTCAAGAGCACAAAAGTGAGGAATCGAAATTGTGGAGAAAGTAGTGAACCCTGAAACGTCAAAAGTATCCTCTATTTATATTGTGACGTTCAAGACTTCTCCCAATTCGTTCCCACTTGAATTCTCCAAGTTTGTGTTGATTCGGGTTTTCCTTTGAATTTTCTGATTGGTTGACACATCCCTTGACCAATAAATTAATTCCACATCATCAAGATGACATCATATCTTCTAATCCGTGTTTTTCTTGCCTTTGTTGAAGTCTTGACATCAAAGAATGTCTCTAGAACCTTCATGAAACTCACGGCCAAAGCAATTCATATTTAATTCGAATTCCAACTCCATCTTTATTCCAAATCAGAATGTCTCTAGAGCTTTCATGAACCTCTTGTTCGGGAGAAGCATGAACCCCCACAGTTCAGCTTTTATCAAATCCCACGTTATAAGAAAGGTGGGAGGTAGAAGAATGAATATTAGAATCTGATAGCGCTAAAAGCAAGCGCGCAATTTAACCCTGCATGTAGTTGTTAGTATATGGTAAATAGGGATCATTCTAACCAGGTATTGAGGGTACACCTGTAATTGTAAAAACAAATAAAGAATTAATAAAAGTATAAAGTAAAAATTTACAAAAAGAATATATACAAATAACGAAATAAAAGGGGGGTTTAAGAATTATAAAATCAAAAGTTAAAATAAATAAAATAAAGAAAACGTAAAAACATATATACAAGGGTGGAACGCAAGGAACAAAGATCAAAACCAATTCCATGTAATCAAATTCGATTCAAACCCTATAATTGTTCTTCCAAGTCATAAGAAAGAAGTTGATCATGTGAAACATTCGAAGCAAATGATTTCTCATATTTTACTTTCCTTTACTAATTAACCTAAGTGAAAGCACCTAGATCAATCCTATTAAACATGCAATCAAAGTCTAGAAAGCTAGCTAATCAAAACATGTTCAACGCAAGAAGCATAGAGAAAGGTTATCAACTTAAGTGCACAACCTAGTATGAATAAGTTCACCTATTTGCAATCCTCTTCAATTGAATTCGACCTTTGTCCAAAGCCTTTACTACTTGTGATTTAGGTTCACAAAACTATTAGATGAATCGTTTGCCTAAATCTAGCACCAATTACATGCAAATCCTATAAGTGTTGACTCAAATAAGATAAACATATAAAAGTTTTCTGTAAAGCAAATTCAATCGAACAAACTCACATAAGCAACTTAGAATCACTATCATAGAATTTGAAAACTTTATTTAAACATAGAAATTGGGCTTAAACTTTTCCCTAAACGTTATTGTTAACTAGAAACAAGTTCATACGAAATCAAACAAGGAAACCAAAAAGGTTACAAGGAAAAGGAACGAATTACACCGTGAGTGGAGATGGAGATGGATAGCTTGATGGTTGGATCTTGAATCTTGGAAGCAAGCCTTCAAGGTGGATGATGGAGGATATGATCTTCACGGCTCCTTCTTCTTCTTCCTCTCCTTGCTTGAAAACGCAGAACTTTGCAACTAGAGAATGGAGAGAATTTTTCTGAATGAAGATGTGTTGTGGTGTGTTGGTGTTGTTGTGTGTAGAGAATGCTCCTATTTATAGGAGGATGGCAACTTAGTCTCCAAGTCTTCAAGATTGATCCACACAGCATTAACCAATCAGATAATGCCACGTCAGCTCTGCTATGTCATCCAACCAATGAGAAACCTCCAATTTAACACCTTGATTTAGGGAGATTATTTTTCAATTAATTGCATGATTATTTTCTGATTTATCTCCTCAATTTTGGCCAAGGATGGAGTGCGGACATCAAGGAATGTATCTGGAGTTCTGGACCTGTTTTCAACCTTTCTGCTTGTTTTGCTCCCTTGAAATTCTCCTTCCTTATCTGTTGAAATCTCCCTTTGGCCATAATCATGCATTTAGGATTTAATTGAGATGTCATTATCCATATATATTCTTGAAATTCGGCCAAAATCAGTTTGCATCTAATACGGACCCAAAATCTGATTTTTAACCATATTTTCTTGCCAAAAATGACTCCCAATCCATATCACCTTTGTAGATGACGTTTTGAGCTTGTTCTTGGGCTCTCTTATCATATTGTCATCAGGACTCCTCATTTTTTGCCATTTCTCTTCATTTTTCCTCATCTCTCCGATGTACCTAAAAAATAAAAACTAAATTAAAATTCATTTATTTAAGGAAATAACTAAGTAAAATATGAGGAAATAATTATTAAAACATCGCATTAAAATACTCCTATCAGAATCCTCGAGTATGAGTAAACATAAAAGAAAGCAGAAACTTTTATAAAAGCTTACTTGGTGTTTTCTTGGTACTTGATCTTGCTTAGCGAAGTTGATGCACGTGTGTGTTGATGCAGGAGTGCGAGGCTGATCAGAGTTTGCATAGGTGTGCAAGAGGTGTGCGCATGCTACAAGGGGTGCAAGGGCACAGAGGTGCGCATGCTAGCTAGGCTACTAAAGGAAAACTAGTTTTGGGATTTTGACTATTGAAAACATGGTGAGAACTTCGTGCTGATAACGTGTTTAAAAAATAAATGATACATGCATAGAGAGTAGTGGAGAGAATGGTTATATATTTCATTGATAATAGGAGCCTTTATATATAGATGAAACAAGTACAATTTCTTTGAGTACATGGAATCCTATTCTAATTAAGACTAGAAATTTAGAACAATGATTCTATTACAACAATGAAAAGTAACTCTCGTTTGTAAGGCATGAATATCCTTAAACAAAAATGATTTTTTTTGTTTTGTTTTGTGGTAAGGGAGGAATAAAAAAAAAAAAAAAGGACGTAAGAGAGGCTCAAATAGCGTGAGCTAAATTTGGAGTGCAGGAGCAGCTTGAGGAAAATGCATCGGCTAGTTAAACCCGCTGAAATGGGAAGGTTTTGCTACTCTCTCAAACCTAACCAGATTGTTCAATTTCATCTGCATCCAATTGGGTTTTCCCAATCGTCTCATCTCTGCCACTGCTGGAATTGCTCAGTTGAATAATCCTCACTCAGGTAACATCACCCTTTCTTGTAAATACCAAATTGCATAGGAACTTGGGAACCCCATTTGAGTTTTCGTTCCAGGTTTTCTGCTTAGTTTCTGAGAGTTCTGCTATACCCATTTAGAGTAATGTTAAAAATTCCAAAACTTTGGCATCCTCTGACCAAAAAGTTGCAATCTTTGATCAATACTCACCGTTTTGGGATTTTCTCAGCTGGGTATGTTAAGGGTAGCAATGACAATGGTTTTGAGTCAGAGAATGAGTGGGAGAGGTTGCTTAAGCCATTTGACCTCAATGAACTTCGGAAATCACTCGTTCAAATTACCCCAGTTCAGCTTTGTAAGTTACTTGAACTCCCACTTGACGTGCCCACGTCAATGGAAATGTTCGAATTGGTGGGTGCCCAGAGGGGATATAGCCATTCATTTGATGTGTACTATATGTTGATTGATAAGCTTGGCGCGGCGGGGGAGTTTAAGGTCATGGATAGGTTGTTGATGCAGATTAAAGATGAAGGGATGGTTTTTAGAGAGTCCATTTTCATTATGATCATGAAACATTATGGCAGAGCGGGCTTGCCTGGTCAGGCGACTAGGCTGCTTCTGGATATGAGAGGGGTTTATTCTTTTGAACCTACTTTCAAATCTTACAATGCTGTTTTGGATATACTGGTGGCTGGGAATTGCCCCAAGGTGGCACCCAATGTGTTCTATGACATGTTGAGTAGGGGCATCTCTCCCAATGTTTACACATTTGGGCTGGTTTTGAAGGCATTTTGTATGGTTAATGAGGTGGATTCTGCATGCTCGCTTCTTAGAGACATGACGAAGCATGGGTGTGTGCCGAATTCTGTGGTTTACCAGACTCTTATACATGCCCTCGCCAGAAATGAGCGAGTGAATGAAGCATTGAGACTTTTGGAGGAAATGTTCTTGATGGGTTGCACTCCTGATGTTCAGACTTTTAATGATATTATCCATGGTCTCTGCAAGGTCAATCGGATTCAGGAGGCAGCAAAGTTGGTTGATCGGATGCTTTTGCGGGGTTTTTCTCCTGATGAGATAACTTATGGAGTTTTAATGAACGGATTATGTAGAACAGGGCAAGTTGATGAAGCAAGGGCATTGTTAAATAAAGTGCCTAGCCCGAATGCTGTGCTTTTCAATACCTTGATTAATGGTTATGTTACCAGTGGACGCTTTGATGAAGCCAAAGTTGTCTACTGTGATGGCATGCTGGGTAGCAGCTGTGACCTTGATGTTTATACATTTAACATTCTGATTCGTGGACTTTGCAAGAAGGGCAGTTTGGCTTCTGCTCGTGAATTGATCAGTGAGATGGAAACTAAGGGCTGCAAGCCCAATGTGATAACTTACACGATATTGGTTGATGGGTTATGCAAGGAAGGTCAACTGCAGGAAGCTGGTGATGTTTTAAATGAGATGTCATACAAGGGTCTTGGTCCGAATATCGTGGGATACAATTGTCTAATATCTGCTCTCTGCAAGGATGGAAAGGTCCATGAAGCTTTAAAGTTGTTCAGTGAAATCTCAAGCAAAGGATGTAAGGCAGACATATTTACCTTTAATTCTTTGATATTTGGATTGTGCAAGGTTGATAGGATGGAAGAGGCATTGGGATTGTACCATGATATGTTATTGGAGGGTGTTATTGCCAACACTGTAACTTATAACACATTAATTCATGGTTTTCTGACTGGAGGTGCGATCCAAGAAGCACTGAAGCTTGTAAATGAAATGGTGTCTAGAGGATGCCCTCTTGACAAAATAACCTATAATGGGTTAGTAAAGGCACTCTGCAGAGCTGGGGCTGTTGAAAAAGCAAGGGGATTGTTTGAAGAAATGATGAGGACAGGACTTCATCCAGATAGTATCTCATGCAATATTTTGATTAATGGCCTCTGTAAAAGTGGCAAAGTATATGAAGCCCTTGAGTTCCTAAGGGATATGATTCATCGTGGTTTAATGCCCGATATAGTCACTTATAATAGCCTGATAAATGGTATGTGCAAGATGGGACACATTTGGGAAGCTTTGAATCTCTTTGACAGATTACAAGCTGAAGGGGTATGCCCTGATGCTATTACTTATAACACTTTGATCAGTTGGCATTGCAAAGAGGGCATGATTAATGATGCTTGTTTGCTTCTACATAGAGGTGTGACTAATGGATTCATACCAAATCATGTGACATGGTATATATTGGTCAGCAACCTGTCTAAAGAAAGAGGTTATGTCCATCAGGGCTTTATTTAAGCCTAGTTTATTTTTCTCCGGAGCGCACTAAGGATTCTCATGGTATTTCTGAAAGCATTTATGCTGATGGTGATTGGAGGTGGATATGAAGGCACACGTTTTGATTTTTAGTTGGTGGTAATCCTGATTTTTGAGTGCTTTTAAATTATAAGGATTTTGCACCTGCCAGTTTGATTTGTTGGTTGGTGATTGGGGAGAAATCCGGCTGGCTCTCTGGAATACTTGGCTGAGTTTTCTGCTGGTTGAGGCAGAACAAACTACATGATGCTTTGTGTTGATTGTTGAGGTAAATATAATCATGGGCAACCTGAGCTTGTTTCTTCATTCTGTACATGGAAACCTTCTAGTAGCCTATTGTAACTTTATGTTTAATGCATACTTCCATAGACTTACATCCCTATTTGGAGAAGTAGTAGTTTCATAGTTTGCATCAGAGGCAGTGGCCATCAATGAAGCCTACTATGACAACTTTTAGATTATTATTGCCTCATTGTTTGAATTTATGATCTTGTCATATTAGGGTTAATGTTATTTTCACAAATAAAAGTTGCCCTCTAATCAGTTGTGAATAGATATGTTCCTTATCCACTGTTGAATGCTTTATGGAAAAGGTTTAACAACACTTTCATGAGCTATATATCTAGACATGTTACCACTCAACTTACCGCCAGGCACCAGATAGACACTTTGACTCTTGCTTTGTAGGATTTAAATACCTGTCTAGTTCTTTTTTTATTTTTTTATCAGAAAGCTAATTCATAAAACAGGAGATATACTTGTCTGGTTTGCATCTAATGAATGCTACTTATCTTACGTTGTCACTAGTTTGATATTGTAAATAATTCTGCTTATCTTTGAGACTATGGAATTTATTGTTTGCTAACTTCAGGACTTGCCGTCTGATTCTCTCAGCTTAGACTCCAACATACTGTCACCTTGTTGCCATGAATTGAAACAAATAATTCAGGCAAACTTAAGCATGATAATTCTAGAGACTGAGTAAATTAGGGTTGATGATAATTCCAGATTGATCTAATATGTTATTGGGAGTCAGCTTGTCTGATTTAATATGTTTAAAAGTATGTGACAGATTTATGTGTCACGTTTGTTAAGACGATAACTAGTAGATTAGTGTTGATGATGATTCTAGATAGGTCAAATATGTTTGTTATTCAGAGCCAGTTTGTCTGATTTAATATGTTTAAAGGAATGTAAGAGATATTGTGTCTGCCCAAATTACTTAATCATCCAAGTATTTCCTAACTTTGATTTAAATCTTTGTCTGGCGTCTGATCGTGTCTCAATTTTTGTTATTTCAGTCGCGTTAAAGGTGGAGCTAATTGTTTTTGACCTATATTATGTTGTGGATTCAAGATAAGCGCCTTTCTTAGCTAGAAGCATGCACATTAGATAAGGTACATGTATGTGAAGCGTATTGTTGCATATAATCCTTATGCCTGGATAGTTTTGAATTATATCCATGATTTATTGGACAGAAAACAGCTGGATATATAGAACAGATGTATTCAACTGTGCGCGCGCTCTATTTTGTGGAGAATCAGTTCAAAATGGTACAAAAATTTCACACTTGCAGGTGAAATGGTCAATGAAATATATGAACATCTAATTACAGGAGGGAATGCAAGTATCCTTCTGTTGATGGCACATGTCTGGGTGTCATACAGGAGTGTTTATGAAATCAAAATGCAGGTTCTTCACAACTGCAAAGCAGCTCCCTCTCCCTCTCATTTCATAAGCAGAAGGTCCTTGGCGATGATCTGATTATTTTTTCATCACCATGACTTTGATATTCCATTCGATCCTACCTACTTTAGAGTCGGATTTCATTTCAGATGATCTCGATTAAACCGATTGCATTGCGGTGGTGAGATAGTAGTATGCTGACATCTTTTAGTGATGATCTGTTTTATTCCCATATGTATTTTTTTCTTCTTGGTAAAACCAATTATTTGGTTGATAAACTAGACTGTAAACCAATTTCTTATAGATTCAATGAAGTAATTTTGCATCGGTTCTCTGTTTTTAGCTATAGCACTTGATCTTCCAAATTTGTTAAGTTGGTAGACATGAGAGTTTAACTTTCTGTTCTGATGTAGCGCTCAAGTTGATTTCCATACATTGTCATGGATTTGACTATGCTCATGTTTTTTTTACCAAAAGAAAAAGAATGCTTATGTTTACATATTGATTGCAATGATCCAAGTAAACCTAAACCCCATCATGAATTATATGTTGTTATGACTTATGAGTAAAAAAAAGGTAGAGAGAGAAGCATATTTCAATGAAGTTAGAAGCCGCTCCTCCCTCATTGCTGGAACTAGGGCTGGGCGTTTTGACCCGAAAACCCGAAAAACCGGACCGGACCGGTCCGGACCGCCAAGTTCGGGCCGGGCTTTGAGAAAAAAAAAAGATGAAAATTTGAGGCCCGGACCGTTTATGAATAAAACGGGCCGGTCCCGGGCCTGGTATCTCTAATGCGTAAAAGCCCGGATTACAGCCCGTATAAGCCCTTAGTCCCATTACTGTCATATGTCCCTCTGTGATAGGTCATTTATTTGAGTATACCGTGAAATTGACCACAGGTGATCACAACCCCCACTCCTCATCTCTCGCACTCTCCGCCTCGAACCCTCATCTCTCTCACTCTCCACCTCGAACCCTCATCTCTCTCACTCTCTGGCCTCTGCCTCTATTTTCTTCGAACCCTAAAACAAGATTTCCAATCCCAATTTCAAACAACCCCCACTTAGCTAAACGACCTCATCTCTCTGGAAATTCTTTTCTTCGAACCCTCATCTCTCTCACTCTCTGCCTCTCTTTTCTTCGAACCCTAATCCCAATTTCAATTTCAGATTTCCAATCCTACTTAAGCTTTTTCGAACCCTAAAACAGTAAAACCCCCAATTTCAGATGGTGATAGCTTCTGATGGCTTATATTTGATTATTTATGGCTTTTTCTGGAAGTTTTTACTGCTTTGTGATTTGATTCTTAACAAGTTCTCCATTCCAGAAATTCATAGTTTTTCCAAAAATTCATAGTTTCAGGCTTTTTTTTTTCCAGAAATTCATAGTTTTTCCATAAATTCATAGTTGGGCCCGAAAAGCCTGAAGGACCGGCCCGTTTGTTAACGGTCCGGGCCTTCCCGGTCCCTGGATGTTGAAAACTTAATATGGGCCCGGCCCGAACTGTTCGGGCTCGGTCCCGGGCCCAGTGAAATACGAAATGGGCTCGGCCCGTGCCCAGGCCTAGATGGAACTCTGAGCTCAAGCTCAAGCTCAAACTCTGCAAGGGGAATCAAATATCAATCCCAATAACAAATCGGACCTTGACCAGCTTGAATCGTCCGAAAGATAAAAGGAATATCAAGCATTCCGGATAAGGGCTTTTGGTTCATCAAGAAAAAGGAGTTAACGGAATAATGAATGGACGTACAAAGTTGTTCGACTAAGTATTTTTTCAGGTACCACTTATTACTTATACAATTTGATACCTAATCTTTGAAAAATGAAAATATCTTCGAAAGAAGATTAAGTATCAAATAGTATGATACCGTTGAAGAAAGAAGATTAGTAGGTTTGGTAAATTGTATAATACCGTAGAAGGTATTCATCCAAGTAAATACAGTAATCGGCTCTAGTTTGAGAGGAGGCTGTTGGCGAAATACCTAAAGTATCCTTATCGGGCTGTTGGCGTCTCTCTCTTTCACGACCTCCTCCTCTACTAGTGCTCCCTCCTTTGTCTCTCTCTATAAGGAAAAGAAAAAGAGGCTCCAAGAAACGGAGACCAGGCTTTGCCAATCCTACGCTGCAAACCGCCGCAGAACTCGGATGAGCCACTCCCCGCCCCGCCGCCATAGCTATTATGTGAGCTTTTCGTTTGAATTTTGTTTTCGGCTTTCTGATTTTTCCGATTATTCGTTCGCGTTTTTCGATAGTTTATATTGAATGCGACTTGTTCCAATGTTAGATTTCCCCTTGGCTTAATAATTCTATTTCGATCAATTAATTCGTACCCGCTTTGTTTTACTTTTAGGGTTAGGGTTAGGGTTAGGGTTTCTGACCTCAACTTGGAACGCTAAGACTTGCTTTGTTTTTTTGTTTCAGTGAAATTTTGGTTCAACATACTAGATAGGAGCAATGTCGGTGACTGCAGGTGTTAGTGACACTGTGATTGCCATTAGGGATAAGCTGAGAGGTAAAATTGGACAGACTAAAGTTAAAAGGTATTGGCCTGGAAAAGCTCCTGAGTGGGGAGATGATGCCGACGAAGATGGCGATATTAGGGTGTCCGCGGCTGCCTCCCTGGAGAAAGCCTTCCCCACTCAGGATTATTCCGATATTGCAAGGAAAGATGATCCTAGGCTGCGTCGTTTGGCTGAGAGCAGGATAGATAATCGCGAGGATGTTAGGGCTGATCACAGGCGTATCCGCCAGGCTGAAATTGTTTCAACTATTGAAGAGGAAGCCAGGAGGCAGGAAGGGATAGATGCCGAAGAAGAGGATCCTGATGCTTTAGAGGAAAGGAGAAGAAGGATTAAGGAAAGGTTGCGTGAGAGGGAGCAAGAAGAAGCTGCACTCCTCCCCTCCGAAGATGAGGAAGAAGATAAGGAAGAAGAGGAGGAGGAAGAGGAATCGGAGTATTCAACTGACTCAGAAGATGAGCATGGTGGTATGATGATGCTCAAGCCAGTCTTTGTTCCCAAGGCTGAGAGAGATACCATCGCTGAACGTGAGCGAATTGAGGCAGAAGAACTGGCCCTTGAGGAAGCAAGGAAGAAAAAATTGGAAGAGAGGAAGAGAGAGACAAAGCAGATTGTGGTTGAGGAAATCCGAAAGGATGAAGAGATACAGAAAAGTATGGAACAGGACGCTAACATTGCTGATATTGATACTGATGATGAACTTAACGAGGCAGAGGAGTATGAAGCTTGGAAGGCAAGAGAGATTGCCAGGATCAAGAGGGATAGGGAGGAAAGAGAAGCAATGTTGAAGGAAAAGGAAGAGATTGAAAGAGTAAGAAATATGACAGAGGAAGAGAGGAGGGAATGGGAGAGGAAGAATCCTAAACCTGCACCAAAACCAAAGCAAAAGTGGAGGTTCATGCAGAAGTACCACCACAAAGGTGCTTTCTTCCAGTCAGACGCAGATGACCATGCTGCAACTGTGGGAACAGATGGAATTTTCACTCGTGATTTCTCTGCTCCAACTGGAGAAGATAAAATGGACAAAACTATATTGCCGAAGGTCATGCAGGTCAAGCATTTTGGTCGTAGTGGAAGGACAAAATGGACCCATCTTGTCAATGAGGATACTACTGACTGGAACAATCCGTAAGTTGACTTTCCTAAATGAAATTATCCATTCTGTTTTTCACTTCACTATCTTGCTATGCTCATGTGTTTACTGTATGCACTGTTCACTTAAGATTCTATGGGTTAGAGAATGCTCAGATATGGAGGCATCCATGGTGGTACTGTAGCATAACATTATTGAATCCTATGTCTTGATATGAATGTGGTGATTTACTAGTACGTTTGGAGATTAGCTTAGGAAATGTGATACAAGTATAAAATTAATGAGTTGTCACTTAATTTAGAGTACTAAAGGATTTATTGTTTGAAAAAACTAGCATATTCAATTATTCATTGATGAAAAAGTCTTCGTATCATGCTAGAAGAACTGCTGCTGATCCTTCTTAATAGGCTGAATAGATAGTTTTCTTTTCTGTTGCTTTTTCGTTTTGGGCGTTTCTAGGCCTCCTTTTAACCCCCAAAAAAAAAATTAAATAAAAAAAATGTTCGTATCAATTGCATTATGGGAGACAAAACAATATTGATTATGACATCATATATGTAAAGCAAATCAACTTCCATGATAATTAAAATGGAGTGAGTACCTTCTTAACTATGGAAGATTAAAGCATTTCATTTGATTTACTTGAAAACAAGTATGTTAACTAAGAAATATAAATCTAGTGGAGTGTAAAAGTTCTTGTGATTCCCACTAATGTATGAGGCATCAAGACACATACAGTGTGATGCCAGAAAATTATTTAATGTCAATCTTGAAGTGATTTTAAGAAACCTTTACTCTGATGTCAAACTCTGAAGCTAGTGCACGTTTTAGCAACTAAACCCTAGAAGATTCTAAATGTAGGTTAGCTGTTCTGTATATTTGAACCTCACATTGTAAAGATCCCTACTGCTTGTCATGCTTCTAATTTATTGATCATATATTGTTTTTTGTTTTGTTTTTTACTTATGACAATGTCTTCTGGCCATATTGATATTGTTACATTTATTTTCATTTTTTTGCAATATTGTTATTTCAATGACAGAGCATCGTCAGACTCGGTAGTTTAGAGATTTAATTATGTTTGGAGTCTTAGCTGTGCTCTGTTATGTCTCGGGTTTCTTTGGTAATAAGGGAAACTTTCAAATGCTATGCATGGTGTTCTGTTGAATTTTCTGTGGGTTTCACTTTGGGTCCGAGGTTGAGTTTACTGCTTTTTGCATTTCAGGTGGACCTACAATGATCCTCTTCGGGCAAAGTATAATGCTAAAATGGCCGGAATGAATGCACCTATAGAAAAACCCAGAGGAAGCAAGAAATTGAAGGATCGGGAGTATCATTGAGGGTAATGACTCTCTGTCTCATCTGGGTGCTAGAAACCAGGTTTCTGTTTTAATGTTTTCTTGAATGATATACATGCTTCAGGCGGTGATAGTGCATGAATCTTGACATTGTAGGACTTCCTAGTCCGAGCACAGGGGTGTATTAATCCCCGTCCATAATAGTATTTTTGTGTAACTCGAGATTAGAATTACAACTGTAGAATGATTTCTGAAAATTTTACCTCTTATGTCCTAGTTAATTTTCGTACTTGTTCTTTTGTGTGTATTTTTATTTTATTTTCTTGGTAAACCCTTTTCATAGATAGGTAGAAATCAACAATATGATTATTCCCCTAGACTTACTAGAGAAAGCAATCTAATCATCAACCGAAGTTATAAAAAACAATCCCAGAATTGCTAAGTTACCGTTGTTCAAAGGGAACCAAAACCGAATTTTTTCATACTAGTTCTTGAGTACAAGTCGTGTTGCACCCATCTCTACTCATGGTTTTGAATCTATTGATTCCATCCATATCCTCTTGCATCCAGGTGGTTGTCTAGTTATCTCTCCTAATGTTCTGTTGATACTCTTGTTGTGGAGCTAATAGTTGCTAAATTCAACATCTGGTTTGCATGGTTCTTGCGCATTTAGTGTTAATAGGGCACTATTTTGTAGGAGTTAAGCACAGGAGCACCATGGCTCGAATCATTTACCTTATATATTTTGATAAACTAGCGTTGGTGAAGTTTTTCTCATATTCATATGCAGGATTCATTATAAATGTTGGGAGTCAGTACCGTTTGAGGAAATATCAGGCAGCTTCTCGCAATCAAAATGTATAACATTGTACAGAAGCCTATTGAACACCATGTCCCTTTAGAATTTGGTCATCCATCTTGACCCTCCTCGTGCCAGAGGATGGTAAGTATGAACTTGTCATCAGGCCAACAGCTCGCCACCTCCTTTGTGGAGCGTATCTTCTCAAGGCTTTGGCCAGCTCTCACGGCACAAGTCCTTTTCTGTGGGTAATTAACTCTGGGCTGCCCCAAGATGACAGCATCTTCCGGTGCTAGTGGTGTGCATGCAAGACCACTGCGCTAGATAAGTTGTGTATTGATATGAAGGAACATTTTCCCTACTATATAACCTATTTTTTCTAAACTTTTAGAAAGATAAAAAATTAAAACTCAGGTGGGCACGGAACTCTCCTATTTTTTGTTCTTATTGTTATATACCTCATTACTACAATTTGCACACTAATTAGCTACAGTAGTTACTAAGTGTCAAACGACATCTACATAGATGAAAGATTTCCCATCATGGTTATTGCCTCATCATTTTGTTTAGGGAGTGAAATTCACTTTTTATTTTACAATCCACACTCCCTCTTTCCTTTTTTGATAACTTAAATTGTGGGAAAATGTTTGAGATCTCAAAAAGGAAAAGTTATACAAAAAACCTATCCCAAATAATGTGGCATGTGCCACGTCATCATCTTAATCCTAATAATTTCTAGTATGTCTTCCTATTATAAAAGGGTTCTTGACCTATAGCACTAAAATAGATTAAAATTAGCCAACTTACACCACTAAGAAAATTTGGTTCCCACTAACCCAATTTAATAGCTAAATGACGATTTTGGGCTCTAAATTAATAATTACATCTCGACCACTTTATCTCTCTCGCCGTCTTTCTCTCACATCTCTGCAAGTTCGACGAGTCTATCTCTCATAACCGATCCGGCGATCTCTCTCTACAAGGAAGACGTGGACGACTCTCTCTCATCACCGATCTCTTTCTCTGCAAGGACGAGGACCCCAACGCTGACGCCGACGACGAGGATCCGTCTCTCTCTGTGTGTGCAAGGACGTCATCGACGACGACGAGGAGGATCTTAATTACAAAAACTCCGAGTTCGATCCCGACCCCCCGCACTCATCCCTCCGTCGGCCCTTTTCCCCGTCGTTTTCCAACACCGACGTCGTCGTCATCATCTTCGGCATCGCCGACGTCATGTTCCACGTTTGTACTTTATCTCTCTCACCTGTCATCTTCGATACCGGTGAATATTGACATTGCTCAGGTCGCCTTTAAGCACCAACAATCTGGACCCAAGCTTCTGGAGGCTCAAATCCAAATCCACATTTCGGTCCGAGTTGCAGAGCAGTGAGCGGACGTTGGTTTTTTTTTTTTTTGGTTTCATTATGTGCGATGCTCTTTTTTTGTTTTGGAGCTGCATACATTTAGACTTGTCTCGATAGAAGCATTCTTGAAATCTGACAATTGAACACACCTGCACCTTTTACCATTCAATAGGTTCGATAAACTTGTAGCATGATTGCATGTCAGAAATGCTAGACCATAATTTTGATTCTTGATTGTTCATCTTTTTGCTTGAGAAGTATAGGTCTGGCGTTCATAGACTTTTCCATCTTACCATGAATTTTCTTCCTTTTTTTTTTAACGGTATATGTTTAGCCAAAACAAAAAAAGTGTGTGCTTGCATGGAGCATCTAATCTGTAAGAATTGTTGCTGATATTGAAGTTGTTGCTCTATGGAATTATTATGTTTTGGCTTCTTTTTGGGTCGTTCAGATGTCTATTGCCCTCTAATAGATGCCTATTACCCCTCTATTGGAGGGCAATAGACGGCTATTGGGGGGCAATAGACGTTTTGAATTGATGTAATCTTCTTGTTTTTTTTTCTGTAATCAAAGTTTTGTTTGTCTAAATTTAGGGAGATTAGTTCTCATTCTAGCAACTGAAAGTCATATTGAGGCCTTGAGGGGCAATAGACGTCTATTGGGGGGTAATACATGGCTGATAGTCGTCTATTGGGGGGGCAATAGACGTCTATTAGGGGGCAATAGACCTCTATTGCCCATTTATTAGGGGGCAATAGATGTCTAGCTATTGGGGGCAAAAAAAACTTTCCGGTGAGATTTTCAGCAAATTCCGGTGGGCGGCAGTCGGTGACCAGAATCTGGCGAAAGTTGACTGAATTTCGGCGGCCGGTGACCGGACTCCGGCGGCCAGTGACCGGGCTTCGGCAAAGTCTCCCATGATTTCTCTCTCTTCCATTTTCTCTCTCTCTCTCTCTCTCTTCTAAGTAACAAAAGGGTAAGGGTAAAATGGTATTAAAAAAAATTAAAAAACAAAAAAAAAATCTTAATGGGGTATTAGGGAAGACCTCCTTAGAGTATTTTAGGTAAGAGGGAATTAAAAAAACTTAATGGGGTAAGTGAGAAAAAAATCTCTAAAAATGGTGTAAATGGACAAAAACCCTTTTATTATTTGTCATTTAAAATAGAAAGATTGACAAGAAAACTTAAGAAATATGAAGATCTCTTTCTCTCTCTCTCTTTTATATATATATATATATATATATATATATATATATATATATATTATTATTATTATTATTCTTTTGAAAATATGAAGAGATCTCTTGAGATTTGCAGAGGCACAATCAAAACCCGGCAAAATCTATCATACCATACCCTATCAACTTTGCAACCACCTAACTCTGACGTTACCATGTTGATTATCAAAAGGAAAACCTAAATTCACTTAGCATCAGTAGCATTGTCGACCATATCCACAAAAAGATTATGCCTATCAAATGGCAGTTTTATTTCTTCCAGGAACTTGCAGGAACAAGCTTGAGTCTCTCACTATTGCATATCTGAATCATGAATGAAGATTTGATCAATTTTGGTCCCATTTTTATCATCCTCCCATTTTTATCAATGAAGAGTTACACTGCGTTGTGTGCTCTCAGGCTACTGAAACTATTGACCATCTGTTTTGTGAGTATCCCGTTGCTCGCAGTATATGGTATAGTCCTCCCTTTTCTATCTCTTCTGCCAGTTTGCCATGGAAGGAATGGTTATCGGAGCGAGCCAATTCTTTGACTTCACCTCTCTTTGACAAGATGCTCATTCTTCTATGGAGTCTATGGAACAACAGGAATGATACTCTGTGGAGGAACCGGACCCAATCTAGTTCAGGTCTAGTGGCATCTGCTCTTGCATGGTACGAGGAGTACCTTCAGGCTAATCTGACCGTGAGTCCGGTTCGAGGTAGACAGAAGGTCCGACATCAGTGGGATCCTCCTGGGGGGACTATCTTGAAAATGAACGTCGACGGAGCCTTTTTACCCAATGTTCCATACGGGGGTACGGGAGGAGTTCTCCGGGATGCACAAGGGCATTTCCTGGCTGCTTTTGCGCATAGGGTGGAATTTGTCAGTTCAGCTCTGCAGTCCGAGCTGGTGGCCCTCAAGCATGGTTTGCAGCTTTTACATTCCATGGGTGTCACTAGTGCTGTGGTTGAGAGTGACTGCCAAGTAGCAGTGGGCGCTATTCATAGTGAAGTGGCTGATTTATCCCCACTCCGTGTTCTCGTTGCAGAAGTGAAAGACTTGTTAAATGTCCACGCAGGTATCAGCCTTAGGTTTGTATCTCGGCAGGCCAATACAGTAGCTCATAGGTTAGCTAGTTATGGTTTTGAGTCCAATGTAAACCATGAATGGTTTGTTAATGCTCCAGCCTTCTTACTGGATGCCCTCATGTACGATTTGAATCGTATTTGTGAAGGAATTATGTCCTAAAACAATCATTTTGATGTAATTATTATTGTAATTATTATTAATCAAAAGGGCAAGTTTATTGTTCATTGCTTATATTTAATATTTGATTGAACAATGTCCAAGGAATATGAGTTAAAGAGAAAGTAATCTAAAGAGTTAGATGTGTGAGACCTTTACTCTTTCACACTCTTATCCTAAAAGGTTCCTAGTCATAGGATTATCACTTGGACATTGATAATCCGGAAAGACTAGCACATACTATGTATGCTCAATATGGAGGATGATATGTCTCTTGTCATTTGTGTAGAGACACTAATACAAGTATGTGGGTGCTCTTAACTTAAAAAGTACACTGAACGCGATCATTAGAGTTCTTGTATGGAGTCTTACTTACATGTCAAACTTGAACTCTAAATTGCAATAATACAAATTAGTCCTTTGACCTGAGACACCATAGTTGTCTTATGAGTGAATGGATTATCTCTTGATGATGCAATAACATTGTGTCCCTTAATGGATATAATAGATGCATTCATTGGTATAATCAATTCGGTCATGGAGACATGTGAGTGTACAATAAGGAATCTCTATCCTTAAGTAAATAAGGTGTATGTTCAAAGATGTGATTCAATGAGTCTTTGGCCAAAGCATTGAATGAGATTAAAAAGGAGTTTTTAATCACATTCTAAGAATCACATAAGAATGAAAATCACATTAGGGGATTGACATATCAATTCCATACCCCGATGATGTGATTTAGAACATAGTGTTAGAGAAGGACCGTATTGTATTGTAATTCCAATTGAATAGGTTCTTTGTCATTCTACATTAACTAGGGTAGTCATGATATGTTGCAAGACGTCACTCATGACTTGTGAAGTCCCCGAGGATTAATAAACATTTATAATCCTAATAACAAGGGAGAATCAAAAATGGAGTTTTTGATTCGTAAACAAAATAGAATGGTTTCTATAAACTTCACTGCCTTGTTAATTAGAACCTAAGAGATCGCACACCATATAAGTGGATCCTTGAGATTGTATATGAAGAAGTTTAAACAAGAGTTGGTTATGACCAAATAATTAATTAGATTTATTATTTGGACATAATTAGGTTTTTCGGGTAAAACCGAACCTATTGGGCCTAAACGATTGTCGGGCTTTTCGTGTGGACTTGGGCTTCACTAAATGAGATTTAAATGAAAGCCCAAGACACATTTTTAGTGCCCAATAACAAGTATGGACCAGCCAAAATATTGGCTTTATGAAAGTCAATATTTTCTTTTAGTAATTGGAGTTATTTCCTATTATATAAAAGTGAAAGCATGGACAAAGAGTATAAGTGTGTCTCCACACTATTTTTTTTGAGAGAGAGAGAGAGAAAGAGTTCTCTCTTGGTCCATTTTTCAGAAATTAAAGGAAAGAAGAACACTTGCATAATTTCTTCTTTTCTTTCATCTTTCTTCATCTCTTGATTCACTTGGTGAAGATCCTTAGAGGCCATATATTTTTGTGGCTTTACTTGTTACATCAAGGAGGAGATTACAAGCACAAGGAGTACAAGAAGGAGTTCTTAATTCAAGGTGCTTCAAGGTGGAGGAAACACACACAAGGAGAGATCAAGGAGAGGAACTTTGGTGGTTCACTTGGATCGGATTAAAATCACGCTCCAAGGGTGAGTAGAACATAAACTCCCTCTTTGTTCTTCCTTACTATGCATGCTATGTTTATATACATATCACAATAAGCCAAGATCATGGGTTAAAGGAATGGATTATATGTTTAGTTAGTAGTTTAATGGTTAAACTAATTCCGCACTAATTAAAAAGTTTTGAAATCCATCCATTCCTTCAATTGGTATCAGAGCCATTGGCTTAATTTTGATATGTTATAAACATGGCTAAGTATGTTGGTTGATGTGATTTTCTTAAGCTTAGAGTAATATGTAATTTAGATCATAAAATTTGCTTTATCATAAAAGTTATGAAGCATGTGATGTAAGGTAGATTTTATGATAGCTAGAAAAAGTTTTCTGGAAATTACATGTAAGAAGTGGTTTAAGTTTTATGAAACTTTGATGCATATGAGATATGTATTAAGGGATTCTATATGTTTCTTAATTAAGGTGTTAATCTTAGAAACATATTAGATTATATATGCCTTAGGGTATGCATGATTTTTGGCTTCAAAGATGAAGTAAACAAATGTTCAATGGAAGAACACTAAACTGGAATTTTATTTCCAGCTTTGGAACATGTCTAAACTAGTTATGAACTAGCTAATTTTTCATGGTGTTTGCTTTCACTTTTGATCCATAAATTCATGAATTGAAATATACCTAATAGTTAATGATGATATAAAATCATTTCCATGTTTCCCTCACCAAATAGTTGGTAGAGTTAGTCATCTTTACTATTAGTTTCTCTAAATTACTCACCAAAAGTTGGAATGAGATAAAAGACATGTCTCCCTAAATTATGAGATAAAAGACATGTCTCCCTAAATCACTCACCAAAAGTTGGTGAATCATGATGTAAAACATCATCCCCTAAATCACTCACCAAAAGTTGGTGATGCATGATGTAAAACATCATTCCCTAAATCACTCATCAAAAGTGATGTGAGACATCATCCCCTAAATTACTCACCAAAAGTTAGTGTTGCATGATGTAAGACATCATCCCCTAAATCACTCAATTAATTTACTTGCATTAAATTAAAGTAATTTAGTGGTTAATTTATTTTGAATAAGTTAATTATGCTTGTTTAATTAACCTTATTAATCTTGGTTAATTAAAGGATGATTATGGACTATGGCCTAATATAATTGAGCATGAGATTGGCCGACTATTCATTTTGAATGAATGTGGTTATGTAATTAAAGTAGTTAATTCATTTGGGCTATGTAATTAAAGTAGTTAATTCATTTGGTTGTGTAACTAAGTAGCTTATTTAATTTATTCAAGTTTGATTAAATTAAATGGGAGCTTGTATGCCCCTCATCCACTCTTGTAATCGAAGATGGAGGCACATGAGGATGATCCAAAGAAGAAGTTTGAAGTCATCAAGCCTTGAAAGGAGTTCAAGTGCAAAGTGTAATAGCTTAGCTTAGTAATTTAATTCTCGTAATCGTTACGCGTAATTAAAATCAACCACCCAAACATAACCTTGATCCAACATATTGGCTCATGTTGGATCAAACAACAAGTCCATAATCATCCTATGTGACCTATTATAATTGCATGTTCATTGCACTTGATCAAGTAATTTTATATTTCCCATGATTCCATTTGAAAAATGTTTTTGATGAAATCAAATTGTTTTCTGAAAACAATTAGTGGGAGTATTTTATTATAGATCAAGTATAATGAATGTGTGATTGCATTAGGATCAAAGCAAATGCAATGTGATTGTTATTAATGAGATTATTAAAGATGAGACCTTAAAATTCCCTCAAAGTGATATTAAGTTGAAAAACGAAGAAGTCATTATGAATGCTTCTTTGTGGCCTTCCAACATTGTAATCTCCTAGTAGATGTTCTTGCATGTGAATATCATTCCGAACGGAGGTATTTCTTGCTAGGAGCATTAAATAGAGGTTATTCAACATTTGATGTTGTAAGGTAGGGACAAATCTTGGTCAATATTCTATTATGATGAGATTTAATTTTTGATCTCTATACTTACATGAGATGTTGGGTATAGCTTAACTAGAGTAATTTATCAATATCCTATTATGGTGAGACTTAATTACTTTAGAGGCCAAAGTTATGGATATTCACATTTGATGTGATTGGATAAGAGTATCCTCTCATGGAAATTAAGTTGACTTATAGTTCTATTATGATGCGGTTGGCTTAATGAAAATGAGTCTTCCATACTCACTAAGAGTTTTAATTTATACTCTCGAATTCCTTTGAGGGATTTGGAATTTGTTAAAATAGTGAGAGGGTGCCATTTGATTCTTAAGACCCGAGTCATTTGGTTTTAAAATCAATCTCACTTCTTTTATTTTATGTTATGTAGACTGCAATATGTCAGGACATCCTATCACCAAAATTCTCAATGAAAATCGTCTTGAGGGCCCAAACTTCAATGACTGGCTCCGCAATTTGAAAATTGTATTGACATTCGATAAGATCGCTTATGTCTTACAAAATGCACCTCCTCACATTCCATTGGCTCAAGATGCAACCGATGAGCAACATGTTGCTTATCAAAAGCATAAGGATGATGACACCCAAGCTAAATGTGTTATGCTTGCATCCATGAACTCACAACTTCAGAAGCAACATGAGAATATGGATAGCGCCAGTTCTATATTACTTCATCTCACTGAATTGTTTGGTGAGAGAAATAGAAATGTGCGCTTCACAGTAGTCAATGAGCTTGTTAAGACAAAGCATGTGAGGGGTGCACCTGTTCATCAACATGGTCTAAAAATGATAGGCCTTATTGAGCAAATTCAAGACCTTGGATTTGCACTTGATGCGGAGCTAGCTCAAGATCTTCTTCTTTCCTCCCTAGATGATTCATTTTCTCAGTTCATAATGAACTATAATATGCAACAAATGGATCATACTCTTTCTGATCTTCTCAATATGCTGGTAACAGCTGAGAAGCAAATTAAGAAAGAGAGTGGGAGTGCGGCTATTATCGCTTCTTCTTCATCCAGTAAGTCCAAATGTAAAGGCAAAGGGAAGAAGAAACAAGTGATAAAGCCTAAGGGAGTAGTGCAAAAGAAGAAGAAGAAGGAACAAAAGGAACCAAAAGGTATTTGTTTCTTTTGCAACAAAGATGGGCACTGGAAGAGGAATTGCAAAGCTTATCTTGCATCCTTGAAGAACAAGTCTTCAACAGAAGGTATGATCAATGTGATTGAATCAATATTTACAGTTAATAATACTTCCACTTGGATAATTGATTCAGGTGCATCCCACCATGTTTGCACTTCGTTGCAGGACCTAGTGGGAGTAAGGAAGCTTAAAGCTGGAGAAATTTCCCTACGTGTAGGAAATGGCACAAGAGTTGATGCCAAAGCCGTGGGGACTTATATTTTGAAGTTACCATCAGGAGATACATTGGAGTTAAATAATTGTCTTTATCTTCCTATATGTATAAAGAACCTTATCTCTATCTCCATGCTTTTGAAGGATGGTTATAGAGTAGTTTTTGATAAACTAAGTGGTTTTGTATCTATTAATGAACGCATGATATGTCATGCTAATATTATTGATGGTCTCTTTCATCTAGCTTTAGATGGTAGTATTAACTGTATGAAGGAAAATGCTTTGGGATCTAAGAGAACTCGAGAAACGGTTAACCCCATTAAGATGTGGCACCTTAAACTTGGTCATATTATCCAAGATAGAATTCACAAATGATCCAAAAATGGATACTTAGAGTCATTAGGATCTGATCCTATGCCTACTTGTGAGTCTTGTCTAAAAGGAAAAATGACCAAGTCACATTATGGTGGACAAAGAACAAGAGTTAAAGAACTCTTAGGCCTAATACATACCGATGTATGTGGTCCCATGTCCACTATTAGTAAAGGAGGATTCTCATACTTCATAACCTTTACCGATGACTACTCTCGGTTTGGTTATATATACCTTATGAAGCACAAATCTGAAGCCTTTGAAAAGTTCAAAGAATTTAAGAATGAAGTTGAGAAACAAACCGACAGAAGTATTAAGGCTCTAAGATCTGATCGAGGAGGCGAATACTTAAGCAATGAGTTTATTGATTATCTCAAACAAGAAGGCATTGTTTCTTCACTAGCTCCTCCTGGAACACCGCAACTCAATGGTGTCTCTGAAAGGAGAAATCGAACTTTGTTGGACATGGTTCGTTCCATGATGAGCTATACTGATTTACCTATATCCTTTTGGGGATATGCACTTCAAACAGCAATTTATTTGTTGAATAGAGTGCCTTCCAAATCCGTCCCTCTTACACCATATGAGATGTGGCATGGGAAGAAACCAAGTCTCAATCATATTAAGATTTGGGGTTGTCCAGCTTATGTCAAAAGACTAGAAGCAGGCAAGCTTGAAGCTAGATCAAGCAAGTGTTTATTTGTGGATATCCTAAAGATAGTTTAGGATATTATTTCTATCAACCTGAAGAACAAAAGGTGTTTGTTAGCAGGAATGCCACTTTCCTTGAAAGGGACTATGTCCTTGATGGAAATGTTGAGCAAATGGTAGAACTCAAGGAAGTGTCCAACAAGCCACAAACTAACACTTCATTTCCCGTTGAACAACTTCCTGAACCAACTATAACACAAACTCCAAGAATATCTAGTAGGATCCGAATACCTCTCAAGAGGTATGGTTTGTGTCATGAAAGCCTTGGGGAGTTAAATCTCCTTGGTGACAATGAAAACCTGCATGATCCTTCTAGTTATAATGAAGCAATGTCAAACGTTGACTCAAAGAAATGGCAAGAAGCCATGGAATCCGAGATTGACTCTATGCATACCAATCAAGTCTGGACTCTCGTTGACCCTCCACCTGGTATTAGACCAATTGGAAACAAATGGGTCTTCAAAAAAAAAAAAAAAAAAAGTTAGGCTCAGATGGTAAAATAGAAACCTACAAAGCTAGGTTGGTGGCAAAGGGCTATAAGCAAAGAGAGGGCATTGACTATGAAGATGTGTTCTCTCCTATTGCCATGGTTAAATCTATTCGGATATAAGCAAGCTTCAAGGAGTTGGAACATCCGTTTTGATGATACAGTCAAGTCTTTTGGTTTCACACAAAACATGGATGAACCTTGTGTTTACAAGAAGGTCAGTGGGAGTGCTGTTGTGTTCCTTGTACTTTATGTAAATGACATCCTACTCTTTGGGAATGATGTAGGAATGTTATCTTCAATTAAAGTTTGGTTGTCCAAGACCTTCCTTATGAAGGATCTTGGAGAAGCTGCCTATGTATTAGGAATAAAGATCTATAGAGATAGATCAAAAAGATTAATTGGATTATCTCAATCCTTGTACATAGACAAAGTGCTGAATAGATTTCACATGGAACAATCTAGGAAGGGTTTTCTGCCTGTCAGACATGGCATTCACCTTTCTAAGAAAATGTGCCCACAAACGATTGAGGAAGTGCAAAAGATGAGCAAGATCCCATATGCATCTGCAATAGGGAGCCTCATGTATGCGATGCTATGCACAAGACCTGATATCAGTTATGGCGTAAGCATAACTAGTCGATATCAGTCCAATCCAGGTTTAGAACACTGGAATGCTGTTAAGAATATCCTTAAGTACTTGAGAAGGACTAAAGATTTATTCCTCGTTTATGGAGGTGGTGATTTGCAATCAGAGTTGCAAGTGGAAGCATACACAGACTCAGATTTTCAATCTGATGTGAATGACAGAAAATCCACATCAGGGTTTGTCTTCACCTTGAATGGAGGTGCAGTAAATTGGAGAAGCTGCAAACAAAGCGTTACTGCAGATTCCACTACTGAGGCAGAATACATTGCAGCTGCAGAGGCTGCAAAGGAAGCAGTTTGGATGAAAAAGTTCATCAATGAACTTGATGTGGTTCCTACCATTGAGTCACCGATTCCACTTTACTGTGACAACAATGGGGCAATTGCTCAAGCCAAGGAACCAAGGTCTCATCAAAAATCCAAACACATCGAAAGACGTTTCCATATCATAAGGGAGATTGTTAATCGTGGAGACGTTAACATTCTCAAAGTAGCATCTGTTGATAACATATCGGATCCATTCACTAAGCCTTTATCACAAGCAAAGCTAGAACAACATCTTGAGAAGATGGGTGTACGTTTCATGGGTGATTGGGTTTAGTACAAGTGGGAGATTGAAGGAATTATGTCCTAAAACAATCATTTTGATGTAATTATTATTGTAATTATTATTAATCAAAAGGGCAAGTTTATTGTTCATTGCTTATATTTAATATTTGATTGAACAATGTCCAAGGAATATGAGTTAAAGAGAAAGTAATCTAAAGAGTTAGATGTGTGAGACCTTTACTCTTTCACACTCTTATCCTAAAAGGTTCCTAGTCATAGGATTATCACTTGGACATTGATAATCCGGAAAGACTAGCACATACTATGTATGCTCAATATGGAGGATGATATGTCTCTTGTCATTTGTGTAGAGACACTAATACAAGTATGTGGGTGCTCTTAACTTAAAAAGTACACTGAACGCGATCATTAGAGTTCTTGTATGGAGTCTTACTTACATGTCAAACTTGAACTCTAAATTGCAATAATACAAATTAGTCCTTTGACCTGAGACACCATAGTTGTCTTATGAGTGAATGGATTATCTCTTGATGATGCAATAACATTGTGTCCCTTAATGGATATAATAGATGCATTCATTGGTATAATCAATTCGGTCATGGAGACATGTGAGTGTACAATAAGGAATCTCTATCCTTAAGTAAATAAGGTGTATGTTCAAAGATGTGATTCAATGAGTCTTTGGCCAAAGCATTGAATGAGATTAAAAAGGAGTTTTTAATCACATTCTAAGAATCACATAAGAATGAAAATCACATTAGGGGATTGACATATCAATTCCATACCCCGATGATGTGATTTAGAACATAGTGTTAGAGAAGGACCGTATTGTATTGTAATTCCAATTGAATAGGTTCTTTGTCATTCTACATTAACTAGGGTAGTCATGATATGTTGCAAGACGTCACTCATGACTTGTGAAGTCCCCGAGGATTAATAAACATTTATAATCCTAATAACAAGGGAGAATCAAAAATGGAGTTTTTGATTCGTAAACAAAATAAAATGGTTTCTATAAACTTCACTGCCTTGTTAATTAGAACCTAAGAGATCGCACACCATATAAGTGGATCCTTGAGATTGTATATGAAGAAGATTAAACAAGAGTTGGTTATGACCAAATAATTAATTAGATTTATTATTTGGACATAATTAGGTTTTTCGGGTAAAACCGAACCTATTGGGCCTAAACGATTGTCGGGCTTTTCGTGTGGACTTGGGCTTCACTAAATGAGATTTAAATGAAAGCCCAAGACACATTTTTAGTGCCCAATAACAAGTATGGACCAGCCAAAATATTGGCTTTATGAAAGTCAATATTTTCTTTTAGTAATTGGAGTTATTTCCTATTATATAAAAGTGAAAGCATGGACAAAGAGTATAAGTGTGTCTCCACACTATTTTTTTTGAGAGAGAGAGAGAGAAAGAGTTCTCTCTTGGTCCATTTTTCAGAAATTAAAGGAAAGAAGAACACTTGCATAATTTCTTCTTTTCTTTCATCTTTCTTCATCTCTTGATTCACTTGGTGAAGATCCTTAGAGGCCATATATTTTTGTGGCTTTACTTGTTACATCAAGGAGGAGATTACAAGCACAAGGAGTACAAGAAGGAGTTCTTAATTCAAGGTGCTTCAAGGTGGAGGAAACACACACAAGGAGAGATCAAGGAGAGGAACTTTGGTGGTTCACTTGGATCGGATTAAAATCACGCTCCAAGGGTGAGTAGAACATAAACTCCCTTTTTGTTCTTCCTTACTATGCATGCTATGTTTATATACATATCACAATAAGCCAAGATCATGGGTTAAAGGAATGGATTATATGTTTAGTTAGTAGTTTAATGGTTAAACTAATTCCGCACTAATTAAAAAGTTTTGAAATCCATCCATTCCTTCAATTTGTTTGAGCCCAAAAGTAATTTTGGCAATATCCTTTAGTGGATCTAGCACAGCGGGCCGATACCTGCGGCCCAAAAATAAGCCTACTGGGATTTGGGTTACAGCTTCGCCCATTCCGGAATCCATGAGGAAAACGAAACCTTATTGGAATCAAGTAGCAGGGATTGACTAGGAAACTTCAATCAATAGTCCTTCTACAACAAGGAGCAGTCAAAACCCTAGGTATATATACCAGGTTTCAAGGAAGAATTAAGGACCCTCTATCATATCAATCAATCCTAGCGATTACAAAGCCTCCCCGGAGCAAACCTTCAACCTTGTTGAAACCCGGTGACCGCCCGCCAGTCCTAGTCTCTCCAAGAGCCGACTGTCAGCATCACCAGACCAACCCGGCGACCGTACTTCCAGTCCCAGTCTCCCAGCGAGCCGACTGCGAGCGCAACCGCCACCGTTACTGTCAGCGAAGCAAGGGTAACGCCCTCGCAACCCAGCGAAGCTAAAGTCATGCTTTAGCGCAACCCGTGCTTTCTCCAAACTTCCCAGTGATTGCTCTGCTTAGTCTACAATACTAAGTATCGATTCGGTGAACGCAAGAGATCACAACCAAAGTCCTTATCCGTAAGGCAAAAGTCCTTTTCCGGAAGGTGAAAAGAACCTTGTGACAAGGTTGGTGCTCTCCTCGTCCACAACGTTTGATTCAGAAGTCAGGTCAAGGGACATCCCGATGACTGCACCCCACGGTGCTGGCACGCCTGCGCACGCTCAAAAGAGACTGTTTACAACCAGACTGATTTTGGAGCCAAACAACTACTACAAGCAGGGGCGGAACCAGGATTTGACATCAGGGGGGGGGGTCCAGACATATATAGTATATAATATTAAAATATTGCAAAAAATTAATGTTTTGTATATTTCCCTTATAGAAGATGTTCATCTTCAAATCAAGCAATTACATTATCAAAACTCTAATGTTTTACAAAAATCAAAGCAATTACAAATATAATTACACTGCTTCTCGTGAAGAGCAGCCAATTGATTCGTTAATTGATTATAAATGGGGAAAAGGATGAAGAATAAAACAGATAGAGAGACCAATATTGATTCTTATCCAATTCTTTATTTGAAGTCTATTATCCATCAGCATTCTCAATTTATGGACAAGCTAGTTGATCTCATCCCTGCTCAGTTCTATTTATCCAATGACTACCGGAATAAGGCATGGTTTCAAGGCCTCATTAACCTGCAAAAGTTTTAGGTAAGAAAGAAATAAAGAAAGACATTAAGAAAACTCGCAGAGATCGATTCAAAACTCAAACATCAAAGACCCAGTTATAATCTTTCATGTGGGAATTGTTTTTTTTTTTTTTTCTAATATATATTTTGATCTGGGTATCAAGGTTGCAGACTTGCAGAGAGCTAGATTGCTATAACAACTCCATCTATTCATTTTCTAAATTAATTTGGTATTTTGTTTAATCGTGACTTTTATTTAATATAAATTTTCTTAATTCTTAAAAAAAACATGAAATTTATTTTATATCCAACAAGGAAATCCATGTCAACATTTAAATTGATGATATGGCATGTGCCATGTCATTTGGTAAGTAATTTTGGTACAAAGTTTTGGGATCCCTAGTACTACTCAAAAAGAGATAGTGTGGATTACAAATTAGGGAGTGTAAATTTCAATTTTTTTTTTTAAAAAAATTATTTGTTTTTATTTTTTATTATGAACTAGAAGTCCTGAATTCGGCCTAAACAGAGGGCACATTTTTGCATAAAAAAGAAAAAGAAAGAAAGAAAACGTAGTTATCGAGACCAAATAGCAAAAGGCCAATTCACCCAATTGAGTTGAGTTGAGGGTCGCCTAACGCAATGGACAATCTCAATTGTAGCTACGTGGCAAACTCTTTCATTAAGCCAAAATAATGTCCAACACTTGGCCAACCACACAAAATGTGATGCCACATGCCATGAAGTTGAACGCAGCAGCAACAGATTAAGCTCTCTCTCTCTCTCTCTCTTTGCTTTTCTTCTGTCTGTCACTCTCTGTCCCACTCATCAACCAAGTCGGCCAACCCCAACAAAGTTTCTGCTACTTTCTGAACTTGTGTCTTCAAGTGTATAGAGATAGGCAGAGAGACCCACAACCTCTCAACAACAAGTTCAACACAAAATGCTCTCCAAGTTGTGTGCATCATCACCCAGTTCCCGATTTTGTGGGCATGGGAATGGGAATGGGAATCATCCTCTATGTCGTTTTGGGTATGCTTCAAGGAAATCTTCAGAGTATTATGACAAGCCTCGGTTCAGGATTGTGGGGCAATCTCTGGGGGATAGGTGGAAGCTCAACGACGTTGATGCCAGTCAGTTTTCCTTCCTCTTCTTTTTTTAACTAGTGAAGCTGAGTTTTTGTTACATCTTAATAAATCGTATTCCTAGAAGATTGTGGGCTTCACTCAACTTTCCTATTGTTTGTATTGTTATGGCAATCATAAATCTAGAAACAAACCGTAGCATTCCCATGCATTATTTTCTTACATCAATACCATAAGTGTTTAGATTCCTGTTGAGAATGATTAGTGAAAGTTTATTAATAGGACTTTTACCTTTTGATAGCAGATTGCGCAACCATTTTTGGTGGATCTGTTGAGTGTCTGTGGTCAGTTAACTACACCTTTCATTTCATGCATTAGAAGAAAACTTGATGCATTCCTAGTTCCTTTATGGATAGAATTTACAGTGGTTCTCTTTTGTATTTTTAGCACCACATCGAGCATGTCTCTTAGGGGACATGATTCGGGTAATTTGAATGGTAATTCCTCGGCCGTTGATCTTTGAGGCATAGGTTCCATGAACCTTCTGGATTCATATAATATAGTTCTCAACTGTATACTTTCATTCCTTGTTGTTCTATTTTGGAAAACATAGTGCAAAATACATAAGACTGTTGATTCCTGTTAAAATAGTTTAGAAATGCAACTGTAAATATAAAACAGATACAATCTATATGTCTGGATTGAGGAAAATGGAAGTATGAGGAACACGGTGCACCGCTTCTCTCTCCCATTCTTTTTGGCTAATCAGAATGAATTACTAATTTGCTCATAAGCTCCAAAGCATCATGAAACAACTGTCAAAACACAGTTGCATTTTTTTTTTCCCTGAACTCTTGTTTCATGATAGATGCGGTGCAAGAAAAGTTGAATTCATGGCTACTGAAGACCCAAAGCTTTTTAAATGAAGTTACTTCTCCACTAGTAAGAACTAGTCAGACTGGAAAACCTGTCACCAGAGATGCTTTTGAGACACAAGATATGGATGACATATTTATGGCTGAACAAACTATTAATAGCAGAACACCAAATGGAATTCTCTCTTTGGCTGCTATTGTATCTGTAGAGCAGTTTAGCAGGTGAGATTATTTTTCAGTCAAGTATTTTGACTTGAAAATTTTGCATCTTTTTCTCCTGTGTGACTTGGGTGTTCTTCAACGGCAATATGTTCATTCTGTTGGTTGGATTGTTTTAAAATTATGATTGTCTGTTTCTCTTTTGGTTAAAAGAAATGCTGTTTATTGCAAGATTGGAATAGAAATTACAAATGGAAGAAGAGAGATTTCTCAATTTTTTTTAAATTTTTTTTTTTATCAGAAGAATAAAAACTCCTACTCAAATGTACTGACAAACCAGCAACCTGGAATTAACAGCAATGCCATAAATGATGATATTTTAATATGCAAGGCTTGTGGATGTTGCTTCCTTTAGAGCATCTATTATTATGCAAGAGCTTCCGTTGTTTCATATACCTAGTACATTTTATAACATTATCATTTGGCTTTTTACAGGATGAATGGATTGACGGGGCGGAAAATGCAGAAAATATTCAAAGCGCTTGTTCCTGAATCTACATATAATGATGCTCGTAATTTGGTTGAATATTGCTGCTTTAGGTTTTTGTCAAGGGATGCTTCTGATATTCATCCTTCCCTGAAGGTTAATAGTACTTGGTGCAAGTTCAACTTATACCTGATTTGTGCACTAAATAAGAATTTATTTGTCCATGTCCCTTTGTTGAGCATTTCATATGAGATGTGGATTTTTCTATATTTGAGCAAACACGATAACCTGTTCACCTTCTATATTTTGATTCATTCTGTTTTACAGTGAAGTGGATGATTGGTGTTTTCTGAAATGATATTCTTGGAATTTTATTCTGTAAATATTACTTGCTTTCCTTTGCTTTATGTTCTCTGTTTCCTTGTCTCAAATTTTTAGCAATTGTGTAGGTAATATCCTTCATAGTGAAGTCTCTGAAACTTTCTTCCCCGAGTCTTTTTTCTTTTTCTTTTGTGTGTGTCTTTGACCTATAAACCTGATGTAGTCCTTGGAGTTTCTGAAATTTGTCAGTGAGCTGATGTTGTAGTTGAACAGAAATATTTTTTATTTTATTTTTTCTTTACTTATATTCTGGTCAGGAACTTAGTACAACTAGTAATTTACTGTTGTTTCTGGAAAATGTTGGAACATTAACAGGAACCTGCATTCCAAAGACTGATATTCATAACAATGCTTGCATGGGAGAATCCTTATCAAGAACATCTTGCCAGTGGTTCGGAGAAAGCTTCTTTTCAGGTTCATTTATTCAAATATTTAATTATTTATATCAACCTTTAGAAAATAGCAAATCTTCTTTATCTTATAGCAGCTCTCTTATAATTAGTTGTATTTTACTTTGTTTAAAACTTCATGGTAATGTGATTATGAACATAGAGACCTGATTATGTGCCTTTGGTACCGATATTTTGCATATATGAATGGTTAGCATGACCTGTTTAGAATACAGATGATATGAGTGATATAATGCTTTATGGCAAACAATCTTGATTATTGATATTTTATTTTGAAATTTTGCACTTCGCGAGGAGGTCCATCAATTTCTTCTACATGGGATCTAGATCCCAAAAGTTCTTGACAAAGATTTCACATTATTGTCCTCTCTCTTTCTCATTTGGGTTTCTGAACCAGAAGTGCACAAATTTAAGTTACAAGGCACATTGAATCTAACAGTTTTCCTATGAAGAGAAGGACATGAAATTGTCTCAACGGTGAACCAATATTTTTTGCATATATGATTTGTTAGTTTGTCCTATTTAGATACAGATGATATGAATGATATAATGCACTATGAGATAGTTAGGATAGGTCATGACTTTACATTGGGATTTCTCAGAGGTGAACGGATATTTTCTCCATATATGATTTGTTAGTAGGTCATATTTACAATACAGATGAATGATATAATGCTCTATGAGATAGTTAGGATAGGTCACGACTTTACATGGAACTCATCAATGGTGAACACTATTGATTAATTGATTTTCTTCTGAGATTTTGCACTTTGCGATGAGGCAGTATACACGCTGAGTAAAGTACTGAGAGAATTTCCAATGTTTATTAATCTACCACATAACTTTTTTCAAGGTTAATCTCGAGTCATCATAATCTGGAACACTGTTAGCGGGTTTTGAGCTCAACCAATTTTTCAGTTATTATTAATAGGAGGCTAGTCAAGTAGTCAGGAAAAATCTGGATGGCTGGAGCCAGAGTTGCGGTTCTAGAGGTGGTAGAATCGGTTTCATTTAGTCACTCTTAAGTAGTATTCATGCTTATTTCTTGTCTATGTTTAGACTAACAACTACAGTGGCCAAAACCCTGTAGAAGCTGACTAGGGATTAGGGGGAGGGAGAGGGGGGTGAAAAGAGAAACAAAAAGAGAATTACCAAGAAGGCTTTTTGTATGAATGAGAGTTGAGATTTCCCCCAGTAGGATTCACACCGTGTTCTGTTATTCAAAGTTCTTGGTTTGAAGATTAGTGGGGTGGGATTCCAGTATTTGACATGTCTTTGGTATTGTAGTCCTGAGAAATTCATGTCCCAGGTATATCCTTCTCTCATCCAAGCATTAAAGTACAATTAGATAGTGGGAAGATTTTTGGCTGATGAGATAGCTTCCTTTGAATATTTATTTCCTCATTTATATCAGGTGTCCAAAAACCAGTTTACTGTGATCTCTTCTGTTGCTTTTTCATTCCCATCTAATTGGCATTTACATGTAGCTTGAATAACAAAAAACGGCAGAGTTTATTCATCTTTTATCCCATATCAATAGTTTCTTGCCGTCCTAGTAGATTGCATTGGCAGTGAAAATATAGGGGGTCATTACTTAGGAAAGCAGGATATTTGCGTCAAGAAATATTTGAAATTTCCATCACATGATGGTATGGTATCCACGTATCTGTGTTGCATCTTGGACTTGGAGTGCCTTTGTATTCTCTCATGTCATAGTGTACCTACTGACTTTGCCGAACTTTTTCTTGTATGAAAACATTGTAGGAAAACATTTTGTTCCTTTTTCTACACATTATATTGTAATTTTTAAAGTGGTCTGTTAACTCTATTCATTGCTGGCATTGCAGAGAAAACTTGTCAGGGAAGAGGCTTTTGTACGTTTGGCTCCTGCAATTTCTGGTGTGGCTGATAGGTCCACAGTGCATAATCTATTTAAGGCTCTAGCTGGTGATGAACAAGGCATCTCTTTGAGCTTGTGGTTGACTTATGTTGATGAACTTCTCAAGTGAGTTCATTGTTTGCTATTTTAGGAACTTTGCTTTTTTATACAGTTTTGGTACTTGAAATAATTGCGTGCTAATCATTCAATATGTTTTTGGTGCGGGCTAGGCTGCAACTTTTTACTGCACACAACATTTTACAGATTGTGGGAGTAGTGTGAGAGTTTATTGTTCTTTTCTCTATGTTTGCTCTTATGGCACTTCATGAGGTCTTGTCTCTTTTTATTTGTTCTATACCAGTGGATATACGAGCCGGTGATATTATGAACTTTCTTAGCTATGTTAAATGGAACCAGTTAGTTGTGAAATAGTTCAAGTATTGAATGAAACTACTAAGAGCTGAAGGAAGTTTGATGTCAAATTGCATTGCTTACCTGTCTAAGATAGAAACAGAATTTGATGATTAGTTTATGGACACTATTATAGGATATTTGCATGCTTTCAATAAATGTTTTGTTATAGTATAGTGATTTGCAATTTGCATGCTTATGAATCAAGAAAAGTTTCTTCTGTAGAAAATAGAAATAGTAGGGAAAACAATCATTATACTATGTTCAATTGCCTGCATAGAGTTTTAGGTTTTACAGTTGTTTTTATACGTTCTAGGAAGCTCATGTCGTACTGGTGTCATGTAGGGTTCACGAAGGAAGAAAATTATATCAGATACGAGAATCCCCGAACCTTTCTGAGGAGAGAATCTTATGCATTGGTTCCAGCAGGAAACGTCCTGTCCTAAAATGGGAGAACAATATGGCCTGGCCTGGAAAAGTTACTCTAACTGATAAAGCTATTTATTTTGAGGTAGCTAAATTTCTCTGTTCAGCCATCAACAACTATATCTGTTAAGTGTTTTTATAAATTATTAAGGGCTTTTTATTAGGAATAGGCAGTATGGTGCATTCTGAAATTTTATTTTTGATTAATTTGATCACTTTTCTTGATTGGTGATTGTCAACCTTTGAATTTCTTTCTATGAGTGTCCTTATTTCATTGTTGGAGCATTTTTCATGTCAAATCATTCATATGTTTCTCTATTGCAGGCAGCTGGCTTATTTGGACAGAATGATTCTATGAAGTTGGATTTGACAAGACCTGGATTGCGAGTAGAAAAAGCAAAAGTTGGACCTTTTGGTTCTGTTCTCTTTGATTCTGCGGTCTGTATATCTTATGGTCCCGAGTGAGTAAGCTTCTTCGGACTCGTATAATTATATAAACCTATCTTATTCATTTCTGTTTCCAACTATTCTATGGTGTGACTTGTTAGGTTGAGATGAAAAGCTAATTGTTATGTTGCAAATAAGTCGGAAGGATGTTACTCAGTCCCTCCAAACCCCCAGAAAAGAAAAGAAAAGAAAAAAAGAAGCACCATCAACAAAAAGAGAAAACTAGGGATCTTAAACTAATTCACTTATGTGTCATCAAACTGTGAGTCAGATCTCCTAAATAATTTTCCCCGACTCAGTCAGACACATTCAGGATTCAAGTAATTATGTATGCAGTAAGAGAATTGTCTCTCTAATTTCTTAACTGATGCTTTTTTCCTCACTCTAAATATGCACAAAGGGCTGTTTTCTAAACAATTTGATACAGGTCAAAAGACACGTGGTTGCTGGAATTCGTTGACTTGGGTGGAGAAATGAGGCGAGATGTCTGGCATGCGTTTATTAGTGAGATTATTGTGTTACACAAGTTTATCGGGGAGTATGGTCCAAAGGAAGATGATGAATCGTTATTTCATGTTTATGGTGCTCACAAAGGAAAGGAAAGAGCTATCACCAGTGCCATTAATAGTATAGCTAGACTACAGGCTCTTCAATTTATGAGGAAGTTGCTAGATGATCCGACCAAACTAGTTCAGTTCACATATCTACAATATGCACCATATGGTGATATTGTTTCTCAGGCTCTAGCTGTAAACTATTGGGGTGGACCACTGATATCTAAGTTTATAGAGGAACACAACCCACCAGCTCAAGGAGCAAGGCCTTCTAGTGAAATGATTGAAAGCAGTAATCATGTGTTTGACGTTGATGGCAGTGTCTACTTACACAAGTGGAAGACCTCTCCATCTTGGGCTTCAAGTGCTTCTGTGAGCTTTTGGAAGAATGCATCAATAAGGCAGGGGGTGGTATTAAGTAAAAATCTTCTTGTTGCTCATTCAGCTCTAGTGGAAAGAGCTGCAGGAACATGCAAACAAAAATCGCAGGCAGCTGAAAAAACTCAAGCGACAATTGATGCTGCAATGCTTAAAGGGATACCCAGTAACATTGATCTATTCAAGGTTGGTTCTGAGGTTTGTTCTCCACACAATAAGCATCATTTGGTCCGAAGTACTTGATCTTAGCATTTTGTTTTCTGTTTATATGTTCATGCTTCTATTTTCTGAAGTCTTCCAGCATATCATCTAAGGTTTCAGTTGACATTTCTTTTCGCTGTGAAATTCTTATGCTTCAACTATAATTTAAGAGTAAGATTAATAATGTATCCATTGTTTCCTCTTTGCAGGAACTTCTTCTTCCTCTGACCATAATTGCCACAAGATTTGAAAAACTTAGGCACTGGGAGGAGCCACACTTGACTATTTCTTTTCTTGCATTTTCATATACAATCATTTTCAGGTAGGTTTGTCGTTTTAGAATAGCTAATGTCTACGCTACCCCTAAAAACGCCACGGGATATATGTAGTGATAGTGCTTACCCCAGAGATACTAATCAAGTAATCATATACTCTTTACATGTTAAATGGTTTTCTTTTTATGAATCACTTGGTTCCTTGTGTCTATAATATTTTTTTGTTGTGATCTTTTAAGTTGGTCATTAAATTAGTTTCAGTTTTTCAATTCTTTGTTACTAAACCACTGCTCTTCAGAGGTGTCCAATCTGACCTCTCACAAATCTTGTCACTGATCCATTGCTTAAGTACAAGTATATTTAAGAAATCAATATATTGCATTCCTAAAATATGCTACAGTTGCAATCACTATTATATTCATATACTACTGATAAGAAACTTAAACACAATGTGCTGGTGCCTTATTTCCTTTTTGTAATTGCTACCATATCTTATTAAAAATGTTTTCGTAATGGCTACATAACTTATTGTAGTTTTGAAAAATCTACATGATTCTTAAAGTTGACAGTGAAACACATACATTGGCTGTAGAATATCTTCTGTAGAGTTTATGTCTCAAAGCTTTCTTGCCAACTATTTAGGGTCCTGTTGAGAGAAGTGAGAAAATAGAGAGAACGCTAAATATAGGTTTCCTGTAAACTGTTCAGGGTAGTTTTCAAAGTGCATCTATTGGCTTGGTCCAGTCACCATGATGAGGAAATAGAAATCCCAGATTACTCAAGAACCTATCCTGTATTGCAAATTGCTTCTGAGTTGGATGCTAAGACATAGTATTGTGTAGTATCTGTCATTTCAATTCCAAATGAAAGTGGACGTTCTTCATATAATCCGAAAATGTATATTATAAAACCTCTTTCCTATCTTTCTTCCTTCAGCTTAATCTATTGTGTAGTATCTGTCATAAATTCCTATTGTTTCCCTAACTTTTTCACATAGTGAGTGATTTCAGCTAATTCACTGAGATACTTTGTCAGGAATTTGCTGTCATATATATTCCCAACAGCATTGATAATATTGGCAACTGGTATGCTAACACTGAAGGGGCTAAAGGAACAAGGCCGTCTTGGGAGATCGTTTGGAATGATTACTCTCCGTGACCAGCCTCCTTCAAATACTATCGAAAAAATTATAGCTGTAAAAGATGGCATGCGTGATGTGGAAAATTATTTGCAGAGTCTGAATGTCACACTTCTGAAAATACATACAATTATCCTTTCTGGTCAGCCGCAGGTATGAATTCCTCATTTTATTTTGTGACTCTTAATATTTTGTTGTCACTTAAACTCTCTGGTGCATTGCTGCTGTCAGTGTGTCTTTTAGCAAAACTTATTCTATATTTTATATATATCTAGTATGTGTGTGTATATATATACAGAGGTAAAGACTTTTATACTCCACTTGAGCAGATGCCAATCCGATGAACATCTGCTTGATAGACCTTTCATAATTTGTCAATCCACCCATTCACTGTTTAGGCTTGGAAATTTGGCTCTCCGATATTGGAGCAAAACCCTAAACCCAAAGTGGTGATTATCCACCCTATGTAAATCAACAGTGCCATAACCAGAACAAAAGATATAGAAGATCAAAATGCGAAAAATCAAAACAGATTAACAGACTGCTCAAGCTGGTCGTATTCGTATGTACACACACAAACCATTCTGATTAACAGTTTTAAAGATGAATTGTAGATTCTACCATTCTCTAGGTGCTTTAGGAAGAATGCTTGGTAAAATCTGTGGTGATAGGCTATAAGGTAGTTTGATTTGACAGATACTCTAGGTTGTCTCCTTGACTCGTTACAAAATGAAAGAGAGAACATGGTTTTTTTTTTTCCTGAATTTTTTATTTTATATAATTCGGAGTGGTCCTTGTTAGTGCCATGGCTGATGTTCCTATAGTAAATATATGTTTCCTACAGTAAGTTGTCCTGTAAAATTGGTTTGTTTTGATTTTTAAAGAGTAAAAGTTAGTTTAGTGGTTTTAAGTTTGGCTGCCGGTAACATATCATATTGATTTGGACTTTTATCAGATTACGACTGAGGTTGCACTGGTGCTGTTAACTTCTGCAACAGTTCTCCTTACTGTGCCATTCAAATTTGTTCTTGCCTTTCTTATCTTCGATCTCTTCACGCGGGAGCTTGAGTTCAGGAGGGAGATGGTCAAAAGATTCATAGATTTCTTGAAGGAGCGTTGGGACACAGTGCCTGCTGCCCCTGTAGTTGTATTACCATATGGAAGTAATGAGTCCACACCAGAAGCTGATAGAAAGGGAAACAAGGACGTAGAAAAATCTGAAAAAAGTGATAGAAGCAATAATTCTGTATAGATTCATATGTATAGCTATGTGATAGTCTCATAATTCATTTTTAATAATAGCTCAAGTATGTAGAAAGCAAGAATAACCATCAAGTGTACAGAAAATGAAGCACTTGTAATGTCAATCTAATGCTTCACTGCAGCATAGTTTGAGTTAATTGGTTAATGGTTCTGACTTTATCAGTATCGGCCCTAAGGTAACTATTCCAGGAAGAAGCCGCCAAATCATCTGCTACTTAAGCTACAGTCACTTGCTATGCTACATGCACCTAAATGCACAGGGGAGCATTTTGATTTCTTTGAACATGTATATATATACACCAAAATTGGAACTATTAATTTCTTCTAATTACCCGTGTTTATTGAAGTAATCTTTCTTTCTTTCTTTCTTTTTTATTTTTTTTATTTTTTTTTATAACTTTTATCCATTACTAGTCTGGCACTTTATTCTGGTTATGTTCAGAGGTTGACAACCATTTTTCACCACCTATGAAGCAACGAGTAAATGATTTAACTTATAACATCTCAAGCATGTAGTACTGTTCTGCACACGAATCATATAATCTATGAAAACTGGACCATCAGAGTTTATCTTTGCAACTTGATCCATCTTCCAGGTTTGCTCTATCTTCTGAATTACTGTTTGGGTAAAGCATTGTGTTCAAGTGCATCTCTTGCTTATACACTCCTTACGGAAAAAAAAATAAAAAATAAAAAATAAATCAACTAAAAGGTACAATTATGAAATGCATGAAGCATGTGCTGAATCTGCTAAAGTTTAGTCTGCAAGTCGAAAATCAGGGTTAATGCGAGCAAATTTAACCAGCATGTTTGAGTGTGTACTGTGAAAATCCTTGGATCCATTGCACAGAAGCTGTCTATCATGATAAGAGCACACCGTTTAGTTCATGTCCAGTTTCGACAAAGTAGTTATTATTAGTAAATGCATGTAATGTATAAATTTCTTGGAGGATTGGTGATAGCTCTCTCGTTCATTTTTGGTCTGATAATTGTCAGGGAGAGGACCTCTGAATCAGAATATCTAATACCACTTCTATTGATTTTCCTCTTGAAGGTCAAGGACTGCGGGAATTTTGAGGGATATAAACTTCTTACATCAGTCCTTGATGAAGATACTACCAATGAAATTGTGAGAATCCCTGTTGGTTTTGACGGTGAAGGGACTGATAAGATGATCTGGGGAGCTAATTATTCTATTGAAAATTTACTGTGAAGTCTACGTACTTACCTTTGTTTAATTCAACTGGAGAATCACACAGCTTTTCCTTGGGACTATCTTTGGAGATTATCTATTCTTCCCCAATTGAGGACTTTCTTCTGGTTAGTTTGTCATGGACTCATGGTAAGCTCCTGTCTAATGTGGAAGGGCTAAGAGACATCCTTGTTCTGATCCAAGTTGTTAATGTCCTGAACTTTATTACACCTCCTCAGAGATTGCCTCATGGCTCAAGGTATCTGGAATAGTATTATTTGTCCTGATTTTATCGCAAGAACTCGGAACCTAGGTTGGAATGGATGGTTAATTGCAGAACTAAATTGTTGATTTCAAAAATTAATAGTCATGCTGGTTTGAACTTTGAAATGGGTAAATGTTTGCATTTACACATGTTGGTTTATGTGGAAATAGGAGTCCTCTTGATCCTTTTACGTAGTAAAATATTGGATACTACTACTAAATGGAGTCTTGCTCATACTCCTGACACTCATGGTACTGAAAGATTTGCAGTGACTGTTAAATGAACAAAGCCTCCTCCTGGATGGGTGAAATTGAATGTTGATGGTGCTAGTTGGACCAAAGGGAAGTCATAAGAGATTGTGATGGTAACTGGATTTCTGGACTTTGCTAGTTTGGGGATGGTTCTGTTCTTGAGGCAGAATAAGCTCTCTGTGTGTGATGTTGCGCATGTGTATGGAGAGATGAATGTGGTTGTTGGTATTCTCTCCAAGTCAAGATTGGGGTGGGGTTACTTTCAGCAATCACCTCCACAAGTTGTCAATGCTCTTATTGATGACTTGTGTGAAACTCCTACAGTTGGAGTTAGGAAAGTAGTTGTGACTCCTAGAAAATTCTAATGATTTGCTGGGAAATTTGGAAAGCTAGAAATGATGCCTCTTTAAGGAATGTCAGAATACACTCAAGTTCAGTGGCTACAGCTGCAGCTGCCATGCTAAAAATCTACGTTCAATACAACACGGTAGAGGTGGGGAACCTCTCAAAACAACAGAGGTGCAATTAAATGGCACCCTTCCCCCAGCTATACCGTTAAGATCAATTTTGATGGCTCTGTTTCCACCAATTCAGCAGCTTGTGGATACATCCTCAGAGACTCAGACGTACAGCAACATAATAACTGCTGTCTCCAAAAATGCCGGAATCACTTCAGTTCCAGTAGGAGAAGTTTCAGCGCTAAGAGAGAGTCTTTGGCATGCCCAACAAACCGGAATTAATTAAGAAAGTTCAAGTTGAAGGAGATTCGAAGATTGTCATTGAAGCAGTCAAAGGAAAAATTCATCCCCCTTGGCAGTTGGCGACTCTCATAGATAATCAAAGACATTAAAAAGATCGCAGAAGGTTTTGAGAAAATCAGCTTCAGCACATTTTAAGGGAAGCCAATTTTACAGCGGACGCTTGTGCTAATCTAAGTCATGCAACAGTCAAAGAAAGAGAATGGGGAAGATATCTTCCCCCTATTATCTCTAGAGCTACTCTGTTTGATCAGTTAGGTTCAGGGTGCCCTAGAGGCACTTCCTTGTAAGCAATCTGTATTTTCTTATCAAAAAAAAAAAAAAAAAAAAATGTAGCTGTTACTACCTAAGTTCTTAGCTTTATTTGTTGTTTGGGCCTTTTGGCCCCATATATTTAAATTAAATGTAATAAAAATAAATTAGTATTTCTCTGTAAGTTTTATAAGATCAACATGTCTTGCTTGACTGTTGTAAATTTTATTAAAATGTGTAGCATAAAAATTAGCTAGTTTAATTTTAGTGTCTAGAAGCGAAAGTAATCTTACCTTGATGCACAGAAAGTGATAGTGAAGTCAGCCCCAGAGCTTGTTATAACACTGGCAGGGTCATAATATTCAAAACTATATTGCTGCAGGGCAAAACTTGTTCGTAGCTCCTTAAAATAATTAGCTAGAGGGTAAAATATGCTACAAGATTTCAGTACATCCCTCTATAACCATACTCCTTCAGACCCAAAAAAAAAAAATTGCGTTCCGGCAAGCAATGATTTTTTGTTTGTCGGCGTTTGTTACAAGCTCTGGTGGGCAGTTTTGCTCTTTTCCATTAGTAGCTAGGTTTAGCTATTACATGCAAATTAAAGCCATCCCCAGCTAACATCATATTAATCAATCTCTCCAAGGGTAAACTCATGAGCAATTGAGGCCAGCGGGGTGCCGGGGTCTGTACAATTGATGGTGGTGCCACAGTCACGTACCTAGCCTGTTTGGCATCTGCCATTATCATTCTTGTCGGATCGTTGCAACTAGTACTACCCAAATTCAACAATCCAGTCAGCTGGAGCAATATAGATTGCAGATTGTGGCGGTTTCAATGTGTGTTATTCCAGGCCTTATATTGTCTGCTTGCAGTAGTTTTACTAAGGTATAGGTCCACGCACTAGTAGAACAACGTTGAAGCCAATACATGTAATGTGCATTAGATTTGGAAAAATGCTCCTTATTGCACTAGACTGAAGAAATTGTACCCTTGGTTAGATCAAGTGGTGATATATAGATGGGAGAATTTTAAACAGGCCAGAGAGTTCCATGTTTAGGAACTAATTGCTTACCTGTTTAAATTTTTTTATTTAGCCTAGAAGAATTAGCAACTACAAATAATGTTCATAATATCCTCCAAAAAAAAAAAAAAAGTTAATGTTGATAACTTGATAATAAGTTATAACAACCAAAAATGGAGGGTCAGTTAATTCCAAAAAAAGAAATGGAGATGTGTGTACCATCCTACTAAAAGACGAAACAGCAGGAGGTATCTAGTATCTACATCATTGACCATTACGTACACAAGAAAGAGTACATATATATTTCTAACCCAGAACATCAATTACTCCTCACCAGTAACCCACCTGCAACGTACATTAATATTCAGCTCCTATGCTCTGCATATGCAGCAAACTTTCTGCTTCTTCTTCTTCTTTTTCTTTTTCTCATTTTTCTCATCGATCGTATTTAACTTGCTTACCCAACTCTCTGTGTGTATGGTACAAGTACTATCCCATCATTCAATTAAATTAATATTAGGTCAGTGAAATTAAATGAATGGAAATAAAGAGTGATGGTCGGAGATTGATGGTGGTAGCTTGATAAGCTAAACGAAAGCCTGTCAGTCGTATTATTGAGTAATGAGTCTTCGATCCCAGATGAATATACTGATCGAATTTGAACCAGAAAAAACATGATGCAGTACGTACAGTTTATTCAGCAAAATTCCATTCAAAACAAGAATGCCAAAAACTGTAAACAACTCGTGTAAATGCAGTGGCGGATCTAGGATTCGAAAATATGGAGGGCTACATATTTATGTGTCCCTTTGGGCGAAGCCCAAAAATATTTTTTTAGTACAATTATACACAGGTGTGCGAATGCAAGAGTGGGGAGATGAGAACCTGAGAGTTCAAGTGTTCAAATATTGAATTTAGTCGGTAATTTAAGCCTTTTTGTGAAGAAGAAGAACAAGAAGAATAAGAATTTGTGATGGACAGAGAGAATGGGAGAGCCAGAGAGGAGTTTGACTTGGCATTCGAATGAGGCCAAGCTCCTGGCCGAGATACTGAGATAGCACAGCAATTGATAAAATGATAAGAATTGAAATCAATTAAACCCACAACAATTGCACATGAGAAAGAAGACCCACTGATCGACCTTGATAAGTTTTGAAATCAATTAAACCCACTTACCCACATCAATTAAACATTTAAACCCACATCAATTATAGTATACATCTAATTTTTTTTTTAAGCCTAAAACTCTCGGACGGGCTCCAGCCCACCCAAGCCACAACCTAGATCCGCCCCTGTGTAAATGTATTTCTAAATTCAAACCATGCATGCATCTGCATCCAGGCACCGAACTAAGGGTGTGCTAAGGTGTGCTGCAGCACACCCCAACTTTTGGATAAAAATAAAATGATTATATACACCCTAAGTTATAGCACTTCAAACATATATAATATATAAAACTGCAACAACTCTTTGTCTGTCTACGGTCTACCCTTTCCCCTCTTTTCTATCTTTTCTCCCCTGTTATGTCGTCCCCCACTTCCCTCCTCACCTTTTCTTCCCTTTTCTCCTCTTCTCTGTCTTTTCTCCCATTTTCTCCTCAAATTTAATTCTTGGTTCCATGCCTGTCTGCATCAAATTTATTTGGTGGTTATAATTATAAGAAGAATACTGACTGATAAGTCCGTATATAGTTACTTCGGGAAGAGGTTCTGGGTTTGTCATTGCATAATTTGTGGTTCAAACCTAATAGCATGATCAGGGCTATATTCCGGTGCTTCAAGACCTATTGTCTGAAATTTGGGCTCAAGGTTTAACCTCGAGTGCATTCCAGTAGCTCCTCATCGATTATATAAGGCTGAAGGTGGTGCCATGATAGGAGTAGCGAAATGGAACCAAAGGGTCGTGGCCTTGGTGGAGCTGGAAGGATCCGAGGTGGTGCCACGTACAATAATAGTAGTGAAAACAAATGACCACGTACTTGCAAGGAAGTGAATAGAGGCGATGTAGTCAACTGTACAAAGGATAATGGTTGTTCATCAAACCGAACACATATGATGTATAAATATATGATTAGTAGCATGATCAAAGCATGTGTAGACCTTTGTTCTGTATGTTGTAACCGAAGGCTAACAACTCGGACCAAGTTGGAGTATGACAATAGATACAAGAAAATGGGGAACACCACTAAAGTGTTGACCTGAACATAATGTCAGCATGGAGAGAGCCAAAGCTAACCAATGACTTGTCCTCTAGCTGTCACGCATGTACTCGTCACAAGCTGATTTGGAAAGCTCCAGATATTTTCATATTTTCTAGTCTGTAATAAGTGTTAGGGATTGTCCTAACTATAAATAGCTATAGTCTGTAATAATTGTGGGTTGAATTAATTTTTCGAGGTTTCAGAAATATTTCTTACAAGGCTTTCCTCCATTCTCTTCCTTCGTTAAGCTCAATCTTGCTCCTCAAGGTTTGACCATGGCTTACATGCTATCATGGTATCAGAGCTACGGCTCTTGATCTTGAGCTTGACCTTACTATTGCTGCTTGTGTTTGTAGTTCTCGCTTCCGCATCTTCAAGCTCACTGCAACTCAAACCCTAGATCTGTGGTTTCCGCCATTTCTTTACTCTCAAGCATTCAAGGTTTTGTTATCTACTCCTAGATTGATAATACTGTTCATCCTGAGCTCTATTGTGGTTAGATCGGTCGATTCATAGTTCTATTGTGGTCGATTCATAGCGCTTTACTGTACTTTGGTGATTTCAAGTCAGATGTATTCTCAATTCCTTGATATGTGTTGCTTTTGAGCTGAATGTTTTGCTTAACTCATAGATCTAGCTCATATGATGTTGATCTGGTTTATGTGGTTAGAAATTGAGATGACTGAAGATAATTGATAGATGATATCTCTGCCTAGCGTTATAAACTGTTGAGAGATTTGTTATAGCATAACTGTTCATAACATAGATGGCTATGATCTCGTTATATCAGTGATAAGAAATTGATAATCTGAAGTTGATAGAGTGTGAAAAAATTGATAATTTGAAGTTGATAAAGTGTGAAAAACTTGTAGATTCTACTCAAACGTGTAACAATGGCTACTACACAATCTGATGTCAATTCTCTCTTTAGCATGATAACTGTTCGTCTGAGTGAGAACAACTTTGTTAAGTGGAGCTTTCAATTCCAGTTTGTTTTGGAAGGAGATGATCTATTTGGTTTTTTTGATGGCACCTGTCTTTGTCCACCTCGCTTTGTACTCACTGATGAAGGAACTGTTACTTCTGAAATCACAAATGCATATAAGCAATGGAAGAAAACTGACAAAGCTTTACTTGGCCTTCTGATGGCTACACTTGATGATGATATAATGGAGATAATTGTTGGTTGTTCCTCATCTCGTGAAGCATGGCTTGCTTTACAAGAAAGATTTTCTACTGTGTCCAGAGCCAACATCATTCAGCTGAAAACTGATCTACAGACCATTAAGAAGGGTTCAGATACAATTGATAAGTATCTACTTCGTATTAAGCATGTTAGAGATCAACTCTTATCTGTTGGTGTCCCTATAGCTGATGAAGATATAGTTGTGGTTACTCTCAATGGATTACCTGAAGAATACTCTATGATCAAGACTGTTATTCGTGCAAGGGACAGTTCTATCTCTCTCAAGGACTTCAGGGCTCAGCTTTTAGCAGCTGAAAGAGATATTGAAGCTCAGTTTACTACTCATAGCACTATGTCTGCTATGGTTGCACGTGGTGTTGGATACAAGCCCAATGATGACAGAAACAAGAACTATGCTGGTTCTTATCACAGCGATAAAGGGAAAAGTGCTTGGACTGACAATGGCAGACAGTCTAATTAGACTAACACTAAAAATGTCTCACAAGGAGATTCCCATGCTGGTAGCAATTTTCGACCTTACTCTAGCATTGAGTGTTAGGTATGCAACAAAAAGGGTCATACTGCTAGCAATTGTTATTAGAACACTGAGTGTAGCTTTTGTCACAAAAAGGGCCATCATGCAAGCAAGTGTTATCAGAATCCTGAATCTCCTGATTTCAGAGGTCACAGTAACGAGTACAGAAATAATATTGGAGCATCTCCTGAATGTCAAATCTGTAGCAAGAAGGCCCATACAGCTGTGAACTACTTCTACAGGGCTGACATTCCTGCTAATCATCCATCTCAGTGTGTAGTGGTATGCCAAATCTGTGGACTTAAGGGTCATGTTGCATTAGATTGCCATCATAGGAGCAATTATGCCTATAAAGGTGTTGAGCCTCCTTCCACTCTAACTGCAATGACTGCTCACTCCTTTGGTGTTAGCTCATCTGGTACACATCACAATGATATATGGATTGGTGATACTGGTGCTACTCACCATATGACTTCTGATCTCAAAAATCTCACTATTGTTCATCCTTATGAATCAAAGAATTCAATCACTATTGGCAATGGTGCAGGTTTGAAAGTCAAACATATTGGCTCTACTTCTATTACACCTGCTGCACACTCATTTAAACTGAAAAATGTGCTTCATGTGCCTAGGTTAGTTGTGAACTTGTTATTTTTAATAAATTGTGCAAAGATAATCACTGCTACATAACTATGGATGATATTGACATCTTTGTTCAGGACAAAGCATCAAAGGCTCTACTGTACAAGGGAAAGAGTAATGGGGAAGGACTGTTTTTGTTCAAAACTCCAAGATTCATTCCACCTGCTCATCATACACATACTGCCTTTCTTGGTTCTGCTGTCAAATCTTCTCTTTGGCATCAAAGACTTGGTCATCCTACCTCAGAAGTTGCTTCAAAAATGCTCTCTTTGTCTCAAGTCAAGTTTAATAATGATGTTAGTTCTCATATTTGTTCTGCATGTCTTAGTGGAAAAATGCATAGGTTGCCTTTTTCTGAGTCCACTTCTAAGTCAGTGAGACCATTTCAAAAGGTTCATTCTGATGTGTGGGGACCTGCTCCCTGTCTTTCTCTTGAAGTCTTCAAATACTATGTAACCATCATTGATGATTGTACAAGGTTTTTGTGGATCTATCCACTTGTGAATAAATCAAATGTGTTTTCCTCATTTGTCAAGTTTTATAATTTTGTTCATACACAGTTCCATTTGGTTATTCAATCTTTACAAACTGATGGTGGGGGAGAATTTAATAGCAAGGCCTTCAAAGAATTCTTGACCAGTAAGGGGATTCTACATCTCATCACTTGTCCTTATACTCCTCAGCAAAATGGTGTTGCTGAAAGGAAGAATAGGCATGTTGTAGAGACTTGCATCACTCTTATGACTGCTGCCTTCATGCCTAAATTTTTTTGGTTCCATGCTGCTGCTCATGCTGCTTATCTCATTAATAGGATGCCATGTAGGTCTCTTCACATGCAGTCTCCATATTTTGAACTATTCGGAACTGTACCTGATCTTAGCTTCCTCAAAATTTTTGGTTCTGCTTGCTACCCCTATCTCAAGCCTTACTCTCATGACAAGCTTGATCCTAGGACTACTCAGTGTGTTTTTCTAGGCTATGCTCTTGGTTATAAAGGTGTTTTTTGCTTCAGTATAGAGAGAAACAAACTATGGATGTGTCGACATGTTATACATGATGAAGCTATATTCCCATTTTCTTCCATGTCCGTTGTTTCTTCTCATTCAGGTCCTCCTACTTTGGATACTCACTCATTGTCTGTGCACTCTAATTCACCACCTACTTCTTCCAGTCCTCTGCAACCAATTCTCACACCTGCTCAGTTACAGGTTGTTCTTCCTTTTGACCACACTGCTCAGCCGTCTGCAGGTTTCCTTCCTTTGGCTGATGGGGGGGATGGTGGTAATTCTAATTCTAATGGTGGTTCTAATGACACTGGTGGTGTTAGTGGTTTCAATAGCAACAGTGAGGTATCTACTTCAACTTCAGATTATTCAGATGGTGGTAGTCATGAAGGAGAAGCTGAAACTACTTTAGTTGACAATGGTCACAATGCTATGCAAAATGAGGTTTCAAATGTTGGTCTACCTCAAGAGTTGCAATTTGTTGAAGATTAGTCTCAGGCATATAATAATCACTCTATGCTTACAAGGGCTAAGAATGGCATTGTGAAGAAGAAATCATTTCAAGACTTCTGTGCTTTCTCTTGTTTTGTCCAACAGAATTTACTTGATGAACTGGCATTTTTTAGTGGCTTCACTTCGATTCTTGATGTTCATAATCCTGTTGAGCCTAAGTCCTTTAAGGCTGCTGTTGGCAAACCAGAATGGGATGTTGCTATGAATGAATAAATTGATGCTCTACTGAAACAAGGCACTTGGGAACTTGTTCCTCTCCCAAAAGATAAAAACATTGTTGGAAGCAAGTGGATTTACAAAGTTAAAAAGAATCCAGATGGGACTGTCTCAAGGTATAAGGCCAGGCTTGTGGCTCAAGGTTTTAGGCAAGAAAAAGGGTTGGATTATGATGAAACATTTAGTCCTGTAGTGAGGCACAGTATTGTGAGATTAGTGATTGCTCTTACAGCAATGAATAGGTGGGAATTGAGACAATTGGATGTCAAAAATGCATTTCTGCATGGTGATCTCAGGGAAGAAGTATACATGCAACAACCAATTGGTTTTACTGATCCTGTACATCCTGAGTATGTGTGCCTACTCAAAAAATCCCTGTATGGTTTAAAACAGGCACCTAGGGCCTGGAATGAGAAGTTCTCTAATTTTCTTCCAGCCTTAGGCTTTCATTTCTCTCACTCAGATCCCAGCTTGTTTATCAAGAACAGTGAGAAGGGTGTTGTGGCATTATTGTTATATGTGGATGACATTATTGTTACAGGATCAGATACTGAAGGAATTAATGTTGTAATATCTGAGCTAAGTGAAGTATTTGATATGAAAGATTTAGGATCTTTGTCCTACTTTCTTGGCATTAATGTGCAGTATAAGAAGAAAGGCATTTTTCTGTCTCAAGAAAAATATGCTAAAGAGTTAATTCTTAAGGCAGGCCTGGATTCTTGTAAAGGATGTAATTCACCTTGTCTACCTCATGTTCAGCTGCTTAAGAGTGAAGGAACATTATTGGCAAATCCTACACTTTACAGAAGCCTGGTTGGTGCATTGCAGTATCTCACTTTTACCAGACCAGATATTGCATACGCAGTTAATACAGTTTGTCAATTTATGTCTAGTCCTACTGATGTGCATTATGTTTCTGTTAAAAGAATATTGAGATATCTTCAGGAGACTTTATCAAAAGGACTATTATATAGATTTGACAACCCTGCTCCCTATATCATGGCATTTTGTGATGCTGATTGGGCTGGTGAGATCAATAATAGATGGTCAACCACTGGTTTTGTTGTGTATCTTGGTCATTGTCCTATCTCTTGGCAGTCAAAGAAACAAGGCTCAGTTTCAAGAAGTTCAACAGAAGCAGAATATAGAGCATTAGCAAACACTGCTACATAAATTTCCTGGATTAGACATGTCCTGCAAGATCTGCAAGTAAGGATTCCTGCCCCTCCTCTGTTGAAATGTGATAACTTGTCTGCATTAGCATTGTGCTCCAATCCTGTATTCCATTCAAGAATCAAGCATTTGGACAATGATTTTCACTTTGTAAGAGAACGGGTACGTGCAAAGACAAGACTTGCTTCTTCAATATGTTCCCACTGAGCATCAAACTGCAGATGTGTTTACTAAAGGGCTGCATAGTCCTATTTACAAAGAGCATTGTATCAATCTCAGTGTTGTTACCCCCACTGAGATTAAGGGGAGGTGTTGACCTGAACATAATGTCAGCATGGAGAGAGCCAAAGCTGACCAATGACTTGTCCTCCAGCTGTCACGCATGTACTCGTCACAAGCTGATTTGGAAAGTTCCAGATATTTTCATATTTTCCAGTCTGTAATAAGTGTTAGGGATTGTCCTAACTATAAATAGCTATAGTCTGTAATAATTGTGGGTTGCATTAATTTTTTGAGGTTTCAGAAATATTTCTTACAAGGCTTTCCTCCATTCTCTTCCTTCTTTAAGCTCAATCTTGCTCTCAAGGTTTGACCATGGCTTACATGCTATCATAAAGAACGGAGAATGAAAGACGACTGATAATACAACAGCAGTAGAAACAGCATCTACCTAATGTCTTGCTGGAACAATGCTATTAAATATCAATGTTTTTACAAAAGTTCTTGAATTCATACTTATGTTTCAAGTTTTAATAAAGATTGAAATAAAAATTTTGGCCGGTTTCATATTCTCCACTTAATAGTAGGCAAATGAAATAATTTCACCCCAGACCTAAATGAGGTACTTTTTTTTTTCTTCTATTTTTTCTGAAAACAATAGTTATAAGCGAAACGTTATAACCAGTTTTCAATTGGGTGGTGCTATTCACACACCCGATCTATTTTATATTACTTTAATTCAATTTATTTTTACAAAAAATAGATTGGCAACAAGTCATTTTCAAACGAAGTCTGCAAATTTGGGAAATTTCTAGGTACACAAAAAAAAAAAAAATTGGAGTATAGTTCAAAACTAATTGTTTGAACAAGACTTACCTAAGGGGCTAAACAAATGTTGACACACGCATAATCAATGGTATGAAACATCTAATATAATGTATTTTAGTTAACTGTATTGAAAGAACACTCACCCATAAATAAAAGTTCAACATTAAGCTGGAAAAAAAAAAAAAAAAAAAAAAAACACACTAGACTTTGGAACATTATTTCCAGTATGTAACAAGTAGATCATATGCAATAATATCTCAAATGTTGCAAAAACGCAGCCTATACCAAAATCAAATTAAGACGAACAAAACACAAATTTAAAGCTCCTAGATCCACCAAATCCTTGAGAAACTGACCGAGAGTGATGGGTTGAAAAACACCAAATAATAATTTGAGTTAGAATTTTATCAGGGATGATAGATTCAAAGGGGCTCGAATGATCACTAAATTCATATTTTTCTTCCATGTCTCCATTGCAAATTATATGTAAAATTTTCTCCAAAAATGAGTCTAAAATTACTTGTTCTCCCATAATTGAACTTCAAAAACATCACATTAGAGAGATAAAATGACTATGCTCAAGAAGTTTTTGACGGAAAAGAAAAGAAGGAATTGCAAAGAGCTTTGAAGTCTTCATGTACGGGAAAATAAGGGTTTAGCCGTTTAGGATCTGGGGATAATTGACTTTTTTTTCTTCTTTTTTTTCACTCCTACCCCCATGGTGACTCGAACTCAGGACTTAGATTTTAGGTCGTGGGTGCTCTAACCACTGAGCTAACACCACTTCGTCAACTGGGGATGATTGAGTTGCCAAATAGAAGAAGAAGAAAAAAACCAGAATTGCAAGGGAGGGTAGTTAGGGCAATTTGTAACAAAAAATGGAATTAAAGTAATAGAAAAATAGAGAGGTGTGTGAATAGAGTAAATAGGTGTTTGAATAGCACTACCCTTTTCAATTTGGTCGAAAAGTACTATTTCCCAATTGTATGCGCAACTACCTACCTACCTAGCTTTGCTAGCTAGGCCAAAAATTTAAGTTAGTGTTATCAATATTGTGTATATAATAAGTATATGCATTCATCAATTAAAGCAAAATCAAGTTCCTTAAATTGAAACAAATTAACATCTCAATTCTAGATAGCACAATCTGGAAGCGTCGCTGTAGAAACTAAACGGTTAGATATCATTGCCTGACATAAATCGATAACCTAAGTGACAATAACTGATGTGGACAACTCAACCTGACCAATCAATTATAGTTAGAGATATTCATAATGATCTGGGATTAATATAATAAATTACTCGATTGTAGATTGAAGAAATATTTCATGTTACAGAAGTGAATCTATAACATAAAACTCTAGAAAATATCAAGTGCGAGTCCATGACCGATCATGAAAGTTGTTTCTTCCAATTCTCCACAAGTACGATGGCTTTGATTATTCTGACATGAGCTAGAAATCTTTCTTGGAGGTACCATAACTCTTGGAATGGAAGTCCATGAACAAAAGCAGAAGAGAAACATAAAAGAAAATGTTGAAGCACCATCCCCAGATCCCAGAGCAACCACACTCCCTGTTGAAATGATAGTAGAGCATCCACACCAACCCTATGAAGCTGCTCATGAACTGGAATATCTGAAACTCGGTCACAAACCTCTTCCACTTGGGCCTCCCTCCGAGACTCGACAGCAGGTAGTAAGTGTACATGACCACGTGGACGGTGGCGTTCGCGACGATGACGGCCGGGAAGAGAGACTGGGAGGTGTGGAGCCAGATGTAGCACATGACAAGCACCATGGTGTGGTGGTACACGTGGAGGAAGGTGAGACGGTGGAAGGAGCCGCTGACGATGATGAGGAGGGTGTCGACGAACTCGTAGATTTTCGAAAGGTAGAAGATGTACGCCCAGAAGAAGAGGGGACCAGTTGGCGGAGTTTTGGGCGGCAGGCAGATGATCCAAAAGGGGTAGGGCGCGTGGGAGAAGATGGTGACCAACGAACCCACGGACATGATGAATGACAACACCAGCAGGATGAGGTTGTGGACGACCGTGATCGGCTTGAGGCGGCGGGGCTTGATGAGCGGGAGAGGGATGTTGGAGAGGAGCAGAGTCAAGGCGAGGTAAGAGATGACCATGACAGCCAGGAAGAGTGGAGTGGAGCAGGGAGTTTCCCCCGGGCTCCACTTGAAGTTGAGGATTGTTGGGTGCTTAACCAGCCAGTATTGGAAGGTACTCTTGATGGTCACGTTTCCCTCCATTGGTGGTGAGTGGTGAGTCACACGCGCCGCCGTGGTAGCACTAGTAGTAGCTAGGTTAAAAGAATGGAGGAATAGTAGTAGTATTGGGAAGTGGGGGGGGGGGGAGGGGGGAATGGAAGGGGCTTTATCTAAAGAAACAGAAGAACCAGTAGTCGATGCGCGCGGGTCCCCACCACGAAAGGCCCAGTTCAGAACTCTAAAGCTGGAAGTAATGAACACTGAATCAACGCCTACCTCATGTCACTCCATTTACTGCTTGATCCGTTCCATTTAATTCTCAGCGCTGGACAATATTATTTCTCCTCTAGCTACCAAGCTCGCAAAACCCGGTTATCTTTTCAAAGTCGGGCACCAGTTGTGGGCAACGAGTAATTAAGGAAGTAGGAGCTGGACTTTATAAGGTTGATCTGCCTCGTGCGTGTTTCAATTAAGAGTCTTACATCAAGTCGTTGGGCTACACGTGAGCAACTGTAAAACGTACTTCTATGAATATGAAATGAAATGATTGTCATTCTTCCTTTGTTTTATGAAGAAGCTGCTAGCTCATTGACTGGACACGTTTTGCTTAATGTTGATTGTTGAGTAACCACTCATTTTATGCGAGATTAATTAATTGTTGTTATTGTTGTGTTTTTTTTTTTTAGTTTTTATTTCTGTGATAAGACAACAGATGTCCGGCTCAATCCTTTCAAAGATTTAATAGTTAAGAAGCCGGGTTAAGATGCCCCACAATCTACCAATATTCTGAACGTGAGGCAGTGGTCGATCTGTGTCGTGATGAGGTTCGTGCGGTTGTTTTATGTTGCACTCCTCATACGATTGGCTTCCATGCTATTTTGAAGGGTATTGCCCTTGAGAAATTTTATTCACAATAGCAAAATACTAGATACACATCTCTTTTTTTATACACCTAACATCAGATTTTATGGGTATGTTAAATTATCAAAAGAGACATGTAAATCGAAAATAAAGAAACATAGCTGGAATATACTATCCCGCTTTAGAGTTTTCTTCTCCTTTACGTGAATGACGTGAATGAACAAACTTAGAACCTTAGTTAGAGACAGTTAACGACAGTGATCGATGAACATCCATAGTTCTAAAGAAAATTATCAATACGTACGTAATGGATTCTGATATTGGTGTTTCTCAACCCTCAATTGAGGTACGACTTCTCTCCTTCTTCACCTTTGATTGAATTTTATCTACTACGAAATTTAGGTTTTCAATTTCAATTGTTGTTAAATGATGGGAGCTTTGTTTTGTTAGATGATCCTGCAAGTAATGTAGATGTCATAGAGTTGGGTGCTTTCGATCTCAAATCGAGAAAGCTTCTTGCTTCTTTTTGTGACTATTGCAGGAAGCGAACATAGTCAATATGATTTTACTTTTACCTTGGCTTTTGTCTTATGTTGTGGACGAGTCTTCCTTTGATCCTCTTTGTACTCATAGGAAAACTATATTTAGATGTTGAGAAAGTATCATTGGGTTTTATTAACATGCCCATTGGAGGAAGATGTTGCTGAACAATTGTCTTTGATACCTTTGCCCAACGTCTAAGGCACGTACTCTGACTATTGGTCAACTTTTATGTGATGGAGAATTGATGTACCCAATCATCATGGTCAAGATATTGGAAGTATGCTTTTTGTGGTTGCAATACCAAGTCTTCTCTTTCTAGAAAGTGTGTGATTGGAGATTTCTTGTCCTTGGAGATTTTCTTCTAGTTTCCTTTGTTAATGGCACATAATGGTCAGTTTATCTTAAATGATTAGTACAGGAGACGTGATGTTAGCTAATTCTAAGTCAGGTCTTGGATCTTTAGTGCATAGTTCATTGCTGATATGACTTTACGGATGTTTTATATAAGAAGTATACATAACTCATACCTATCCACTAGACCACTACATGGTCAAACATTCTGTGCAGTAACAAGGATGTGATTAAAGTGCCTTTCAATTCATATAGTCGTTCAGTTCCAATGTCTATTATTATTGAGATATACTATCCTAGAAACCAACAACCGAGTAACTAAGACTACAGTAATAAGCAGCAGGGTTTAGCAGCATTAGAGTAACCAAGATAGTCAACCATGAGCTTCAAGTACTGACACAATAATTGTGGCGTGTTTTGAGTTTTCAACTTGTCATAAACTATATTCTTGCATTCTTAGGAAGATTCAAACTCTTCACTTATTTTAACTTTTGTAAATCCCAGGCTGAAGTCCAGCATGGTGATGCCTCTACTAGATATAAAGGAATCGGGGTAGATTGTTCACGTGATTATATCAATGAGTTCACAACGCACCAGGTAATATTTCATTCAGTTTGATTTAAATTATTAATGAACCTTATTAAGGTTGGATTACAAATTAAATGTGTTGCTTTGTGCAGATTTTTGAAAGTAAGGTTGCATTACTTCAATGGATCCATACAACGGGAAAGAAAAACAATTGTGTGATTGTGATTAAGAGGTCTGATTTAGCAAATTGGGGTAATAAGAAGAGGAAACCAAAAATAAGATTTTGTTGTGAGAGTAGTGGCAAATACAGGAAGTTTAAGGGGAGGATCAAGATGGGTGGCGAAGATATCCATAAGTTTCAAGCAGATCTACATGAGATAGGCATTGGATTTGTCCGTTGCTCTTTGGTTTTGCAGCCTAATCTGTAAAGGTTTTCACTTCGAATTTCTTTGTTTTGAAAGTTTTTGCCATAGCCTCGAAACAGAAAATGAGAAGATGCGTGCATAAATTTATGCCGTAAGACATTAAATGCTAATCTTCAACATCGAATATGGAAGAACTTGTTCTTATCGAGAATGTAATATATATATTTTTTCAAGTTAAGATGGTATAAATAAAAAAAATGATGTGTATTTAGTGAATATGAGGATACTTTAGGAAGTCTGGGCTTGTGTATCTAGTAAAATGTTAAAATGATAAAGTTAATAGAAGGTGTATTTAGTAGGAGATGTGTATCTAGTATTTTGCAATGTGTTAATAAAATTTCTCGTTGCCCTTTCAGTGTGTATATTAAACATTTATCTAGTATTTCTTTAAGTAATGACAATGATCCTTTGGTGTGCTCCTCCACAAATGGTGTTTAGCCTGCCCTAGATCTCTATGTTTGTTAAGATTTTTTGTTGGAGCTTTACCTCCTGGATTGGGACTCAATTTTTTAGAGTCAAACACACGTTTGTGTTATAACCACCATTGTCATGATTTCAAGGTATTTCCAAGGTTTCAAATTTCGGTACTTCAAATTTAAGGAAATTTCGGTGAAAATTTCGGTTAAAAATAAAGAAATTATATTAATTGCATTTATAAAATGATATTTTTGAATGAAACTTTTACATAGACTAAATTAACCTATAATAAATCTATTTACAATGTAGCCTCTCTAAAATTATACATTTATAATAGAATTGTGATATTTAATATGTATGAGTAATTAACTAGTACTGTAGTAGGTTGCTAAACTAGTGTTTTTTTATCTATATGTAATTATAATTGTGCTGTATATTGATAATGTAAATGTGATTTACTTTTTTTTTTTTTTTTGATGGCTGGAACCCAGTTGAATTGTCATTTTTCCACAATTTATAGATCACTCAACCTTGACAAACTCAAACTTGACTAAATGGCGTACAAGTTGAATTGTCATTGTTCCACAATATATAGATCACTAAACCTTGACTAAATGGCGTACAAGTTGAATTGTCATTGTTCCACACTAAATGGCGTAGAAGTTGAATTCAGACAATGCATATAAAAGCACCGTTTGAGTAATACTAGTCTTACCCAAGGTTTCAAATTTTGGTTTCGGTTTAAAATAAAGAAATCATATTAATTGCATTTATAAAATGATATTTTTGAATGAAACTTTTTACATAGACTAAACTAACCTATAATAAACCTATTTACAATGTAGCCTCTCTAAAATTATACATTTATAATAGAATTGTGATATTTAATATGTACGAGTAATGAACTAATACTGTAGTTGGTTGCTAAACTAGTGTTTTTATCTATACGTAATTATAATTGTGCTGTATATTGATAATGTGAATGTGATTTACTTTTTTTTTTTTTTTTTATGGCTGGAACCCAGTTGAATTGTCATTTTTCCACAATATATAGATCACTCAACCTTGACAAACTCAAACCTGACTAAATGGCGTACAAGTAATTTTCATTGTTCCACAATGTATAGATCACTCAACCTTGACTAACTCAACCTTGACTAAATGGCGTACAAGTTGAATTCGGACGATGCATATAAAAACACCGTTTGAGTAATAATAGTCTTACCCAAGGTTTTAAATTTCGGTTTCGGTTTTGATCTCGGTACTTCAAATTTAAAGAAATTTCGGAGAAAGTTTTGATTTCTGTTAAAAATAAAGAAATCATATTAATTGCATTTATAATAGAATTGTGATATTTAATATGTACGAGTAATTAACTAGTACTGTAGTAGGTTGCTAAACTAGTGTTTTTATCTATATGTAATTATAATTGTGTTGTATATTGATAATGTGAATGGTGTTAAACAGCGACAAGTGTAGCCCGTGGCCCACCATTGTACCAATATTGTCCCAACTTAACCACTCGTTAGGTGTTGAGTTTTAATCACAAAAGGCCTCGGTACAATTGGGTGAGATCCACCCACTTATAAGTTATATTTTATTTGTCACTTTTCCAATGTGGGATCTTTCCTCTCCAACACGCCCCCTCACGTGCAACCTAACTCTAGGTCTGCACGTGAAATTAATTAATCCAATTTCCACATTGGAAATTGGGACACAAGTCTCATTCGGAGACTTGGTCAATACAATCCAAGGCCCACATTGGACACTTGGTAATTTCGATGGCAATACAAGGAACCCCAATTTGGGCTCATGATACGTGCCTATGTGGAGACGCAATTGGAGAATGACCCGCTCTGATACCATGTTAAACAGTGACAAGTGTGGCCCGTGGCCCACCATTGTACCGATATTGTCCCAACTTAACCACCCGTTAGGTGTTGGGTTTTAATCACAAAAGGCCTCGGTACAATTGGGTGAGATCCACCCACTTATAAGTTATATTTTATTTGTCACTTTTCCAATGTGGGATCTTTCCTCTCCAACAGATTTACTTTTTATTTTTTTTATGGCTGGAACCCAGTTGAATTGTCATTGTTCCACAATATATAAATCACTCAACCTTGACTAGCTCAAACCTGACTAAATGGCGTATAAGTTGAATTGTCAATGGCGTACAAGTTGAATTGTTATTGTTCCACAATATATAGATCACTCAGCCTTGACTAAATGGCGTACAAGTTGAATTGTCATTGTTCCACACTAAATGGCATACAAGTTGAATTCAGACAATGGATATAAAAGCACCGTTTGAGTAATACTTGATAGGATCCAACCCGAAAATTCACCCTGAAATTCCAGGTGGCCCTATGGGGCCCACTTTTCGATAAAATCCTACCGAAAATTCGGCAGAACTTTCCCTAAAAATGGACAACCCCAAACCTGTGAAAGGAAGTCAAACCTCACTTCTAACATTTACACCCTCAATTCCTAGAGCCACCCTGCTCCCCATAAACAACAATTCCACCAAACAAATTATCATAAAACCAAATATGTCCAACTAGTAATTTAAAAGACCACATCCAAGTAATTCAAGTTTGCAACCATCTCTGGAGAAATGGTACTCAATCCAACCCATAATTACAATATTAGCAAATAACATCCCATGGTTATCAGAGCAATCTAAGGAAAGAGAATAGAAAAACAATACACTAAGTAGGTTAGCAAGTAACCTACAAATGATAGATGGCAGCGGTGGTGCTAAGCCTCAACTCCTAATGCCGAACAGTTGCACTGCAAACTGGGCATTTGAAACCAAAGGGCCCAGAGGAAAGCATTGAAAAACGTTAGCATGAGTGGACAAAAATATGTAATTGTAAAGAAAAATGGATTTTATACTTTTCCACGTTTATTCCTTGAAAAACCCGATGCATGCAACAATTAAGGAAAATAATCCGAATGATGTTCAGCTCAAGAAAACCGACTAGCCTCGCTAGTCACAAACAACCAAGTAAAAAGACTGAAACTCCGATGTTTAAGAAAATAAGACCAGCCCCGCTAGTTAAACAAAATCGGACTAGCCCCGCTAGTCAAGTAATAGTAGAGTATGGGGAAGAAGTTATCACCATACGAGTAAGGGAGCCTCCTAGGCTCTTGAGCATCCCATGCTCTTGGCTCAACTCACCCACAAACACATAGTAAGCGGCGAGGAGTACTAATAGGCTAGCTAGCAATAAAACAAAACAACTCAGGTATGGTGGAGTAAAATCATACCAAAATCGAAAACCAATAAGACTTCCCCAAAATCTCGCAAAGGAAAACAAAACGAGTATGATTCCCAACCGTACTCGAAAATTCTCAAGAAAAGGCAAATAAACCACCGGCATGTCCCACATGCCAAGACACATTCAAAAACAGAAATATCTCATGACAAAAAATCATTAACCACTAATTCCGGAATTTCCTCGGAAAGCTCGATCTCAAATCCAATCACAAAGTAAATCAACTTCCGAAAATCACAATCGTAATTAATGATTGGGTTAAATACTGTTTACTCCCTGAACTTTCAGGGAAAAAACAGTTCAGTCCCTCCTTTTTTAATTTCATACGTTTACTCCATCATCTCTCAATTTTGGACCAATAGGTCCATTCCGTCCAATTTCTTGGTTAAGTCACTGTTGTGGTTATCCCTTTCGTTGTAAAATGTCTATCCTACCCTAAATTCTTTTTCTTAATTAATTTATTTTTTCCTCTCTCTCTCTCTCTCTCTCTCTCTCTCTCTCTCTCTCTCTCTCTCTCTCTCTCTCTCTCTCTCTCTCTCTCTCTCTCTCTCTCTCTTCCCCTCTGCTTTTCCTTGTCCTTTTTTCTATTTATCTCTTCTTCTTCCATTAGTCTCTCACAAATTCTCGCCGAGCTGTGAACCCCAATCGACCTCGTCTTGCCAGCAGCCTCAGCTCTACGGTGGAGCAGCTGTTTGGAGCTCCGATTCGAACCCGAAATCGAGGCTGAGAGAGAAGATGATCCAATCCAGGGAGAAGCTGATCCGATCTAGGGAGAATACGGCGTCGGCCAGTGGGCTTGGGGATGTTTTTCGGTGGCGGCTGAGCGAAGATGACGTCGGCCGGTGATAATCTTCTCTTTTCCTCTCTTCTCTCTCTCCATAAACAAATTCCCAATTTTTTTCTTTTGGTCTGATCCCACCTCGATGAGTTCGATGGTGGCGGAGTTATGCTCTTCATCGTCTGCCTCAGCCTCTTATGGCACCCGATCTTCATGATCGTTTTCTTAATCATCCTCTTCTACTGGGTCTGCGGTTAATTCTCCTGCGCTGTCGACGCGGTCGTGCTCTTCAACCAGACTTCGACGACTGTGTCGTCCTCTTCGCGCTCAGCCCCCTCCCCTTTGGGTCACAGAAGACTTGCATTTCAATGAGGAAAGTGTTGCTAAAGGTGGGTTGGTTTTTGTGAGTGGATCGAAGCTGTCGTGTTCGGCCTATACCCGATTTTGAAATCGGGTTTTCTGAATTCATGTGGCTGTTGATTTTGAATATTTCTTGAGATGATATATGGAGCCTCAATTATTAATTGTTTAACTTTTGCTGATTGTGATTGAAATTTTGAGTTACTAATTAAGCTTGAAATGGTGTTGTTTGGTTGAATTCGAAACAAGTAGACATGGATTTCTTGTTGTGCTGTGGTTTTTGACATATTCTGAGTTCTAACAGAGAGAGAGAGAAGATACATCTGGTAAGGATTTTGTTTTGGCTTAGGATCCACCCAATTCCATCGGTGGTGGAAGAGGAAGAAGAGAGAAAAAAGCAGAAGGGAAGAGAGAGAGAGAGAGAGGGAAAAAATAAATTAACTAAAAAAATGAATTGAGGGTAGGATAGACATTTTACAGCGAAAGGGATAACCACAACAGTGACTTAACCGAGAAATTGGACGGAATGGACCTATTGGTCCAAAATTGAGAGATGAGGGAGTAAACGTGTGAAATTAAAAAGGGAGGGACTGAACTGTTTTTTCCCTGAAAGTTCAGGGGGTAAACAGTATTTAACCCTTAATAATTTGACCTTTAAGAATAGATCTCACATATGCATAAAACAACATAAATAAAAGTGTTCACATTTAAAACTGGTTGCATGCATATTTACTTTCAAAATAAAAGTCCATTCATAGTATACGGCCAAGGTTGCCGTCGATCCGAACTCTCCTCGTGTGGATCATCCTCACGTCCTGTACAATGCACCACTCATAAATAACTAGGCATAGAACGAAATTTAAATTTATGTTAAATATAAACCGAATTCTAAATATCGCTTATAAGCACCAAAACCTCCAAACTTCCTCGGATTCATTCCAAACTCCACCACTTATATCGGTTCGTCGATTAAAGTGTTCCATAGCGGAAATGAGGGAGATTCAATGGTCGGATTCCCGTAAATCGACAACCAAAACTCCAAACTTCGAAAATTCACAATCGATATCAAATTTCTCCAATTTCCACCAAAATCATATCTACAAATTCTACAACTCCCAATTAATTTATCTAGCCAAAAACAGCAAGTCAAAAACTGCCCTACACGCCTCCACGCGCTACCAGCCAACTCCAGTCCGGGTCACCAAATTTCACCAATAAGATCATCTCAACATTCCCAACAACTTTCTCAACTACAACAAAGCCCAGAAATACCTTGGTTGGCCGGAAATCAAGCTTGATCGAAAGAGGGCCGATTTGAACAATTAAATTTTCAAAACTTCGATTAGTCCTCCACGCTTTGAATTGCTTCAAGAGGGTTGGAGGGATTCATCAGCAAATAATGGGCTTCCAAACAAGACTGGTTTCGTGGCCGGAATCCGGGGAAATCGTCGGTGGAATCAAACTACTACAGTGATCGATTTTTTGCTTCGATCCCCTCTCTTCCGGCCAAATCGCCGTGATCCACCACTATAGGCTTGTGAAGGAGGAGGAGACTGTCCAAACGAGACCAGTGGTCGGACGGCAAAGAAACGCTAGAAAACAGAAACCCGAAGAGAGAGAGGGGGAGTTACTCGGGGTGGGTTTCCGGAATTGGAAACCTACCACAGTAACTTTCCCTTTTATACAAAATTACCATAAACATTAACTTTAGCATACGAACTCTGATTTAAGCGTACCACATGTCCATGGACTCGGTTTAACGTCCTCTACGACTTTCATGAAGAAAATTTTCTCAAAAACTTACCCGAATAAAAAGTCAACTATTTGGTCCAATAAAAGTATCGAAACAAAATAAAAAGTTAGTGCAATTGTCGTTTACCGTCAAAATAACCAGTAAACCGATAAATTTAGGTTCGGGACGTAACTAGGGCTGGGCACGGTCCCAGACCGGTACTGCTTTTACAGGGACTGAGACCTGGACCGGCAAAGCTACTTCGGGCTTGACTTGTAGATGCAGAGAACAGGGACCGGCCTAAACCCGGACAGACACAAAAAGGGCCAGTTTATCCGGGCTTTCGGTTTCTGTCATGCACTCCTTCATGACACAAAACGAACCGGCTGAACAACTCACCGCCTTCTTCTTCTTCTTCTTTCTTCCTCCTCTGAAAAAACCCACCATTAACAAAGACTCAACCTTTAAAACCAACCCACCATTACCAAAGACTCAACCTTTACATCACACCCAACACCCAAAGACTCAACTTTCACGTAGTTTCCTCAAGTCACGATGCGCCCAATCACCCAATCCTAGTCACCCTCATCCCTCAGCCACCGCACCCACCTCCTCGTCCCACTCGCCGGCGCCGCCACCACCACAGCCTTCTCCCTCCTCCTCGTCTGCTTCAACAAAATTACAGATCCCAGATTTGACTTTTACAAAATAAAAAATAAAAAATCAATTGGTCAATATCAGAACGTCGCCGATGGTTGTCGCCAGTTTGATTTGATCCAGAGACATCGAGATGTGAAGGCTCTGAATTTGCAGGTTTTATCCAGAGCCTTTAAGAGATCTTGATAAAGAGAACAAATTGAAAGGCTTGGCCACAGAGACCATAGCTAGAAGAAGAAGAATTGAACTGACAAACAGATACAAGGAAGAAAAATGAAGAAAAGTTGAGAGGAGATGAGAGGAGTTTCAGAAGAAGAAGGGAAAAGAGAAGAAAAGTCGTGCGGCAGAGTGAAAAGAGAAAAGGTAGAATTAGAAATTATATATTAGAGGGAGTTATATGGTATATGGAGGTCTACAATAGACAAACCCACTCAGAAGATGACACCTAAGGTCATTTTGTTTGAACTAATCTCATGTTTTCGGGCCTTACGGGCTTAGAAGTAAACATATATCAAGGACCGGGACCGGCCCGAAACTTATAGACAAGGGCCCGGGCCCGTAAAATTTTCATTATTTTAAAAAAAAACCCGGACCAAACTTGACCGAACCGGCCGGTCTGGGCCGGTTTTTTGGCTTTACGGGTTTTTTTGCCCACCCCTAGACGTAACAATACTAGTCTTACCCAAGGTTTCAAATTTTGGTTTCGGTTTCGATTTCGGTACTTCAAATTTAAGGAAATTTCTGAGAAAGTTTCGATTTCGGTTAAAAATAAATAAATCATATTAATTGCATTTATAAAAATCGTGGCCCTGATGGCTTTCCGAGTCTGTTTTATCACAGATTCTAGAACATTGTTAATGAGGTCATTTGGGATACGTCAAGGGATTTAGGAGAGAACAGGGTCAGACTGGAGGCTCTAAACATAAACCACATTGCTCTTATACCTAAGATCCCAAACCCAGAGAAGACCACTCACTTTAGGCCCATTAGTCTTTGCAACAACTCTTACAAGATTCTTTCGATGCTACTGGCAAATCGTCTAAATTAAGGCTATACTTCCACAACTTATTTCTACAAACCAAAATGCCTTTGTTCCGGATAGCCAGATACAAGACAATATAATGCTTGCACATGAGACTTATCACTATCTTCGGCTGAAACATGAAGGTGGAAATCATGAGCTTGGCCTAAAGCTTGATATGAACAAAGCCTACGATAGGGTTAAATGGGACTTCCTAGAGGCAGCGTTACTAAAGTTTGGCTTTTCAAGGAGTTGGGTCAACCTGGTAATGGGTTGTGTTACCTCAGTATCCTTCTCAATTGTGTTAAATGGAAACCCGGGTTCTTTATTTAAGCCTACTAGAGGGCTCCAATAAGGGGGATCCCCTGTCACCCTATCTATTCCTTATTGTCAGTGAGATCTTATCCCTTAGGCTGACTAAAGCTATAAATGTGGGTCTAGTTAAAGGTGTGAAGCTATGCAGAGGTAGTCCAATTGTCTCCCATCTATTTTTCGCTGATGATTCTCTCTTCTTTATGAAAGCTACCCTGCACAATTGTGTACAACTCAATTCTTTATTTAAAGAATATTGCTTAGCTTTGGGACAGATGATTACCTTTGAGAAATCAAGTTTATACTTCTCCCCAAACACTCTTCTACAAATGAGTAGATTGATGTGTGAGCTATTGGGTATCGATGTGTTGACAATCCTGAAAAGTATCTTAGGCTCCCAACAATTTGGGGAAGGTCAAAAAAAGAAGCCCTTGGCTATATAAAGGAGAGAGTTGGCTGGAAAATTGAAGGTTGGAAACAAGGAGCTCTATCGATGGCTGGTGGAGAGGTTCTTATTAAATCGGTAGCTACTGCTATACCCTCTTATCCTATGACCTGCTTTAAATTCCCTGCCTCTATCTGCAATGAAATTAATTCTGCGCTGGGGAACTTCTGGTGGAGATCAACTGAGACAGGAAACAAGACTCATTGGAAGAGTTGGGAGTCTTTGGGGCTTGCAAAAGACTCAGGAGCAAGCCCCAGGAGGGATGGGTTTTAGAGACTTAAAGGATTTTAACATGGCTCTAGCTACTAGCAAAACAATGCTGGAGAATTATCCAGGACCCTCATTCTCTTTGGGCAAGAGTCATAAAAGCTAGATATTTTCCCAATTGTGACTTTAAGGATGCTGTGAAAGGGTATAGGGCATCGTGGGGCTGGTCTAGCCTGATTTAGGCCTCATCAAAAAGCCCGCGGATCAAGTGGGCCGATGGAGGCCCGCCGGCCCGGCCCGTCAAAAAGCCCGCCATAGGCCCTGCCAGGTGGGTAGAGGGCCGGGCTTGGTATAGGGGTTTGAAACCCGGCCCGGACTGCCAAAAGCCCGTTAGGCCCGGCCCGTAAAAGCCCGCAAACAAAAAATATTAAATAAATAACACAGAAACTGTTGTGCAGAACACCTAATTTCGATGAATTACTGGGAACTGATCGGATGGAATTAGGATCTTTAACCTATATGCATGGAAAACCTCATGTGTCTAGTTTCTAAGGAATTTTATGGTTTGCAATTCCGACTTTTCTAGGAGTTATGGCAATTTAAGTGAAGGCAGTTCAACTTGAACCAGAATCTGCAACACAGAAACTGTTGTGCAGAACACCTAACTTCGCTGAATTACTGGAAATTTCTTGGATGGAATTAATAGCTGTACTCTATATGCACAGAAAGCCCCATGTGTCTAGTTTCTGAAGAATTTTACGGTTTGTATTCTCACTTTTCTAGAAGGAGTTATGGCAATTTAAGTGAAGGCAGTTCTGCTTGGACGGGAATCTGCAACATCTTTTACAAGTTCATGTCTAGAACCAAACTTCGCTGAATTACTGGGAACTGCTCGGATAGAATTAGGAGCTTTACCTTATATGAACGGAAAGCCCCATGTGTCTAGTTTCTGAAGAATTTTACGGTTTGCGATTCCGACTTTTCTAGAAGGAGTTATGGCAATTTAAGTGAAGGCAGTTCAGCTTGGACGGGAATCTGCAACATCTTTTACAAGTTAGTGTCTAGAAGGCCCAACACATATATTTGGAAATCTTCAGTGTGCCTCATCATCATTATATGTGTGTGTGTGTGTGTGTGTGTCTCTTTGTATGAGTGTGAATTTGTTGTAATTTGGCTTATGGTGAAATTAGACGTTCTCATACTTCTATATAGAATATGTGCATATATATTCCACATGTCATGACTACAGTTGACCGATTCGATCGGATTCAAAAATATGGTGAAATTAGCTAAATTTTTTACCACACTGATAATTTATTATAATAATCTCATCCAATCGGTTTTTCCATTTTATTTGAATTGATAGAGGTTGTCATTTGGAGTGTATGATATATAAATATAGGTTTATAAGAGTAACTAAGTTTGACCTAGTTGATCGAATTCGAAACGAGAACCAAATTGGCTGAATTTTCTACAACCACCATAAAACATTACAATCTCTCCATCGAGCGGTTGGTTTCTCCGAATTCATTTTCCATTTCATGGTTGTTTTAAAATGAACCTCAACAATTTAAATGCAATATATAAGTCAATACAACTTTAAGAGGCAAATTGGTATAGGCCAACGTCTTTGTAATTAAAATCGAAGTTTTTATCTTATGTTCACGCACATCCATCGATGGAATATTTACAGACGTGATGTGAAAAAATAAGCACGTTTCGCGGTCGTCATGCCATCGGTCAACTAAGAAGACATACAAGTGACGACGGTTGACCAATTTGATCGGATTCGAAAATAAGGTGAAATTGGCTAAATTTTTTACCACACTCATAATTTATTGTAATAATCATATCCAACAGTTGGTTTTTCCATTTTCTTTGAATTGATAGAGGTTGCTCTTTAGAGTGTATATGATATAAATATAGGTTTATAAGAGTAACTAAGTTTCACCTAGTTGATCGAATTCGAAACGAGAACCAAATTGGCTGAAATTTTTACAACCATCATAAAACATTACAATCTCTCCATCGAGCGGTTGGTTTCTCCAAATTCATTTTCCACTTCATATTTTCTTTGGAATGAACCTCAACAATTTAAATGCAATGTATAAGTTATACAATTTTAGGAGGCAAATTGGTATAGACCAACGTATTTGTAATTAAAATTGAAATTTTTATCTTATGTCCACGCACATCCATCGATGAAATATTTACAAATGTGATGTAAAAAAATAAGCACGTTTCGCAGTCGTCACGCCATCGATCAACCAAGAAAACATACAAATGCCTACGGTTGACCAATCCGATCGGGTTCAAAACTATGGTGAAATTGACTAAATTTTTAACCACACTTATAATTTATTGTAATAATCACATCCAACGGTCGGTTTTCCCATTTTCTTTGAATTGATAGAGGTTGCTCTTTGAAATGTATGATATAAAATATAGATTTATAAAAAAATTAGTGTCTTTAAATATTTATTATAAATAAAGCCCACAAGGCCCGTCCCGAAAAAGCCCGCAAGGCCCGCTTTATATGGACAGGCTTGGATCCTTCGATTTACAATAAAGCCCGGCCTGGCCCAAGCCCGCTATGAATGTGCCGAGTCGGGCCCGGCCCGGCCCGTTGACGAGGCCTAGCCTGATTGAAGCAAAAGACATTATCTTCCATGGCTCTTGTTAGCAGGTGATAAATGGCTGGTCAATAAACATCTGGAGGGATAACTGGCTCCCCCCACCATCATTTGGCCCTCTAATCCCTACTGGTGATGTTACCATGAACCCCCTTGTCCGGGTGGATTCTTTAAAAGATTGGGATACTCATTCCTGGTCTCTAAGTCCTATTCTACATCTTTTACAGCCTAGGATGGTCAATATGATCCAAGCTATTCCAATTGGAGATGGTGAAAGTAGTGATAGACTTGTCTGGCCTTGGAACAAAAATGGAGATTATACAGTAAAGTCTGGGTACCATTGGTACCATTCCAAACAACTCAGATCCAATCCTAGCTCTAAGCACTCCTCTCATTCTATAAAGAAGCACTGCTGGAAGTTGATTTGGAATTTAGACACTCTACCAAAGATCAAGCATTTATTTTGGAGAGCTTTATCTGGTGCTATTCCTACCCTATTTAATCTCTAAAGGATAAGAATCACTGCTTCCCCAATTTGTCCTATCTGTGGTGTCTTTGAAGAAATAATTGAGCATATCATTCTATTGTGTCCACGGATGGAACTTGTATGGTTTGGCTCACCTCTAAGGCTTAGAATTGACAAACAAAGTGTTAACGTGTGTGACCGAGGGGTCTAGTTAACATTAGAGAGAAGAGAGAGAGAGAGAGTAAGTGAGACACAAGAAGTATAGTGGTTCGCCTCCCGCCTTAGCGAGAGACTACATCCACTTGAAATCTTTAACTAGTGTTTGGGTCTTGCGGCCCAATAGGATTACAAGTGTTGTAATGGAGTGGGATTCTAAGTGGGAGGAGTTGTCCCTTTTATAAGGAAGGGAGCCACTCTCCTTTACATGTTTTCCAATGTGGGATGCAAAAGACAACTATTCTAGTGTAGAAAAGCATGTTGTGAAGGTAACTTGGCAAGGCCGGGAAGGTTGCTTCCCGGCGAGGTCTTGGCCACCTCCAACTACCACGAGGTAGGTTGTATGTCGGGCTACAGTGCATGTTGCGGTTAGGCCCCACCATGCCTTGTGGACGCACCAAGAGAGTGTTGCTTATGCTTGGTGACATAGAGAATAAGCCATGCTAGTGGAAGTATCTACACAAAGCATAACAACACTGGATGAATGGATTTTAAGTATAAGCAGTATATAATCACAGGCAGTACTCAATACGGTAATCATAACCCAACAATTTTGCTAGCCACTTGTTCTGGGAAGGAGTGGTGATCCGCTGAGTAAGGAGATGCTTCAGAGTCTAATGGTCGGTGAGAATTGTGAACTGGTGACCCAGCAAATAAGGACGCCATTTATCCACGGCAAAGAGGATGGCCAACATCTCCTTATCGTAAACAAAGAGGGATTGATTCTTTCCGGATAAGGCTTTGCTCAAGTAAGCCACGGGGTGGCGGTCTTGCGACAGCACCGCTCCAATGCCGGAGCCACTGGCATCGGTTTCAACTGTAAATGGTTTGGAAAAGTCGGGGAGAGCCAGGACAGGTGCAGTGGTCACGGCCTCTTTGAGCTTGGAGAAGGTAGCTTTTGATTCAGGAGTCCAGTGGAAATTATTTGCCCTAAGCATGTCTGTGAGGGGCTTGGCAATAAGCCCAAAATGGCGGACCAATCTTCTGTAATAGCCCGCGAGGCCGAAGAACCCTCTCAAGGCTTTCACAGAAGTTGGTTTGGGCCGATCAAGTAGGCTTTGCACCTTCTCTGGGTCAGCAGATACACCTTCACCGGAAATCACATGGCCCAGAATTGACCGAAGCTTGAGCAAAGGTACACTTGGACAGCTTAAGTTTGAGATGATTAGCTTCAAGTAGCTTGAATACTTGGTCAAGATGGTTAATGTGTGACTCTAAATCCTTACTATAAACCAAAATATCATCGAAAAAGACTAATACAAAATTTCGAAGAAATGGTTTAAATAATTGATTCATGAGTGCTTGAAATGTGGAAGGAGCATTAGAGAGACCAAAGGGCATTACCACAAATTCGTAGTGACCATCATGTGTGCGAAATAGCCACGGTGAGGTCTGCTGCAATACCAGCAGGTTGGATGGGCTGGCCGGTCGCTGTAGCGAACCGGAATTTGGGGGAAGGAGTAATGGGGACCCCCAGTTGCGTGGCAATGGCAGGATTGAGGAAGTTGGTCGCTGAACCACAATCGAAAAAAATGCTGACCGGGTGACCGTTGACTGTACCATGGAAACACATCATTTAACCAAGTGAGGATTGGGTGATGGCGTGGAGTGGGTAATCAGGCGTGTTGTCTGAAACTTCCTCTTCTGGTGGAATAGAATTGGGATCGAGGTTTGGGGTGTCGTCCGAGGTGTCAGGACAATCCAATATGGCTAGTATGGGCTTCTTGCACACATAGGTGTCAGAATAGGGTTCATCACAGTGGAAGCAGAGCCCTCTGGCCCGTCGTTCTCGTTGAGCAGGGGTAGAACAGCGACGGAGCCTCGGGTCCGGGTCTGTGGACTTGTTGGGTAGTGGAAGCAGAGGGAGATCTTTGATTGGGTTGTTGCAATTGAGGAGCCGTTGAGGCGTGGCTGGATGTGGCTTGGCTGGACTAAAATGAGGGACCACTGTTTGGCCGTGTCTGAAAGGACCACTGTGACGCGCGACTGAAACAGTGGACCCGTGTATCAGTTAATCTGGCCTCATAGCGCCTAGCCAGGCGTTGGGCTTTGGCCAAGGTGTCAGGCTCTAATGCCATGACGTCATGTCGGAGCTCCGGCTTGAGACCACCAATGAAGATCGGTAATAGCTACTCATCCGACCAATCTGGAGCCCTGCAGGATAACTTGGTGAATTTGGTGATGTATGAGTCCACCGAGGAGGTGTGTTGCAAATGGGAGAGCGCCGCCTTGAAATCTGTTGTGTTACCCGCCCCAAAATGCTCGAGGAAGGCGGTCACAAAGCGATCCCAAGTAGTCGTTGGATGGTGCTACTCAAAGGACGTCATCCAAATGGAGGCGTCTGGGCCAAAGTGGGAGGCTATGGTGGATACGAGTTCCGGTAAGGGAATGCGTTAGGCCCGGATATACCTTTCGGCCATGGCTAACCAACCGACCGCATCATCGCCGGTGAAGCGCGGAAGGTCAATTTTTGGAGGTCAATATGGGTGGGATTCCTAGTGTCCCGGATAAGGAGGAAGGGTTTTGTGCGGAGTAATTGTGGAGAATGGAGGGTAGGAGGTTTGGCCATTGTATGGTGTGTAGAACACCGTGGTGGCGTAGGAGGGCGGTGGCAGTAGTGAGGAAAGGGTAGAATATTGCAAAAGGGCGGAGGAAGGAGGTGGTCTCGGTGTCATGGGTGTCGAGTGGGAAGGGCTTGCTACAGTAGTTGTGGGGGGTTGTGAAGAGGAAGTGGGTAGGGTGAGTGTTGGCCATGAAGTAATGGGGGCTGGTATGGAGCCAAATGAAATGTGAGGTTGAGTGGCAGGATTAGAGGGGTTGAAGCTTGGTGTCGAAACAGTGGTGGAAGGAGTTAGAAGCTGCCATGTGGTGGTATAGGATTAGGAAGAACTGGGTGGGGTATGCTATTGTGGTTCTAGTCTGCTGAAGAGTAGTTACTGAAGTGCTGCGAACTGATGAGCCATATTAGTTTGGCTACGAGTGATGGCATCGATGGAGGTGTGTCCTCCTGCTGGGATTGCAAGAGGTCCATAGATGCTTGAAAGACGGTGAGGGGCTCATCTTCGAGTGGTGGTGGTGGTGGAAGGGTAGCAGAGGTAGTGGTTGTGCGTGGTGGTGGAGGAGATGGAGGTGGAGGTGGAGGTGGAGGTGGCTGTGTTTGGGTGTTGGATGGGGAGGAGACTTGGAGGCCCCTCATAGATCGAAAGCCTCTGATACCAGATGATAGGTACCGATTAGAAGGGAAGCATAAAGATTAAGGAAACAGAAATAAACTTGAAAGGAGATTCATTCATGTCCCTCAATTGGGTTCCAGTTACAAAATATAAGGGATGAGGATCTCATCACTTACAACTGGCAAGAGCCACGTGTTATAGGGACCCACCTGACTTGTCATCTAGCTACTGGGCTAACTGGACCTATTACAATTGTAGTACTTGAGCTTGCCTCACTTGGGCTACAAAAGATATTCTTAGGCCATGTTTGTTTCCCAGAATCTGGGCATTGGGAAATGAAAGTGTTTCCTTTCCTGCGTTTGGGACAGCCAAGGAAGGGAAATTGGTTCCCAAAGGAAAGGAAAAAGTGGAGGAAATTGATTCCCCCCCCCAGGATTCACTTTCCCAATGGAAAGGAAAATGATTCATTTCCTTTCCGCCAACCAAACATGGCCTTAGGGTTAATAGGGAATGGTTCTAACAAAACGAGGTGGAGATGAGTTTCCTTTCTTTCTTTCTTGTAAGACATTGGGCCTTGTCTCTTTAGGCCTATTTGAGTTTTCCCGTTTCGTAATGGAATTATCCAGTTCTCCAAAAAAAGGATTGGCAAAGAATCGTTGTTATGTGGAATAAGGATAAGCCTGAAAATAACATGCAAAATACATCATCTCTTCAAAGTCGATTTTCAGAAATGCAAATTTTTTAATAAAGGTATATCATTGATTATATTTTCTAAAAAGAGCATATATTAATATTTTTGGTTTACACATGTATGTAGCCAAGGCAAAAAATACGCTCTCAGAAATTAGTTATCTACTATTAACAAGCAAATAGAAGTTGTGTAGCATAAAAACGCAGGTTACATTGTTTCTTTGTTTGAGTGGGACTCTTCTCTTCAACCATTAATTGAGTAAGCTGAAAAAGCCAAGTTAGATTTGAGTTTCGCATATGTCTCTTTTAATATTTTACTAATCCACAATCACATGCTCTGCATGTGTAAGAAAATTTTTCTATTGTAATTTTCCTTAAAAATTATTTAACAAAACAAAAATTATATGTAGAGAAAATTGATTAAGTGGGATAGTTTTTCATAGAATTGGTAGTTTCCAACGTACTTATCTGTTTCACCCTCTCTTTTTTTTCTGTTTCTTTTATAATTTGACTATATTATCCATATATATTATGAGTACTAGAGTTTATTAATATTTCAAGATTAGTTTAGTACATTTTTTCAATTTCAGCTAACAAAGTCTCTTTACTTAATAATAAAGAGGGTGAAACAGATGAGCACAAAAGCCTCGGGGAGAGTGAGAGAGAGGGACACATTGTCTACCTCTCCTTAAAGAGGGTGAAACAGATAAGCACAAAAGCCTCGGGGAGAGAGAGAGAGGGACACACTGTCTACCTCTCCTTTGGTACAATACCTAATGTTGACTTCACATTTATTTGGTCCCTCCCTATCTCTTCTGCTCTATAGTTCAGGCATGATCATACCTGTTAATGTCTAAAGTTCAGTGGTAGCTAAACCTTTGTTAACGCTGGTTCGATGGGCGGACCGCTACTTGTGATGTTCTCATAGCTTCCGCTACCTGTCAAGTAAAATACAGAGGGCGTCAGAGGGAGACCGCGCTGGGCGGTCTTCTCTTCTCCGATGCCTAAGTTAGTCAATGTATTTATGTTGACAAAGTAACAGTAGGTAAGTACTAAATGCGTAATTGATGAGGAGAGAAGAGAGAACCTTTTATAGGTAAGGAAAGAGCTGATCTTCTCCATGTTTTCGATGTGGGACTGATATGCTTCAGTCCCCAGCTTCTGGAGCTTCTGACGCTGTCTTGGCGCGGCGCGTGGCGGCGCGTCAGCGGTGATCTGGGGGTAAGCCAGGGCTCAGGCAGTAGCCTGCCTGGTTGTGTTTCCGTAGGTCACACCTTTGGCGGGAGTTGGTACCGCTGGTGGTAGTATGAGCATGGCTCATTATGGTTAATTATGCTTGCAAATGCCTATGTAAGTACAATACCCATGTCCTCTCACACACTTAAAACACGATCCGAGTACTCTTTTAAGGTGGTGTTTGTTACATGGGATTGGACATCCTTATCTAGTCTAATCCCAGTTATCCGATGTTTGGCAGCAATGAGGACTATTTTTAATGAGACTCCACAGTCCCAAAAACACCCCCAACACCTTCTACCACAAACCCACCAAAAACCATGGGATTGTGGAAGCCTCCTTCTACTCTACGCTGTTCATCGTTCTCTTATCATCCTCATTCTCTCATCATCTGGGTTCTATAATCATTCGCTTTCTCTCTCTGCCCTTTTTCATTTCAGAACGGCCACTAGGCAGATCTCACTTTCCTCACCAAACCCTAATCCCAAAACCAGAGGCCTCTTCTTCTTCCTCCCTCTATTGCCGCAACATTTCTAGGCGTCGGATTCGAAACATCAGCAGCTCAACGCCGGCCGAGACCAGTAATATTCTGGCGATCAATCGATGGGCCTCAGAATGTGGGTTGGGAGCACCGAGGAAGACGAAGACGAAGCTCAGATTCAGACCATTTCTGAGATGACTGCGATCCTGGGGAAGGGTTTCGATGGAGTCGGAGATGCTTAATTAGCTTCAGGAGCGGAACTTCACCGAGATTTCGGAGAAGGCTTCAGAAGGATCATGCATTTCTCTGGGACAATTACTAGTTTGAGAGAGAAATTGGAGAGAGAGAGAGAGAGAGAGAGCACGGCGGCTACCTAGAGTTGGAGGCCATCGTTCGGGGACACCATGCTGGTCTACTACTTAGTCCCACTCAGCACCAAACATGAGTCAGGTACTAATCTAGCTTAAGCCAAGTTATAGTAGTCCTGGACTCCTATAGAAATTAAGGTTGGGCATCACAGTCCTATGAAACAAACACAACTAACCGTATTGCCACTGTCCTTCTCAAATTAATTATTTCTCATTTTTAGTATGAGAAATTCATAAAAGTATCCTATTTTATATGAAATATGTACCTTACTATCTATTACAGTCCAATGATCGTACAAAACTGAAAATTAGATTAGAATTAGACTACATAATGGTAAAATCCATATCGTATACCCATTGCTACCCTTTGTTCCATGCTTGAGGCCTAAATATTACATCGAGTCGAGAAATGAACCCAAGTTAGAGACATCTATGTATCTCCATTCTCCACCAAAACTTCAACCTCCAAAAATACACATAACAAAGAGACAAAGATAAAAACAGTTTGTACTGTGTACTGCAGAAACATTATCCCACAGCAGGCAAACATGTTAGGTGCCAAGATGCTAGTACCATCCATGAAAACAAACACTAAAGCTCAACAGAAGCCCCGAAAAAAAATAGTGAATCAAATTGCAATTTCTGGTGCATCTATGAAATGGGCGCGGAAAAATTCAGATAAAATATGGATCATGAGCGTTTATCCTTTGGACCCGCATAGCTCTTCCCATGAAAGTCAAGGAAGAGAACCAAAAGCGAGGCATTGAAGACGGCATTGAAGCACCATCCCCATATTCCGGAGCAGCCGGACCCGGAGAAATGCAGGTAGAGCATCCGACCCGACACCGCAAAGCTGAACACGAACTGGACTATCTGGCAGTCCGTGACGGCCCGCTTCCACCTGGGGCGGATCCCAACCGCGCAGAGCAAGTAGTAGGCGTACATGAGCACGTGCACGGAGGCATTGGTCACGAGCGCCACCGGGAACAGGGACTGGCGAGTGTGGAGCCAGAGGTAGCACATGACGAGCACGGTGGCGTGGTGGTACACGTGGAGGAGGGAGAGGCGGCGGAGGGAGCCACTGAGGATGATGAAGAGGGTGTCGAGGAGTTCGAGGATCTTGGAGAGGTAGAAGACGTAGGCCCAGAAGAAGAGGGGCCCGGTGGGATTAGTGTTGGGGGAGAAGCAGAGGGTGGAGGAAGGGGAGGAGAGGATGGAGAGGGTGCAAGCGACGGCCATGATGAGGGAGAGGAGGAGGAGGGTGAGGTTGTGGAGGGCTGAGATTGGTTTGAGGAGGGCGGGGTTGAGGGGGGAGAGAGGGAGGCGCGTGAGGAGGAGAGTGAGGGAGAGATAGGAGAGGAGGGCGAGGATGAGGAAGAGTGGGGTGGAGGCAGGGGTTTGACCCTCCGTCCATGAGAAGTGGAGGATGCTTGGGTGCTCAACTAGCCAGTATTGGAGGTTTGACTTCATCACGCGCCGCCGTCAACGTGAAAGTCGTTGGTGCTTGATCTAGTGACGAAAAGCAGCACAACTGGGGAAAGGTTATAGACGACCTTAATTTACCTAAAAAAACAATAGGTTAATGCGGTTCAGATCTGGCCACGTATCGTTATCTTTAAATGTAGGACCCACAAACTTATCCAAGGGTGCCAGTATCAAAGCAGCCATGGAACAGCTAAACTGATAACAAAGTGAGCTCCGTTCTACTGGTTACGTTTTTAGATTCAATGGTGGATAATAACAAACAAAAAAAAAAGTTTTAACTAAATAATTATTTTTTACCTTGTAATTTAAAATCTAACAACAGCTTAACACAATTGAGTAGAGAGTTCATTGAGTATATGAACAATAATACTAGAGTTACTACATAAGCAATTTCACATTCGACAACATGTAACCAAAATCGACATACAAGCAGCAATAGTATCCCCAACATCGACCAGAGCCGATCTATCGCCAGTTCACCATGCATGCATCCCCTTTGCATCAGAGGAAAGGCCACCAGCGGACCAAACAGATGAGAGATTTTTTTTTTTTTGGTTACAAGGGAGCCTAAAAAGGCCCGGCAAAAGAGCAAAGCAAAACAAACTAATCAATTAGCCTACCATTAGGCCTAGCAGAAGATCTTCTAATTCTAAAAGTTTCCTCAAGGTCTTCAAGAAAAGCACTAGCAGCATGAATAGGAGGAAGGTCAAAAACTATCAAACCATATTCATGATTGATGCTAGTTTTGGCCAAAGAGTCAGCAACCATATTAGATTCCCTGTAGATATGCTTCAAAGTGAGAGATTGGAATTTTTCCATAAGAGCTTTGCAGCAATTAAGTGAAGAGCCAAGAGGATGATAATCAAGGTTGTAATCCTGCATCAGCTTTACCAGAATGGCAGAATCAGTTTCAATTTCCACATTATTTATCTGACAATCAGCAGCAAGTTTGAGACCATAGAACAATCCCCAGGCTTCTGCATTTAAGATGCCTCCAATGCCAAGATTAATTTGGAATCCTTTGATCCAATCACCAAACTGATCAGAGATTTTAAAACACAATGGAAGCCGCAGCTGGGGAGAGAAGGCATACGGTTATGAAAAATACAAAACGCTTGAGATGCCTAAATGATATTTCATCGTAATCATATGATTGAAGTAGGGTAAGAAATCTTGAGCTTTACTTTCGATATTGCTAATTCTGGCTCCAAGAAAAGAAGGGAAGATCTCAAAAACAAACCAGAAAGCACACGCCTGTCCTCAGCTGAGTTTCAGATGAATTTCCAGTTTCACATATGTAGTATATTTGCACAGATTAATCCCAGTCTCACTGAACACCTCGGAAATACGAATTTCCATTTTCACAAAATTTGGAGTCATCAAGATATTCTGAAATATGACAATGGCCCTACTAAAATCAGAAACTGCAAATATTTCACTTATTTTCAAAAATAAATTTTCTACCTAAAACTGAAATATAGCGATTCACTAAACTTCTGAGGTCAACACATTACAATGAAATGAAGAGGAACTATAGAAGCAAAAATGAGAAATCGGTCTCCTTGTATTCGTCATTCAGCAATCCTCTGCCAGAGATGTCATAAATCACTGCACCAACACCTCCTACACGCTCTTGTTTAAAGCTTTGACGAGCTTGTTGTGTCCCCCTCAGGCAACAAAATTGGGCTCTGATGGTGATTCATTAGTTAAACTATGCAGCCACCTTCTTCCGGACAATCCTCTTTCTACGTGTCTTGGGGGCTGAAGATTCCCCCTCACCAACAGAGTCATCATTCCTTTGTTTAATGCCGAGGAGCCCAAGTCCAGATACAACAGCATTCTTTGATATAAACCATTTTGGAGAGGACCGATCAACACTCTCAGAAGGCCTACTGTAAGCCTTCAAAAGATCATCCGACTGAACCAGCGGATCAGCCTCCACGCCAAGCCAAGCCAACCTTGATCTCTCACCTAACTGAATATTCAAAACCCTGTGTACATTACCCAGTATGAGTCAGATGACAAACCAAATATACTTGGACATATGTTTGCCAATTCAACAATGTAAAGCAAAGACCTAATAAACACATTACTGAAATAAACAAAATAAAACATTTCATCTTGATGCCCTCATGATGGGGCAAGCATATAGGGAAGGATTAGAAGAAGGAAAAAAAAAAAAACATGTGTAATATTGCTGCACAATTAACTAGGAATCCTAACGTGACTATGACATGATCCAAGTTTTAATCAATTCCAAAGCAAAGCACACCAACACTGTCAAAAAATAAAATCGGAATGTTTCTAGGGTATATATATTTACTTCTTGAAAACAGTTATGGGACAATTCCATAGTGCGTCCAATGATCCAAACAATATATTTTCTACACTCACAATTACTGCTAATAATTTGGTCAACTACTTCGATAAAGGATTCAGTGAATGCGCATATTATTGGACCACATTATTGGGTGGACAACAACAATGTTGTCCATTTCTTTTCTTAGAAAGAGGGATCCTCTTCAAAAAGGGAGTCATTAGACTCAACACCACAGGAAACAAAAATATTATTTAATCAATTTGTGCTGCCACAAGAATATAAGTGACGAGTTCTAAGTACATTGGAAAAGGTAGCAAGGGATTGTCCGGGGAAAAAAAAAAGGTAGAAGTGGACACAGGGAAAGTATCTAGCACTTCTCATCTAAATTCTTCTAGCAAAGCATTTCTTAGCCAGATAGACTAATGAAAAACTGGAAGAATGTCTATGTATGAAAGGACAACACTCTTTAAATGCAAGGTACCGAATATAGAAAAGCACACCTGAATGCCGTGCTTAGAACCAGCGCCACTCCAATAACATCAAAATGGTTCATCACAGCTCTATCAAATCCACATAACAGCTGATATCTCAGATTCGCATAAAGTCCTAGGAAGGCACCATAACCAAGTGCATTTGCTTTCACACTAGGGATCGTTACCGATAACCTGTCAAACAAGTTGACAATTGCATTGGAACTAAAGATGAAAAAGAAAAGTAAAAGCATAAGCATATGAAAACTAAGACTCTAAATCTGCCAAATATTTATAAACGAAGGGAGGGGAAGGGACATCTTAAGAGGATTTTTCTTATAAACAATCACTCTTTCAGTGGAACACTTTTACTATCTTTTTTGGTCACTGACCCCTTCACCATTCAAAACAAAATATATGTATACATCATTATATCTCTCCAAGTATTGCAAAACTTTTTCTCACGAGTATGAAACACCTAAACAACCTATTACAAGAAAACTTCCATAACTCCAAATGAGAATATTATATTGAAATCAAAATATATACTTATAACCATAGAAAATAATAGTGAAAAATTACTCCTGCAACTCCCAAAATATATTGCTGGAAATCATACCCTTAAATGCTAAACTTATGGATTTATTCTCATGTTTAAAAAAGCAATACATGCAACAGAACCCAATTACCCAGCACAGAAAACATAATGCAATTAAATAGCTATTTTACAACGAAATCAAAAGCTGTAAAATGATACTTTCTTACTGCAGATGCAATAAAAATAACAATGTTCAAATAATTTTCAAACCAAGGACTTTTTTTCGAAAAAGGAAAAAGATGCAGCCATTACATACAATGTTACTAAAGTAAAAATATCTCAAGTACCGAGCCATACATCCAAGTATTGAGACTACATTCTTTTTATGTCATATAAACTTTCTTTTAGTGGATTATTTTATAATTTCATAAAGAAACTTCTTTTTCAATCAAAGTAATTTCAACATGCTCATCACCCACTTATTGAATTTAAATAGCTATAACCAGGTTATACCTGCTTTTATAGTACAGATTCTACTGTTTAAATGGTTGAAAGGCAAAAAAAAGACCAAAAAAAAAAACACAAATAAGACAAACGTGCCAAATATCAGGTAAAAAGGTGGCATGAATTAAACAAACTAAATTGTTAAACCTTTACTATAGACTTTAGTATTTGATGAAAAATCTCAGATTTTCCTTTATCTCTGTTTATTTCGTTATGAAAACAATAATGGATGACAAAACCCTCTACATACCTTTCCTCCTTTTTATGGGATAAAAAGTTTGATAAAGCGCCTTGAACTGCTCCGGCAGATAGTCCAACCATACACAACTCAGCAGCCTTATAGAAGAAAGAATGAACTCTCCTTGGCAGGTCGAATTCCCTCATTGGGTAGCTCTTCTCAAATATATTGTTGGGGAGCTTTTGCAATGTATTTTGCAAATCAAACCTGAATGTGTTCCCATATGAACGACAAGGAGCAAGTGACCAGACAACAACAGCATTGCATGCTGCTACTGTGAGCACATTTATAAGTGCCAGATCCCATTCTTGCTTTATCCTATTAAATTGAACATAAATCTATCAGTAAGTATTTAAAAGCTTCAAACTAATTTCATGCCTTTGCCATAACACAAACACACACCTTTCCTTACGAGTCTTTACTTCCCACCAAACTGAGCAACCAATCGTCCCAACCTGCTCTAACAGAAACCTATACAAGAAAGCAGGATCTGCAAGCATTCTGCACATAAAATTAGTTTACGCATCAGTTCTAAGGACTAAAATAACCACAGATGGTTATTAAGAATTCAATGGACAGTACAAAGATAAGCACCTTAGGAGTAAATCAAGAATTATGGGTATAACATTTTCATTGAATAAATAATCTAAAACTTATTTCATCAATCAGTAAATGTCATCACAATTTTGATAGGGAAAGTTAACTCCAGGCACCCATCTTTCACTTGAATGCCTTGAATCAAGTAATACAACCAAAATGATGATACACGCAAGGTTGCTTACTGTATAAACGAAATATTATTGGAGTGAAACTAAGAGAGTACAAAAATCAAACACTACAATTATAATATCAATTAATACAACCAAACAGATGATGCCATAGTTATACCTATGGTGTGTGAACAATCCTTCTTTTATATGTCCAAAATTAAAGCATGTGTTCAAAGTAAAACAACAAAAAAGATGTCGGGTCGTTAAGTACAATTTCTAATGGACAAGTTGTCACCTGAAACAGTACACCCATTGAAACTATAGTAGATAAGCAACATAAATTAGTCCAACAAGTAGGACCTAAATTGTAAATCAAAACATTATAAACAGAAACTGGTCCTCCAATCAGTGAATTTGGCCCAAGAAGATAAATCTTGAAATTCTGTAGCTCAAAGTGATTACCAAATTCTAAATAAAAATTAGGCAGCAAAAACATTGAAACAATACAATTTCAGTGAATGTAGGCCATAACAAAAATCACCTGCCAATGAATGCCCTTGATACCCCATCAGGAAGTGAACGAGAAATGAACCTAGTAGTGGTTGGCCTGGCATTGGTTGCTAAGAATCTTACCATTTGAGCGGAGCTGACCAATCCCTGGAGGCAATGTTTGAGTTAGTATCTTAGCTGAAAGTGTTTCTTTTTCTATTAAGTATTAGTAGCACATAGTCTAGCTTAAATCTTTTCAACCAAAAGTGATATAAGAAATACTGCACCATTTCATAAGCTTGCCGAAAGCCGGCAGGTAAATCCATCATTGTCTTTTGCCACTCGTTCAAAACTGCATCTACAAATTTGCGATCAAACAGCTGGCGAAAAGATTGACATCAGTACATCTAAAAAATTCAATTGACGTCAGTACGTCTAAAAAATTCAATTGACACCAGCAGGGGAGAAAATATTGTTTAAATTAGATTCCCAACCTCTTCAAGAAACATGCGTTTTCTAAAAAGGCCACCCTCATCCCCCTCATCACCGTCATCAAAGTCATCAAAATAATCATCATCATCGCCATCATCATCACCTCCATCACCACCTCCATGATTTATCCTCTTTCCAATATCTCCACCACCTCCGCCAGTTTGCAGCTGCAAAATCAAACATTAGCATCCTCATAAAACAAAATAACCGAAAACAAACAAACAAAAACTATACACAAAAAAGGGAAGTAAATCAAATGCCAGTTTAGATATGGCAAGAATTGCTTAATCAAAGCAGAGTCCTGAACTGAACGAAAGTAGATAGCCAACTATCTGACACAGTCAAATTTGGATGATAGGAAGGAGACATGTTGGATAACCAATGCCTAATAAGTGGAACACAGAACAACAAGTTTTGGTCCATGAATGACTGGCAACAAAAATGGAAGTAAATGATGCATACCATTTTATATATATGGTAAGATTGCTATATGAGAGCAGATCCTCAACTGGAGTAGAGTATACGCACAAGTGTCCGATGCCAGTCAACAATTTTGGATGAAGGCAACAACAATTTTGGAAGACCAGTGCCTAATAAGTGCGACAAACTACAAGTACTTCTGTCTACGAATTAGTGGCCTCTTTACTTTGTTAGGGTACGAGGATCTAATCATAAGCCATACATTATAAGCCTTATTTTAGTTGTGTCAAGTATATTTACGATATTTTGTTCTTGGTTCTTTTATACTAAAAGACTTATTAAGAAATTAGAAGAAAAGGCCTGAGTAGAGCTATCCCAACTCTGAAGAAAATGACGCCCAAAGTGATTCCCAAACATATCCAAGAAGCTATCTCCTCACCTCTAGGTCCCTAAATATCATACTCCTTTTAATCTACGCCTCCTAAATCAATGGAATGGATAGCAGGGGACCTGCATACTCCTAACAATGGGAGCCTTATGAAGATTGGACAATCTGCATAAATGATGAAAACAGTTACAGACATCTGTATTTCCCACCCAATAGCCCTCCCACAACTTTACTTAATTGCCTACTGATAAGTGTTCTGGTTTCGCTTTTCCCTCCCTTCTTTCTCTATTCTAAATCACACAGCACACTCAACTCTCTTTAAAACAATTTGAAATTCCAATTTCAGCAAAAAAAGTGTTTTCACATAAATCATTTCGATACGAAAACAACAAAACTCCTGAATTTCATAAGTCACCTGGCCACCAATGGACTAATCAGTTCCTTCCGTTTTCACTGGAGAAAACAGATTAGCTTAGAGGTACTTTTGTAAATCCTTTCTTCCGGCACTGAACTTAACTATCCTATATTCAATATCCTAGCACAACTTCTGTTCCAGAGTATCAAACTTGAGTAATCCCAAAGCAAATTACAAACCAGACCTCACCGAATTCGAATTAACAATTTAAAAACTGTGCGTATCTTCAGTATTTTAGGAAAGAGATGAGAGTGAGACTGACCTCAGGGCTAGACTTGGATTGCTTCTGAGTCATATCCAGCTTCCCCTTCTCAAGCGTCACGGCACCAAAAGCACCGTACTGCCCCTTCATAACCGGACCGAACTCACGGCTCGCCGCCGGCGACGACGACGGCGCCACGAAGCAGCGCTCCAACAAGGTGGCCGACTGCCCCTCCACCGAGTCGGAAGTAGACGGAGACGCACAGCAAGCCTTGACCGCCAGACCCCGCCGGAGCTTGAGCGGCTGAGCAATCATCGGCTGTAAGGGTCCCGCCAGCCTGGGCTTCTTGGGGAGCTGCGTGTTCATGGGCATGAATTGAGCGGTGTGGAACACTGCGTGAGACATTTTCGCCTCTGTGAGAAAAACCCTAACCCTTTGCTATTTTATTTGTGATATTCTTCTCTGCGGATTTTCTCTCTCTACAGCTAGAGAGAGAGAGAGAGAAGTGAAGCGAGGAAGAGAGAGGGTAGATGAATTGGGGGGTTTTGATGAGAACGAGATAGCCGACGACAACCCAATCCGAAAGCGAGTTTTTTTTTTTTTTTTTTTTTTTATTTATTAAAATAAGGCTGTGACCAGGTGAGTTGACAAGGAGGGTTTTGACTCGGCCGGCCTGCTGGGATTGGTTTAACAACTTGTTAGTTGTCACTGCTTCGATGACAGACTCGTACCGGCTCGTCATACTTATTAATCACCTGTTGGTCATCAATCACTATGCATGTGGGTAGGCCTCATCAAAAAGCTCGCGGATCAAGTGAGCCGATGGAGGCCTGCAGGGCCAAAAATCCGGCCCGGCCCGTTAAAAAGCCCGCCTTGGTGGGTAGAGGGCTGGCCCGTCAAAAAGCCCGCAAAAACCCGGCCCGCCAAAAGCCCGCTAGGCCCGGCCCTTAAAATCCTGTAAACTATTATATATGTATGTGTTATATATATATATATATATATATATATATTTTTTTTTTTTTTTTTTTATAAACACACATATGTCAATATAAGTATATATATTTATAAACTCACACACACACATACATATATATATATATATATATATACATATTCTATATAAAAGTATGAGAACTTCCACACATATATAAACACACACACATATATATATATAAACATTCTTATAGATATATATATATATATATATATATATATATATATATATATATATATATATCTATAAGAATGTTTATATATATATATGTGTGTGTGTGTGTGTGAAGTTCTCATACTTCTATATAGAATATGTGCATATATATTCTACATATCATGACGACGGTTGACCAATTCGATTGGATTCGAAAATATGGTGAAATTGGCTAAATTTTTTATCACACTCATAATTTATTGGATTAAATTCAGTTTACCCCCCTAAGGTTTGGGGGTAATTTCATGTTAGTCCATGTCCTTTCAATTTAATCAGTTTACCCCCCAAGCTTTCCAATTTCAATCAGCCGTGTCCAATTTCTACTATTCCGTCCAATTTGGACCATTAAGTCTGACTTTTGAGGGCTAAAATGGTCATTTCAAGACAAAAAAAAACTATAAAAAAAAGGATTTTTTTTTCTTTTTTTCGTTTTTTTTTTCTGTTTTTTCTTCTTTCTTTTTTTCTGTTTTTTTTTTTCATTTTAAAATTTTTTGTTTCCATCTTTTTTTTATATATATAAATTTTGTCTTCAACTTATACACCACAGTTATAATAGGTTTATAAAAAAAAAAAAAAGATACTCTAGGTGGTTGAAAGTCTCTCGCTGATCTACGATATTTATGATATATCTCCGATAAAGAGAAGAATTTTAGGATATATCCCCAATAAAATGAAGAAATGTTTGTGTAAAATTATTTTTTACAGATATTTACAGATAAAGTGTAAAATCGTGAAGAAATATCTGTGTAAAATCATTTTTTACAGATATTTATAAATAAAGTGTAAAATCGTTTTTTACATATATTTCTTCACTTTATTGGGGATATCTCCTAAAATTCTTCACTTTATCGGAGATATATCACAAATATCGTAGATCAGCGAGCGGCTTTCAACCACCTAGAGTATATTTTTGTTCTTATAAACATATTATAACTTGTGGTGTATAGGTTGAAGACAAAATAAAAAATAATAAAAAATGAAAAAACAGAAGAAAAAAATTAAAAAACGAAAAAACATGAAAAATAAAAATAAAAAAAAACAGAAAAAAATATATAAAATAAAAAAAAATTCCTTTTTTTTTTGTCTTGAAATGACCATTTTAACTCTCAAAAGTCAGACTTAACTTCCAAATTGGATGGAATGAACACAGTTGAGGAGAATTGACAAGCTTGGGGGGTAAACTGATTAAATTGAAAGGACAGGGACTAACATGAAATTACCCCCAAACCTCAGGAGGGTAAACTGAATTTAATCCTAATTTATTGTAATAATCTCATCCAACGGTCGGTTTTTCCATTTTTATTGAATTGATCGGGGTTGCTCTTTGGAGTGTATGATATCTAAATATAGGTTTATAAGAGTAACTAAGTTTGACCTCGTTGATTGAATTAGAAACAAGAACCAAATAGGCTGGATTTTTTACAACCACCATAAAACATTACAATCTCTTTATCAAGCGGTTGGTTTCTCTAAAGGGGAAATGCTCATACACCCCAAAATCACCAAAATACTTCTCATACACCCCAATAACTTATTTTTATTCCCACTCACACAAAACTTTTCACCTTTTTCCAACTTTTCAAAAAACCACTTACTATTTATATCTTTAATACCCTCCTTTCCTTTTTCTCTCAGAATTTTGAAAATAGTTACTATTCTTCTCCCCCTTTTTTTTTCTTTTGATGAAACGTGGTGGACCCATCTTAAATTTATTTGTTTAGACTATAATTACTGATGTAGGACAAGAATGGACCCAGTTTAGCCGAAAAACCATAAAAGTAAAGAAGCGGTGTGGAATCAAGAAGAGTGATTGGAAAATAGGTAACTCACGCGTAATCAGGTTACTAGCCGCTGGAATATTCAAGAAGATTTGGTTTTGGACTTTTTGGGTTTCTCGTGCAAAAAGTCAGGTTTTGATTTTGAATCAGATTTGACTAACTTTTGGCCAGAATGTGCGTTTGAGACGCATGATACCTTTCCAGAATGGGAACGACGAGATCTTCAAGACTCACTTTAGTGGGCCCTATCAGATTTAGGCCAAAATGTATCGTCTTAATCATCCGATTCGTGATTTAATATTTTTTAGGCTAGTTTTGCATTCTTTTTATTTTAGGTTTTCTAGTTTATTTTGGATTTATTTTGTTTTAATCCGTGGGCTTTAGGGTTTCATTATTAGTCGCCCTAGGGTTTCTTTTCTCATATATAAGCAGCCTTAAGCAGCTGCAGAACCTATCTTTTCATCTTTTATCAATCAAATAGACAATTTTCTCTTTATTCTCTTGTGGACTCCAGAACCCTTTGTTTAGGTTTATCGCTTGTAAACCTAGTTATCATTCCGACTGCATCAGGTGGTATCAGAGCAAGTCTTCCCTGTCTCTTTTATTTACCTTGGTAGCAATGGGTGAAGTTACGAAATCAGATCTTGATGCTCTTACCGCTTCTCTTACCGCAGCGTTTACCACTGCCATCAACACCATGAACAATCAGAACAATCAGTTGAACAATCAGATTGGAGAAATTCGTGGACTGTTGGGAGAAAGAAACAACCACAACAACAACAACAATCGGCATAGAGGCGGGGAAGGAGGCCAGCGAATTAGGGCTCCACGTGGTGAAGTTGTTGTTAATACTTCAGAATCTGAGTCTGAAGAAGAAATTGTGCAACCTAAACAACAAGGACAGGCTGACCAGGATTACAAAGTCAAGGCTGAAATTCCTTTCTTTTCGAGCAACTTGGGTGTAGAGGATTTTCTGGATTGGCAAGTTGAGGTGGATAGGTTCTTCGAAATTATGGAGATTCCAGAGAATAAGCAAGTCAAGATGGTATCTCGAAAGCTTAAAAGCACTGCTGCTTTTTGGTGGGATGAATTGCAAGGAGCCAGAAAGAGGCAAAGAAAAGTGCCTGTTCAGACATGGCGGAAGATGAAAGGTCTTCTTAATGAAAATTTCTGCCTAGAGATTTTTGTTTCAAGAATTATCCTCCTAAGAGTTTTGAGAAGAAGTTAAAGTCCAAAGAGTTTGCTTTACCCGTTGAGAATAATAGTTTAACTGAAGAGAAGATAGAAAATTTTTCAATAGAAGAAGCCCCACAAGAAATCATCCATGATGAAGAAGAGATTAAATATGAAATTGCTCGTGTTGACATGGTTATTAATAATGAAGAAGTTTTGGAGCCTGAAATAAATCATTCAGAACCAGATGTCATTCAAGAATGCAACCTTGAGAGCCGAAAAGAATCTACAAAGGTTGCCTATGAAAGCCAAAATGCATATGACAGACTCATCTTTGGCGTTGGGTTCATGATTGTGCCATCAAAGTTTGCAGAGGATCAAGCCAATAGCTCACAGGTTCAATTGTCTAATTTTTTCTCGGGTCTTTTGTCTCCATATTCTTGTCCTTTATTCAAGAGGAACTCGAGGGCGAGTTCTTTCATAGTGGAGGAGAATGATGTAGGACGAGAATTGACCCAGTTTAGCCGAAAAACCATAAAAGTAAAGAAGCGGTGTAGAATCAAGAAGAGTTATTGGAAAATAGGTAACTCACACGTAATCAGGTTACTAGCCGCTAGAATATTCAAGAAGATTTGGTTTTGGACTTTTCGGGTTTCTCGTGCAAAAAGTCAGGTTTTGATTTTGAATCAGATTTGACTAACTTTTTGCCAGAATGTGCGTTTGAGATGCATGATACCTTTCCAGAATGGGAACGACGAGATCTTCAAGACTCACTTTAGTGGGCCCTATCAGATTTAGGCCAAAATGTATCGTCTTAATCATCCGATTCGTGATTTAATATTTTTTAGGCTAGTTTTGCATTCTTTTTATTTTAGGTTTTCTAGTTTATTTTGGATTTGTTTTGTTTTAATCCGTGGGCTTTAGGGTTTCATTGTTAGTCGCCCTAGGGTTTCTTTTCTCATATATAAGCAGCCTTAAGCAGCTGCAGAACCTATCTTTTCATCTTTTATCAATCAAATAGAGAATTTTCTCTTTATTCTCTGGTGGACTCCAGAACCCTTTGTTTAGGTTTATCACTTGTAAACCTAGTTATCATTCCGACTGCGTCAATTACAGCTAAAATTCACCCTCTATTCGAAGGAAAACAATAAGTTTTACTATTTATAATTTCGATCAAAGATAGATTAGAATTGATTGCTATTTGCAAAAATACAAGCAAAGAATTAGCTGAAGAAAAAGAATAGCTTAGAAAGTTAAAAGATTACCGGTCAAGACTTCAAAGAGAAACTCCCGACTACTGGGATATTATCTTTATAGTTCAAAAAAGAATCTATAAAGTTGAAAAATCAATCGGAGATCTTGAATATATTCTCCGAGAGGAACAAAAACCTCTTAATTATTTGAGCATTGGTTAGATCCGCAAATCACTGGTATCAGAGCTTGTAAAGAGCTCAAAAAGGGAATCCTCAATGGGGACAATGTCTGAATTACTATTAGAGAAGTTAAATTCTCTACTAAAAAATTCTGATGACAAATATCAGAATCTGATACAAGATCGAAGTATCTAGATGTCAAAATCATCTAGAAAAAGTACCAGATATAATCGCTCAATTAGAAAAATTGGAGCACAAAATAGATTATATCAAAGAACTTCCTAAAAAGGAAGAAGAACAGCTAACAAGTGTTGGCAGAAAAATCACTGAACAGCAAAAAACGCTGGATTCTATGAAAGATATACTGAAGGATAAGAAAAAGCCTCCAGTAAAACCAAAGAAATCTAATGGATTCAAACCATTAGAGAAACCTGAGAAGAATCCTACGCCAAGTATGATTTTTCCAGAACCTTCTACTAGTCTGACTAGTATCAGGTATGAAAAACCAAAGCACTTGGTAACAAGAGATGTCAAGATGATGAGCATCTTTGGAAAAAAGAAAGGAGTACAACTCCTAAATACTGAAGAATTCGAATACAATGAAATTGAACAGGAGGTAAAAAACTCCGCAATCCCAAAGTTAGATTTTAAACAAATCTACAAAAGGGGAAAATTTGAATTGATGGATAGCCACCACTTCAAATTATTGGAATTTACAACCCCTTCTACAACAGGAGAAACCGATCTCTTGATGATCACTCCTGCAGAAGTTGCTAGAGCAAGAACAAAGAATTATCAATTTATGCACATTGGAGCAGTCCAAGTTGGCATAAAACTTCTTGCCCGAGAAGGCATAAACTGTTCAGTTCTATGTGTCTTACAAGACAATAGACTGACAGATTTTCAAGCCAGCCTGCTGGGAACACTTGAAGCATCTCTATGCAACCAAGTAGCATATTTCAATTGCTTCCCAAATTTTTCGACTAGCTTGAAAGATGTAGCTCACTGTCTACGACTGAGAGTCAAGACAGATGGCACATCTATGAAAGAAGATATGCAAGAACTCGCAATAGTATACAGAATATACTATAAACTGATGAGTACTACAGTAGAACCTAAGACAAGGATATCAAATATCCCAGGTCTTACTACTGGATTCCTCACTAGCCAGAAGAATCATTCACAACAAATTTATAAGGTTACTTGGAATGAAGTAACTTTTCCTATTGAATGGAAATTATCTAGTCCGAAGAAACCACTAGAAAATACGAAAGCAAAATTTTATGAAAGCAGAAAGACTGGAGAAATCAGTCTAAATTTTGAAAATCACAGAAAAAGTGATGCTTGTCCTGAGATTATCAGGATAAACAAAAATCTTCTTAGAAGAAGCTACAGCACTAGAGAAGCTAGTGTTAGTGGTACTAAATACTCGGAAGAACCAGCAGAGTGTGAGCCCCCGAAAATTTTCTTTAATTTTTAGAAGGTAATTTTTCGCCAATAAGATTTTTCTGCAAGGTGATTTACGTGAAGGAAGTGACTTTGGAGATTAATTTGGTGTCAAGACTACCAATTGGGCTATTCGAAATAAGTTTGGGCCGAGATTCCTTTATTTGGGCCTAGAAGGTTACAGAAGTTTAGTGAGGCGACCGTTTGTTGAAGTTTCGAAGACGATAAATTGAGTTGTAACAAAGTTTTGGATTTTGGATTTTTACGAGATCGAGTTTTGGGCCTAGGACGAAGTCGAGAAATAACTTAGGAAGTTTCCGACGAAAAGCGAATAAAAGAAAATGTTACGAGGCCAAAACCGAACGCAATTAGCTAGGAGAGTTTAGTAATTCGTCACAAGGGTAAATTCGGTATTTCTCACACACTACTATAAATAAGAAATTGGAAATCCTATAAAACCTAAACTCTCCTTTTCTCCCTCAGCCGCGTCCATCTCTCTCTTTCTCCCCCGACCTCACTCTCTCTTCTTCTCTCTGCCATCATTGGAGAACTCCATCTCCGGCCACCACCTTACAACACTGCCTCCACCCTTCGAACCAGCACCCATATCTGATCAAAGCCCAGCCATTTCGCCGCCGATCGAGAACTCAAAACCGCCGCATGCACTCCTGGAAAATGACGACGCTACGACGTCTGTGTTCACCGACTTTCGGCCGTCATTTCAACCCACCAACGATGCTTAGAGAGCGCCGACCATCAAGCCCCGAACATCCCATCACCGATCGACAACACACGACACCACACGAACATCGACGGAGCTCGAGGCTCTGCATGCCTTCGTTCTCCAATCTCCAGTCCGAAACGAGCGAAACCACCACCATAAATGGTGTCAGCACCTATCCTTAACCCACAGCCCCAAATCCCGACCTCCGACTCCGATCAGAGCCACTGCACGCGCCGCTGCTGGCGCGTGGGCACCCTAATGCCGCCGTGTAGTATCGCCGACAACCCCTCCTTGTTTCGGTAAGACGATCTCAAAGCCCTCTTGGTTTATTGATTAAGTATTGATCCAGATTGGAATGGGTTGATAATTTTGAGTTCTTTGGTTGGTGTTCTTGAGTGTTGAACATGGAAGAAACGATGGGATTATGAAGAAAAAGGGGCAGCTTCTAGTCATTGCTTCGATTTGAGTTTGTAAGGGGATGGTGAAGCACAGAGGACTGCAAGGAGTAGCACGTTATGGAGATTTTGGGTCTCGGCAGAGCAGGTATGGGGTAAGAAATCCCAGCCTTAAACTTATGATTTCAGCTTTGTTGGGATTTTGGAATTGATTAATTGAGCATGTTGTCTTGAGGTGGAGATGAATACCCAGGTCAAGGAAGGTTAGCCGAGGCTACCAAAGGAAGGAGTTGGAGAGGTTATGAGAAAGGTAATGGCATGATGAAAGAAATGAGTTACTGTTTACTGTGGTTGTATTGTATCCCCTGAAAATCGAAAGAAGTGAGCGGAAATGGATAGTTGCTTACCTTTATAGTGCTCTGTTGAATGTGAATGAGTTGGTGCAAATGAGTTGGTGTATGTGTGATTGGTTATGTTTGACATAGAAAGAAATTGATAATTGAGAATGGACCATTTATGGAAAATGAGTTATGTTGTGAACAAAGTTGGGGAAAAACCGATAATGAAAATAATGGATTTTGTATATTCAATTGAGGTTCATGAAACAAGGTTAGAAACTCGAAGTATTCTAATGTTACCATATCCCGAAATGATTTTGAGAGGTGAAATCGTACGGAAATGGTAATTGTCATTTATTTTCTTAAGGTAGAACTGCTAAACAAATTTTGGTCAAAGTGCCAAGTATAGTCACCATATCCTAAATGATTCAAATGTTACATCACTTGGATTATTTGGGAATGGTAAGTGTATTTGTTGCTTAAGCAAGGAATGCTAGACAATGACATCAAATATTTAACCCGAACTATATTATTGAACGAAGTATAATCACCATATCCCGAATGAGCTTACTATTCTAAGTGAATTGTTCGGGAATGGTTTCTAATTAATAAGTATCGATCATGGGTTATTTGGTGAATTTTAAAGTGAGTTATGAATTAGTTACTTATCGGATATAATTTTTGTTAAAGGACTCGAGCGTGTGCACATGAAATTGGAAGAAGTATCAAAAGTCGGAAACGAAGCTAAGTTTGGGCGAGCACTCCAATTCCAGGTAGGGTGAGCTGTCCATTCCTTGTTAGAGGCTTTTCTATGTGTGGAATGCACTAGTAAAATAGTACGTTGCCTGTAAATACGTTTTTGGTTGTTCATTAGTAGATGCCTCGTGATACCTGTGTTTCCATAACTGATATTTGCTGATTGCGAAAACCGAGGCTAGACTTGTTTGTTGAGATATTGTACCCCATTGTATGTTTGTACTTGTGACCTGAAAGTGAATGGGACCTAGACGCGTAGACTCCTAGGGATCCCACGGTGTCGATAACAGTGAACCTCCGGAGGGGGCCGTGCTCCTATGTTTGTTGAGGAAGGGTGAGTACAGACAGTGAACCAGTCATAGGAGACTCAGGGCCAGGAAATGGACACTTTCGCTACTTGTAGTCACAAGGACTACAGAGTAGTTGGCCGGTTCTCGAATGATGACGAACCAAGTCGGTCACTGATTTGTTTGAGTTTAGCCGGCAGGTAAGTATCTCGGAGCTCCAAGTTGTGTGAAGCATATTGCATATGTTTTATAAAAGAAAATAAATGTTTGTGGTTGCCTCTTTTTAGAGTATTTTTCGATAGACGTGCACAATATTATGTAGTAAATATTTTCAAGTATATTATCTTTCAAACCTAGCATGGTTGGGTCGGCCCCTACTGGGCATGCGAGGACGAAAGCTCACCCCTACAACAGTGTGCAGGTTTCGAGCATGTGGTCGGGGAGCGTACGGAGGAGGCACATGGCCCGGCTTGGCGCATTCTTCTTTAATTTTATTAAAAGAAGGTTTTGATTTGACCCCTTATTGGATTTTGAAGTAGCTTATTTATTTACTTTTCATTTATTTCCTACTTGTTTACCAAAACTTCGAGAGGCCCGTAACCTTGGGGCGCGTCTCTCGCACTTTTAGTTACTTAGTGATTTGTTTTCCAAATTGGGCTCCGATTGTAAGCCCAAATTCTTTAGCCCACTTTAAATTCCGCTTTTGAAAATATGTTGTTCGGTTGCTAGAACGATTTGTCCAAGAAAGTGTTTTGTAAACCAACAGTCTAAACCCAAAAGGCCTTGCGATTTCGGGTTGATGAGTTATCGAGATGTCTTTCGGGACATGTCGGTTTCTCATTGGCTCGGGGTCGCGGCGCTGTGGGACCCCTCTCTCGAGTCACCACACAGAGCCTATTACTGAAGAAGAATTAGAAGCTGATCTAAACAGACCAGTAAATATGCTTAGAGCATCAAAGCTCTATGAACTCTATGATGAAGCAGAATCCTGCGAAAATCCTGAACGATTAGAAAAACTAATCGAAGAAATGAAGAATTTCAAACCAGGAATGGAAAGAAAAGTCCTTCCTTATCAAGATATAGAAATGGAAGATGGAGAAAGCTCCAAAACTTTCATCATTAGAGAAAACGGAAAACTGAAACTCCTTATACAGAAAGCCCCTACAGGCAGAAAAGAAGAAAGAAATTCTCAAAGATTTGTCCCAGAGGACAACATGCCTAGAGTACCAATCACCAACTATGGTATATGGCTAAATCTAGACAAAGCTCTAGATAAAAGAAAAGCTATTGACCAATGGGTAGATAGCCTGATGATGGCCTCTGCTCTTACCGTTGGAAAATTTGAAGCACCAGATCTTCAGGTGTATTATGAAACTACTCTCACCGGAGTAGCTAAAAAGTACTATTTGTCTTTCATGGAGACTGCCAGAGGAACAGACTGGCTAGAAGAAATAAAAAATTCAAAATCTCCGTATGATTTTGCAGTACCCCTGTACGATCAATTTTGTGGAGATCTTTCAAATTTGAGTGAAAAGGCTAAAGAAACGGCCAAATCAAATATCTATGCTCTCAAAATTTGTGACATAAGATATTTTGAAGAATACTTGAACGAATTTCAAGAATACTACTGCACGATAGGTGAACTAGAGAATACTAATCTAGTCAACCTGTTGCACCGAAAACTCCCTGAACCATGGAGAACAGCTGTGAGAGAAAGCATAGCTGAAAAACCAATTGAAAGATTTTCAGTTGGAGGAATTGCCGACAGAATCAGGCAATTACTGAAAGAGCAATGCAAAGCAAATCTGAGAGCCAAAATGGCCAAGAAGCAACTTAAAGGAGTTGAAAAATTCTGTTATGGAATACTGGATATGCCAACTAACTGGGGATGTCATGAATCCAAGTTCCACAGAAAAAGAAAGGAAAAATATTACTCAAAAAGATCGAGAAAGAGTAATAAGAAAAAAGATTGGAAATTCAATAAAAGTTCCAACTTCAGGAAACAACAAGATGAAGATCTAAAAAAGAAGAATCATCAATCCAACCACCAAAATAAACAACCAGGCAAGAAAACTTGCAGATGTTGGTTATGTAAAGCTGAAGGGCACTATGCCAATGAATGCCCAGAAAAGGGTAAAAGATCTACTAAAGCTCTATTTGAGGAATATGAGCCAATAGTAGACACAACAAATATAAAGGGCTACGAAATAGCCTATTCTGATGATGAAGACAATGACAGGTCAATATACTCTGCCTGGCTTGAAGAAGAAGAGTCATCTGATTCTGAAATAGATTATGAAGTAGAATATTTAGAATCTAGACAGATGAATGTTCTAAAAGTCAAAAACTGGGAAGAAAGTAAGACAGAAGCAATAATGTCTTCCTATCAGGTGAACCCTGGTACATTCGTTTGTGACTACTGCTTATGTCATGAAAAGAATGGACTCCCTATGTTTTGTGAAGAGTAAAAAAAGACTTATCACAAAGAATGCTTCATAGCTGAAGCAAGAACAAAAACCAAGAATTGTCTTATCGGCCAATTGGTAGAACAAGAATATGAAGAATATTTCTCTGAACAAAAAGAGAAAGAAGTAGAAACTCTGTTCCAAGAAATTGTAGAATCCTCTTCCTCAAAAATAAAGGAAGAAAAAATCAATGAAGAAAACATAGATGAAAATATAGAACTGGTTGAAACACCAGAAATTATTCCTGAAGAATGCAAACCATTCATACCACAAGAACAAGCTCAAGAAAAAGAGCTTCAACAAGCGAAAATCGTCTCTACTAGTAGATACAGCAACTACATAGAGATTGGATTAAAATTCCCTGATCACAAGAAGTATCATCTACATGCATTTGTAGACAATGGATTGGGATTTACTGTTGCAAAGAGATTTGCAATTCCAGAAGAACTTTGGAAAGAAGATAAGAAAAGAACAGCTACCGGTGTCCAATTTGATGGAAGCCATCTAACCATGAACAAAGTAGCTAGAAATGTTCGCATCACCATTGGTGGAGGAATGTTTGTTATCAACACTCTTTGGCAATCAGAAGGCCAAGGATCTGATTTCTTGTTGGGAAACGATTTTATTCTCCAATAGAGATTTATTCAAGATGAAGAAGCAATAGGCTTTAGAAAAGGAGAACGGGTCAGATCGGCTTACTCAAGCAAAAAGTGTAGTAGGTCCAAACTTTACTACTCAATATCAGAGATCGCAACAAAATAATGGTGATCATAAGTCCTACAAACTCAAATTAGAACCTGTACTTCAAATTAAGCAACAAAAAGAATTGCTTATCGAAGAAACTAGTGAAGATGAAGAAGCTAGTTTCATCTATGAGCATAACCTCAAGCACATTCAGAATAAGCTTGAGTCTCAGAAAATTCCTACTCTAGAGAAAATCAAGAAAATGCTCGAACAAAATATCGTCGTAAACCCTCAGAAATTTTGGGAAAAAGACCCAGTGGTCTGTGAATTGAGATTACATGATATGAATTCCATCTGTCATGTCAAAGCCATTCCTCAGTACAAAGAGGAAGACCAAAAGGAATTCAGAAAAGACATTGAAGATCTCCTGAACAAGAGATTAATTCAACCATCCACTAGCCCTCATCATGCTCCAGCATTCTAAGTGAGAAATCATGCAGAAAATCTCAGAGGAAAAGCTAGAATGGTAATTGACTACAGAGATGTCAATAAGAAGACCGTTAAAGACGGTTATCAAATTGCTCAAGTAAGAGTACTGATCAACCAGCTCAGATGAGCTAAAGTCTTTTCAAAATTCGATGCAAAGTCGGGTTTTTGGCAAGTCAAGATGCATCCAGATAGTGTTCCTCTCACTGCATTTGGAACACCACAAGGACATTACGAATGGTTAGTAATGCCCTTTGGCCTAAAACAAGCCCCTTCAATCTTCTAAAGAAAGATGGATGACATCTTCAAACATGTTGCTGAATTCTGCATCGTCTACATTGATGACATCCTTGTCTTCTCCAAAAACAGAGAAGAACATATGAAACACCTCTATGAGGTTCTAAAGCTGATAGTTCAGCATGGAATCATCTTAGGAGAAAAGAAAATCTTCTTTATCCTAGATGAAGTTGATTTCCTTGGAATAAACATCAAGAATGGAATAGTAAAACTCCAACCTCACATCCTTGAGAAAATCTGGAAATTCCCAGATAAAATTCCAGATGCTAAGAGTCTAGAAAGATTCTTAGGAGTCATTAATTATGGGAGAGATTTCATTCCCAAAATCTCAGGACTAACAGCAATGTTATCTCCTAAAACTAGTTCCAAAAGAAAATGGAACTTTACAGAAGATGTTGAAAAAATTGTGAAGCAGATAAAAGCTCTCTGCAAAAATCTCCCTCCTCTTCAACAACCAGAGGAAAATGATGAAATCATTCTCCAAACAGATGCTAGTGATAATTACTAGTCCAGTGTTGTTCTGGCAAAAACGCCTGGAACTAACATTGAAAAGATCTGCAAATTTTGTAGTGGCAAGTTCAGCCCTGCAGAACATAATTATCCTACAGGAGAAAAAGAAATTTTGGCTGTCAAAAAAACGATTTTAAATTCTCCAGCTTTTCTTGGAAAACCGTTTACTGTACGCACCGATTGTGCTAGAGTAAAGAATTTTAAAAATTTTAAACTTGATAAAGCTGCTGATAGAGAAAGATTAGCAAACTGGCAATTATTTCTTAACCAATATGATTATACTGTTGAATTAATTGCCGGAAACAAGAATTATCTTCCAGACGCCCTAACCAGAGAAATGGCAATGTTCAGCCAAAGAGATGACGACGAATGTCGCAATCCCAGAAACAGAAGAACTGGGAAAGAACATGAAACTGCTGAGGATCCTAAAGAAAAAATCCTCAAAAGATTTCTGCTAGGTCCAAAAGGACTAGCCACAACTGATCAATCTCAGGGTAAAGGATTGGCTAGCCATCTCAAACGGCAGACGGTAAAGGCTCATCAAGACCGTTGAAGGCTGTTGCTTTGCCAAAAAGCAAATCAACTCCAATTGGAGTTATAAATGTTTTTAATTATGAACTAAAAACTTTCGCTGATCCTGTGTTCAGAACTGGCAGGAGGCTAGCATACCACCAGAAGGCAATCTTAGATAACCTCTTATTTTCTTTTCAGGAAAGAAATAGTGGAATCATGTTCCCAACTCTGTTTGCATTAGCTGAAGAGCTTCATGAAAATGCTAAACCACAGTTTGAAGAAGTTCATGAAAATACACAGCAGAGTGCTGTCCAGAATGAAAAAATTCAGTATCTTGAAGATCCTGAAAGTGCTAGAGTCCCTGTTTTAGCACTAACAGAACCAGATTGGTTTGACTTTCATAATCTCATTGGAAGTCATAATTCTGACTTCTCCTCTCCAACCCTCTTCATAGTCCCTAGACCTTATGTTGGAAGGTATGTAGTCAATGTTCAGATTGAACATCCTCAAGAACACAAGTTTTGGCTTGTTGAAAATGGTTTTGTCCATAATCTCTGGACTAAAACTAATGATGATCTCAAAGGATTACCACCGATCATAGTCAATACAGTCAACAATGTCAGAAAGAATGACTGTATCCTCAGGTTGAAGTTCTGATCAACGCCTCCAGAATGGATTTAAAATAGAAATGGTGAAGTTGAATATATTTCTCCATATCATTATGTGAGGATTATCCAAGAAAGGTATCTGCAACCTGCATGTGTGGGATACAATGGCCAGCCGAACTCTAGCATCCCTTGGATGAAGGCCATGTCCTTAGACTATATCCAAAAGATCATCGAAGAAGATAAAGAAAATACATTCCTGGCAGCAGGAGAAAAAATCTTAATCACTGCCTATGATCACCCTAAAGTGGTAAGCAGTGACCTTTTTCTATCTCTCAAGAGAAAGGAAATCGACTCTACGTTGGCATGCTTGCACTGTATCCAGAAGCTTGAAAATGACAACCACTATAAGATGTATGCAGATACAGACGTAGAAGATAATGAAGTGAAAGCCAGGATGGATGACAACTCTCTTGTCCTAGGCCACAATTCGGAAACAGACGAAAACATGTGAAGCAGCAGGTGTAAAAAGCACTGAAAGCAACTTTGGCTTTTCCTAAAGATGCTTTTGCTTTTCAGGAAAAACAAGGTGAAAAATATTTTACCTAAAAGAATCTTCTTTTCACCACTTGACCTCCATCATTAGGAGCACTCACGGAAGCAGAAAATAATAGAGTTGTGCTGTACATTTTTATGTTTTGAATTCTGGTTTGAGTTCCGCTCTCTATATAAAGAGCTTTCAGTTGTAAGGCATCAGAAAATTGAACAGAAGAGTCTTATCTCAAGAAGTAAGAAAGCCATAGTAGCTGTGTGCTCTTTCCTTCCTGTCTAAGAGTGAAGTAGTGTGCTTTCCTTCAAGTAAGTATCTGTAATCATTCTCATGGATAGCTAAATAGCTTCTTAGCTGTTAAATAGCTTCTTAGCTGTTTTCCTGAGAATGAGGCTCTGAATTTTTAGTTTGTATTTATGGTTGAATAAATAATTTCAGAATGCCTATCCACTTCGTCAATACTTCAATATGTTTAATATGTTTTTATGTTCTTATGAATATTATGTTTTTAGCCTAAAATCCTGTACTATCTCTAAGGTCTAGATTTTCTGTTTTGAAGAAAGCTCTGCCTCAGCTTTTGTTAAAAACAAGCAGTAGTGATTCCGCCTGTTAAAGTAACCGTTAGGTGAAAAACTTGGGTATGTTGAAGGCTAGTTTTGTTTTTTTTCAAGGGTTTGAACATGTTTTTCTAAGAAAAAGTAGATTTTAGACCCAAAAGTCAGCATAGGATACATTAGACACTACTCTAGAAAAGACTACCCTTATGAGTCTTTTTCCTTAAGATTTGTGTAAATGGGCACAATACAAACTTATTGGTGCAAGTGGGCAAAATACTAAGGATTTCTGGGTAAACGGGAACTAACCCTTCTCTAAATTCATTTTCCACTTCATAGTTGCTTTAGAGTGAACCTCAACAATTTAAATGCAACATATAAGTCATACAACTTTAGGAGGCAAATTGGTATACGTCAACGTCTTTATAATTAAAATTGAAATTTGTATCTTATGTCCATGCATATCCATCAATGGAATATTTATAGACGTGATGTAGAAAAATAAGCACGTTTCGCGGTTGTTACGCCATCGGTCAACCAAGAAGACATAGAAGTGACGACGGTTGACCAATTCGATCGGATTAGAAAATATGGTGAAATTGGTTAAATTTTTTACCACACTCATAATTTATTGTAATGATCACATCCAACGGTTAGTTTTTTTATTTTATTTGAATTGATAGACGTTGCTCTTTGGAGTGTATGATATATAAATATAAGTTTATAAAAAAATTAGTATCTTTAAAGATTTATTTGTAAATAAAGCCCGCAAGGCCCGGCCCGCAAAAGCCCGAAAAAGCCCGCAAGGCCCTCTTTATATGGACGGGCTTGGATCCTTCGATTTACAATAAAGCCCGGCCCGACCCGTTGATGAGGCCTACACGTCGGCAATGGGCATGTACATAGAGCTTAACAAAAAATAGAAAGGGTTTTTGTCTATTTACCCTATTTTTAGGGATTTTTTTCTCACTTACCTCATTAAGTTTTTTTTTAATTTAAGATTACTCAAAACACTCTAAGGAAGTATCAATAGCTGACGACAATTGCAAAAATCTCTAATGCTCTTTCCAAAACCTAGCCGCCAGGGCTATGGAGTTCTAATCTGGCGATCGATCCCGATCTCCGCCCTAAGTGGAGACTTGTTCTCCTACCTCTGCGGTTTTACACCCGCCCTGCAGCATCGTCCTTTTCCAGCGATCACTCGTCAAAAGCATTACGCTCTAGCCCTGTCCCAACCTAGCTTGGCACATTATTTTCTTAGGAACGATGTCTGTATCTTTAGGCGTCATCGGTTTTTTTTTAAGGACTGATGTTTCATTTAACACAGCACATCGTTTTCATTTAAACAAAACGATGCTCAATGGTTTTATGTACATCGCTTGCTTTTTCTAGAACCGATGTGTTGTTTCATTGTAGACATCTCTTTTGTTTTGTAAAATCGATGTGCACTGGTTTTGAGTACATCGGTTCTGCGGACACAACTCGATACATTAATAATCATAAGACATCAATTTTCATTTTGATACTGATTTCTAATCTCTCAAGTGACTTCGTTTTCCTTGGCATTACTGTTTTGTTATGCTTTTATATACTTCACTTCATTTTGACAAGCATAATGTGCAAAGTTTGCATCTAGCTGCTGTTGGGAAAAAAAATGCATTCCCATCATCCAAAAATTGAGGCTTCCATTAATTTCTTTTCAAATTCATGATTCAACATAATTCACAAAATAAAACCTCAAAACCTATAAAGGCTAGCCTAGACATTTGATCCAGCTTTAGAATTCTTATCTGTAGCCACTTTAGTAAACCCTATTGGAAATATTTTAGTGTTTGGAGCAACAACACAATACTCAAGAAGGATCAGTCTCAATAACCTTGAACTCGACACTCCTCATTCCTCCTCTCACAATCCAGAGATCACCCTTCCTCACTAGGGTGTAGGCCTCCAGGAAATAAGCTGCAACATATCAGAAGAGTAGGTAAAGTATAATCAATTAGCAACTTCTGGTCTCTGCCTACTGAATGAAGTATAATCATGAAGAAATAAGTGCAAAAAGGAAGTTAAAGTAAACCTGAGCACTGAAAGACTTAAGGGGGTCCTTAATTGTCTTCCTTTAATTTTTTCTTTAATCCACGGCGACCAAGGTTGGCAAGCTTAACTCTCTTGTGGCTTATGGTCCTAGAAATGGCGACAGATTAAGAGCACATGTTACTCATATCTTCTCTAAATGAACTATTAACTATTTGATTTTCTAAAATCGCAAGTAAAATATAACTAAATCTACACACATGCAATCAACCCACAACAACATTAGTAAAAAAGAGAGCAAGTATCTCTACTCCTCAAGTGTACAGCTTAATTCTTCAAGGACTAGAGGAAGCTAGAGGAAGAAGATGAAGATTTGCAGCGAGAATCTAGCAAGAAAACAAGTAACACACTTCACAATGGCCTGAACAACCATTGTATCAACCTGAAACAGAATATCTAATTACTCAGAGGAATACCTGAATTGATCATTGTAAGCATTTGAAGTTGATATTGCTTTCTGGAAAATCTGCAATCACACATTACAAAGAGCTATTTAGATCGAGGACTACATGCAAACCAAACAAGATATTGAAGTCAACAATTTCACTTCCAGCCCCACTTCCCATTCAACTTTAAATATCAACAATAAGGGAATTCTAGTAGTGTAAAAAGAGTGAAAAATAAGGGAATTCTATTAAGCACTTAAGCTCGTGAATCCTTTTAAGGTGTATGATTAAGTAGGGATAATTATCAAGTACAAATGAGACAAAGTAAAAAAGAAAAATAATCAACAAAACTATTTTACACGCAAACTTCCAATGTAGAGAAAAAAGCTCTACAATAAATAATACAGATAAATGAAGGCAGTGTCATGCTGCTGTTTAGAGATTCCATTTTCAAGTTTATCGTCCACAAACACACAGGAAAAGTGATGAATAAGAAATAAATCACTTGCTATAAAATAATTTGAACAAAACATGATGAAACAACTCTAACCTGCATAGAACATGACTGGGCTTGCCATCAATTCCGCATCACCAATAGAAATGGTCATTAAATCCCCAACTATCCAGCACCGGAATTCACCAATTCTGCATCATTGGTATGTCCTCTTTGTTAATAACATAGCTGCATAGCTACCTATTTTTTTATCTTTTATCTTTACAACAAGTAGGAAAGTAAGCATGTTAGTGCAGATAATGTATTTGTTCTATATATCCAACAACAACAACCACCTCCCCCGCCCCGGGGGGCCCACTACTTACTCAGAAATTGAACCCATAGATAGGAAATAACTAAAATTGTCTTATGAAGGTAGACAAAGTTGAGCACTCAACCCCTAACCTCCTATAAAATCCAGTTCTGAACTCAGATTTTTGTTCATAAAAAAATCGAATGAATCAAAATTGAATCAATTGATAAGGAAATGAAATGGACTGAAAATTATTTAGGACACCTTAATACAGATGTGTCCTTATTAGGTGTCCTTATATCCAGTTTTTGTAGTAGTGACTGCAAGGAAAAACTAATAATAAACAAGACTAGTAATTAAAACATAAAAAAGGCAGCTATGAAGCTGAACTATCTAGTTCACCTGGATGGTGCAAAAGGTGAAGAATTGCAAAAGTGGCCATTCAGATCCCCAACTTTCTCAAAAAAATTCTCATCCAGGTTCAAAGCCAGGGCAATCAGAGATACTAATCTTTTCCTGGCGGAACTGTAAACAACTATAAATTATCAATGGTGAACAACAATTTTTACCACCTATGTATAGAAAGCTAGGAAGTAAATCGTCATCAAGGTGACACAATGCCACTCTGTATCAGAAATATATCATGTCTTCCTTGTATCGTAATTAACATTTGAAAAAGTTGTTCTATACCTTCTGGAGGCCATTGATTCAACTTATTTTGAGTTACGTCTTCAAAAGGACCAAAGTAAAAACTCTGTTTTGAATCACTTGTTTTGAAATTGACACAAGAAAATTAAAAGCAACATCCTTTCTTCTTTCCCATTTAGCTCAACCCAAAAACAAAACCACAACAATCCCATAGTACTACGTCCAGCTTTCCAATAATACTTCAAATTGCAACTAGCACATTATGTACGCACATTATACTGAATTCACCAATAATCAACACCATAATAATCAAATCAAATTGCATCAGACCTTTACCTTGCTCTGGTTTTGATTTCGCTTTTCGTTTTGCTTCTCTCAGATTTCACTCTAGATTTGGGGATCAAATAGCGCTTCAGTTGTGCCCCATCCTCGATTCTGAGTTCGATCGTCCTCGAAGAAGCTCGGTCGTTGGAGAAACCACAATCGGTTTCGGGGTCGAACCAATTCAAAACAACATTGTAATGTCAGAATTAGGAACCACACGAGTGCAACTTAAACAAGGTGATTAAGACAACTAAAAAAGAGTATAAGGGTTCAGAGCCAGCAGAAAAGCATAAAACTTTACATCAAAACCTCAACTTTCGGACACCAAAACACACCCAGTCACCAGATCTCAAACAAAACACACAAAACCCATCAACCCAACTACAAATCCATCCTTCACTCACTACCCAAAACCTAATTAAGCAAAATTCCATCAATTTTCTTCAACAATATTCTGAATAAACCAACAAAACCCACATCAAAATCACACCTTGATGACGATTGTGTCGCCCCTAAAGATTGCAGAAAACCAAAAAAGTTAGGTCAAAATCGAAAAGAAGAGGAATTGGATCTGAGGGATTACGGGTCGAACGATTCAACTTTATCGGTCATGGTGGAAGAAGAGCAGGAAATTGAGACTCACCCATAACTCATTCTCCTTATATGTGAGGCCGGGCTCTAGCGCACAAATCCATAGAATAAAAGCAACTAGCAAAAAACATCGAAGAGCGAAAAAGAAAAAGGGGGCTGGGTTTAGAAATTCATACACTGATCTGGAGAGAGACGTTGAGATGAGATGAGAATTAAGCTAATTGATCTCAGTCGGAGGCGAAGAAAGGTCGAGAAGGAGCTCGGGTTTCTTCGACATTGTTGGGATCTAGGTTTCTTCGACTCTCTCAGCTCTTTAGATTCCACCAAAAATGGAGGAGGAAGGATTGTGATGGTGAGGAGGAGGAGGAGGAGGAGGAGCTCAAGTTTGGGAGGAGCTCGAGACTGAGCTCAAGGGTTTCGATCTGTTTCAGTTTTGGGGTCGGGCGCAAATTTTTTTCTAAGTGTGAAAGTTTTGAGTTTTAGTACCCGCTTCTTCATTTCACTTAAAAGACTTAGCGCGTTTTGCAAAAGTAGGTTCCCGCAAATTTTCAAACAAAACTTTTAACACCGGTCATTTTAAGACCCGAGGTTAATGATATACATTTAAATCGGTATTTTCGTAAAACGATGTTAGATTACTTTTTTACATCGTGTGCAAGTCTGACCGATTTAAAACATGCGATGTCTATGAACAGATTTCTAGTAGTGTGAAAGACACAAAGTGCCTAATTTGTACACACAGGTTTGAGGATAGGGTGCATCTCTTTTGTAAATGCCCCACTGCTCATGCCATACTCTCTTCACCTCTGATTGAATTGCAGAACAGCTTACTGCCTCATATTAATCTCAAAGAGTGGATGCTTGAGCATGTTGTGCATCTCAAACAAGATGTGTTTGAAAAATTGTTCATGGTGTTGTGCGCCATTTGGAGAAATAGAAATAACATGTTATGGCAAGGTACGTCTCAAACTGCTATTTATATTCTATTTAGCTCATGTGCCTGGTTGGACGAGTTTCGAAAGGCTAGGCCTCAAGAAAACAAACAGGAAGCTTCCACTAAAAAAAAGTTGGAAACCAATTGATGGAAATAAATGGAAACTAAATGTTGATGGGAGTTTTTTGCCAAATCACTATAATGGAGGACTGGGAGGAGTGCTTAGAGATGGAGCTGGATAGTTTAAAGATGCTTTTGCACAATCAGTGAATCATGTAGCGTCTCCTAAACAGGTTGAATTCCTACAGAAAAATTGAAACTGCTCCAGCTTTCCCAAGCTCATGATGTCCTAATTGAAACAGACTACTTAGAAGCCATAACTAATATTGCAAATCCGAATTCTGAACTGTTGGATGTTGCTGGTATTGTAGCTAACATCCAGGATACGATGAAAACTATACCAGGAGTACAAATTTTTTTTTGCTCCTAGAAATTATAATAGAGTGGCACATAGGCTAGCCATCATAGCTTTTGAAGATAGACAGAATTTGTATTGGTTTCAGAATGCTCCTGAGTGCTTTCTAGATGCCCTCTAATTTGATTATAATTAGCCTTGAGCTGTTCTATCAATACTGATAATCCTTGATTAAAAAAAAAGAAAAAGTTATGCATACTATTAGGTGATTAATAATTATCTAATAATATTTAATAGTTATTTTAGAGTGTGTTTGGATGAGGGGAAAAGTGATGGATTTAATTGAAAGTGAGGATTTCATAATTCTTAAAAGCCAATTCCCTTGTTCGGCATTGTCAGATTGGAATTTTTTAATTTCTCTATGAAAAAGAATTGAAGAAATGCATTATTTAAATTCCCCACTTCAATTTCCACCAAAATAACTGTTATTTACGAATTCCTTTAAGAGTGTGTTTGGATGAGAGAAAAAATGATGGAATTTAATTGAAAGTGAGGATTTCATAATTCCTAAAAGCCAATTCCCTCGTTTGGCATTATCAGATTGGAAATTTTAAATTTCTCTGTGGAAAAAAAACGAAGGAATTCGTTATTTAAATTCCTCACTTCAATTTCCACCAAAATAGGTGTCATTTACGAATTCCTTTGCAGTATTCAATTTTCATTTCCAAAACAAGGTTTTTTTTTGTTTTTTTTTTAACTTTCTTAATTTATTAAACATTCTAGATTTTTTTTTTTTGAAACAAACTGACAATAAAGGATTAAATTCAGTTTACCCCTTTGAGGTTTGGGAGTAATTTCATGTTAGTCTCTGTCCTCTTAATTTAATCAGTTTACCCCTCGAGCTTTTCAATTCTCCTCAACCGTGTCCATTCCGTCCAATTTGGACGTTAAGTCTGAAAAAAAAAAGTCACTTTAAGGGCTAAAATTGTCATTTCAAGGAAAAAAAAACACCATGACAAAAAAAATTCTTCTTTTTTTTTTCATGGTTATTTTTTATTTTTTATTTCCCTCTCATTGAAGAAGAATAATTTTTTTTTTGGTCATGGTTTTCGTTTTTAATTCTCTCTCATTGAAGAAGAAGAATTTTTTTTTTTTAAATTGTCATTTCAAGGAAAAAAGACAATATGACAAAAAAAAAATTCTTCTTCTTTTTTTTTTGGTCATGGTTTTTTTTTATTTTTTATTTCTCTCTCATTGAAGAAGAAGAATTTTTTTTTTAATTCTCTCTTATTGAAGAAGAAGAAGAAGAGAATTAAAAAAAAAAAACCATGACCAAAAAAAAATTATTATTCTTCTTCTTCTTCAATGAGAGAGAATTAAAAAAAAAACCATGACCAAAAAAAAAATTCTTCTTCTTCAATGAGAGAGAAATTAAAAAATTAAAAAAACCATGACAAAATAATTTTTTTTTTGTCATGGTGTTTTTTTTTTCCTTGAAATGACAATCTAAAAAAAAATTATTATTCTTCTTCTTCAATAAGAGAGAATTAAAAAAAAAAAAAACCATGACCAAAAAAAAATTCTTCTTCTTCAATGAGAGAGAAATAAAAAAAATAAAAAAAACCATGACAAAAAAAAAAAGAATTTTTTTTATCATGGTTTTTTTTTTGTCATGGTGTTTTTTTTCCTTGAAATGACAATTTTAGCCCTTAAAGTGGACCTTTTTTTGTCAAACTTAACGTCCAAATTGGACGGAATGGACACGGTTGAGGAAAATTGAAAAGCTTGAGGGGTAAACTGATTAAATTGAGAGGACAGGGACTAACATGAAATTACCCCCAAACCTCAGGGGGGTAAACTAAATTTAATCCTTAAATAAAAGTATTACAACCGATAGATGTAGAAACTACACCGAATTAAGAAATACCAAAAAAGTATGAAAAGCAACAAAAAGATATGCAATTAAGCATTTGATGAAGCACCGGACAGAACCCGGGCTATATAAAAAGATACTGATGATATGGTGCACCATACCTCCACCAAAAATATATCGTCGAGTAGCGGTAACCTTCCGTCACCGACCTTATTTAATAAACTAAAAAAAGTACTAACGATATGGTGCACCATCCCTCTACACATCAAAATGCGTCGAGTAGCGAGTAACCTTCCGTCATTGACCTAGCCTAAGTAGCCGAAAAACCAATTCCATAATGCAATAGAAAAATAGGCCCAGAATAAGTCTCTTGGATCCCAAATACGAAACCAGAACCAAACAAATGCCCCTCATGAGCCCACGAAGGCCCAAGCCCATTTCCATTAGGCATCCAGATAAGAGTTGTGCTCGACCCTACCATCTCTCGCTGGCGGAGATCCATTCCGACCCCATCAGCTTGACGCTATGAGCCGTCATCTACGTCGGACTGGCTTCTCACCATCCCAAGCCAGAGACCCGCACTGCTGTCGCCTGCAAACACCGCCTTCACTCATAGGGAAAGATCCTTCTACACAAAGTCGAATAGAGCGGCACCCCTGTCTTTAAGCCGCGCTCGCCGTGCTACTCTGATCTGCCACTGCCTTAATGGGGCACCGCCGGACGCTGTATGTACCCTTCAAATTAGGCCTCAGTCGTGCAGCCCAAGTTCTGATCCGACCGATCTCAGCCTGCGACGTCAATCCTTGACCAAAACCTGGTCGCAATCCACAAATCCCGATCTCTTGACCACCCCTTTTCGCATGGCATTGCCAGACAACGAGGACAAATGATCCAATCCTAGTGATGGTATCGGAAACAAGCCCCATCGAGGATGGGGGACAGTTCTTGAGAAGCCAGGCCAACGGTGGCAAACTCCCAACCCTAGCTAGCAGAGCGGCTCTGCTAGGTTTTGTCATACACGTTCTAGATTCTAGATAGATACAACCAAACAATAGAAATTGCAATTAATGGAATTTTTGGTTAATGGAGTTAAAGATTCCATCATTCATAAATTTCTACGGATTGTAATTAATGAAATTTTTGATTGATGGAGTTTTAAATGTAACTAAGGCATTAAATTATCAAGAAACATGTGAACTATTTCATCAATTTGTGTTTATTATAAGTAAAGTTAAATTAAAATTTAAAAGAACAAAAACCGCCTAGGTGCCACCTAATGGTCTAACTAGGTGCCTGAGCACTAGTCCCCTAGGAACCGCTCGACTAGCGCTTAGCGATAGAACCTTGGTTGGTGATCGATGATCATGATTCATGAGCTTTAACTTTGTTTACAAATTAAAGTGATATAAGTTTCCTATCTTTTGGTATAACCTTCATGTCATGGTGTGATTGGTTTTGAATTTTGATTGTTAATGTTTCTATATTTGAATTCTTCTCCTGAATCTATAACAGAACAATAGATTTTCTCATCATGTCTGATTGACGTTGCACCAAAGAGCATTAACCCTCAGGTACAAGTGAGAAAATGACAAAATTGAAAGCCTATATAGGTTAGTTTGATTAACTTTTTCTGATGACTGGCCTTCTGGGAAATCATTTCACTTTGAGATCAGGCTACCATAAACTGTATGAGGTTAGTGCTATGCCTTCTCTCCGACAGCCTCATTGTTCTCATTCTATTGAATACAGTTTGGAAATTGATATGGAACATTAAGTCTTTACCAAAATATTGCATTTTATGTGGAAAGCATGTTTAAATAATCTCTGCTTACTAGACTAGTCTGTTTTGGAAGAAAGTTTTTAATTCCCCTCTATGTCCAATATGCAAGGAGTTCCCGAATCAGTTGAACATTTATTGTTTCTTTGCCCTAGCCTTGAGTGGTGGGTGTTTGGTTTGGGATCCGTTTGGGTTACAAAGTGAATTTGTGGCCCTTTCATTTTCTTTACCTCGTGTTTAAAAGAATATGTTTTGGGGAGAAACTGTTGTGTATAAGCATTCATAATAAGGTCATCTATATATAGAGGATTACATAGATGTTTGCTTGGAATACAAGTATAGAATCCTACTACCATTAATCTAAGATATTTATAGGATATCTATGAGAACATTCCAACCATATTACAACTAGGTTAAGTAACCTCGTTTGAACTAGGCACACTAGAACTCCTGCAACACTCCCCCTTGTGCCGTCCAAACATGACGTCATGTCCGTCGATGGCGCTCCTCACGTTGCCTCATTAAAAACCTTGTCAAGTCAAAAACCCAGTGGGACAAAGATAACATTAGTCGAAGGAGAAAAAGAGCACAACATCCCCTTCACATTTCGAGATCAAAACATGTAGACATCAAACCTCCCCCCGATGTCACTTTCTTCCCCTGATTGCTACAATCATGAAAGTTCGAATAATTTCTGTAGATATGTTTCTTGAATGTGGATTTAGGCATTGATTTAGTAAATAAATCTACCACATCATCCTCAGATCGGACTTGAGGAGAGATTGTTATTGCTAATTGTAGAATAACTTTGGCGATAGGCGATATATGCTTGGTGTTATCGCCCTTGATGAAATCTTGCTTCATTTGTTCAATGAAAACGGTATTATCCTCATAAATGCACGTAGGTTCATCATCTGTGGTAGACTTCAAACCATATGTACTTCGAATATGTGTAATTATGGATCTGAGCCACATACATTCACGAATAGCTTCGTGAAGAGTTATAATCTCTACATAATTTGAGGAAGTAGCGACAATGGTCTGTTTTGTAGACCTCTAAAATATCGCGGTATTTCCTATGGTGAATACATAACCAATTTGGGAACAACCTTTATGATGGTCAAAAAGGAACTCAGCATTAGCGAAATTTACCAGAAACATCATTTGGATTTTGGTAGAGGGAGTACGACACCAGATGGTGGTGCTGGCAGCAGTTGCAGCGGTCATGGCGATGGCGGTGACAACACTTCTAGGGTACGATGAGTCCGATTTCATCATATCATCATTTGTTTTTTCTCTTTACGGATAGAATAAGCCCATATCTATCGTACCCTTTAGATATCGAAAGATAATTTTTACACCAGTCCAATAACGTCGCATAGACGCAAAGCTATATCTAGTTAACAAGTTCATAGCGAATGAGATATCTGGTTTTGTGCATTGTGCTAAGTACAATAATGCACCTATTGCACTTAGATAAGGCACTTCAGCCTCAAATACATATTCGTCATCATCCTTGGGACAAAACGAATTCTTTTTAGGGTCAAGATTACGGACGACCATGGGAGTGTTAACATGCTTGACTTTATCTTTATTAAAGCACCTAAGCATCTTTTAGAATTCCATTGCCATGTTGCTCAAGTTCTAAACCGAGACAAAATCGTGTTTTATCAAGATCCTTCATCTCAAATTGGGACTTGAATTGCTTTGCGGTTTCCTTTAAATCATCTAGAGTTCCAATCAAGTAAATGTCATCGACATATACCGCAACAATTTCAAATCCGGAACTTGTCTTCTTAATGAACGCGTACAGGCATAATTCATTATTAACATATCTTCTTCTAATCAAGTAATCACCTAGACGGTTATACCACATTCGGCCGGATTGTTTTTATCCATATAGTGAGCGTCTTAATCTAACTGAAAATGCGCTCCGTGGTCTAGAGCTACTTGATTCAGGCATTTGAAGTCTATCAGGAACTTTCGTATATACTTTCGCATCTAGATCGTCATAAAGATATGATGTAACCACATTTATAAGCTGCATATTCAGTTTTTCAGAAACTATTAAGCTAACAAAGTAGTGGAATATTATGACGTCCATTACTGGAGACTACGTCTCCTAGTAGTATTGTCCAGGGCATTGTGAGAAGCCTTACACCATTAGGTGAGCTTACAATCTCGTTCTTCTCATTACGCTTTCTAACAAAGACTCATTTATGTCCAACGAGTTTTATATTAGGAGGTGTCGACATCAAAAACCTGAAAACTTTCCTCTTTGCTAGTGAATCCAATTCAGCCTGGATCACATATTTCCATTTAGGCCAACCTTCTCTACGTCGGCAATCATCAATGGAGCAAGGTTGAATATCATTTGAACTAAGAATCTCATGCGCAACAGAATACGCGAATACATCATCAAGGATGATGGAGTTTCTATCCCACATCCCATGTACACTAGTGTTATTAGCAGAAATCTCTTTATTCTTAGGAATTGGCTCTGACGTTAAAGTGTTCCCAATGATACCATAATCCAGAATATTCGCATGAGACGGATTTCAAGTTAATGGATTGGGTTGTGCGAGACTCGCTCTCTTCCTAGGGCAAGAATCCACGAACCTATGGGTCTCTCATGCTTCCTAGCGGGACCCGTGTCCTGTGTTGCCACAATGGCACCATCTCTGGCGGAGCCATGTCTTCTTGTAAGGACATCAATCTTTGTAGGCACGTTTGCAGCAGATATATGTGATCTCGTCACTTTAGCAATGTCAGAAAATGCATCAGGTATATGTGATATCGTCGCTTTAGTAGTTGTCAGAAAACGCATCAGACAGTGCATCTGCTACGTTCTGAAGATCAATAATCCTTCTTCAATATCAAACTGTGCAGTTCGGGGATCAAGATGAGACAAAGTGGGGACAGACCACGACAATTCCTATCATTCTTAACGTTGACGTTCTTGTCTCCCCCTAACGACAGGAGGATTGTCTCATCAAAGTGACAATCAGCAAGTTTTAGCGGTAAAGAGATCGATTGTCAAGGGTTCTATATAGCAGACTATAGTTGGAGATTCATAGCACACATAAATACTCATTCGTCGTTGAGGACCCATTTTGGTGTGATGTGGAGGCGCAATTAGCACATAACCCGTGCACTCAAATATTCGTAAGTGCGAAACATTTGCCTCGTAACCAGTCATCAACTATGACGTAGAAAAGGGTTGAGTGGCGGTGGATCGATCGTAGATGAATAAGTACAGCTTCGTGCAAAATTGCATAACCCCATGTAGAAATAGGGGGACTGTTCTGAAAGTGTTACATGGGAACCAGATGCTTAACATTGATCCTAATGGACATGCAATAATCATCAAAAATTTTCGATTTAAACTCTTCAGCATTGTCAAGACGTGTTACTTAATAGGATGATCCGAGTGGTGAGCTCGTAGCCAAATAGTTTGTGCTAGGAGTTTAGCATATGCAGCATTACCTGTGGATAATAGAGCGACAGGTGACTAGCGTGTCGACGCGCCAACCAACACCATAATATCTAAATGGTCTGCAAGGTGGTTAAATAGGTTCACGAATATCTATTTGGATTCTATGTGAAAATTGGACAAGTTCTTTAGCATCCTTTGCGAAGGACGGTATCAGTCGGTCCTAATTTCCCTAAAGAACGGGATTTGCAGAACAAGCAATGGGCCTGAGAAGCAACCAATGAGGATTTTGGTTGGGCTGGGAAGCCATTACTGGCGTTGGAAGCATATGAGGTAAGGAGGATGCAAACCTTGGCGTCAAAAATGGAGTTAGGCCACAGCCCTAGGGGGGTTGGCAACTACGTCAGTGGTGGTCTGAGAGCTCCCTTGGATCAACTTTTGATACTTGCTTCTCGTAGCTTGAAAGAATGGATGTCCGTGTGAAGTCTTTAAAATACGAATCATCATATCACGACCAAGATGTCCCAATCGGTCACGCCAAAGCCCATATGTGTCCGACTCCCATAGGTCATCGCTTATGACATTGTTAGATTCAATGGCTCAAATAATGGTCACATTAAGTCCACTAGAGAGGCACATAAGTTCATCTAAGATGAGTTTAGGTCCGTAATCATTAAAGGTAATGCAAAGGAATTCATTCTCATTTTCACTATGCGTTTCCGCATGATATCCGTTGGCTCAAATATCTCTAAAACTCAAGAGGGTTTTGCCAGCTCTAGGAGCCTAGAAGGCATATGTGACAATAAGCAAGGTGTCGTTGGGCAAGGGGAATTGGGCTATTCCATGACCTTGAAATTAACAAGTCAGATGGTCATGCCATCATTGTCACAGAGGAATATGTAGGCAACATTTCCAAAAATGAGTAAAACTCGAGATTACAATAAAATTGAGGAAAGAAAACTCAAATTTTATTAATAAGTCAACAAACTACATCAAAGATTCTGATTAAAAAAAAAGATCTAATCCAAAAATAACTATTAATGCAAACAAAGATAGTCACTCAACTTCTTTAGGTAACTCCAAGATAAATACGACCAGGTAAGAAAGAAGAGATGTTGGTGGAGCGAGGCATGATATGCTAAAAATAGCACACAATTTAACCTTGTAAAATATAGTTGTCAGTATAGAATAAGTAGGGATCATTCAAGCCGGGGATTGAGGGTACACCTATAATTGCATAAACAATTAAAGAATTAAAATATGTATAAGGTATAATTTACAAAAATAAAACAAAGAATAAAAGAATAAACAAATCGTAAATGGGGGTTTTTAGGATTAAAATAAATTAAAATAAATAAAACAAAGAAAATGTACAAACACATATACAAGGGTGGAATGCAAGGAACAAAGATCAAAACCATATCTATATGCAAGAAATCCGGTTACAATTCTTATAGTTGTTTATCTATGTCATGAGAAAGAAGTTGACCATGTGAAACATTAGTAAGCAAACGATTTCCCATAGTTTACTTTCCTTGAATAATTAATCTAAGTGAAAGCACCTAAATTAATCCTATATAATGAACATGCAATCATAGTCTAGAAAGCTAGCTAATCAAGAACACATTCAATGTATGAAGAACAAAGAAAGGATGTCAACCAATGTGCACAACCTAGTATGAGAAAGCTCATCTATTTGCAATCCTCCTTAATTGATTTCTACTTTTGTCCAAACCCTTTACTACTTATGAAATAGGTTCATAAAACTATTAGGTAAATTGTTTACCTAAATCTAGCTCCAATTACATGCATATATCCTAAGTTGGCCAACAAAGAACATAAACATGCAAAAGTTTTCTGTAATTCAAAATCAATTAAGCAATCTCACATAAGCAACATAGAAATCAACTATAAAGAAATTTCAACTTTATTTCAAAACATATAAACGGGCTTTAAACTTTGCCCTTAACATTATTTGTTAACTAGAATTCATAAGTTACAAATCAAACCAAAGAAAAACTAAAAAGTTTACAAGGAAAAAGATGAAATACAACCTGAAGGAATGAATGAAGAACTTGTAGACGTTGAAGCTTTGAAGATCTTGAAAGCAAGGCTCCTCAAGGGATACAGCACAGAGTGGATGATGGTGGCTAGACTTGCTCACGGCTTCTTTTTCTTCTCCTCCTTGGTTGAGATGCAGAACTTCTGAAGACTAGAGAATGGAACTGATTTTTGTGTGAAGAAAATAATGAAAGAATTGGTCAATGAAATGTCCCAGGGATGCATCTATATATAGGAGACATCTAGGCCTTCTGGATTCTTCTTTTAATTTCTAGGAATTATCTGATTGATCCACATAATTTTAGCCAATCAAATAATTCCATGTCATCATTGTGGTGTCATCCAGCCAATAAGAAGCCTCTGAAATTACACCTTGATTCTAGGAAGATAATCTTTGCTGAATTTACATGAATATTTTCTGATTTTTTTATTTTATTTTGGCCAAAGAAGAAGTGCGAGCATCAAGGAATGTATCTGGACTTGATTTCATCCTTTCTGCATGTTGTAATCCCTTGAAATTCTCCAAGATAACTCCAAAAATGTCACTTTCTAGAACCCCTTGTATATCTCACGGTAAAAACAATTATTTTACTTAAAATTCCTTCCTTTTGTGTCCAGGAAACCCTAGTATACTTAGGTCTCTTTATTTGCCGCAATATCGTAAGTTTCTAGAATATTCTTGAATAATCTTGAAGTCACATGGTCTCCTAGTGCTCTCAGGTTTTCTAGCCCCATCAAGACTCCTAGTCAAACAAGGACTCTTCACATGAAATGTTCTTGAACCTTCCAGAATCTTCTTTTGCTTTCCTAGTTCAACTGAGACTCCTTGTGTCATTAGGATTTCTTTTCCTGGTAGGAGTAGGTTTCCTAGTCCAATTAGGACTTTGCATTTTTCACCATTTTTCTTTATTTCTCCAAACATGTTTCCTAGTTGACCCATGATTCCTATTTTGACTAGATTCCTAGTCAGACCAGGAATACTCAATTTCTTCATTTCAGCTCATTTCTGCATCCCTTGTGCCTTGCCTTTGTCATTTTCAACATCTACTTTGCTTCTCATGCTCTTTTAAGCTCATTTCTTCTTCATCTTCTCAAATGCACCTAAAAATAGAAACAAAGTTAAAATTGATTTAGTTAAGGAAATAACTAAGCAAAATATGAGGAATTAACTATTAAAACATCGCATTGAAATGCTCCTATCAAGGCTCACTTAAGTTGGTTTGAACTCTAACCTAAACATCATATCCACTTTGGATGAGGTTATTTGAAGAAGAGTTAATACTTAATACCAATGACAACTAAAAAAAATTATGGCAAATGCCATCACAATAGTTCTTGGAAAATAAAAAGACTTTTATCAAAATCTGCAACATTCATGTCCATGCCCTCATTGCCAGATTTGAAGTCGTCAACCTTCAGCTCGACATCTTAATCTTTATATTCCACGAGATGAGCTTCCCTTACGGTCCTATATGCCTTGTAGGCAATAGCTACATTCTTAGGTGCTTTGCAAATTTTGGCCCAATGATAAGATATTCCACATCGCATACACACTTCATTATGAGCAAATGCGCAAGAACCATGGCCCCTAGGGCCGGCGGCGGCAGCGCCATCATAACTGGTTGTGGCTCCACCATGGCTAACAGCCCCTCTCTGTTCGCGGCGGCCTCCACGGTGGCGGCGGTTATTGTTCTGGTCATTTCGGCTATTTCCTTCCAGAGCTGAGTGATCGTACGGACTAGGACGTCCAAATTGATTACCCTTGGGTTTAGAGTTTCGCTCGCGACGGCCTTCCTTAAGGGCGCCATTATAATTCGACTTCGGGATGGCCTTAGTGCTAACAGGTTGGGAATTATTATTCTTCACAAGGATGTTGTCATATTTTTTAGCAATACACATAGCTGTGATCAACTCATGAAACCTTGTGATCCGTCTCGCACTTATTTCAATCCGATAGTTCTTAGAAATCATCAGTGTAGAGACGGGGAAGTTAGAGAGGGTCTTCTCAATCAATTGAGCTTTTGTGATAGTCTTTCCACGTATAAAAGTGCATCAAGGCTCTAATGCTGAGTGCTTTCGAATTGAACTCCATAACAGTCTTGTAATCAGAAAAACGGAGATTGTGCCATGGCACCTCCAAATTTGGAAGAAAGGAGTCGCGAACGTTCCCAAAACGTTCTTCAAGCGCAAACTATAGGTTTCTAGCACTATCCTCATTCATGTACTCAAGTTGAAGGGATTTTTTTGTGGGACATTTTGCACAATCACATCAAGATTAGGCACTTGGATCAATGCTAAGATCCCGTAGGCAGTCAAATGATTCTGCACATTACAAACCCACTTGTGATATCCAACACCCGTTGAGTCTAATGGAGCAAAATCGAGCTTGTTCAGGTTTGACATCCTGAAAAGGGAAACAAGAACTGGTTAGTTTTGGAGCTCAAAAGTTTCCACAAAAAAAACAAAATAAATTTCTGAGCGTAAATCGCTACCAAGAATTTGTTGGATTAGACCAATCAAAATAATGATGTTTATAAATGGTCAGGAACAAAAATGTTCAATGCTTCAACGAATTAAAATTCAGAGTAGCACGAGCCCCCACAATTCGACTCAAAATCTCACAAGTTTATAAAGTATAAACAATAATGAAAGAGAAAAATGCACCATTAGTGCCTCAACTCTTGTGCACCGGCCAGTTTGATACCCACACTCTCAATGGTATCAATGTGATACCTGAACTCATATTTTGCTATCAACGGGGTACTTCCATTAGATTTCGCTGACGGCTCCGTCAGAGGTCTAACGTGGCAAGCACGTGGGCCCCAAAAATGCCATGAAATGACTTAAAAGACCCCAAAATTTTTTGTTTTAATTTCAGAAAGTCAAACCTTCTTCCTTACCAAATTACAGCAAAATCCACTTCGATCAATTAATTGCTTTTTGTATATATTGGTGTTGATGACTAGTAAATTCATGGCGCAATTTGTACAACCCAGAGGGCTGTATGAAGGAAAGGAAGACCACAAGGAAGAAAGAAAACAAAATTAGTGAAGGAAACACGAGAGCAAGAGACAGAAAAAAAAAAAAAACTATGATCGGCGCATAATCGCTGATGGCTTTAGACCAACAAATTGGAATCAATCAGATTTTGATGAAGCAAATCTTGATGGCTTTGGAAGAACAAATCGGAAGCCATGGTCGCAGATTTTGATAAAGCCATAATCGTTGATGGCTTTAGAAGAACAAATTGGAAGAGACCACATGTAATGAGCAGAAATCCAACCAAACTTCCCATTCTCCTCCGTCGTCGTTTTCCAGAACTGCCGCGACTCCTGCCTCTCCCACCTCCACGACCTCGTTTGGGACGTCACTCCCTCCCCCAATTCCCTCCATTACCACAAGTCCTGGGCTTGGGACACTTTTTCCTCCTCTGTCTCCCCCGCGCCTTCCAGAAGCTCAACCGATTCGATGCCGCCGATTTACTCAACAGATCTTGGGTCGTCGTCGCCGGCGACTCGCAGGCTAGGCTTAATCCAAAGTTCCCATCTACTCCCCGCTCAATCCAAAGTTCCCATATGCTCTCTACTCCTCTCTCCGCTGATCTGAAGGACATTCCCTTCCTCCGCTCAACCTTCACTTCTTCCTTCTTCAGTCCGGGGAGGTCCGCCTTGAAGATGTGGGCCTCCGAGGTCTCCTTCCAGTAGATTCGGGTCTGGGCGAAGGCGGAGGTGTCGCCGGCAGTGGAGGAGGAGTTGACGAGAAAGCCTATGCCTTGGAAGGGGTCCTAGATGTCGAGGGAAAATGGGTCGAAGACGTTGCTGCATCGGTCGGTGCTAAAGAGACTGAGAGCCATTGCTGATGGGTTTGCTAAGGTTTTTGATTTGCTGGTGTAGATAGGTATTGGAAGACTTGGTTGCTTTGGATGCTTCTGAGAATGGAGGGAAAAGTGGAGGTTTTGATCGATTAGGGATGCATTTTGGGTAAAAAAACGTGTTTGCTCTTTTTTTTAGGCCCACGTGCACGTCGCTGTCGGAAAAATTTAACGGAAGTACCCCGTTGATAGCAAAATATAAGTTCAGGTATCACATTGATACCATTGAGAGTGGGTATCAAACTGGCCGGTGCACAAGAGTTAAGGCACTGATGGTGCATTTTTCTCATAATGAAATATACATAGCAGGCTCAAAATTTCATAATTATATATATAAAGCAAAAATAAAATTTACAAAACATGCTCAAACTTTTGAAATTATAAAAATGTAAATGAAATTCACAAAGCATGCTTGAATCAATAAAATTTACGATGCATAGAATTAATTAAATAAAGCATCACATTTAAAAGACTGGGGTACTTCCGTTAAATTTTTCCGTAAGCATGCTTTATTTAACGTAATGCTTTCTTTCATTAAATTTCTTTCACAGAATGGGATTCAAAGTTAAGCTAAGAGTAACATAAAAGAAAGGAATGCAACGTACAAATCTTATTGTTTAGTAAAAGACTTATATTTTATTTACTTAATAATTTTTTTAGAAAAAAAAAAAGAAAAAAAATAGGCCCAGACGAGACACTGGGCCTAAGACAGCCGACTCACAGGCCTCATGTCAGGTCCACCTCTCATATATATAGAGGATATTGCATAGATGTATGCTTGGAATACAAGTACGTAGAATCCTACTACAATATCAGCCCTATTACAACTAGGTTAAGCAACTTTGGCACACAATAACTCCTGAGTCTCTTCGTTTTCCAAAAGCCTCAATACAAATCTCTCTCCCTCTCCCTCTCTCTCTCTCTGTCGGTGAGAAGAATTGAAGGAGACGATGGCAATGCAGAAGTGTGTGCTTAAGCTTCCAGGCCTGTGCGCTCGTTCAAAGTTTCGCAGTGGCTTATTGAGCAAGCAGATTCCTCAGCTCAAACTCCATGGAACTCGTGCTCTGGTACTCGCTTTAACACTTGTTTCCTTGCCAAATACACTAATTTCATACCGACTAGGGTCTCAATTCAGAGCCATTCTTCTATGTATTTTGATGCCTAATTTTTTTTTTCTTTTTTCCGGTATTTGCAGTCTGAAGAAGGGCTTCGAGGATCAAGGTCGTTAAAACCTACCTCCGCTTCTGGAAGTTCACAGGTACTGATGAAATTGTTCATGTCATTTTTGAAAAGATGGTATTGTTTTTAATCAGTTGGTTTGTTTGGTCATAATCACTGAGTACTATTACTTTATCAATTAAATATATTATGATGTCACTATTTTATAGCTTAAGGAGTGTGGTAGTCTCATGCCCCTATTTTTTTTTTCTTATTACTTGATCATGCACTTAGGCTATGATGCAGTGGGTTAGGGTTTTGGTGGCTATCATGTAAAGATGTGAGAAAATCACATTTATCATTGCTGATCATGATGTTTTATCTTTCACATAACTGCTGATTGATTTCGAAACAAGCGGATTTTGGTTAACCTTATGAAACCCAAAAGCTAAGTGCATTGCCTTTTCGTTAAATGAGTTGAATGAATTCTCTGCATTCTATTATGGTTTAGGATTCAGCTGGACTTGTTTGGAGAGGCATATTGTGGTTTCAGAACCTTTGCTTATTGAGTTCCTTCATGGACCAAAAGGACTGTAATATCCTGAATTTTTGTGAAGTTATAAGGATGGAGTTCAGAATTATTATTTAAACTTAGCTTGGTTATTAGCCTTACCACACAAGTGAGCCATGGTTTATATCATAGGTCTACTTAGTATTTAGAGCGGGCGACCCATAAATCCCAAATTGGGCCATTACTGTTCAAATAACATCTCATGTTAATCTAGGCTACGGATTACTTTTCACTCATGGACTCTGCTATTTCTGATTTATGCAAACATATCTTTAAAGGATCTGATTTATACAGACACTTATAGCAGCAATCATAAACAGGGGTGCTCCTAACAGAGAATAAGCACTGCATAGAGGTGTTGTTGCTAGCATTTAGATGACTGCTTCTGATTCTCACTTCCTCAATTTGGGAGGCTCATATTGGGTATAAAAAACAGTCTTTAGGCTCTTCTATCCCTTTTTACCTTTGTTTCAGAAGAGCTTAAAAACTTACTCACTGTTGGAGTCGATTGGTGCCTCCTAAAAATTATAGGGATCAATGGCGATTTTGTAAATGCCTGTTTCTTTTAGGGTTCCAATTAGGCCTCTATGCGCACGTTCACCCTATAACAATGGGTTTTACTGCAGATAGTTTCTGGAGCAAGTTTTTACCAAATGCAAATCATGCTCTGGTACCCATCAGCACATCATGTTTGTGAATTTGGCTTGCTGTATTATTATTACTTCATAGTTCTCTAGAGTAACAGTTTTCTGCCTTTATTTTGTTTACTTTTTATACCATCTCTTTCTGGGATGTGTTGTCTATTTAGTTTCCTGTGGAACGTACTTCAGTTTGATCTAAAGTAATGTTCATTCAGTACTTTAATACTGGTTAAAAGGCACCAAGTTTATGGTATCCATTTCCTGTGCCAGATATGCAATACTTGCATATGCTCATTCAATGGCACTGCCACTTCAAATGAATTGAACAATTAACTCCTTGCATTTCTTTCCTTAATATATTGATGGATTTTCAGTTGAATATTGTCCTACATGCATATTATGGTTGTAGGATTTGGTAAAATCTATTATAGTCGGTATGGCGGTTTTGGTATCATAGCTCATCATTTTGTTTTGTTTAGTATTTCTAGTAGTCCTTCATTTCTTTTTAATTCTATTAATCCTCAATTGGGTTCAGGAGCATCCTCTTTCATTGATGGAAACTGAATATGAAAAGCTTCGGGTTGAGATGAAGAAGATGCACAGTGAATTAGTGAGGTATGCCTTTTAAAGAATCCATGGCAATTTCTAGCTAGGGAATGCTTCAATTAGGACTTTGGCAAAGCCCTATTACATCCTCTACGTCTAAAAATTGGTTCTTCTGCAGGCACATTTCTGAGTCAGTGAAATCTAATACAAGTCGGCAACAGGTACTCGTTTTCAAATCCATATTCTCTGAAGTGTTATTATGACCTATGTATCATTTCACTGCACTTTTGAAACGTACATTAAAGTATTTTATAGGTATTTTCTTGTCTTTATAGATTAGTTTACGTACTGTTCATGTCTCTAGAGCCTTCTAAACTTTTTTCTTCCTTTTTTTTTATAACTACTTTTTTCTTCCTTTTGTTACCTTTTATTAGTCCTTCATGCAATATTACTGAGATTAAATATATTAACAAGTGACTAAATCTCATTGAGCACTGTTGCTCATGATCACAGTAACTCAGTTTTGTTATATATTTGACTAAACCCTGAAAATTGATCAGTTTTATAGATCCAATTATAGTAAGTAATCCCTAACAGCGGAACATTTACTATTATTTTCTTGGTTGCTGGCTGAATCTTGAAATGAAAGTTTGTTAGGTAGGATAATTTTTTTTTTTTTTATTTATTTAAATTTGTGCTGTTGGGGCTGTGCATAATTTACTCTCTGTGTGTGTATCAGCAACTCAGCATAGTCTATAGACAAATTTGAATTCTTTACTTTCTTTTCAATAAATTGAAACGAGGTCTAGCTATATATATTTAAGAATGAGTGCATCCATTCCAAAATCAATTTGCAAGGGGTGGAGAGGAGCAAGTTCAATTCTTGTAGATTATATATTCAAAGATGTCAGTTATAAAACTCCCCATCAGTACTAGGCTGTAACCAATCAACATTCCCACCCCATGTACTCAACGGCTGGAAACATAGTCCAGACCCATGTTTGTGGTACCATCATAAGAATTGAGGTATCCAGCTATTAAATTTTTTTAATTAGCAGTACGTGACCTGAATTCTTATACATATTTATATCAATGATACTGTGGTGTTGTTAGAGCCTGCTAAGTGCTAACCCATGCATTGTTTTTTTCTTTTTGCAATATTTGAACTTTTGAAGTGACATATTGTGGCATGGTTTTGGCTAGTTCTCTACTGTAAATCCTTTTCTGGGACCAAAAAAGAATCATTACTTTGTTTATTCTATAAATCTAGGAGCATAAGTTTTCAAAGATGGAATTTGAATCGGATAAGGTTCAGAAAGACTTCCAAAACATGATCAGGTATGTCTAACTTTCGATCCGAAGAACTCATCTGTTATAGAGGCTTCAATCATTTCTTTACTGTGTTTTTGGCTTATGTTTTTTTAATAATTTTGTTACTGAACCAGAGATGAGATTGGCGAGAAATTCAACAAAATAAGTCAAGTGAGGACCATTAATATCCTTGATGAAAAATGTTTTATTTGTTTGCATTGGCTTAGAGATTGAATTCTTTTAATAACGTATATGTTTACAACAGGAACTTGCTGCACTAGGTGCTGAGGTTGAAGTCATACACAATCAGACGAAATTATGTTCGGTGGCCTCAGTCTTTTTTATTGGGACTACTATTGGGACTACAATTTGTAACTTGCGATGGTATAACGCGATGGTATAACTGAATGTTACATTATCACTACCTATCAGTATTCCAGTCTTACGTTATCAGATTCTGTATTTGTCTCAGGTTAACAAGCGAAAATATGTAGGCGTTAGGACTTGTTGGTTGGACTTGTTAAAAGTGAAAGGGTGAATCAGTTGATTGAAAATGCTTTTTTGTTTTTTTTTGTTTTGGTTATCTTAATGATCTAGGTTTTGTTTGGCCATATTCTGTAACGTTAGACTTTAATTTAAAGCACTTCTCCTTCTAAAAAAAAAGAGCATTGGAATTAAGACCTCCAAATCTAGTATTTGGACCTCCAAATCTAGTATTTGGACCTCTCTATTTTGTAGTTTTAAATATTCAACTTCACCTCTAATTAAAAAAAAAAAAACTAATAATAATAATTTTTTTTTATCACTTCTCTGCTATTGGAATTAATGCTTTCTTGGTCTATCTAGGATACTTCGTCGCAGTTCGCTGCGGGGAAAGATTTTGATGCGATGAAAGACTTAGCTGCGAGTAGATATTTTTCAGCCACTTGCGTTACTGTTTGCTTCACTTAAGCTTATCTAAATATTTTATATCTAAAGTACTTTTAATCTAGTTTAGTAAGCCTTCATTCTAGATATTTTGTAGGTTAATCTTGTACCATATATATAAGGAGATTACTACTCTAAATGATTGGTTGATGGCAGTGAACAAAAGCTTGATGTCTGGTTTTAGTTCCAAGATGGAGGTATGGTGTTGGATTCCATTTACATTGTGAACAATTCGGAAAGCTCTAGATCATATATGAACATGTAACTCTTAATCCTGTCAGTGGTTCTTTGAATTGAGGCTGCAGTGACTGAATCCTTGGTGTTATGCTTATATATATTATATAGTACAGTTCAAATGTGCCACCGACGTATAATGTGTTCTGTTAGCTTTTCCCAGCTAAAATTATTGGGAACCTTAGTTGTCCTTGCAATTTTTTGAGTAGTTAGACATGGACAATCTGGACTGTGATTGAAAGAAATCAAAAGGTACGGTGTTCCTGAACCAAAAGATCTTCGTGTACGTAGCATAGGGTGAAGCTGATAATAAAGGTTCAAAAATTGGATTTCTGTTCTTGGCTTGAGTAATTGATAATGGAGAAACTTCATTTTCTATGCCTCTTGTTTGTGGCTCAATGCTCCCAATAGACAGGATAGGCCCACCCAATCGTTCACTTCAAAGCTAGAATCGGGTCCATTCCTGCTGCAACTATGAGCTGTAATGGACGTAAGGTTGGACAAGAGGAAATCTAGTTAGACGAGATCATGAATTGACAACTTCTTTTATATTTGTTAACGTTTGGATCCGTGGGGATCTAATTAACGATAAGTAAAGAGAGAGAGAGAGAGACACACACACACAAGAAGTATAGTGGTTCGTCTCCCGCCTTAGCGGGAGACTACGTCCACTTGAATGTTTAACTAGTGTGTTTGGGCCTTGCGGCCCAAGAGGATTACATGAGATGCAATGGAGTGTTGTTCTAAGTGGGAGGAGAGTTCCTTTTATAGGTGAAGGAAGCCATCTCCTTTACATTTTCTTAGATGTGGGATGTAGAAATCACTATTCTAATCTAGAAAGCATGTTTGTGAAAGTAATTTTGCAAGGCCGGAAAAGTGGCTTCCCGGCGACGTATTTGCCACTTCCGGATACCGTGGCGTGGCGTAGCTTGAACATAGGGCTACAAGATGCATGTCTCGGTTGGGCCTCACCATGGCTTGTGGGTGTCCCAAAGAGGGTGTTAATTATGCTTGGTGATGTAGCAAATGGCCTTGCTAGTAGAGATATCTACAATATTGTTTCATTTCTTTAGAGTTGAGAACAAAGGCTTTAAACGAGGGGCTAATGCCGTCACTTAACTAGAAAGAGACCATGAAACTAATCCCACATTACGTTGTTGTTCTATGTTCCATTTGGTGCTTCATACTGTACTACTGTTCCTAAGAGATTACAGATGCGCTGATACAACCTTACTCTGATTACTGTAACCGCCTATCCGGCCAAAAGACCATTGGTGACATATAAAAGCCATACCCTAAACTATCAATGAAAAGAATGGCAAAGGAAACTTATATACCAAGATTGTGATCCAGTAAGAAGGCTCTCTACACGAGCGAAACATAATTGTATACATCCCTGATGCTAGAATAATAATAATTTCACTTTTGTGTCAGTTGTGTGGTATAATATTGACTTTAACTAATTAATAATTACTTTAAAAAAATAAATAAAAAGATTTCATTACAACCGTTAAATATATTTTACGTTAAATTAACTTTTATATGTTAGATTTGGGGTGTAAATATATCTAATCGAGAAAAAAAAAAAAAAAAAAAGAATCTTTATTTTCAACGTGACTTGACTTCGATGACTAAACCAGCCTCTGTCGTTTTAGGTTAGAATCACATTCTCTGTTGATTTTTTTGTTTGGCAAAATCTTTGTTTGGCAGAGTTAACGGACAGAAATAACCCTAGAATATAGAAGAATAAAGCTTTAATTTAATGGGTTGGGCGGGACGGGAGTAACTTGTGAAAACCCCAAACCCAGTCTCGCCGCCTCCTTCAGCATCATCTGCCGAATCTCTGTCTGCAGTCCAGGTAATTAAGAAATCCTTTTAATCTCGATTTGTTACTGTTGTTTGTGCTAGTCTGATAGATGATCTATCTAGCCCAGATGGTTTATATAGCGATAAATTATAACCCAAAACCAGAATTTGAACAAGACCCACAACGGAGAGCTCAGCTTTCCAAGAACTAATCAAAGCCAAAGAATCGAACGAATGAATATATATATTTTTTTTTTGGAATATCAGAATTGGGTGTTCAAGTGTGGATGAGAAGGGAATTGAAGATGAAGAGAATTGGGAAAGAAGAGGGTCATAGATAGAGAAGTGGGTGTGGGATAATTGTTGTTTGTTCATAAACATGTTTGGCTGTTGGAGTTGGCTGAGTGAGCAAATTTGTTTGTTGCTGGTGAAGATGGGGGCTTTGGTAGCGGCAACTTGATTGCTTGCTCGTGCAAATCCAACCCTTACCCTTGTGTTTTTGAAAAAAAAATAAAAAAAATTGTGATTATATTAGAAGGTAGGGAGCCCCATTTTTTTTTTTTTTTTTTTACCCGCCTAGAGCCACGGAAATCTCAGAGCCGGCTCAGACTGGAAGTGAGAAATGAAGCTCATAATGGCTTGCAATTTCTTTTAAGACACCTTTGCTTAAATGCCGAAAGCACACGCATGGCTTGTGTGCTGGTTACTTGTATATAATGAGCATGTATGTATGTATTTGGCGCCTTTTCTAGTTTTGCTCACCGTGCATAATTTTCTATGGAATCTGTAGGAAGCTTGTAACAGTATCTGAAAGCCAAGATGCAGGCTTGCAGTGGAGCTGCAGTTATGGGTTCTGTTCAACAGCCCACATGGCTTAGAGGAGCAGCTTTTCCAAATAGACGACTTAGCATTAGTGGATTTCCACATCAAGTGAACCTTAATTTTGCAAAGACTGCTAGATCTTATTCTAACATCCAAGGAAGCTTGGTTGCTGGGAGGCCATCCTCTCCGGCTTCAGTGCATGTGCCTGAATTTGGAGGTAATTGTTCTTTAATGATTGAACTAGTATAATCTGTTCTTGTATGGTACTGTATTGAAATTTAATCCCGGTTTGGTAGGAATACTTTTAATTCGGTTATAATGCCAGGTTCACTTTCTTTCTCTTCCATTACCTTGCTTGAGTTTGATGCTCTGCATAGCCGGTGTGAATTTATTTTACTCTATTTAGCACACTTCTCAAGCAGCAAAGCCATCATTTGGTTAAAGATATCTAGTGAGAGGTGTACACTGAATGTTATGGCTGCTAGCAGGACTTGTGTATGATCTGTTCTTCAATTTTATTATTTTCCATGCAGATATTGGAAGCAGTTTTGTAGATAATGGCTTAAGTGAGGCTGACCCTGAGGTGCGTGCTATTATTGACAAGGAGAAAGAGCGGCAGTTCAAAAGCCTTGAACTTATTGCCTCAGAGAATTTCACTTCACGGGCAGTAATGGAGGCAGTTGGCTCATGTCTCACAAACAAGTATTCAGAAGGATTACCTGGGAAAAGGTACACAGCTTGTGTGATGTTTTTTCTTCGTTAATGTGAGTAATGAACTGCAATTGATATCTTTAGTTATAATATTTACTGTTGATGTACAAGCCAAATACACATTTCAGGTACTATGGTGGAAATGAGCACATTGATGAGCTTGAAACACTATGCCAAAAAAGGGCCCTGGATGCATTTCACCTAGATGGAAAGAAGTGGGGCGTCAATGTTCAACCATTATCTGGTTCTCCAGCTAATTTTGAGGTTTATACAGCAGTTCTCAATCCTCATGATCGTATCATGGTAAGGTGTCCACTTGGCTTCATTTTTTCCTTTTTACAAGTGTGATTGGTCTTGCAATGCTAAATTATCACTATGTGAATGCAACTTAGGGTTTGGACTTGCCACACGGGGGACATTTGTCTCATGGGTTCATGACTCCTAAAAGACGGGTATCAGGAACATCTATTTATTTTGAGTCCATGCCTTACCGACTTGATGAATCTACAGGTTCTGCATTACATTTCCCATTAGACTATGTTGTCTTTCAGATTAACTAAGGATAAAATGCTTATTCTCTTGGAATGTTGTTTTTTTCCACCAAAAAAAATATATATATATCCAGGTCTGGTTGATTATGACATGCTTGAGAAAACAGCAACCCTATTTCGACCTAAACTCATTATTGTTGGGGCTAGTGCTTATCCTCGAGATTTTGACTATCCTCGCATGAGGAAGGTTAGAAGTTTGATGTCTTTAATATAAACGAATTTCATGTACAGTACATAACATGAAATTCATTACATTCATATGTACTCTGATTTTCTTTGGCAACTGATACAGTACTTTGCCTTCCAAATAAAAACTGATGAATTATATCTAATTTGCATTGGAAGATTGCGGATGCTGCTGGTGCTTTTCTTATGATGGATATGGCTCACATAAGTGGGCTTGTTGCTGCTTCTGTGGTTGCCAATCCCTTTGACTACTGTGATATTGTGACAACAACAACCCACAAGGTCTGGTTCAAACTCATGCATATATATCTATACTATTATTAAGAGAAGAGGGTTTGTTAGCCAAAATCAAAAATTTTGACAGAAATGACCTTAGAAGATTAAAAAACTTTGAGAATTAATTAAATCACAAGGACAATTATGACATTTACAAAATATACTTTTATTATAAAAAATAAATAAAAATAAAAAACCCAGAACCCACTTTTTACTCCCACTATCTTCTCTCTGTAATGACAGTTTTCTTTTTTATTTCTGAAAAAATAAAATAAAAAATACTTGCACATGCAGAGCATGTGTGTAGAATGACTAGTTTCTCTAAACTAATCCAACATTGAAAAGTTTATGGGAGTAGACTTGTTTATAGACACATGTTTCATTTTGTTCCTAGACTCGATATGCTTCATAAATAATCTGACATAAATAGAAAACCGCATACTTTTTTTGTTGTTATCCACAATCGAATGTTCTGACAATTTCAGACATTTCTCTTCAGTCTCTAAGGGGTCCAAGAGGTGGAATGATATTCTTCAAGAAGGATCCCGTTCTTGGAGTTGATTTAGAAACTGCCATCAACAACGCTGTATTCCCGGGCTTACAGGTTCGTTCAACTCTTCTGTTATTTGTCTCTCCAAGCAACATTTATATTTTGAATGTAGACATAAAAGGCTTGACTTCTTGATGCAGGGTGGTCCTCATAACCACACTATTGGGGGCCTTGCAGTTTGCTTGAAGCATGCTCAGTCTGCAGAATTTAAGGCTTACCAGAATCAGGTACTGATATTATACTGTCCTGACGTATAAATTGGTTCAAGTCATGTCCGAAGGTTTTGTGGCCTCTCTTCTTGTAGGTGGTCTCTAATTGCAGGGCTCTTGCAAGCCGATTGGTTGAACTTGAATACACACTGGTTTCTGGTGGAAGCGATAACCACCTGGTTCTTGTCGATCTGCGTCCCTTTGTAAGTTTATACTTCTATGTATACAGTCTTCATTACATATCTGTTGTTCCTTATATGAGAATTTGTGCTGAAATTTGGGCATATTTAGCTACTGTTTCATTTGACAGATATTTCATTTATCAGTGTTTTCATTTAGATAGTGTCACACATACATCAGTGTATTCATAGGCAAAGTGTAAGGCAAGGTGTTTTTGTTCTCAAGAGTTCAAAATATTATGCTATGTATTTAAAGTTTTTTCAAAGTGGCCATGGAGGTTTTTAGCGGGTCTATTTGAATTGAAAAGAAAGTGAAAAAACAAAATGCTCCTAACCAAATGAAAGTTACCCAGCAAAAAGTAAAAAGCTTTTGGAAAAAAGTCAACTGAAAATCTGACAAATCAACTTCACTCCAAAAACATAAAAGCCAAATTGACATGCTCATGCCAAGAGGCTTATGACTCGCTTGTTTCATTTTTCCCTTGTGTGCCTTTTGTGTGGTTATTATTATCATTATTATTATTTTTTAATAAAAAGGAATACATCCTATTCCTTTATTTGTCTTCTTTTTTGTGTATGAAAATGTTCTCCTTTGTTAATAGGGCATTGATGGTGCTCGGGTGGAGAAAATTCTTGACATGGCTTCTATTACTCTTAACAAGAATTCAGTACCCGGTGAGTCTTAAGAGTTTAAAGCCATGTTTTTGGTTAAGGGCTGCTCACCTAGCTGTGAGGTCCTATTGTTCTTTTTGTGTTTGTGAAGTTGTTTTATCTGAAAATGTAACGTCTCTTGAAAAGGTGATAAAAGTGCTCTAATGCCTGGTGGTATTCGCATCGGAACACCTGCTATGACGACACGAGGATTCACTGAGAAAGACTTCATAGCAACTGCAGACTACATTCACGAGGGTGTGCGGATAGCGATTGATGCTAAAAGCAAAGCCCCGGGCTCAAAGCTCCAGGAGTTTTTAAAGCATGTTGCAACCCCTGAATTCCCTCTAATTGATCGAGTTTCAGATCTGCGGACAAAAGTCGAAGCTCTTACCACCCAATTCCCGATGCCTGGAGTATGAGTCGGTATAGTTATACGCAGGTCAATCTTCTCATCTGGAGGATGGAATTGCAGGATTAGTCGCTTGTTTTGTATGCATAACTATTTAAAGATAGTAGGTGGATGTTGACTTTGGTATGGCATGGCAGAGTGAAAGACTGCTTGTATGCACTGTTTGGTGTGCACAAAATCTTCTATTTTGTATGAAGAAGATGAGGCAAAGGTCCATTGTTGGACCAATAACATTCACATAGTTATGGTAAGCAGATTACTTTCTCCTCGACTTTTTTTTTTTCTTTCTCTTTGGCCCTTTTGACATTCATATGATCCAAGTCATTTAGGTAGATGTTTTCTTTGGCCCCGGGCTCAAAGTTCTACTAGTATTTACCGTTCATGAAACAGTATATAGATGGACGAGGCAGTTTTACGGTAGATGTTTTTCTGATGAGTCCAAAGGAGTGAGCTTTCTGTAGTTGTCAGTTGTAGCTTTTGTTCGTGTGCTTCAAAAATCCATTTGAATGGTTTTCTGTTTGGATAGTTTCACCTAAATTGTATTTTAAAACTAAATTAATATAGTACAACATTTCTCCTTATAATGTTAGAATATGTGGACTTAACATTCCAAAGTGCACATAGATCCAGGTGGAGTCCTAGTTCCTCTAGGAAAGCTAATCTGCATTTGTTTATGTTGTTGTGCAACATTTATCTTTAATCATTGAGAACTATATCAGTAGTTTCTCTAGAGTTGCGGAACTACGAAGTTGTCATTGGATGGGCCAAACAAATCAATAATTACAAAGTTTTTTACCTGTGTTGTTTTATTGCTTTATATTAGATATTAAATTGACTAATCATAATTTAAAAAAAATAACTAAAAAATGGGAGTAAAGCGATCTATTTTAAAAACATTTAATGCCACTGATTCTGAAATTCTAAATTATATAATTTCTCACCCTATTTAATTACAACTCCTTAAATAAAAATTTAATTAGATAGTTTTTAATTTTATTCTTGTATTAAATGGCGAGGCCATTTCAAGTGTAATGACACCTATCCCCCTGATGTACTGGGCCATTATTCATTCTTTACTTTCAAAAAAAAAAAAAATGGCGAGGCCATGTATAAAATTTTATTTTGTTTATCTAACTATTTATACATAATTAAAGAATACTAATAGAAAAATATGACTTTTTTTTTTCTTCTATTAAAAGATGTATGTTGTGGTCATTTAACCTACCTATAAAATTTGATTGAGATTTAAAATATTAGGGATGTGTATTAAGTAGTTAAGGGTGTGTATCTTAACTTTTTCTCTTAAAAAAACAAAAGATATTTATTTTTGAGTGAAAAAATTGAGGCCAAGTTATGAAAAATGAACCACGTGGTGTGGTGTGTTGGTCGAATGGCCTAGTCTGGAACCCCCAGGTCTAGCGTTCGAATCCCAGCTCCATCCCGTGGCCAGCAGATTTGAGGGACCCTTTGGGTTCGTGCGTCTGCGGTGCAGTGGATTAGTTTGGCTTTGCCAGGCTTTCGCCGCAATGTCGGTGCAGGTGTCCTGGCGCTGGGATACCACTGCATGGGTGTGTGAGTTACTAACAGCTAACCCGATCAAAAAAAAAAAAAAAAAAAAAAAGTTATGAAAAATGGCTCAGAAATAGTCACTCACAAATAATTGCACCTACTCGATTAATTACAGGACAGTAAAACTATAAAATATGGTGTCTGAACTCTGAAAAGAGTGAGAACCCTTCAATTGATACTAAAAGTTGTGAACTCAGGGCCTCATACTTTGTGCGACGTTCCTACTAGAGGAAATAAGAAAAACCCTAAGGAGCTCGTCCAAAGCTACGATAAATCATAAGACTAAAAATTAAGACTTGACCCAAGCAAACTCTCTAACCCGACCAGCTAAAACCTTGTTCAAGCTATTCCATTTGTTCAAGCAACTTGGGTAGTAGACACCTAAAGACAAAGACCACTGCTAGTGGCATAACCACCCGGAATGCCACCTTAGCACCTGACCGAACTTCAACACCAAAAGGACTGTCACTTGACCAATCTACATCGACACACAGACCACCGCTGCCAAGTTCACCATTGGACCCCCATGAGATCCGGTCGACCAAACCAGAACAATGCAACACCAAAACTTTAGCATGCAGACCACCACATGCAATTGGTTATAGAACTGGCTGCACAACCACCCATGCCAAAAGAAAGGTGGAGAACCAGAGTCACAACACAATAAATCATTTAGACCATGAGATTGTTGTCGATCAAATCCCCTTCAACGCCACTGGGAGCAATATGGATCATAGACACCCAAACCCTACAAAGACCATTCGCGAGATCTCCTACAAGAGCAAAGAGAAACTAGCAAATACAGCTCCAAGTGAGTAGATGAAGGACGTAGAGAAGAGATCATACCCAAGGATATATATCTAGATAGGAAGATGTAGCCGTTGAGATCGGGAAAAAGGAAATGGGTCTGAGAGAGAGAGAGAGAGGAATTTGACTTTAAATGATTTAGGACCTATTTGAGATTGCCTGTGAGGGTTAGAAGAGCTTTTCAAAAATTTGAAAAGCACTTTTTTTACGAGCAGTTTTAGATCTGAAGTTTCTAAGAGAATTTTCATGAAGAATGAAGTAACTTTTGAGTGAGTATTGCAACCCAGTTGATTAAATTAAAGCATACAAGGCCAATCCTTCATTTTATAGTTTTATGATCTTTCCGATTCCACTTGTTAGAATGTTTGAGTCAGCTGAATAATTAAAAATTGCTTGAGCTTCTTACTAATAGTTTGATTACTAATCAGTAATCACATAAGAAGAACTTAGCCAATGGCTGTATCAAAATGATCAATGGGCAATGGGGCAAGAAAGTGAAACAATCACATGAGTCGTGGTTTATATATTTATATATATATATATATATATATATATATATGACTGTCCACGTAAATACTAATTAGTTATGTCTTTATTAATAACAGACTTCTACCTTCCTCATAAATTCCGTCTCTCTATTCTCTCTCTATTTTTCTCTAGATCATTTCTGCAAATTTTCAGTCAAATTGATGATCGTTAAGGCATCCAAAACTGCAATTTACACGAACAAACCGAATCTGTCCAACCTGAACCGTTCGTGTAAATTGCAGTTTTAACGATCATCAATTTGGCTGAAAATTTGCAGAGTGATCTACTCATATATACCTAAAAACTAAACGGTTAAGATGTGAAAATGCGACCGAAAACTAGTCAAAATATGGAAATTAATCCGTTCCTTAAACTAAGTTAAGGACCTCCTTAGCATAGAAGGCCTCTCTCTCTCTCTCTCTCTCTCTCTCTCTCTCTCTATATATATATATATATATATATATATAGCAACGTTCCAAAGAGGACATCCGTGAAAAACTTAATTTGCAGACAGAAGCTTCTCAGCCGTTGATTGCTTTAAATGAAAAGCAATGGCTCAGATTGAATTCTTCCAAAAACAATTGCGGGTCGAAGTACAAGACTCAAACCCTACTGTTGAGTTTCCACTCCCAGTGATGCAACCAAAATCTCTGGTTCTCCACCCAAAATCCAGGTCTTCTCGTTATTGATACTAGAAACTCGTCTCAGGTTACACGATTGTTGCAAGCGAAGCTTTATTTTTTTCCTTTCTCTCATGAAAATTGTAGTTCTCTTATGGTCCCGACCTCCCTTGGAGTTTTCGCACCAAAAGGTGGAGACTTGGAAGCAGTGAAACACATCTAGAGTATGGGTTCTCTCTATTTTCTGATTTGTTTGATTTCCAATTACAAAATTTAGGGTTTTTTTTTTTTTTTTTTCCATATTTGGGACTTTTCTTCTTTCTGTTTCTGGGTTTCTTTTTTCTTTCTTTTGTTGATCTTATGGTGTTTTCATTGATTGTCTTATTATGTATCTTTTTCAATTTTAGTCATAAGTTGGGTGTATGTGTGCTTTTCAGTTTCAATTAAATGGAGTCAGAGGATGATCAAGTTTATATTCCTCAAGTAAAGGCAAAGCTAATGCCTAAATTATACGAAGAGTTTGGAACAATAGATGATGTTGCTGCTTTCTACAACAGATATGCAAAAGAAGCAGGGTTTAGTATTAGAAGTCATTCTAGTGCGACCAGCAAAGATAATTCCCAACTTATGAGGAAGAAGTATGTCTGTTATAAGCAAGGAGATTCCAAAATTCAAGGAGAAAAACGTAAGAGAGTATTACCAAAAGTAGGTTGTAAAGCGAGAATTGCAGTTGTGAGAAAGGAGTCTGGAAGATATACAATCTCTGTATTTGTTGAGGGTCACAACCACCCATTAACAAGCCTTCCTAGAGTACATTTGTTGAGATTTCACCGTCGTGTTTCAGAAGTTAATACAGTTCTATCACAGCAACTAAGCTTGGTAAATGTTCAGAAACATAAACAGTTTGAATACTTTGGTGTTCAGGCAGGTGACATTCAAAATATTGGTTTTATACAGCGTGATCTATATAATTATGGAAGAACTTGTTGTGAAGAGAAGAAGGGGCATGATGGAGATCTATTGTACATGCATTTTCAGAATGAGAAAGAAAAAGATTCTTCTTTTTTCTATATAATGGAGTCAGATGAGGAAAACAAAAGATTCTTCTTAATAAATTTCTAAATGCTATGCCAGGAGATGCACCAGAAAATTCCCCCAAGATGATTATTACTTACCAAAATCCTGCTATGACTAAAGCCATTTCAGAAGCACCCCCACAAACATTTCATAGATATTGCAGTTGGCACATTCTTATTAAATTTTTTGAGAAGCTAGATGCGATTAAATATCGGGATTCCTACCAAGACTTTCATAGCTGCATATGGAATTCAAGTAGTAGAGATGAGTTTGACTCAAGATGGATTTAAATTATTGAGAAGAGTGGGTTGAGTGATAACAAGTGGCTGGAGTCAATATACGAAATTCGTTCATCATGGATACCAGCACATGTCAATCATGTTTTCTCAGCTGGAATGTCAAGTAGTCAAAGAGTAGAGAGTCAACATTCTTTCTTCAACAATTATGTTTCTAAGTGGAATTTATGGTTCAGTTTAAGAGGGGACTTCTTCACCAACGCCATTATGAGTTAGAGGAGGATCATATTAATATTGATGAGAAGGCAAAAACTGTCATGTCCCTTGACATAGAAGATCATATGGCCAAGGTTTATACACGTAAACTATTTTATGAAGTTCAAGAACAGTTGAGAAAGAGCTTCAAATATAAACTAGAACTTCTAAGAAAAAATGTCACTCAAGCACAGTTTAAGGTTATGCGAAAGAACATTGATACTTGCAAGTCTCGTGAACTCAATAACTTACGAAAAGAATTCTGATTTTGCATCATGCAGCTGTAGAAAGTTTGACAGTGAAGGGCTCCCATGTCGGCATGTTTTGTCATATTTAATTAAGATCCAAGATGTTGATAAATTGCCTATTCAGTACATCTTGAAGAAATGGACTAAAGTTGCAAGACAGAGTGTTGTGTTAGATTCTGATGGAATGGAGATAAAAGATAACAAAGCTTTACTTGCAAGGAGGACTAAACTATTTCGGCATGCTACATATGCAACTGATAAGGCAATGGTGAGTGATGAGGCTACCCAGCTCTTTATGGAATCATTGGATGCTATTTTGGAGAATATTAAACCATTAATTGGTAATGAAAGTGGACAAAGTGCAGTAGGTTTGGAGACCAAGACAGCTACTATTCAGCATGTTTTTAATGAACCAGATCAAATGAGAGCAAAAGGGTGTGGGAGAAGGTTGAAGAAAGGAAAAGAGAAGAGGAAAGTTAAGGTAAAGGAGAGTCAAGGTAGGCAATGCCATGGATGTGGACTATTTGGTCAATCACATGACAAAAGAAATTGTCCAATGTCAACATTTTTATCGATTGATATTTATCACTTTATTTTTGCTTATTTATGTAAACCTGCTATTGATAAATATGGGGATTCAAGTTCCACTAGTATGGATGAGGATAGTTGTTCATCAACAGGTGAACTGATCAATACATGTTGACACCTTTATAATTGGTTAATTGGTTAGTTGTTTTATTTTTATAACTGATCGCAGAAACATGTTGACATCTTATTTCGCAGAATAATGTCTCAAACAGATTAGTTAACTATCACCAAACATACTCTCTAAGGTAAGCTTTGAGTTTTCTGAGTTTGAAGATTTGGTCTTTTTCAGATTTTGCATATGATTTGGTCCTTTTGAGGGTTATGGATTTTGTGGTGCGTTTGATTTCTCAGGTTTTGGATTTGCAAGATGATTTCAGATTCGGTATTTGCTTTATTGATTAGCTACTGTGGTGGTTTTGAGTTTGTTGAGAAAATGTTGCTATGATTGATGATGTACATCTTGAATTTTGTGGTCTGTTTGATTCTGCAGGTTCAATGTTTTGGAAGACATACAATTCATATCAAGATTATATGGCAGTCTTGTTGATAGTCAATTTTGTATGTAATTGTTTCAATTATGAATGGTCAAAAGTTGATAGTCTTGTTGGAAGATTGGATACTCAAAAGTTGTTGTTTTTGTTTCCAGGGAGATTTAACTTCTTTCATCAGCTCATCAACAATTTCTAGAGTTGTCATGACTTGATATGTAATGATTCCAGAAAATGAATGAGGAACCATGGGATCAAAAGTTCAATTCTGGAGCTATATGCAATGTTAGACTCAAAATGGTTCCAATAAATGTCTATTGCCAAAGTAAACAACCTTGTTTCCAATAAATGTATGTTGCCAAAGTAGACAACAACCACAACCAATAAAACAAAATGCTCCCAAAGCAAAGCTGATACAACCAACCTTTCTTAATCAGATACAATATACAACATACATGGATTTCATTCCTTCTATAATACTATGAAGTACAACAAATGAACCTTCTGCAGAATAGCAAGAGCAAAGCTCTAGGTACAAAGTGCAAATGCACATTACATTCACATGTTCTATACATTGATTTTGTAAAGTTAAGAGGTCACCTTACTACTACAAGCATTCCACAAATAAACACAGTTTTCCTATCCCACAGCCAATACATTATGCAGCAACCAATCCACCTGGCTCAGATAGAAATCGTCACTCATTGCCGGTGCATCCAAAGCTAATAGCCAACCTGAAATCATCTTGCAAATCCAAATCCTAAAAAATCAAACACACCACAAAATTCATAAGCTAAATCACCAATAACAGCAATAATTTCTCAACAATGTCGAAACCAGCACAGAAGCTAATCAATAAAGCTAATAGCCAACCTGAAATCATCTTGCAAATCCAAAACTTGAAAAATCAAACACACCACAAAATCCATAACCCTCAAAAGGACCAAATCAGATGCAAAATCTGAAAAGTTCCAAATCTTCAAACTCATAAAACTCAAACCTTTACCTTATATGGTGACTTGGGGACTTCATTGGGGTCTTCACCAGTGATGAACTCTGGTGACCGCGTCATTGTCGAACCCAAACGGCAGCAGTGAGGAGGATTAAGGAGATGACGAGGTTCGGCGGGGACTGATATCGGGCGTCGCCGGTGGAATCACTCCGGTGCTGTTAATGGTTTTGGGTGAGAAGAGACTCATCAGAGTGCTTTGTCGTGGAGACGAGAAGACCTGGATTTTGGGTGGAGAACCAGAGACTTTGGTTGCATCGCTGGGAGTGGAGACTCAACAGTGGAGTTTGAGTCTTGTATTTCGACCCGCGATTGTTTTTGGAAGAATCCAATCTGAGCCATTGTTTTTCATTTAAAGCAATCAACGGCTGAGAAGCTTCCATCAGCAAATTAAGTTTTTCACGGACGTCCTCTTTGGAACGTTACTCTGTGTGTGTGTGTGTGTGTGTGTGTGTGTGATATACAGATCCTATCCAGAGTGAGGCCTCACTCTGAAATTAACGTGTGACGTTGGAGTTTAAGGTCACTTTTCGGTCTCATATCCATATCTCGACCGTTCAGTTTTTAGATACTAATGTATAGATTATCTTTACAAAATTTCAGTCAAATTGATGGTCGTTAAGACATTGATAACTACCTGAAAGCTAGTACGGTTCAGGGTGGACAGATTCAATTCGTCCATTAGTTTAAGTGAGTTAGATCATCAATTTGGCTGAAATTTTGCAAAGATGATTTATACATTAGTATCTAAAAATTGAACGGTTGAGATGTAGATATGAGACCGAAAAGTGACCCTAAACTCCAACCTCACACGTCCTATCCAGAGTGAGGCCACACTCTGGATAGGATCTGTGTGTGTGTGTATATATATATATATAGTATCACATATATCAAACTAGCTAGTCAACTTGAATTATAAAAGAATTACATAAAATTTAGGTCCCCAAGGAGAATTCGCTCCTCAGTTAGGATGACGATGAACATCCTCATTATCCCCAAACGGGAATGGAGCGGGGATATGAACTTTTGCAGCATTAGGGATGTAAAGAAGAAATTTGATCATCCTTGCATTCTTTGTCATCCACAAGTTGTCTTATCCAGTTTCAAGAAATTGTTATAAACCTAATAATGACGATAGAAATCTATCACATGACCTAATTAAGGTGACTCTATAATGAGTATCCATAGAAATGAGATGTGATTAACCAAATTTATTACTTATTATATAGATATTTAAAAAAATATAGATATTTAATTACCAATTTAATCTTTTTAAAACTATATGTTTGAGAATTCAACTAACCCTAATAAGGGCAATTAAGGGGAAATGTACCTATTTAAGGTTTGTTTTAACGGAAGCCGAAAATGCGAAAATTACGAACCAGGCCCCACGATTTTTTAACACATCTGTTTATATAATTACAATTATAGTCTTCTAACCCTAAATGTCCTCTTTCATGTTTTTCACTATTTAATGTTGCCTCACTACCTCATTGACATACAAGCCGTGATCATCCAAATCTTATCTTGTTTCGTTTCCACCTCTTAATCTTGTCCATTCTATTTTGGATCTTGGATCCTAGATCTATTAGTCTCTATGGAGGGTACTAAGGTTCTAATCTCATGTAACGTCCCGAACCCAAATTCACCGGTTTACTAGTCATTTGGACAGTAAACGGTAATTTGTTTTACTTTTACTCTTTTTCAGCAACTTTAGTAGCCCTAAAAGTTGACTTTTTGTTCGGGTCAAAATTTGGGAAAATGTTCTTCATGGAAGTTGTAGAGGACGTTAAACCGAGCGCGTGCATATGTGGTACGTAAAAATCGGAGTTCGTATGCGAAAGTTATAAGCGAAAGATTAAAGTTACCGTTCATGGTTACTGTTCACGGTAACTTTCTATATATATGGAAAGTTACTGTGGTAGGTTTCCATTTTCGGAAACCTACCCCCCCCCCCCCCCTCCCGAGATTTTCTCTCTCCTTCCCTCTTTCCCCGCGTCGGCCCTCTGCCCTTTTTCCTTCGATTCGCCGCCGTCCGGCCATTAACCGGTGGGCAACCGGCCACCACGTGATCGCCTCTTCCTCCTCTTGACGCTAGTGCCCTTGTGGTTCGGCGATTTGGCCGGAAAACACCGGATCGAAGCAAGGAACCTCACGGGGACAGTTTGAACTTTTCCGGCGATTCAGCCATTTCCGACCGTTTCCGGCCACCAAACCACCGTCGAAGGCGCGGTTTTTGCCAAGGATCATTTTGCCCCTAGCCTTGAGCCACGATTTGCAGTGTAGATGGAGAATTGATCGAAACCCAAATTCTAGGGTTTTGAATTTTCTGGAAATTTTTCACCGGCCGAATTGGAGCTCTTCAAGGTAAAATTGGAACTTGTTGTAGTTATGAAAATCGTTGGGTCTGATGAGTAGGTGGTGCTGCCAAAATTTGGTGGCCATTGGAGGTGGTGGTCACCGGCGCGTGAGCCCCACGCGCCGCCACTGTGGGTGGCGCGTGAGCCCCACGCGCCGCCACTGTGGGTGGCGCGTGAGCCCCACGCGCCGCCACTGTGGGTGGCGCGTGAGCCCCACGCGCCGCCACTGTGGGTGGCGCGTGGAGGCGTGTAGGGCAGTGTTTTAATTCCAGTTTTTAGCCCATTAAATTCTATAAATGTTGTAGAGCTTGTATGTGAAGTTTGGTGATTTTTGGAGAAGCTTGGAATTAATTATGAATTTTTGAAGTTTAGGGTTTCGATTATCGAATTACGAGAATCTGACCGTCGGATATCTCTCGGTTCTGCTTTGGAACCTTTAAATTAACGAATTGGTATTAGTGGTATAATTTGGGCTGAATCCGAGGAGAATGGGAGATGTAAATTATCATTACTATAGTTGCCATCATTATCATCCTCCCTATCTCCCATTAATATCTCAATTGTTAGTATTACTATTACCACTTTCCTCATCATCGTTACCATACTCATCATCATCATCAATGTCCATGTTATTATCCAAAATTCATTGTTTGCCATACCACCCTCCTCCTCCTCCTCCTCCTCCTCTTCTTCTTCTTCTTCATTGTTGTTGTCGCCTTCATCTTCACCCTCATTGTCTTCCATATCATCATTGACTTAATCCCATACACTAAAGCTCGATGGACCAACAAAATTTTATTGTGGCTGATTCTAAAAAATATGTCTTGTACAAAGGACATATAAAAAGTTCTTTGTCATCGAGATCCATACATATTTTTTCTTTCTTGTCATAGACCAACTTCAATTCCACTTCATGATATACGTTGCTAAAATACTCATTTTCATCCAAGATATCGGAGACACTCCAGCTTTTGTCTCCGGGTCTGCACAAACCCAATTCACAATTGATAACTGCAATGACCATACAATTTGAAATATCAGAGCTAGATAATATAATGTGATCAAAGAAAAGACCTGCTTCATGATCAGGTCCTGTTAGTTCAACAAACCCTTTGAAATATGGAAGCTTGTTTATGTCTCCTGAAATTGGATTTAGGAAAAATATTTCTGAGTCTAGTCCTTCTTCCTTGACCATGATGAGCCAACCTTTTGATGACCCAAAGCACCACCCTCCTTGAATTTTCTTAAGTAGCCTTAACTAATGAACTTTTCCATTGGAGTGGCTAGAAAACTTGGAATTAGGGGCATGAGGGTGTACTAACCAGGGGAGCTGTGGAGCGCCTCTTTAAGTAGCAACTGACCTCTAAGACCTAGAGACAAATCTTAAGGGTATCCGATCAGTACTTGCGTCGAGATGTTGAACAATCTTCTCAATGATTTCTTGTGGTACGTGGTTCTTGCCAGCGCCTTAGAGGAGTTTGGTTGCTGGTAGGGATGGCTTCGGTTTGATTCGGTTCGGTTTTGGGCCGAAATTGAGAACTGAACCGAACTTGGACTTCGGTTTGGTTTGGTTCAGTTTTGTGTTTTTGGGAAGTTGAAACCAAAAACCGAACAGACCGGTTCGGTTCGATCGAGTTCGGTTTTATTTTTTATTTTTTTGAAGTAAAACAGATTTTTACCACTTCTACTTCTATCTCTTTGGTATTTTAACTCGAAATTTTTTTGTTTCTTCAAACCTATAATAATAATAGGATTAAATACTTGTTACTCCTCAAACTTTTCCCTGAAAAACAGTTTAGTCCCTCGCCTTCTAAATTAAACTGGATAGTCCTTATTCTCTCCAATTCTCACAAAAAAGGTCCATAACAGGTCTAAAATGACTATTATACCCTCACTTTCTCTTTTTTATATTTTTAAAATTATTTTCTCTCTTTTTCTATTTTTCTCTCTCTTTTCATTTCTTATTTTTTTGCTTCTCTCTCTCAACTTTCTCTCTCTCCCCACTCCAAGCAACAAGCCGATCAAAATCCGAGCCTTCTTTCAGTCAAATTCATCATCTGGGTATTAATCTTCGCCTTCTTTTCAGCCAAAATTGCTATCTAGATATTCAATTTTCTCGATCAAGAATTGGGATTTTCAAAAAGGGCTATAAATCCATCTATGGCTACCAATTCGTGTTCTCTCTTCCGGTTAGGTGAGATCGGCGATCAGCCTGCTGCCACCGTCTCAATCGACTCACACATTCAACTGAGACAGATGATCGAAACCAGAACAGCAATGGGAGCTTCGAGTTCGAAACAAGAAGATCAAATCGAAGCGGGCAGCGACGATGAAGAGAATGCGATCGAAGTGGATTTCAAATTCAAAAATTGACAAGGGAAGAAAGTGGATAATCTGGAAACGTTTTGGTTCAGTGGTGGAAGAAAGTGGAATAGTGATTTGAGTGATGGAGTAGTAATTTGAGCAGCGGCAGCGAGCCTACTGTGGCCAAGGACCTCGTCGTCAGGTAAGCCCAACAAAATATATACCTGCAACAACTACCAATTCTAAGCAGAAATAGCCGGAATTTCACTTCAAAATCAAGAAATCGGATCGCCACTGTTCATCGCCACTGTTCATCATCAACAAGGTTGGAAATATGTTTAACACTTCACAAAGAACCAAAATCACAAGGATTTCCGGCCGGAGACCGCCAGAAATCGAAAACCCAGTCGAAATTTTCCAAACCCCGATCAGTATTCCTCCAAAAATTTACTCAAATCAAGGCTACCCAACGCAAATTGCTTACCTGAGATGAAAGAAGATGAGGAGAGGAAGCTTGCCGACCGGTGAGATGACCTGGGGTGGCTTCAAGCTGACCTGATCGTACGCCTCACCTGTGATCGGAATCGAGAGAGGAGCTTGCTTAGTGTGATTGATGCAAACCAAAATTGAAAAGCAGAGAAGATTGATTGATTGATTACCTACGAAGGTGTTCATGTCGAGGAATCCCTAATTGTGTTGTTTAATTTTGGATGGTGATGAAATGGTGGCCGGAGATGGTGTTCTCCGGTGGTTGCAGAGGAAGAGAAGAAGAAGAGAGGTCGAGGGAGAGAGAAAATATAAAAAAAGGGGAGAAAAATTAAAAAAATTGAGAAAAAAAATAAAAATAATAATAAAAATAGAAAATTAGGGGCATAATAGTCATTTCGGATCATTTTGGACTTGTTATATGAGAATTTGAGAGAATAAGGACTATTCAGTTTAATTTAAAAGTCGAGGGACCAAACTGTTTTTCAGGGAAAAGTATGAAGAGTAACAAGTATTTAATCCATAATACTCCCAAAATACTCATTCTGTTCTTACAGAGAATCCAAGGGGATATCTGTGGACCAATTCAACCACCATGCGGACCTTTTAAATACTTTATGGTATTGGTTGATGCGTCGACACGCTGGTCACATGTCGCGCTGTTGTCCACTCGAAATGCTGCTTATGATAAACTCCTCGCCCAGATTATCCGTCTACGGGCTCACTACCCTGACCATCCTATTAAGTCAATTCGACTTGATAATGCTGGGGAGTTTACATCGAAAACATTCGATGACTATTGCATGTCACTGGGGATTGATGTAGAGCATCCAGTTCCCCATGTTCATACCCAAAATGGTCTCACAGAAGCTGCTATCAAACGACTACAGATGATAGCACAGACATTGGTTATGCGCACCAATCTCCCTGTTTCTGCTTGGGGATATGCCATATTGCATGCAGCGACGCTAATTCGTCTATGACCCACTGCAACCCAATCTTACGCTGTGTTACAGCTAGTAACTGAGTACGAGCCTGATATCTCGCACCTACGCATTTTTGGGTGTGCATTTATGTGCCTATTACGCCGCCACAGCGTACTAAGATGGGTCCACAACGACGAATGGACATTTATGTTGGATATGAATCTCCAACGATCGTCCGCTACCTTGAACCCTTAACAGGCGATCTCTTTACCGCTAGATTTGCGGATTGTCACTTTGATGAGACAGTCTTCCCATCGTTAGGGGGAGATAAGAACACAGATGTTCAACAGGAACGACAGGAATTGTCGTGGTCTGTCCCCACTATGTCTCATCTCGATCCCCGAACCGCACAGTCCGAACTTGAAGTGCCAAGAATAATCGAGCTCCAGAACGTAGCAGACACTCTGCCTGATGCGTTTTCTGATGTTGCCAAAGTGACGAGATCACACATACCTGCTGCAAACGTGCCTGCAAGGATCGATGTCCCAAATACTGGACATCACGCCACTCCTGTGACACCAGGAGATGGCTCCATTGCCCAATATGGCAATGACGTGGCATCCATGGACGCAGGTCCCGCAAGAAAACGCGGTAGACCGATTGGTTCGAAGGATACTCGCCCTAGAAAGAAAGCGAATGAGGCACAAACAAATCCTTTAATCATCGATACTCAAAATCTGTCCCATGAGAATGTTCCGGATTATGGTTATGTCCAAGAGACATCGTTGGGGGACGCCTCAATGTTAAAACCTATCCCTGAGAACATAGAGATCTCTGTTAATTACACTAGTGTACATGGGACGTGGGAAAGAAACTCCATCATCATTGATGATGTATTCGCGTATTCAGCGGCGCGTGAGATTATTGAGACCGATGACATCGAACCACGCTCCGTTGATGAATGCCAACGAAGAGATGATTGGCCAAAATGGAAAGATGCGATCCAGGCAGAACTTGATTCTCTAGCGAAAAGAAAGGTATTCGGACCAGTTGTGCCAATACCGCCCAACACCAAACCAGTTGGTCACAAATGGGTATTCGTTAGAAAGCGTAATGAGAAAAACGAGATTGTAAGATACAAAGCTCGCCTTATGGCGCAAGGTTTCTCACAACGCCCTGGAATCGACTACGAGGAGACCTATTCTCCCGTAATGGACGTCATAACGTTCCGCTACCTTATCAGTTTGGTAGTTTCCAAAAAACTGAACATACAGCTTATGGATGTGGTTACTGCGTATCTATATGGGGATCTAGATACAGAGATATACATGAAGATTCCAGACGGAATTCAGTTACCCAAATCAAGTGGCTCTAAACCACGGAGCGCGTTTGCGATTAGATTGAAACGCTCACTATATGGATTGAAACAATCCGGACGGATGTGGTATAACCGTCTAAGTGACTACTTGATTGGAAAGGGTTATGTCAACAATGAACTATGCCCATGTGTGTTCATAAAAAGGACAAGTTCCGGATTTGCAATAGTAGCGGTTTATGTCGATGACATGAACATAATTGGCACCCTTAAAGAGTTAAGGGAAACCGCTGAACACTTGAAATCCGAGTTTGAGATGAAAGATCTTGGGAAAATACGGTTTTGTCTCGGTTTAGAACTTGAGCACCGTAGAGATGGTATCCTGATTCATCAATCAGCTTATACCCAAAAGATGCTTAGGCGTTTCAACACTGACAAGATTAAGCCTTCAAGCACCCCAATGGTCGTCCGTAGTCTTGATCCAAGGAAGGATCAATTTCGTCCAAAAGATGACGATGAAGAAGTGCTAGAGGCAGAAGTGCCCTACCTAAGTGCAATAGGCGCATTATTGTACTTAGCACAATGCACAAAACCGGATATCTCATTCGCTGTGAACTTGCTAGCTAGATATAGCTCTGCGCCTACACGACGCCATTGGACTGGTGTTAAAGATATCTTTCGATACCTAAGTAGTACGATCGATATGGGCTTGTTCTATCCCTACAACGAGAAGATGGATTCGGACCCATCAAGTGCCAGGGACGCCACACATGGTGGACTGCGCTCCCTTTCCCTATCCCAAAACGATATAAGTGTTTTGGAAGGTTTTGCTGATGCTGGGTACCTCTCTGACCCACACAAAGGTCGCTCCCAAACTGGTTATGTTTTCACCATGGGAAAGACCGCGATATCTTGGAGGTCTACAAAGCAGACCTTAGTCGCTACCTCTTCGAATCATGCAGAGATTATTGCTCTTCACGAAGCAGTTCGTGAATGTATATGGCTTCGATCCATAGTTACGCATGTTCGAAGCAATTGTGGTTTGAAGTCTACCACAGATGAGCCAACAAGCATTTATGAGGATAATGCTGCTTGCATTGAACAAATGAAGCAAGGCTACATCAAAGGCGACAACACCAAGCATATATCGCCCAAATTCTTCTACAATCAGAAACAACAGAACCTCCTCAAGATCAAAGTGAACCAGGTTTGATTTGAGGACAATGTGGCAGACTTGTTTACTAAGTCATTGCCCAAATCCACGTTCGAGAAACATGTGGCAAGAATTGGCTTGCGGAAATTATCTGAACTCCCATGATCGTAGTCATCAGGGGGAGGCGCAGACATCAGGGGGAGATGTCTACATGTTCGTCTCGAAATGTGAAGGGTGTGTTGTGCCCTTTTTCCCCTTCGACTTCGACCGAGGTTATTTTTGTCCCACTGGGTTTTTGTTACTCGGCAAGGTTTTTAATGAGGCAACGAGAGAAGCACCGCGTTTGGGCAACATAAGGGGGAGTGTTCAAGTAAAACCCTAATTTGTGTTTGGCCCAAACTCTAGATTACTTGACCTAGTGGTAATAGGGTTTAATTAGAAGAATCTAGAGATTATCTTTCCTTGTATGATTCAGACTCTATGCATTGTAATCCTCTATATAAAGAGGCCCCTATTATCAATGAGAATACACAGCGAATTTCTCTCAATTTTAGTTTCTCTACAACAAATTTCAATTTTTTTTTAATTTCTGAAATTTCTAATAAAAAAGGATTTTATTTTAATTTAAATATAATTTGAAAATAAATATTTGTCAATTTTTTTCAAATTTTTTTTTTAAGTTAGAAATGCATTTTTTTAGTGTTTAGACAAATAATGGTTTTTAACGGTAGAATTAACGACTGTGAGTTAAGTGAAAGACGGATGTAAAAGTGAGTGAGTTAAGTGATATTGTTGAAAATACAGTGAGTTAAGTGAAAGACGGATGTAAAAGTGAGTGAGTTAAGTGAAAGACGGATGTAAAAGTGAGTGAGTTAAGTGAAAGACGGATGTAAAAGTGAGTGAGTTAAGTGATATTGTTGAAAATACAGTGAGTTAAGTGAAAGACGGATGTAAAAGTGAGTGAGTTAAGTGATATTGTTGAAAATACAGTGAGTTAAGTGTCGAATGAGTCATACCTCAATGACTATTTGTGATATTTTTTCCTTTTTTTTTTTTGCATTTCCGGACTATGTGGCTCGCTTTAGTTTATATAAGGTCAACTTACTCTTTTAATTACTATCCAACCAAAAAGACTATCTTGCTTAATTAATACAAAGTTTAGTCGCTAGTTAAAGACGTACCATACCTCCTTAATTTTAACTTTGCATCAAGCTTCAATCATCCTTTGCTTTTTTGTTAAGATAAAGTAGAAGAGGAAGTCACGAAGAAAGAAGAAAACCAAAACTACTGTTTTGCGAAAAGGAATCTCTTACTGTACAACCCAAAGCCATCCTTTTCTCCTTTTCTCCTTTTCTCTTCATCAAACTTATGTATATAAACACGAGTCTTACTTGTTTTCTTCCTAAAAAAGGTCCAAAGCTAGACAAATCAAATCATCAAACCCTAGCCAATATTTATTGGCATCAGTTTTATCAATGTCGTCGTCACTGGTTCGTCCTCGTCCTCGTCCTCGTGTTATGGTCAATGGAATAAGAAGAATGAGAACCTTTCGTTTCTTCTGGTGCCGCCATTGCCAACATACTGTAAGAATTGCCTCTTCCAACCCATATGGATTTCAATGTCACTATTGCTCCAATGAGCTCAATCATGAGCTCGATGTATTGAGGCCTGCTGCCTCTATCAATAACCACCTTCAAGCCCTAGAAGCTTCCCCGGCTGCCCGCTTACTTCAAAACCTAGCTCTCGTCCTCGATCCTTCCCCTCTGAGGCACCACGGACGACTTCGATGGCAAATCGAAACCGACAATGAGCCAGTTGATCATCCACGGTCTTGGATCACCCTCCAGTTCGAGAGACCGCCAAGACTTGTAGTTCCCGTACCACAAAATGCCACCCTCGACGAGGATCATACTAATAACGCTGCTACTTTCGAGGGAACAATAAACGAGGTTCCGAATGAGCGTCGGGGGCCATCACCAGCGCCCAGTTGGGCAATCGATGGATTGCCTACGGTGAAAGTCACGGAAGAGGGGTTGGTGAAGGAACCCGGTTGCCCGGTTTGCAAGGAAGGGTTTGTGGTTGGTGGAGAAGTAAGAGAAATGCCATGCAAGCATGTGTATCATTCTGGTTGCATAGTCCCTTGGCTGAGCTTACACAATACTTGTCCAGTTTGCCGATATGAACTAAATAATGGGATCGATCAGTTTGGAGATCGTAATGAAAATTATTACGCAGAGGAGGAAGAAGAGGTGACGTCACGACATTGGTGGTGGAATCAGTTTCTTTCCTTCTGGCCATTTCGTGCATTAGTTCATTGGAGACAAAGTTACCTTGATAACCAAGCAAGGCGTCAAGGTAATAATCAACTTTAAATATTAGTTTGTTGCTTGTTTGATCAAATTGTATTGTATTATTCTATCTTATAATTAAACCTACCTACTTGACTAATTAAGGTATTGATCATGTTTTGCAGATAGAACCTGGTGGTCCCCGATCTTGGATCGTTCTATTACTTCTATAGCTCAATTAATAAGTGGTGATGTAAATTAAGCAATATGTGTATATGTATATTGGCTTTGTTTTATACAAGGTTGCTCCATAGGCAGGTAAAGATGCATTAAAGTTCTACTGCAGGTATGATCTCTATAACATAATGGAAAGAGATTGTACTTCTTCTTATTAGATCAGTTCTACATGCAAATTCTTTTTTCTTTCATGAAAGGGTACAATCTTTGATATATGTGGAACTATGTTAAAGAGCATATGGTTAAAACGAATGGTTTAACATTAATCGGTGTTACCGTTTATTCTATTCGGATCTAATTATGTTCTATTTTTCCTTCACTCCTTGGGCTAACCACATTGTATCTTTAATGCAGTTTTATGAGAACGATTTGGAGCAATTAATATTAGTTTGATGGATTTTCTTTCATTAAAGATTTGTGATTGTAATTCTTCCCTCAAATGGCATTGTACATAAATGATCAATGGAAAAAAGGAAAAATAAAAATAAAAATTTATCTTCACGTTGCTCAATTGTGTTTCCAACCACGTGGTGTGGTGTGTTGGTCGAATGGCCTAGTCTGGAACCCCCAGGTCTAGCGTTCGAATCCCAGCTCCATCCCGTGGCCAGCAGATTTGAGGGACCCTTTGGGTTCGTGCGTCTGCGGTGCAGTGGATTAGTCTGGCTTTGCCTGGCTTTCGCCGCAATGTCGGTGCAGGTGTTCTGGCGCTGGGATACCACTGCATGGGTGTGTGAGTTACTAACAACTAACCCGATCAAAAAAAAAAAAAAAATTGTGTTTCCATTCCCTGCTTTGCCGATCTTTCCAAATATTACATGGGGGCAGAATGTTAGGAGACGTTTATAACTTTTTAATATCCGAACTTTTCTGTTCTCTCATCTCTCACTGACCACCAAGGCGATGACATTTGGCACCTGCAGTTTGCTGTGGCCAACTCTGACCGGCTAATGGGATGCCGGAGAGCCGGAGAGGCTAGGGCACCGTGGGGCTTGACCTGTGTAACTGAATAAAATAAAATAAATTAAATACTAGCTCCTCGTTTATTACTAGGCAATTCCTCCCGCGCGATGCCGCGGGTTTGTTTGCTTGCTAATGATGAACGCTTTGACGCTCATGTCACGTTGAGGTACTGATCGATTCAACGTCTGAATTAACAGGCACATAATTTCAATCACAAACCCAGATCCAAAGCCGTTCTTTTCTCCTTTGCTCAATCACCAGTCTGCTGCAAATTGAAGCAAAATCAATTCTCATACTAAATTCTCATGAGAAAAAAAAAATTACTTGAACACAGAACAACAACAAAAACCCCCCAGGGAAACCAAAAAATCCTAGAAATGTACCAGACAATACCTTCGATGTCAAAGCTTTCACAATCCACAGAAAGAAGAAACCAAGCTCTTCCCTTCTCCCCGTGATGATCCCAACGATGTAATAGCTGTACCGCCTTCCTCTGCTGATCCACGCCCTTCTATTGCAAAATGACAACCTGACGATAAGCACAATCGAATAACAACACACTAAATTGATAGGCAAATTGTAATTCACAACAAAGACCAGGGGAAAAAGTGTCATTCCATTTCGGGACCTTAGGAACAGTGCTCATGAACACCAACTCTCCTTTAGTATATAGCTAGAAATTTTGCCCACGCTTTGCCGCGGGTTTTGGAGCTAACACAATGTTATTTAAGGACTAAATTCAAAAGTATAGAAAATATAGTTGACATGATCATTATATTAACCATGAAACATTCCATGTCCGAGTTGCAGCTTAATGCTAAGAAACCAAAACATTTAGTAAGGGCAGCAAATTACATACCTATCATGGATAAATTTTATTAGCTCATCTGAGATAAAGTCCTCAACAGTGAAAGGACTTTATCCCACAATGGCTCAGCTAATTACATACCTATCATAGATAAATTTTATTAGCTCATCAGTAGCCACTAAACCTGGCTCACCTAATTTGATGGCTTTGTGCAGATATTTCAAATGGCTATATTTTGGTTCCCTGGTAGTCCTGGAATAAATAGGAAGAAGCATGTGTTAGATAAGTAATAGACTTCACGTAAAATGATGTTAGGTTTATAACCAATTCCCTTACTTTACACATTTAACATTAGGGAAATGTTAAATGTGTAAAGCAAGGGTTATGAGCCAAAATTTACAAACCTAGTCAAGATCCTAATCCCCTATTTGCATACCATATTCATCTAGAGGTGCATCATAGTCATAGCTAGTTGCAATGAAGGGACCGCCAGCTGTTCGGCCAAAATTCGTTCCTCCATGGTACTGTAACAAAATCAGAGTAAAAGATGGTTAAATCATATAATTTTACCAACATCAGCAAAGATAAAATTAGCTTTGAAATATAGAGGAGAATAAGTACCATGTAGTAGTTGGCAAAAGAACCACCATTTTGTATAAACCTTGCAACTGAAAATGCCAAGTCCTGTGCAAGTCTAGTAGGAACTGCTCCACGAAATTCTGTATACCTGTAGAGTTTACATAAAAGAGTCAGAATTAGAAAGAGAGAAAGAAGGAATAATGGGTATGTAAAAAAAAATAAAAAATAAAACTTCAGTGAGGAACCATGACTGACAAACCCAAGCCCAAAGTCTTCCTCTTCTCCTTTGCTCAATCACTGGTCTGCTGCAAATTGAAGCACAATCAATTCTCATACTAAATTCCCATGAGAAAAAAACATACTTATATAAACACAGAAAATAGCAAATAGCATCACAGACATTCTCACTGACCATAAAAAAGGAAAAAGAAAATTGAGAATATTAGCTGCTTCAAAGCAAGAAACTGTGCCACAAACCAAAGGCTACAGATGTCCAAACGAAATCTATTGTCCAAAAGTGAAATCTATCACCCAAAACCTATCCCTGGCTCACATGTTCCTTTCTAATCAATTATTACATAATACATCAGTGTCCCTGTACTGTCAACTTCTAATTACAACATATACTTGTAAGTCTACTTGCCACAAAGCCCATCACAAACAAAACTAAGAGAAGAAGAATATATTCACACACACAACCAGAAGACTATATTAGAAGCATATTTCACTCCCTCACTAACCAAACAGAGCTCCACACACAATCAAATCCCTCAGATCGAAGATAAAGCCGTAGCAAATGAAAACAATCCTAAAAATCAAAACTATTTGAACCCGATAATAATGATAGCGATAGTGATTTGAATCAAGCAATAAAAAAAACCCAAAAATTCAAGCTTCTGTTCAAGTTCTAGTTTCTAATCGCATCAAAAAGCAAAGCAATCAAAAGACACAGAAAACCTAGAGGGATAGAGAAGAGAGAGAAACAGATCGGCATACCTTGTAAGCTAAGAATGCGCAAGTTTTGTTGCCATTGTTACTAATGGCCTCCTCGAGTTGGAGTTGATATCTATGCTTCTCATATGCTTCAGTTTCCTGCAAAAGATGATGTTGGTAATGAGATCAAAAGCCAACAAATGTTGTAATGTTTATGAGTCTCAGTAAAAGCAGAGATACAACTCACTGGGGGAATAAGTATAGTACTTACCCCTATCGGAGCACCTTGCTGTGTCTGTTTACGATATCTTTTACAGGAGATGTTTAATTTCATCATCGAGCACTGACTTGTTCAATTGTTTCTGAAGATTCTCTGAAACCTCCTCCATCGCTTATGCCTTGATAACAATATATAAGATCAGTAAATAATTCAACTCAAATCAATATACTATAAAAGATCAAGCAAACAAATGATAAAAGAGGTGCTCTACATATACCTCTAAAGTGTAACCGAGTGAACTCTAATCAGTGATAAAAGCCAACGCCTCAGAGTTCTCATTTGGACTTATCCTCCACCTTCTCCAACGCTTTAGCTTCAAGGGTTTCTGAGTTCATTATTATTTGTTTCATTCCTTGTCGAAGCATATTGCAGGCATATCTGGAAGCAAGATAAAGAAAAAGAAGCATGTGACTACATTTCAAGAAATATTCATATACAGTACAGTACCCTTTGAGTCTCTTTCACCAAATGTATAGATTATGTTGTCTCCATCTATTATTCTTATTCATGAAGTAGGTAATGAGGACACACACACACACATAAGCCCCAAAATCATAATCTAACCACAACCTAGAAAGCATACCTAAAAGGCGGATACTATGTCAGATCATTGCGTTGGAAATGCCCAGGCTGCAAGAAAAACATAGAGAAGATAAATTAAACATAATAATAATTTCTAAAAGATAGACAATGTAATAACCCGGTTCAACTATGATCTACAATCACTAAACCCCAATCATCATATAAGTACATAGTAAAAAGAAACTGAAATAATTCCAAGATATCTTTGCTCAGAGTCACCAAGTTCATTGATAAAGGAACCAAAGACATATATCACTTTTCAGAATCCTATAACCAAAGTATAGATCCAAAAATACCAAAGAGAATAAATTTTGTTTATAAGCTTGTAATATCCAGATAATATCTACCCCTATCATATGCAAAAATAGTTTGATAAATGTAGGCTGGAGTCGACCATCTCATTTTTTTACTCATCCTATCAAAATCAACCTTATTATTTTAAAACATATTGAAAGAGAAAAGGATTGATTACTGACCATAAAACAAAAATCTTTCCAGGAGAAACTGAAAATCCATAACACATGATAATAAAAAGCAAAGGTGAGTATAAAATCGAAATCCAAACTGGACAGCGAGAGAGTGAGAAAGCTAAAAAAGAGGCAGAAGGGAGGAAGAGAGAAACCAACAGGAGAGAATCCTAAACTGGAGCACGAACAATACCCCTATAAAAACAAAATCCAAGTAAATTGAAAACCAGCCCCAGCAAAAAACCCAACGAAAACTATAAACCAAAAAACACAAATCAAAAACCAACCGAAAATGTAGTCGGCAGAGCTATCCAAAACGCAGATCTTCTTCTCCTCACAGCAAAACCGAATCACCACTCTCTGGTTCTCTCTCGCTCTCTCTCTCTCTCTCTCTCTCTGTCTCAACTGTGCTTTCTCTAGAAAACACAAACCAAAAAAAAAAAAAAAAAAGGTCCTATTGTCCAAACAAAGCAAACTGAATTGTTCTGAAACTATCCAATAGTCTCTCTTTTTGTCTAACAAACAAAGTTCAAATCTTTTCACAACAAAAGCTTATAAACTAAATAAAAATGCTCATAAAGTCATTCTACACAATCAACAACATACTAATCAAATGCGTACAGAAATCAAAATCATAAAAAATAATAATAATAATAAAAAAATAAAATTAAAAAAACTTGCTAAAAGAAACAGAGTTAACCTTCCAAGCTACCCATCTTTCCGATCTCAGGAGGAATCTCTCCACCTAGATTATTAACATTCAAATAAAAGTCAGTGGGCTAAGTCAAGTTGGCAATCTCTTGTTCCGAATTTAATGAAAAATCATAGTAGTGAGCAGATAAAATTATGAACAAATTTGCTCCCTATAAGTTCACCTACAGGCATACCAACAATTTAGAAAATCATGCTTTTCAGAAAAATACACGCACATTATCTGATGTACTGACTACCCAAATTCGTTCCATTCCCTCCCAAATCAAAACACTGTCAAGCAAAAAGAGCATAGATCATATTTTCATGTCCAATTAAAAATAAAACAAAGCTCAAACGCCAACCCTTGATCGATTTAACCAAGAAAAAAATTAGTTTATTCCTTGTTTTCAGAAGATTATTAATAGCTGAGACTCGGAAAATCATTCGTACCCACCACCCAAACTCGTCCCCTTCCTCCCCATATCAAAACCAAAAAATTCCAATAACTGATAAGAAAATTATACATAGCACACAATTTGATGAAAGTTTTTCAAATTGCCAAAGATCAGAACCTTACCTTGAAACCATTCCAATGTTGCCGAGAATCCTCAGATGCAAGTACCCAACCTCATTTCTTGTCAGAGAAAAACATGGAAATTGTCAGCAAAATCAATACTCTGTTTAATCAAAACCTCTGAGCCCATATCCTAAATCAATGACATATCAAGTTTACACTAATTTTGAAGAAATTTTTTGAAAAAAATAAGTCGATACCTCTCAAGAAAGCGAAAGCTCATCCCTGAGCTTATCCATGCAAGGAAAATTCAAGCTTGAGCACGAAGCACCAGACCTCTCACCCTTCTTCTCATCTTCTCATGTTTTCTTTTCTTCATTCACAACAACAATTTCAGGCTCTACCTTCTCTTTCTCACTCTCTGCCCATCAAAATACTCAAATTTCAGTAAAAAAGAACAATGAAAGAAAAAATTGAGCATTTAAATTTCAAAATAGGGAAGAAATCAAGAAAACCCAAAGTGGTTTGTACCTTCTTTTGTAGTTTCTTCATTATCAAGGTCAAGAGCAGCCACTGGGATTGAAACCGGGCTCTTTCGCTGAACTGTCCGCTTTCTGAAACACCCACAAAATCTTGAATCAAACAAAAGAAAGAATATAATTTCAATGTTTTCAATTAGATCAGTTCAACAGTTAATACCTTCTCGATGAATCAAGAAGAACCCAAACTCTATCCAGCTTTGATCAATCAGTAAACCCGATAATCTGGCTCAGCAAATATTACTGTAGATAGACGCCTCTCTCCGTGTAGATAGAGACTTCCAGATTTACACAGGGAAGATTGAATCCGAATCGTAGATGCCAACAAACAGTACCACCTCCTTCGCTATCTCTCTCTCTTTCTCCACCTCTCTGTCCAGCGAAGTAGCGAAGACACGATAGGACTGAGCAGCAGACCAGGTGTCGAGAAGAAAGACGCGGGAGTTTTGAGACGGTAGACAGGTGTCGGGCAACAGAGATGAAGCAGGGACAAAATCGTATTTTCATCCATGACCGGCTCGGCAATGAACCAACCGAAATGTAGACCAAGGGGGCCCAGTGACGTGGACAGATTACATCCTCAGGAATTGGTTACTTTGTGTTGACCGTGAACTGACCGTTAACTGTAAATGTTTTGCCGTCATGGTGAAACAAGCGGGGGCTAATGGTATTTTGGCATCTGGGATGAGGTTTACAGCTAGGTTGGGCATCCTCTTCATCAAAACCATGAAAACTTTGTCTGGTTTGGGCGTTTGGCAGCTCCTCCCCTGGGCTTCAGACGGGGTCAGAAGTGAATTACGAGTCAGACCAATATGCGAATCGAGCGACCTCCCCTTCCCCTTGCATGCAATGATGTGGTGAACCTCCTCTCGATCATTCTAATTCCAGAGAGCAATTTCGTCGATACACGGGTTCGCCCCCCCCCCATATTCTCTAAATTCCTTTCCTTTTGGATGATTGCATGTATTGATTCATCAATTAATTTATCTGGAATTTGTTAGTATTGATTTCGAATGTTGTATTCTTGGGATGGCGATTTCAGAGCTAATAAACTCAAATCGAAGTTTTTTTTTATTCTTCTGTGGTTTAACATCAATAGGTAGCAGTAACTCAATATGTTGTCTTAGTCTTTATACTATCTCATTTGCTAGGATGGTCCGGAATCCCCAAAATCCCCAATAGCAAAGTCTCCATCCCAGAACTCTCTTCGTAATGCTAGTCTGTCTTGTTGCCAAAAGGAAAATGTTTGTTGTGTCCCAGGTTGGAAGGTCCCAGGTTTGTTGTGTCCCTGACCTTATTCTCTATATCTCTACTTTATCTCCCTATATTATATAGTATTGTGTCTCAGAGAGCAGAACAGAACACCAGAGAAAATGAGGAGCAGAGCGGATACTTGCTTAAAACCCAATTTGCAAAATATGCAGAAGAGATGCTGTTTGGCCTTTCTTCTCCGCTGTTGACATTTTTGCCATCTGCAGGTATATTCTCTCACTTCATTCTTTGGTCAATCTGAGAATGATTTTACCCTTTGGAGGGGTTTAAAAAACATGAAAATAGAAAAGATTTCATCTTTCATCTTTTTTATTTTTGTTATGTTTTTGGAACTATGCTGCATGCAATTAGTATACATGTTTACAATTTAAGGATTTTGGTAAAGGTTACCGTTTTATATTAACAATTGTCAAGTGAACCACCATTGCAGGGTCCCTTGCAGAAGAAGATGTCAAAATGGCTTCATGTGCTGATGAAATATATATATATTTATCTTTACCCAGTGGAGCTGCAATCTAAAAAGGTTATCTTCAAATGGTAAGCATTTGTTTCCTTTTATTTTGATAAGGTGTATGCATGGTTGTTGTGGAGAAACTAATATGAATAAGAAGGGAAACTTAATATTAATTAGTAATTTGTGCTCAGAACCTTTTGAATCATTTACCATTTTCTTGGAAACAAACTCCGATATAAAGAGTTTTTCAGTTGGACTCAGTTTCCTTTTTGTTAGAACAAGAGAAAACTAGTTGCATTCCTTGTCATTATTGCTGGCATATAGTGTAGAGACCTGACACTTTTCATCTAATTTAAGGATGGAATTGTGAAAGCCAGAATGATATTCATCAGCTGCACCATTATCTCGTAAGTCAGCTTTGTGAGTTGAATAATGAAGTCTTTGAACATTGATCCTATGCTAATACTTACTGAACCGTGTTTTATATGTTATATAGCTGATGCATGCCTGCATATTGTTTCTCAGCGTGTTGACATTATCGAAATCTCATCATTTCCATTTCATTAACTCCTGATAAGATCACTATTTATTTAGTGCAATCCTCTCTAGTTCTTTATTGAAGGGTTGTAATGTAGCTAGTTTCGATTGGTTTAGATAGGTCCCCAAATTCAAAGATTATAAAATCACCGGACAATAGTACATGGACTGCAAAAGATGTTGCTGATCTGTTTTGGCTGACAAGTCTACATTGGTGTTGTTCCACCTTATTTCTAAAAGCATTTTGTTTTAAGGCTGATAACTAGACGTACATCTTTTCTTGACTACATAGAAATGGACATGAAATGGTACAAGTAACAGATGTGATTATCGTGTTGTGAAGACTTTTCCTTCCTTTTAAAGTTAAACTAGGACTAAAATTAATGTCAATAGTGATCTTCTGAACCTTGGCCAATGGCCATTATAGGGTATCCCTGACCTTATTCTCCGAAAGTCTAGTGTTCTGATTTCAGTGCCCTGTTAAAATTTCTTGCAGCGGGTTACCTAAACTCAGTATATGGCTGAGAGTTCAGTTCTTGATGCACAGTTAGCCTTACTTGTCATGCCCTCCATTAGCCTCTCTGTTTGCAGCATATTATTAATTGTTGTACTATGGCTTGATGACTCCAGCATTTTTTGAGGAAACATGTTAACATAGACCAATGCCCAATTTACTTATGAAGCAGCTATTGAATTTACTGTTACTTATGAATGATGAAATTTTTTGTGATGCAGAAACTGTAGATTCATTTCACCTTCTCCCTCCCACAGAAAACTATGTTCCTCTATTCAAGGATCCATGGAGATTTTGGTGACTGTATTTGATTTATTGTCCCACTAGTGCAAAACTTTAGAAATTTGTATACCTTTATTCTATTACCATTCAAATTTTGGCTCCCATTATTGGGGCTTCTGAGAAATCAAACATTGACTTAGAGAGAGAGAGAGAGAGAGAGAGAGATGAAATGCAAGAATTTGAGCTTCCTTTTAGTAGAAGTCATTGATGTATTGCAATTGGAACTTAGAATTGGTAATCTCCTTTCATTGATGATTTACTGAACTATGTACAAAGTAACGTTGTGAACTTACAAAGGGGCCTGATTCAATTTTGAGCAATTAGTGTCATATGTACAATTGACAGTTGAGGAAATTTAAAATCTACAAGTGAACACTTAATCTGGTTCACAACTAAAAGTATAATGGCTAGCAGATTAATCCCAAGTTGTAGCAGAATATTCAAAAATGAGGCATTTTGAACGTGCATGCGGCTAGTAAGCTAGTAGATTAATGTTCATTGCATTTGTGAGCCCCCGAAAATTTTTGTTTAATTTTTAGATGGTAATTTTCGCCAATAAGATTTTTCCACAAGGTAATTTAAGTGAAGGAATTTATTTTGAAAATTATTTTAGTATCGAGATTACGATTTGGGCCTCATGATTTAAGTGCGGGCCAGAGTTCCTCGTTTTGGGCCTAGGATGAAGTCAAGAATTAATTAAGTAAGTTTCAGACGAAAAGCGAATGAAAGAAAAGTCCCGAGCCCAAAACCCGAAAAAAATTAGCTAGGAGAGTTTCGTAATTCGTCGCAAGGGCAAAATTGGTATTTCACGTACACAAGTATAAATAGAAAACTTGGAAACCCTAAAAACCAAAACTCTCATTTCTCTCCCTCACTCTCGGCCGCGTTCTCTCTCTCCCCGACTTCTCCTTCTCGCACACTCTCCCTTCTTCCCTCTGCAACCACCGGAAAACACCGGTTCCGGCCACCACCTCCTGGCATCGCCTCCACCCTTCGAACCAGCATCCAAATCCGACCCAAGCCCGAGCCTCATCACCCACCTGCACTGCCTCCGGCCCCCAAACCGCGACACCACTGCTTTCCTTAATCCTCCGATTTCCAGTCGCCGATTCACGCCACCAATGCCAGAAATTGAAGCACCAAACCCTAGAGAGCAAAACCCGAACCATAGCCTCAAACTCCGACCACCGAAAAATGCCATGCAAGCTCGCCGGAACTCGAGGTTCTGCATGTCTCCATTCTCCGATCTCCAGCTCGAATCGAGCTTCAACACTTCCATAAACGGAGTCAGAGCTACACTATCCTTCGAAACCCCTAATCCAGACCTTTGACTCCAACCAGAGCCGCCGCACACCGCCGTAGCTCCGCCGTGTACATCGCCGATATATCCAATCTTTCTGGTAAGCCAACCTGAGGCCCCCTTTCCTTGTCCCATTGAGTTTCCAATTTCGAAATAATGGGTCTCTGATGCTTTGTTCTTCGATTGGGGATATTTGAACATTGGGTACGGAGGAGACGGAGAAGTACAGATTAGAAGGAAAGGCTACTGGTCTTGAGTTCGAATGTGTTCTTAAAGGAATGATGAAGAGATGATGGCGACTGCAAGATGCAGCACGTAGTGAAGGATGTGGTCTCGGCAGAATGGGTAAGGAACACAGGCTTTCGAATTTTGAATTTGACTGTTGTTGGGACATTGAGGTTAATTAATTAAGGATGTTGTTTTATGGAGGAAATGAGGTCTGCGGAACTGCAAGCTTTCGGAGAAGGGAAGTGCTGGGTCAGTTCCATTTGTATTGAGGAATTGGTAAGAAACTCGAGACTTTGTTTTGGATATGGATTGATTGAGAATGGATTATTGATCCTATTTTTGCGTACGTACTAGGGAATCTGAATGGATTGATGGTGGTGGAAAAAGCAGCTGGCTTGAATCGAATCCATGTTTGGAAAAGAAGAAATGGTAAGGGTCTGGGTTTTGAATCTATTGTTGGTGAAACTGTGGTGGTTGTAATCTGTTGTTTGTAGCCTCATGAATGGGAAAGTGTTAAAATGGTGATATGGATATGTTGTTGAGTGGATTGGAATTGATAGGAAATTGTCCTTGTTGATTTAATTATGAAAGCGGTGATTTGGCTAATTGCATGAGAAAAATTATAAATAAGAATGGACCGGTTTTGGATAAGTGAATTAATATGTGGAATGTTCAATTTAAGGTCCGTGAATAGAAATATTCCAAACCTACCATATCCCGGAATTATCGTATAATGAAATTATTCGGGAATGGTGGTTGCTATTTAATAGCTTAGGGTTTAAAGGCTAAATAAAATGAGGTCAAACCGGTTGACCGAAATTTTAGTATGGGAAGAAGTGTGATCACCATATCCCGAATGAGCTTACTATGTTAAATGAATTGTTCGGGAATGGAAATTGCCATTTGTTTTCTTAAGGTAAAAAGGGTAAAGAAATGAAGGTGAAAGTGCTAAGTATAATCACCATATCCTAAATGATTCAAATGCTATATCATTTGGATTTGGATTGTTTGGGAATGGATAATAGAATTTATCAACTAAAGGAAAATTCTATAAACACAAGTTCTAGATCATTTTTCGATTAAAGGATAATCCGATGGACTATAAGGAAATTAAGTAAATGTTTTGGTTGCTCGGTTAGTTGAGTTATAATAAAGTCAAGTTACTTATTGGTTTAATTTTATTATAAAGGACCCGAGCGTGTGCACTTGGATTTGGATAAAGGATCGAAAGTCGGGAACGAACCCGAATGTGGGCAAGCACTCCAATTCCAGGTAGGGTGAGCTGTCCCTTCCTTGTTAGAGACTTTTCAGTATATGCGGAATGCTATACTAAGATAGTATGTTGCCTGTTAAGAACGTTTTTGGTTGTTCATCAGTCGATGCCTCGTGATACATGTGTTTTCAGAGCTGATAATTGTTGATTGCGAAAACCGAGGCTAGACTTGCATGTTGAGATACTGTACCTTTGTATGTTTGTGACCTGAAAGTGAATGGGACCTAGACGCGTTGATTCCTAGGGATCCCACGGTGTCGATAACCGTGAACCTCCGGAGGGGGCTGTGCTCCTATGTTTGTCGGGGAAAGGTAAATACGGACAGTGAACCAGTCATAGGAGACTCAGAGCCAGGAAATGGACACTTTCGCTACTTGTAGTCACAAAGACTACAGAGTAGTTGGCTGGTTCTCGTACTCAGGACGAACCAGGTCGGTCACTGATTTATATTATTTTAGCCGGCAGGTAAGTATCTCGGAGCTCCAAGTGTGTGAAGCATACTGCACATGTTTTATGAAAGAAAACAAATGTTTGTGGTTGCCACTTTTCTTAAAGCATTTTTCGATAAACGTGCACAATATTATGTAGTAAATATTTTCAAGTATATTATTTTTCAAACCTAGCATGGTTGGGTCGGCCCCTACTGGGCATGCGAGGACGAAAGCTCACCCCTACTATAGTGTGCAGGTTTCGAGCATGTGGTCGGGAAGCGTACAGGGGAGGCACATGACACGGCTTGGCGCATTTCTCTTTAGTTTTATCAAAAGAAGGTTTTGGTCCTTAATCGGATTTTGTAGTAGCTTGTTTATTTACTTTTTATTTATTTCCTACTCGTTTACAAAAATTCCGGGAGACCCGTAACCCTGGGGCGCGTCTCCCATACTTGTCGTTACTTAGAGATCAGTTTTATTTTCCAAATTGGGCTCCGATTGCAAGCCCAAAACTCTTAGCCCATTTCGAATTCCGCTTTTGAAAATGTGTTGTTAGGTTGCTAGAATGATTTGTCCAAGAAAGTGTTTTGTAAACCAACAACCTAAACTCAAAAGGCCTTGCGGTTTCGGGTTGATGAGCTATCGAGATGCCATTCGTGACATGTCGATTCCTCATTGGCTCGGAGTCGCGGCGCTGTGGGACCCCCCTCTCGGGTCACCACAGCATTGCCATTTCCAAGTCTTTCATTTGTCGAACAATTGAGGCCGGGACGAGACAAATATCTCCTATAGGATCATAAACAACATTCAAAGGTAAAAAGTAACAATATCTCCTTAGTGTCTATGTTCAACATCATTTAAAGACAGAAAAAATGTAGTTAGTATTCATCTATTCAACATTCTCTCTACCCACACTATAGGATTACAAGGTAAACTACTACTAAACTCAGTTCACATAAGACAATGAAAGATATTATACAAGTAACCCTCTGAAAGGTTAATTAATTAATCATCTCAACTCCCTTGCTAAAGCTAGCGACACAATATTCTAAATAATAACAAACAGCAAAACAAGAATAAGAATTCCTGTAAGACATTTCCCAAGTTGGACTTCAACTTTTGTACCAAACGAAATACTACTGGCCAGGGATTTGAGAGGATCCACAGTAGGATCAACAGAAAGCAATCTAGGTATCTGTGGTGCATACACTAGCCTCCACCTTGCCTGATCAAACGTTCCCTTCCCTTCTATCCTCAGCATTAGTTTTTCAAGTGTTGTAGTTGCAAGCTTTTGAAATGCAAGTTGTCCTCACCTTCCAAGATAGACTCTGCCAATAGACTTTCAAAGACTCTAGCAGCCTGTGTATAATGAACAAATGGGTCAGATTAAATTGTGTATAATTCCAGGTAATGAAAAGTGAAAACTTGAACTAACTTGTGCAATTCCAAGTATTAACTAAAGTAGAACTTGAGGAGAAACAAAATGTTCTGAAACTGATAGAAATGAATGAAAAAAACATAGCTTGTGTTGACAAATGATTCCACTCATTCTAGCAACATAATATACATGCAGCTTTCTATGTCTTCCGTCAGTTTTCAACATATAAAGCTCCATCTTCAAAAGATAATTTCTCTTAAGAGCTAGAATCAATTTCTTATGTGATAGCCTGATAGGAGGAAGAATTGATTGGGGTACAATTGCTGTTTGATTGGGTGTGAATTGAAATTGTTGACTTCATATTCATGAATTTAAGGTGATCTAGAACTTCAATCAACCATGATAAGAACTTCTGCAATAGAATGAACATAATTAAATAGTAAATACTTGTAAAATATAAGCTAGAGTCGCTAAACCCATTTGGAAAAGTAGAATGCTATGGTTGGAAATAAGAGGACAATAGTTGATAAGAAATTGATTGAATGGGATATAATTTTGCAAGAGCAATTCTAAAATATATAAACCCACCATGACCGGTTCATGGCACGCACGACTAGTAAGCAACAATGCCAGGATGGAAAAGATAATCCGAATTACAATTGCTAGAAAAACCCCAGCAAAATTAACATATTGGACAACTATCAGGAATTAAACCTGGTGAGGGGGTGTGTCGTGTTGCTCACAGGCAGGATTTGACTCCGGTGACAGTTCACAGAAGACGCTCTCCTGAAACTAGGTTCTCGCAGAGAGGGTGTTGTGATTTCAGACGACGACACCAACTAAGCTCTGTTTGCACATTTATGGTTTCTTCAATGATATTTTGTAGAGATGAAGGATGACCCAGAAGACTTCTCAAGTCTTCCAAACTGATCTCCTGTAGATGCACATGCCTTTCCCCTTCTCCCTTAAAAGCCCCTCTGGTAACAATTCGAATCACAGTTTCATCTTCCCTGTTCTATGTGAGTTGACGCGGTCAATCTAACGGAAATCCTGACAGCATCTGTTGGACTACAATTCAGTTGGTTCATTGCAGACAATGCCCGTCTTTAGTATATAGAAAATGACTTTATGAGGAAGCAGGGGCGGAGCCGCTGAGGGTGGGATCCCCGTCGACCAATGAAATTATTTTTTACATACTTTTTTTTATTTTTTATTTATGGTTTTTCTTTTTGAAATTTCGGTAGTTTTATGGTCGGATTTCCGACAGACCATCTTTGTCTCTCCGATATACTAAACCTCAAAGTGAACTTACTCAAAAAAAAAAAAAAAAAATCCCCTTGAAGATGAACTAGTTGCTCCAGTTCAATAGATCAACAAATTTTACTCTCGGGCTGACCATATGAGTTCTATTTAGTTAACACTCTAACTGAAACTGTGGTGCGTTAGATTTCACTAGCATATACCCTCAACAGTCAACACTATATGAAACCTGCATTTTTCTCAATAAAGCAAGACATGTTTAAGGAAATCTCTCTTTTATGTGTCTGGCCCAAACTCTAGGTTACTTGACCTAGTGGTAATAGGGTTAAATTAGAAAGATCTAGATTCCTATTCAATGTACGATTACTTTCCTTGTACGATTGAGATTCTATGCATTGTAATCCTCTATATAAAGAGGCCCCTATTATCAATGAGAATATACAGCAAATTCCTCTCAATTTCAGTTTCTCTACAACACGTTATCAGCACGAGCCCTAACCCTAGCTTTAGAAACCAAAACCCCAGAAATTGATCAAGCTCCACCAGATTTGCCTTCCCTGCGCTACTACTGCCCCCGCAGCCCCCGCGTCGCAACTCAACGCTAATCCTACCAGGTTAGCCTCGCTGCCCCTGTAGCGCCCGCAAGCCCTGCTTGCCTTCTACCTTCCCGCGGGCTCGCCTGCCCTCGCGACTGCGACTCACCAGCGGCCTCGCGGCATCTCCACAGCATCCCCGCAACTGTCCTCGCGGCCTCGCGACATCCCCACAGCAGTCGCATCCCCGCAGCGGCCCCGTAACTGTCCCCGCGACATCCCCGCAGCAGTCGCTTCCCCGCAGTGGCCCCGCAACAGTCCTCGCGGCATCTCCGTAGCGTCCTCGCGACATCCTCGCAGCGACCCTGCAGTATCACTGCACAGCCCAACCAACATCTTTTCCGGTCAAGAATTCTGGCATCTTTTCAAGGTAAACTTTTCTAAAAGCTCCCGTTTTTGAAGTTTTTCAATTTCTCTTCTTTTCTCGGGGACTTTCAACCTCCCTTCTTCTACCCCCCTTTCTTCTTCATAGGGGAGACCAAAAGCCGAACTGTGGGGGTTCGTGCTCACTCCAAGCTTGGAGCTTGTAGAGTCCTCCAAACTTAAGAGTTTGTTGAGAAGAAAACGATCGACCCTACACATCATTGTTTCGATCTAATCCAACCCCTCTTGGAATCGAATTTCTTGGAAGCGACTACGCTCGGAAATTCCTAATTTCTTGGAAGCGACTACGCTCAGAAATTTTATATGTTTTCGTGGTAGCCTTTCACGCTCCGAAACTAACCCTAATTTCTTGTTCTCTTTCAGGATGAGTAACCTGAACAAATTGGACTTTGCTCCATTGGGAACAACTGGCTCTGAATATCACAAGTGGGTTCGTGATGTCCGCCAGCATCTCAAGGCCGATGGAATCCTGGATACGATTCTCGAGCCTAGCCAGGACGTGCTAACTGTTGAGCAAGCTCAAGCTTTGGAAGCAAATAGAGCAGCCTTAGAGGCAAATAAGGTGAAAGCCATCATCCTAATGACTCGTCATATGGATGATTCGCTCCAGTACGAGTGTATGAATGAAGAAGACCCCAGAAGGCTGTGGGTCTCACTCGAAGAAAGATTTGGCAACGTCCGTGACTCCTTCCTTGCTTCCTGACCTAGAAGTGAGATGACATAGCCTCCGCTCCTATGATTTCAAGTCAGTTCTTGACTACAACTCGGAAGCACTTCGCATTAAATCCTTAATGGAATTCTGTGGTAAAGAGATCACAAATGCGATGTTGATTGAGAAGACTCTCTCTACCTTCCCCGTTTCTGCATTGATGGTTGCTAAGAACTATCGAATTGATGTTACTGCAGGACGGATCACAAGGTTTCATGAGCTCATTGGAACTATGAATGTCGCTAAAAAGCATGACAACATCCTTGTGAAGAACTATAATTCGAGATCCGTGGAAATAGAGCATATTCCGGAATCCAATTATAGTCGTGCCCCTAAGAGAAGGAGCCAAGAGCAAAACCCTAACATTAGGGATACTTCTGGACTTTCTGGTCCATATAATCGCTCTACTTGGAAAGGTAATCGCCAAAATAGGCGAACATGGAACCGAAGAGGTCAACGTGGAAAGAGAGAGGGAGGCAACGCCTCTGGCCATGTTGGTGGCTCCACCAACACTAAGAGCCATCTTAATGACGCTTTCAAAGCGCCTCAATCAATGGAGTTTGAGCAAAGAGATGTATGTTCTCAATGTGGAGTGTCTAATCATTGGGCACACATTTGTAGAGCTCGTGAAGAACTTGTCACCGCCTACAAAGCATATTTGTGAAGCAAGAGAAGCTCACTATGTAGAACAAGAAGATCAAGAAGATGATCTAGAGTGAAGGGTTGAAGACTACGAATCTGGCTGGGATCAATAGATCGCCAATTCTGTTTAAGTCTTTATTTTCCAAGAGATGTAGGCAATTGCCATATTATTTTTGTAGTAGATGCCTATGGTTTAGTCTTTGTTCAAAGTAGGCATACTCAATGTAAATGTGATGTACGTCTAGGAAGGTTTTGAGATAAGTTGTAATTAAGCGAGCTTTGCTCCACCGACATCTCCCTACTCACCTGGTCACATTTACGTTGGAATTACCGAAAGAAGTTAGACGACTACCATTGTTTTGCAGTAGCTAAGCATTTGGATTAGATTCTCCTAATAGTTAAGAGACAATGATGTACTCCGTTGGCTTATGAATAAAATTTTGAGTTCTTTTCATTATGACTCCATTTTGATTCATGAGCATGTTACTTTGTGACTACGATGGCTGGACCATCAGTATTAATTCAAGGACATGGAATAGCCCAAGTTCCACTTGCCAAATGGCACCTTGATTACTGTCACAGAAACTCTCTACGCTCTTAGGGCAAATGGTACCCTATAGCCAACGGATTCCATGCGAAAACGCATATAGAGAACGGAAACGAGTTCCTTTGCAATACCTCTAATGATTGCGAACAAAGGCGCATCTTAGAGAAGTTTATGTGTCTCTCTAGTGGACTCTATGTCACTATTCGAGCTATTAAATCCAATAAAGTTATGAGAGAAAATCTCTTGGATTTAGACACATATTGGCTTTGTCTCGACAGGATAAGTCACCCTGGTCATGATATGATGATCCGTCTACTAAAGACTTCACATGGACACCCTCGAGCGAAATGAAGCAAGAATCAAAAATTGGTTCCTGGACTTAGTAAGACCGCAACAATTGCAGCATCTGGCGCTGCAGCTGTCTTGGGGCGCCATATGGCCGCCCAAGTCCCTTGTGACAACGCCATATATGGCGCTACCCATGGCCATGATGCCATGGATGTCAATCCCCATGGTTATAACGCCATGGATGCCACTTCCCATGGTCATGACACCATGATGGGTGATGTAGTCACAAACTTTGCTTCAATATGCGTTCCAAACGCTCAGGCCCAACCAAAACTCTCCTTGGTTGCTTCTAAGGCCTCTCGCTCATTTTACAAAGCCACTTCCTTAGGAAAATTAGGACTGAGACCGTCCTATGCAAAGGATATGAAAATACTCATTATGTTCTTACATAGAATCCGTAGGGATTCTGTGGACTGATTCCACCAACTTGCGGACGTTTAAATATCTCATGATGTTGGTTGATATGCAAACACGCTGGTCACGTGTTGTGCCATTGTCCACTTGTAATGCTGCTTATGAAACACTCCTAGCACACATCATATGACAACGGGCTCACTCTCCAAATCATCCTATTCAGTCAATTGGATTTGACTATGCTAGTGAGTTTACATCGAAGACTTTCGATAGTTATTGCATTTGGGACTGATGTTGGACATCATATTCCCATGAGCACACCCAAATGGTCTCGCGGAAATGACTACGATGGTAGTCCGGACATTGGTAATGCGCACCAATCTCCTTATATCCGCTTGGGGTGATGCAATATCGCATACAGCTATGCTAATTCGTCTACGACCAACCGCCACTCAATGTATCTCTGCGTTACAGCTAGTGACTGGGTACAAGTATCGTACTTATGCATCTTTGAGTGTGCCATTTATGTGCCAATTGCGCCACCACAGCGCTCTATAATGGGTCCTTACAGACGAATGAGCAACTCAGTTGGATTTGAGACTCCAACAATCGTCCGCCACTTAATGCCCTTGCATGGCGATCTCCTTACCGCTAGATTTGCGGATGTCACTTTGATGAGACAGTCTTCCCGTCGTTAGGGGGAGATAAGAACACAGATGTTCAGCAGGAACGACAGGAATTGTCGTGGCCTGTCCCCACTATGTCTCATCTCGATCCCTACTAAAGTGACGAGATCACACAAATATGCTGCAAACATTCCTGCAAGGATGGACGTCCCTACGAGAGGACGTTGCGCCACCCTACACGGAGGTAGGCATGGCGCCAACGCCATAGAGAGTGGCACTTTGGCGTTACAGGCCATGGCCCCAGCTAGGATGCGTGGGAGGCCCGTGGGTTAGAATGATCCTTTGATCATCGACACTCAAAATCCGTCTCATGAGTATCTTCCGGGTTATGGTTATCGTTGGGGGACGCCTCAACGTCAAAACCTATTCCTGAGAATATAGAGCTCTATGAAACTTACACTAGTGTACATGAGATGTGGGATAGAAACTCCATCATAATGATGATGTAGTTGCGCATGCGCATGAGTTTGTTGAGTTAGATGATATCGAACCACGCTCCGTTGATGAATGAATGCCAACGTAGAGAGATTTGGCCTAAATGGAAAGATGCGATCCAGGTTAAGATGGATTCTCTAACGAATAGGAAGGTTTTCTGAGCTAGTGATGCCAACACCTCCTGACATAAAACCTATTGACTAATGGGTCTTCGTTAGAAAGCGTAGTGAGAAAAAGAGATGGTAATCTCACCTTATGGCGCAAGGCTTCTCATAAAACGCCCTGGAATCGACTACGATGAGACATATTCTCTAGTAATGGATGTCATTGCACTCCACTACCTTGTCAGTTTGGTAGTTTCCGAATAACTGAACATGCAGCTTACAAATGTGGTCACTACGTATCTCTATGGGGATCTAGATACGGAATATACATGAAGGTTCATGGAGAACTTCATTTACCCAAGTCAAGTGGCTCTAGACCACGGAGCGTGTTTACAAAAAGGTTGAAATGCTCACTAAAGTGACTACTTGATTGGGAAGGGATATGCCCACGCGTTTCCATAACAAGTTTAGGATTCTATCGCGGTTCATGTTGGACATGATCTTCATTAGAAGCCCTTAAAGAGTTAAGGGAAACCGCTGAACATTTGAAATCCGAGTTTGAGATGAAGGATTTTGGGAGAACACGATTATGCCTCGGTTTGGAACTTGAGCATCGTGTCGATAGATGCTTAGGAATTTTGACAAGGTCAAGCCTTCAAGCACCCCCATGATCGTTCGTAGTCTTGATCCTGAAAAGGATCCTCTTCGTCGAAAGGATGATGACGAAGATGTGCTAGAGGCAGAAGTGCCTTACTTAGTACAATAGGCGCATTATTGTACTAAGCTAAATGCATAAGATCAGAAATCTCATTTGCAGTAAGCTTGTTAACTAAGATATAGCTTTGCGCCAACGCGACGCCATTAGGATTGGTGTAAAAGATATCTTTCAGTACTTGAGATGTACGATTGATATGGGCTTGTTCTATCCCTATAGAGAGATGATGGATTCGGACCCATCACACACCAGGAACGCCGCCAACACCGGCCTGCGTCCGCTCTCCCCATCCCAAAACGAAGTTAGCATTTTGGAAGGTTTTGCTAATGCTGGGTATCTCTGACCCACACAAAAGTCTTCCCAAACTGGTTAAGTGTTCACCATGGGTAAAGACTGTGATATCTTGGAGGTCTACAGAATAAACCCTAGTCGCTATATCTTCGGACCATGCAGAGACTATTGCTCTTCACGAAGAGATTCGTGAATGTATATGGATTGGATCCATAATTACGCATGTTCGAACGATTGTGGTCTGAAGTCTACCATAGATGAGCCTACGAGCATTTAGGATAATGCAGCTTGTTTTTGAACAAATGAAGCAAGGCTACATCAAAGCGACAACACCAAGCTTAATCAGTAACAACAAACTCTCCTCAAGATCAAAATGAACTAGGTTCGATCTGAGGACAGTGTGGCAGACTGGCTCACTAAGTCATTGCCTAAATTCCACTTTCGAGAAACATGTTGGTAGCATCGTTTACGGAAGTTATCCGAACTCCCATGACCGTAGTCATCAGGGGGAGATGCAGACATCAGGGGGAGATGTCTACATGTATGGTCTCGAAACGTGAAGGGTGTGTTGTGCTCTTTTTCCCCTTCGACCGAGGTTATTTTTGTCCCACTGGGTTTTTGTTACTCGGCAAGGTTTTTAACGAGGCAACGAGAGAAGCACCGCGTTTGGGCAACACAAGGGGGAGTGTTTAAGGAAATCTCTCTTTTATGTGTCTGGCCCAAAATCTAGGTTACTTGACCTAGTGGTAATAGGGTTAAATTAGAAGGATCTAGATTCCTATTCAATGTACGATTACTTTCCTTGTACGATTGAGATTCTATGCATTGTAATCCTCTATATAAAGAGGCCCCTATTATCAATGAGAATATACAGCAAATTCCTCTCAATTTCAATTTCTCTACAACAAGACACATATTTTTTTTTTTTTAGGGTGCCGAGATCATTGTTTTTATAAATAATCATTTTAGTTAGATCTATTAAGTGGTTCTCTTCTTTAGTTGTATGAAGCATGCTAACTGCAATTAGTATTGGCTTGTTTGATGTAGGTGTTCAGTTTGGCCATCAAGTCTTCTTTTGTCAGAGTACATACTTGCATTTCCAGAATTGTTCTCTAATAAGTCATGCTTTGAGGTATGTGTTACCTGCAAATGATTATTTTAGTCCCTATTCCAGCGACTAAAAGGTCTATTGGGGGGCAATAAACCTCTCCATCAATATATGAGATATCCGACAATCTCCTTGAAGACTTTCGGCGAGGTTTCATAAACCTCTATTTTCCCCCAATAAAGGCATATTAGGGGGGCAATAGAGGTCTATTTAAGGGGTAATAAACCTTTCGGACGACCTCTTTAGGGATCTCCAATGATTTATTCAGAAAAATCCGGTAGGTGGCGATCGATGGCTGGAATCCGGCGAAGTCTCCTATGCCTTCTCTCTCTCTCTCTCTCTCTCTCTCTCTCTCTCTCTCTCTCTCTATGTAACAAAGAGGTGAGGGTTAAATATATAGTCTAAAAAAAACTTAATTGGGTATTTTAGTATTTACAATGACCTTATTAGAATCTTTATGGGTAAAGAGGGAATTCAAAAACTTATGGGATAAGTGGGAAAAAAAAATCCCTAGAATTAGGGTAAAGGATCCAGATCAAGGGACACCATATTTTACACAAGTTTCGACACACCTTGTGAGCCATTAGATTTTAAAATATTCAATGGTTCAAAATTATTGTTTGAATGATGTCAACAAAACAACAAGTGATGTCAAAATGACATGGCATTACATATTTCTAATTTAAAATTAATCTCATCTTCAATAAAAGAAAAACAAAATTAAAATTTAGAAAATCAAAATCTATTGTACACGATAAAGACTAAATAGAAAAAAGAAGAAGAACGAGCAGAAGAATAAGTTCCCATAATACTTCTGGAGGCCTTCAATTATATTCCTCCTCATTCTCACAAGAGTAGTGAGATGAAAAACTTACTTTTCGTATCACCATTAACATCTCTTTTCTATTAGTGAACATGAAATCTATGAAAGTGGGGCATTTCTTTTTCATTCTCCCCATTGCAGACGAGATCCATCTTTTATATGTAACTCCAAGTCGTTCTATTTCTAACTAATAGTAACAACTGACAAGACAAAAGGTAATTATGAGACTTGACAAAACATTGAGCAATTAGGATATATACATACTGCTGCAGAATTCATGATTAATGTGATTCTGGAATATTGAAATGGCTTCACGTACTTTCCCATTGATACCATTCAATACGAAAACCAAAGAATGAATTGATACCATTCTCTTATAAAAACAAAAATCATATGCCTCAGTCTAAATTAATCCTCTTATAAGAACAACAACAAAACAAACCAGTACTCCCTCAATGAAACAGTAGTTATTAAGAGAAAAAAAAATTAATATAAAGTTGAATACATTCTTCATGTAACTGTCTGAATCTTCCTCGTTTGAAAGAAAGATCAAAGTTTTCAACCCTGAGGTAGGAGATTTGCCACTGTACATACATGTAAATTTACAAGCATAATTAGCTATAATGGGCTACGCTCATTGTACCGCCAGAGATACTAATTCCCGCCAAAGGAATAACATACATATACACAGCCAGGCGAGCTACAGCCTGAGCCTCGGATCACCCACAAATCACGGCCGACGCGCCGCCACGCGCTGTGCCAAGATAGCATCAGAAGCTCCTGAAGCTGGGGACTGAAGCACATCAGTCCCACATCGAAAACATGGAGAAGATCAGCCTCCTCCTCACCTATAAAAGGTTATCTCCTCTCTCCTCATTAAATACGCATTTACTACTCATTTATTGTTATGCTGTCTATATTCATTGACTGACTTAGGCATCGGAGAAGTGAAGACCGCCCAACGCGGTCTCCCTCTGACGCCCTGTCTTTCGTTTGACAGCTAGCGAAGATCACCAAATCCACAGAGTAGCGGTCCGTCCACCGGACCCGCGTTAAACGAAAGTTTAGCTACCGCCAGACTTTGAGCATTAACATTGGCGCCGTCTGTGGGAAATCCTTGAACAAAAGGTCATCCCATCACAATCACCATGACTAACGGTAGCGGGGGAAACGCTGAAGAGCAGGCGGACCAATCCGCCATTCCCCAACCCTCCGACCCAACGGTAGGCGTTAACCGCGCACTATTCAACACCCCATCCAACCCCGGCGGTGAGGCAAATCCAAGCAGCAGCCGCCCACTGGGTCAAGATCTCACCACTATGTACGAGCTGGCACTGGCGGACCTTCACAAGGCAAACAGAGAGCGTGAAGAGGAGCGCAGAGAAAAGGCCGAGGCCCAAAGACAAGTGGCTACGCTGATGTCACGTTTTGATGAACTAAAGAGGACGCTGGAAGCCACCGCCAATCCAGCGCAGAGCGAGCAATCACGCAGCACCAGGCGTAGTCGGCCCGGCACTGGCACGTTGATACCAGGGCCTGTCATACAGATGCAGGTACCGCTGGACCCACCTGAGCTATTTGGGAAGGGACCACCGCCCATACCCCAACTAATGTTGGAGCAGGAGGCGGAATCACTGCCGCACACCAACCGCTCAGAGGCTAGGGCGAGGACTGAAGGCAATCCGCCTGCACCAAGGCGCAGACAGGTCCAGCGGAATATCCAAGCTGGTTCCGCCGGCAATGCAACCGCCCAGATACTGGAAAGCATGCAACAACTGGAGCAAAGGTTAATCCGGGCGGAGTCGAGCGCCCCAGCGCCAACTCAAAATCCGCTTTTCGCTTCTAGACCTGGGCCCTTCACCGCTGCGATTCTGCAGGCTATCAGACCAGCGTACGCAAAAACCCCAAATATGTCACATTACAGCGGCATGTCTGACCCCTTCGTCCATATGGACACCTTCAAGAAGGTCACCAACAACAAGGGATTTGACGACGCCACCCTGTGCCACTTGTTTAGCGAAACGTTGGATGGTGAGGCAATGAACTGGTTCTTTGAGTGTCCGCCGGGGTCCATTGACTCATTCCATGCACTATCACACGCCTTCCTCTCTCGGTTCATCTTATTGTCCGCCGGACATCACAACATAAGTCAGCTGTTCAGCGTCAAGCAAGGGGCAGACGAATCACTGAAGGCATTCGTCACAAGATGGCGGGCGGCAGCATCTCAGTGCCGTGATCTAGACAAAACAATGGCATCGGCGGCCTTCAAGCAGGGACTCCTCAAGGGGCCATTCCTCTATCACCTCAACTACAATCATCCAAATGCGGCATATGACCACGTCATGAGTGAGGCGGTCATTCACGCCCAGGCGGAATTCATCACATATGGAGAAACCCCACCGCCACCAGCAACACCAACAAAGTCAACACAACCATCCTCCAGTCATCAGGAAACCGCTAACAAGACCCTTGCAGCGCCGTCAACTGACAAGAAGAGGGAGTGGCAGCAGGGCCACCACCAGAACAAGCGGCAGAAAGACCAACACTACAAGGGCAACCGCCCATCCCATGGGGATAACCGCAACAAACAAACGGAGTCCTCTCAGCGGTATGCAGTGTTTACAGTCCTCACAGCCTCGTATGAGGAAATATACAATCAGTGCAAGGATCAGATCCCATTGCCACCCCCACCAACATACCCAAAAACGGGAAAACCAAGAAACACCGGCAAATGATGTAAATACCACGAGGACAGCGGTCACAATACCAACAGCTTGTACCGTGATGGCAAGATGGAGCAGTTCAAGGTGCGCCAACCGCCACCTGTGATCGCCAACATTGAGACCTTGGGCCGCATCAATACCATCGACGGCGGTGCTCCAATCACTAGCATGTCTCACAGGGCAAGGAAGCGCTATGCACGCGCTAATCACCCAAAAGAAGTCTGCAACATCCGCTACGAGAGATCCGCCAAACTCCCAAAGTCAGGTTGGGAACCAATTACCTTCTCAGAGGAGGAGGAGCGCGGAGTGCATCTACCCCATGACGACGCATTCTTGGTCGACGCCATTCTTGGCAGATTTTCAGTGGGGAGAATCCTGGTGGATAGCGGGTTCACTGTCAACGTCATCTTCAGCGGTTGCTACAACCACCTCAAGCGGAACAGGAAATTACTCCAGGATCATGAACCACTGCTCAGCTTCTCCGGTGACGTCACACAACCGCTGGGTTCGGACTACATGCAGCTGATTATTGGCACTAGTCCATGCATGGCGGAGGTACATACAGAATTCATAGTCGTCGATTGTTTCAGCTCGTATAACGCCATCATCGGACGACCGGCACTCAACAAGCTCAAATGCATTATCACCCAACGGCACGGGCTATGTGAGGGGAAGTCAGCAGTTGGCACGAGAATGCTATTCAACGACTATAGCGCGGTCAACGCGCCGCCATGAAATCCTGACGGTGGGTAACCAGGCACCGCCACCAAATATCTTCGAGGACCCTAGGGATGAGGAGAAGAAGTATGTAAAGAAGGAGTCGGTCAACCCGGAAACATCGTTGAGGGTTGTCTGCATCTTGGACGAGCACCCTGAGCGGACAGTCCGCATAGGCGCCCAACTAGACCCAGAGGTGGCGGCGGAACTCACTCAATTCCTACCTGACAATGCTACCGTCTTTGCATGGTCATACGCAGACATGCCAGGTATCAATCCTGAAATCATCACACACAAGTTGGCCATCAAACCATCCTTTTATCCCATCAAACAGAAGCGGAGGGCCTTTGATGAGGAAAAGTACCGGGCAATAGGAGAGGAGGTTGCCAAGCTCCAGGGCATTGGCTTCATCCGCCAAGTCATCTATCCCCAGTGGATTTCCAACTTGGTCATGGTAAAAAAGCCCAGCGGAAAGTGGCGGATGTGTGTCGACTTGAAAAATCACAACAAGGCATGCCCAAAGGATAGTTTCCCGCTACCCCGCATTGATCAACTGGTTGATGTAACCGCCGGGCATGAGCTCCTTAGCATGATGGACGCTTTTTCCGGCTATAATCACATCAAGATGCATCCCGGCGACCAGGAGTGCACCACCTTCACCACCGACAAGGGCCTCTACTGCTACAATGTTATGCCTTTCGGTCTGAAGAACGCCGGTGCAACTTATCAGCGACTGATGAGGTTCCTGCATGGGCAAACGGACGCAACGAGTCAATAAATATTCTATCCGCCACGCTGAACGACACGTCAGACCCGGAATCCTCACTGCTCGAAATCTCTACGACGTTAGCCAACCCAAACCCTAAAACCCAAATCAGTTAGCGCAAACAAGATCTAGCCTACGCCTACATCAGTTATAGCCAAGAACATCAAGAACAGTTACCCAGAAAATGCCAAAACAAGAGCAAACACACTCAACCCAGATTCGACCATCGAGGAAATCCCTAAACACCAACCCTCTGCCAAACACCATAACCCACCCCCAAATCTCACTTCATACCCTAAGAGCACACCGGAGAAGAGCAGATAGCACCCCAAAAACATAAACAACAAAACCCAGAAACCAACAGATCCAATGAAACAGGGAAGAGAATCAAGATACCAACCTTAATGGCGAAAACTCCGGCGTTATGGTGAACAATAGTCTTCGATGGGGAAAAACTTCGTTTTTCCGGGAACGATATCTCCACGAAATTCCAGCAGCCTCTTTCTTCAGTCTCGAACGAGCAAAGCGTGAAGACGACGAGTAGAGTTTGAAGCCTTAGCAAAGTGTCAAATCTCGCTGTGTTCCCCCCCTTTTATGTCAACGTCAAAGAAATCTAAACCGTCCACTGAAAAACGACATCGCACACCAGCCGTACACGTGTCCCACGTCTCCACTTACTCTCCGGATTAACCGAGGCGTCGCCTCGGTTACGGAATCCATAATTACTTGCATTAATGGCGAGAAGACGGCCAGGCTTAGGAGACATGCCTCCAGACGCTAACCCTCTAGGAGTTGGCCACGTGTCAACCACCATCAGACGAAGCGTCTAATGGAAGTAACCACTTGGGAAGAAATCACCAACCGTCCGAAGTCTCCGCTGAACGAAACCCCGCCAGCGGGAACTTCTCCCCTGTCACCTTCCAAGTGACGGAGTCTCCGCTGAGCGAAACCCCGCCAGCGGGACTTCTCCCCTGTCACCTTCCAAGTGACGGAGTCTGCGTTGAGCGAAACCCCGCCAGCGGGACTTCTCCCCTGTCACCTTCCAAGTGACGGAGTCTCCGCCAGCGGAACTTCTCCCTTGTCATCCTGCAAGCGGGGCGTCTTCCGCTACACACCTCTAGCGGAACCCCCTTTTCATCTTGCAAGCTGCGTACTTTGTTCAGCGCAATATCGCTCAATAAAATACCGTCAAGCACGTCTACTGGACGCTGCTACCTGCTACAGTCAGCGGGGGGATATCCGCCAGCGGCGGATCCCGAGGCTACGCCTCACTCTGACAACGACTGCCACGCGGCGTTACGGTCAGACCGTCCCTACGGGACATGGGGACTTGTCAACAGTCTACGACGGCCCTGATCAGGCACGTTGACCCCCGTCACTTGTGTACTAAAGATTAGGCTCGCTACCCAACACCCTCTGCTCCGTGCGGCTCCCCCTCAACAAACAATTTGCAGACCATCTAGAGGTCTATCTTAGCCGGGGAGTGGGGGACTCCCTGGAGGGCCTAGCAGGGGCCCACCCGAAAGGGTATAAAGCGTTTGCTCAGTAAATCCATGGTTGACAACGCACTGACGCTAATTATGCTGTTGCAAGTCTAGCGGAAGATAACGCTTCAAACCGCTGAACAACTCCCCAACCAAGATTGCCCTCCTTGACTGGGGACTTGGGGGACTTGTACGTACATGTACATTTACAAGCATAATTAGCTATAATGGGCTACGCTCATTGTACCGCCAGAGATACTAATTCCCGCCAAAGGAATAACATACATATACACAGCCAGGCGAGCTACAGCCTGAGCCTCGGATCACCCCCAAATCACCGCCGACGCGCCGCCACGCGCTGTGCCAAGATAGCTTCAGAAGCTCCTGAAGTTGGGGACTGAAGCACATCAGTCCCACATCAAAAACAAGGAGAAGATCAGCCTCCTCCTCACCTATAAAAGGTTCTCTCCTCTCTCCTCATTAAATACGCATTTACTACTCATTTATTGTTATGCTGTCTATATGCATTGACTGACTTAGGCATCGGAGAAGTGAAGACCGCCCAACGCGGTCTCCCTCTGACGCCCTGTCTTTTGTTTGACAGCTAGCGAAGATCACCAAATCCACAGAGTAGCGGTCCGCCCACCGGACCCACGTTAAATGAAAGTTTGGCTACCGCCAGACTTTGAGCATAAACAGCCACGAAAAAGGAAAAAAAAAAAAAAAAGGCAGAAGCTAAGAAAACAATGTCAGGCGCAAGTTTGGTTAGCAAGCACTACTAGCAAAATAATAACACGGATTTACTGTATTTAAAAACCACAGATATCCGTGCGAAACAGAAATACTAACAGATAACCGTGCTAAATGAGCATAATTGGGCCCACAATAATTTATACAATAACAACATCAACGGAAATTTGTGTGAATAAACAACAGTAACAGATATCTGTGTAAAAGCTAAAATAATTTCACATGGTTATCTGTGTGAATATCAATTCACAAAGATTTCTATACGTATTATAAATTAATTTATTTAGAAATCGTTAATTATTTATGCTATGTGAATTATGGAGGGACAAATTTCCGTTACAATAAGTTTTTGGTACAAATTTCTGTGTGAAATGAGTAACACACGAATATCTGTGTGAAATGTTAACACGGAAATCCGTGTGAATAAACAACGGTAACAGATGTCTGTGTAACAACTAAAACATTTTCACACGGTTATCTATGTGAATATCAATTCACACTGATTTCTATATGTATTATAAATTAATTTATTTAGAAATCAGTAATTTTTTATTCTATGTGAATTATGGAGGGACAGATTTCTGTTACAATAAGTTTTTGGTACAGATTTCTGTGTGAAATGAGTAACACATGAATATCTGTGTGAAATGTTAACACGGAAATCCGTGTGAATAAACAACAGTAACAGATATCTGTGTAAAAGCTAAAATAATTTCACATGGTTATCTGTGTGAATATCAATTCACACAGATTTCTGTACGTATTATAAATTAATTTATTTAGAAATCATTAATTTTTTATGCTATGTGAATTATGGAGGGACAAATTTCCGTTACAGTAAGTTTTTGGTACAGATTCTGTGTAAAATGAGTAACACACGAATACCTGTGTGAAATGTTAACACGGAAATCTGTGTGAATAAACAACAGTAATAGATGTCTGTGTAAAACTAAATCATTTTCACACGGTTATCTGTGTGAACGTCAATTCACATTATTATAAATTAGTTTATTTAAAAATCGTTAATTTTTTATGTTATGTGAATTATAAAATGACGGATTTCCGTGACAAGCAGTTTTCGATACAGATTTCTGTGTGAAATGAGTAATACAAAAATATGTTTGTGAAATTAAAACACAGATATCCGTGTGAAAAGAAAAATCAACTACAGAATTCTGTGTGAAAAGAAAGACTAGATACAGACTTCCGTGTAAATAATCGAATGACAACTAACATAACAGCTATTGGTTTATTGAGATAAATACACACGGATATCTATAGCAAATGTAAATGTATTTCACACGGATATCTATTAGGTTTTGGTTTCAATTCCAGAGGAAATCGCGGTTCAAGAAGCGGCTTAAATTCATCGTCGCTACTATCTCGAAGCTTTCTCTTACCGAGCAAGTCTTTACTCAGCGACCACACCCGTAATATTCTTATTTTGTTTTTTATTTGGAAGTATAGATTATCTTGCTATGCTTGATTTGAATTCAACATGCACCATTCTTTGTTCTGAATTCCTACAACCCAAATCCTCTTTGTACTTAATTGGTGGGTTAATTTACTGGGGTGAAATTGTAGGTTATCAATTGGTATGAGGTGAAGCTTTTGTTAGTGGCAAGATACTTGCATTAGAAATATACGAGGGAGAAAATTCTGAGATATAGAGGAAGCTCAATTTGATTTAGTGGATGTGCAATTTGATTTGGAGTTAGCAGATTTGCGGTCAATGTGGGAGCATTGAGTAAGAGGAAAGCTGGGGATTTGGGTTAGGAGCTCTTCTCTTTGGGTTACCCATCATCGCTGTATGTTGCGGTTTTCATAATGTAGTTGGCTCTGCTTATCTGCTTGCATTGTGTGGCACTGAGATGTTTAACTATGCAGCTCTTGGCAGCGGACCCGTCTCTAAGATGATTCAAGTAGTATAAGAAGGGTGTGTTGGTGATCAAAAGGATTGGGGAGGTTCTCACAGTTGTCGTTATTGTTGGTACTTTGCTATGCTTTATCTTGGAAAATTTGAAATAACATGGATTCTACTTTACGTTTGCTATTGGATTATACTTGTTAACTTATGTCGAAAACACTTGTATGATATACATTGCATTACAGAAGGGAATAAGGGACTGACCTTTAATTGTGACTAATTGGTATTTATTGTAGCTTCCATTTGGGTTTTGATATCAACTTTCTGGCAAGTACTTTCCCAACTAACCCAATTGCCCCAAAAATGGCTGCAACACTATCAGTGGCAGGAACCTCTGGTTTTTTTAGTTTCTTCAGCTGCCATTGACATAGAATTGGGTACTCTGCCTCAAGTTTATAGGCACAATTCCAAGCTTGCATTTTAAGATATTATATACTTTAGTTGAATTATTATAAAATGCTAGTTGTAATCAAAATGAGCAACATACTTATTAATTTAATGTTGACATGTCTTATTCACATATACCACTGTCCTGTAGTACATTTACATTGAACAGTCGTTGTTATGCTCCATAGTTTAGTTGATCTATCCAAGTCCAATCAATATTTCCAGTTCATTGTTGCTTCAGTTACAAATCAATATTTATTCACTGGCTTCCTTCCATATTTGATGGTTAAGCTAAATTAAAATTATGTGGAGCTTAAAATTATCACAACCAAAGTTCGCAGCCATAGCAATATTCAGGTCAACCAAGCAAATGACATCTCTTTTCGAAAGGGTGCATTAGTATTCCCCTGTGGAGGGTCCACATCACTTGAGGTGCATTTGCATTTGACAGATATCTGATACTGTCTAGTATTACTGCTGGGATAGGATCATGACATACGGTCATGCCTTCTGTTTTCTGAACCATTTCTACTGCTGGATTATGTTGTTAAAGGGGGGAAATCTTAGTGATATCCCACATTCAACAACAATGTATTCTAGAAAGCAGCCTTGTTATTTGTAATCCAAGAATTTACTTTTATACGAAATGTATTTTGCTAGAAATGTAAAGAACATCTTGCTATGAATGTAAAGTTTAATATTTTCGATGAGTTGGGGATTTGTTCATTTTATTGTAAATATTTGAAGTATATTTAGTGTAGAGAAATAAAAGTATTATTATGTTCATGTTGCAAATTAATTAGTAAAAATAATTTTTTTTAAAATGTTGTCACTCTTACACACTGAAATCAGTGTGAGTTATAGGGATTTCACACGGAAATCTGTGTCAATGAGGTTATAGGTTTTGACACAGAAATCATTATAAATTGCATTTTACACATAAATTAGTATGAAATAGAGTTTACATATTTGGCACAGAAATCCGTGTGAAATAGAGTTGTTCAAACGGATTGCATTGCATTATGGTAATTTATATTTATAGAAAGATAGTGGGGCCCACGTCTAATATTCACACGGACAAAATAATTCGTGTGAGATGAGTATTACCCCCTCCCCTCCAAACCGCACGATAACTCAATCTGTGCGTGTACCGTAGGTAGAAGCCATCACACTGAAATCTGTGTGAGAAAGTCTTATTACCCACAGATTTTATTCTATGGGTAATTGTTGTTTTGCTAGTAGTGAAGACAATTGTAGGAAATTGAAAACCATAAACTTCACAACTAATTCTAGGCCTAATTAAACCCTAAATTTAGTTGCTTTGATGTCGACAAAAGAACAAGATAAATACGTACCTGTATTCTTGTTGTAAGTATTGTTTAGTTCCAATTAGCGATGTAATTGGGAGGATGAAGATGAGAGCTTGGAGTTGTAAAAGACGATGAGAGCTTGAAGTTAGAGAAGACGATGTTCCTTTTGGCGTTTGGCATCGTCCTTATTCTTCTAGTATTATTTTTTTCTTTTGATCGTGCACAGTATTGATAAGAACAGTACTCCTTGTTATTCTATTATTTTTCTTCCTCTTTTTTTTCTTTTTAGTTTTTATCGTGTACTGTTGATTTTGATCTTCTAAATTTTAATTTTGTTTTTTCTTTTAATGAAGAAAAGTTTAATTTTGGGTTAGAAATATGTATTGTCATATCCTTTCCACATCCTTTGGTGTTGTGTTGACATTATTTAAACAATAAATCTGACCCATTGAATATTTTAAAATCTAATAACTCATAAGGTGTGTCAAAATTTGTGTAAAATATGGTGTCCCTTGATCCGGACTCTAGGATAAATGGACAAAGATCCTATTTATTAGTAATAGTTCTTGGGAATAGCAATGTTATGATCATGAGTCATGACCATGTTGAGGCTTTGGCCGGACGTTGTGATATCTGGTATCCTTTTAGAAGAATTGGATCCTTTTAGTCTAGGCTTTCTTATCATTCGTCCCACATACTTCACTTTTTGGCCGCGTTTGTTTTGCCTCATATAAGGATTGGATAGGAAAAAACATATCCAATCAGATCACTTGAGATGTTTGGATGCCTAGATGTGTTATGATCGGAAATTTTATATCCAATCAGACATGGATAAAAAATCTTGTTGAAATGGTGTGATAAATTAAATCCTACTACTTATTTCTTCGTCTTTCAGCCTCATCGACAACATAGAACTTCTCTCTTGCTCTGCAACCTTCACCTTCCTATGCTCGGTCACAATTCTCTGGCTCTCTGCGGCCATTTGACCTCCTGTTGTTGTCTCTCAGGTAAATCTCTCTTGGAATTAATCGATTCGTAGATGTTCGATCATATTCCGCCACCACCTCCTTGATCGCCGTTGTCACCACCTCGGTGAGCGCCACCAACAGCACCTCCCCGAGTGCCGCCATGAATGACTGCATAATCATGATCCAGATCTATTCAATTTTGGTCTAGAATTGTCAAAGTGAATGATCGGTTGTTTCTGAAATTGTCATCGTCGTGCTCCAGATTTTTTTTTTTTTTTAAATGTTATCCAGTTCCCAATCTTACTACACAAATGCAAGATTGGTTTGGAGTTAGCATCTCCTATCAAATCTAATCTAGTCTAATCCAATTTGAAATCTTAAATCCAATCTTGTCTACTCTACCAAACGCGGCCTTTACTACATGCCGATATTCCAAATGCGTTATTGCAATTTTCAAATTCTTTTGTTTTTTATCATATAGTGTCAAAGAAAACAACGTACTATACGCCTCCTTTTTGCTTTATCTAATAATAAGTTTTTACTCTTGTATAACCAAACAAATCCTTGGAATCTGTTCATAAAGTATTGCTTGCTAACGTAGTTTTATCCTGTTTTTTTTTTTTTTTGTAAGGGAGCGTTAAGGCCCTTATTAATAAATGAGTTGCGTAAGGAAGAAAAAACATCCCCAGATTTTTTTTTATTGAGACATCCCTAGAATTAGTATAAAGTGACAAAATCTCTTTCTATAAATAAGGTGCCGAAGAAGAAAAGGAAAAAAAAAAACTCATAAGATCAGGCTTAAAATATCTATATCTTCATATCTATCGGAACTTTGAAAAAGGGAGATATCGGAAATATCGGGGATATATGGGAAAATGTATCTTTTTTCAAATAGTCAATTTATTGGAATTACATATAAATACATAGGAATATTAACTTCATCCACATCCAAAAAGAGACTCTAGGTGGTTGAAAAGTCGCTCGCTGGTTTACAAAAGTGCAATAATCAGACCAAAACATATGACGAATATAGAACAAATTTTAATAATGAATATGATAGTTATAAATTTCTTTAGAGGTGCCGACTGTTTCCCTTATAATGGAATAATAAGGATGAATCTCTATATATGGTTCCTGCAAAGTCACTTGGCCTCATTTGAATAATTTTTGAGCCTTTATCTTCTTTCTATTGTTCAACTATTAACTACATAGAGTCACATACTACACAGTACCAAATGATTCATATAATTGCACTGCATATTTTCAAATTCAAATTTGCTCACCACCAATACTTTAGTGGTGATACCACCATTCAATATAAAACTGTCATATGTTATAAAACATAATTATAGTTAATCATGATGTTTTATTAAAAATATATATATTTTTTAAGTATTAAATTAATTCTATATGACGTGACAAATTTTAATAGGGTGGTGATATCACCACAAAATAAAAGTGGTGAGCAAATCTGAATCCATTTTTTTATACTCTTGTACGGATTATAACCTAATAGTATGTTATCTTTGTCTGAAACTTTAATATTATTAAGGGCGATCGCATATAATTGAGAAAGATGAAGGAATGAGTTACTTTTTGAAATTGCTTCATCATGAATTCATCTTGTCCAGATTCGTCTTCAAAGAATTTCTCCTCACCTAGATTTCAATCCTCACTTGGATTTCCCTCGAAGGGAATACTCCTCACCGAAATTCGCTTTGAGGAGATTTGTCCTCACCCATATTCGCCTTAAGGAGATCTATCCTCACGCAGATTTGAATTTAGAGAATTACTTCTCACCTAGAATTACATTGAGGGTATTTCTCCTCATTCAGATTCGCCTTAAGGATCTCTCCTCATACATATTCGCCTTGAAGAGATATCTCCTCACACAGATTTGTATTTAGAGAATTACTGAGATTTTTCTCTTTTTTATTATTTTTTTTCCATCAAATTTTACAGATATTTCTTCATTTTATTAGGGTTATATCCTAAATATCTAATATATCGAGATATTTGACAATGTTAGAGAAATTTCTATGAAACGATAGAAGATAAAATATTAACCCCTTAAGATATATCGATCCCTTAAAAAAAAAAGATATCGGAAATATATCAAAAATATGTCAGATATTTCAATTCTTGGCTTTTCCCCATCTTACCGGAGCAATAGCAGTAGCCATAAGCTACTTTAAAAATAGATCGCGGCAGTTGGGTGAGTCTTAAGATTTTTAGTATTCTTTCTGATCAAGATTTAGTAGTGCTTCTTGTCAAAAAAAAGATTTAGTAGTGCTGATGAGGATTCAGAGTTATTTTTCATTCCTCTTGTTAGAGTACTCGTAAAAGCCTTCTAATAATATTAGTATTCTTTCTGACTTTGGACCAATAATCTACAACCTGTTTAAGGATATCTCTATTTGTGTTTGGCCCAAACTCTAGGTTACTTGACCTAGTGGTAATAGGGTTAAATTAGAAGGATCTAGATTCCTATTCAATGTACGATTACTTTCCTTGTACGATTGAGATTCTATGAATTGTAATACTCTATATAAAGAGGCCCCTATTATCAATGAGAATAGACAGTAAAATTTCTCTCAACTTCAGTTTCTCTAAAACACGTTATCAGCACGAGCCCTAACCCTAGCTTTAGAAACCAAAACCCCAGAAATTGATCAAGCTCCACCAGATTTACCTTGCCTGCGCTACTACTGCCCCCGCAGCCCCCGCGTCGCAACTCATCGCTAACCCTACCAGGTTAGCCTCGCTGCCCCTGTAGCGCCCGCAAGCACTGCTTACCTTCTACCTTCGCGCGCGCTCGCCTACCCTCGCGACCGCGACTCACCAGCAGCCTCGCGGCATCTCCACAGCATCCCCGCAACTGTCCTTGCGGCCTCGCGACATCCCCGCAACAGTCGCATCCCCACAACATCCCTGCAACTGTCCTCGCGGCCTCGCGACATCCCCCCATCGGCCCCGCAACTGTCCTCGCGACATCCCCGCAACAGTCGCATCCCCGCAGTGGCCCCATAACTGTCCTCGCGGCATCTCCGTAGAGTCCTCGCGACATCCTCGCAGCGACCCTACAGTATCACTGCACAGCCCAACCAACTTCTTTTCCGGTCAAGAATTCCGGCATCTTTTCAAGGTAAACTTTTCTAAAAGTTCCCGTTTTTGAAGTTTTTCAATTTCTTCTTGTTTTTCTCGGGGACTCCCAACATCCCTTCTTCTACCCCCCCTTTCTTCTTCATAGGGGAGACCAATAGCCGAACTGTGGGGGTTCGTGCTCACTCCAAGCTTGGAGCTTGTAGAGTCCTACAAACTTAGAGTTTGTTGAGAAGAAAACGATCGACCACATACATCGTCATTTCGATCTAATCCAAAAATCCCTAATTTCTTGGAAGCGACTCCGCTCAGAATTTTATAGTTTTTCGTGGTAGCCTTCTTCGCTCCGAAACTAACCCTATTTTCTTGTTGTTTTTCAGGATGAGTAACCTGAACAAGTTGAGCTTCGCTCCACTAGAGACAACAGGCGCTGGATACCACAAGTGGGTCCGTAATGTGCGCCAGCATCTTAAGGCTGATGGGATCCTGAGTACGATCCAAGAGCCAAGTCAAGACGTGCGTACTCCTCAACAAGCTGCTGTTTTTGAAGCAAATAGAGCTACGAGAGAGGCGAATGAAGCTAAAGCCATCATTCTCATGACAAGGCACATGAATGACGCGCTCCAAAATGAGTACCTCAATGAGGAAGACCCAAGAAGACTATGGGTAGAACTCGAGCAGCGTTTTGGCAACGTCCGTGATTCCCTGCTTCCAGACTTAGAAGTGAGATGGCATAGCCTCCGCTTCTGTGATTTCAAGTCTGTACTTGACTACAATTCAGAAGCACTTCGTATCAAGTCTATGATGGAATTCTGTGGACAGAACATCACTGATACGATGTTGATCGAGAAAACTCTCTCCACCTTCCCCGTCTCTGCATTGATGATAGCCAAAAACTATCGGATTGATGTCAATGCTAGACGCATCACAAGATTTCATGAGCTAATTGGTGCCTTGAACGTAGCTGAAAAGCACGACAACATACTTGTGAAGAACTATAACTCTAGACCCGTGGGAACCAAGTCAATTCCGGAGTCTAATTATAGTCGCGCCTCCAAGGGAGGACGCAAGGAGCGAAACCCTAAGAATAGGGATAATTCTGGACGTTCTGGTCCATATTCTCGCCCTAAAGAGGAAGGAAACCGCCAAGATAGGCGTGCACGGTACCGTGGAGGTAAACGTGTGAAGAGAGAGAGAGAGGCCAAGCCTCCGGTTATGGTGGTAACGCCACCAAAGGCAATAACCGTCCTCAAAATGCTCCCAGAGCGCCTCGATCAAGGGAACCTGACCATAATGATGCTTGTCTCAGATGTGGATCAAGTAGACATTGGGCAAAGAAGTGTACTGCATCCCAGAACGTTGCAAACGCATACAAGATGTATCGTGAAGCAAGGGAGGCAAATTACATGGAACAAGAAGATCAAGATGGTGATCTCGATCTAAGGGTGGAAGACTACAAGGATCAAGACCCAGAAACTCGCGATTTTGATTAAGTCTTTTTATTTTCCAAGAGACATAGGCAATTATTCTTGGAGATGTTGCCTACATATTCATCTGTGACTACGATGGCTGGGCCATCAGGTTTAGTTCAAGGACATGGAATGGCCCATTTCCTTTTGCCTAATGGCACCTTGATTAAAGTCACTGAAGCTCTCTACACTCCTAAGGCAAATCGAACCTTATTGAGCTTTAAAGATATTAGAGCCAACGGATTCCATGCGGAAACGCATAGTGAGAACGGAATAGAATTCCTTTGCATTACCTCTAATGATTGCGGAAGAAAGCGCATCTTAGAGAAGCTTATGTGTCAATCTAGTGGACTTTATGTCACTACAATTCGACCTATTAAATCCAATAATGTCATAAGAGAAGATCTCTTGGATTCAGACACATATTGGCTTTGGCATGACCGACTAGGACATCCTGGTCGTGATATGATGCTCCGTATACTAAAGACTTCACACGGACATCCATTCTTCAGAGTGAGAAGAAGCAAGAATCGAAAATTGATTCCAGGACTTAGCAAGACCGCAACAATTGCAGCATCTGGCGCTACAGCCGTTTTGGGGCGCCATAGGGCCGCCCAAGTCCCATGTGATGACGCCATCAATGGCGCCAACCATGAGCATGACGCCATGGTTGTTCCTCCCAATGACCATGACGCCATAAACAAAAATTCCCATGGCTCGAATGCCATGATGGGAGATGTAGTCACACATTTTGCTTCTAATAGTGCTACAGTGGCTTAGGCCCAACCAAAATCCTCATTGGTTGCTTCTAAGGCCCCTCGCTCTTTCTGCAAAGCTTGTTCATTCGGGAAATTAGGACCGAGACCGTCCTACGCAAAGGATCCCAAAATACTCATTCCGTTCTTACAGAGAATCCAAGGGGATATCTGTGGACCAATTCAACCATCATGCGGACCTTTTAAATACTTTATGGTATTGGTTGATGCGTCGACACGCTGGTCACATGTCGTTTTATTGTCCACTCGAAATGCTGCTTATGCTAAACTCCTCGCCCAGATTATCCATCTACGGGCTCACTACCCTGACCATCCTATTAAGTCAATTCGACTTGATAATGCTGGGAAGTTTACATCGAAAACATTCGATGACTATTGCATGTCACTGGGGATTGATGTAGAGCATCCAGTTCCCCATGTTCATACCCAAAATGGTCTCGCAGAAGCCGCTATCAAACGACTACAGATGATAGCACGGACATTGGTTATGCGCACCAATCACTACAAGAAATCTGGGCTTTTACCGCCTAAAATTTACGGCGTGCATACATGTGTGCCGTAAAAATTAGTCATTTACGGCGTGCAATTAATGCATGCCGTAAATGTAGTGTTACATAGAGTTATTTACGGCGTGCTTTAAAAGTGCGCCGTAAATAAGATCCTGTCATGAGTTATTTACGGCTTGCATTGGTAGCACGCCATAAATGTAGTATTATGTAGAGGTATTTACGGCATTCTTTGGTTGCATGCCGTAAATGAGGATGAGGTATTTAGTGCGTGCATTAGTTGTGCGCCGCAAATGGAGGTGGTATCAAACTGTGTTGCCCGCTCAATTTTTTTCGCCAAACTTAAACTTCCCACCTTTTTTTCTTTTGTTCTGTGAAAGGAAATAAAGGTGCTCATCGAAAACGAAACCTCTCTCCTCTCAGACGCCCAACACGGCTCTCTCGCGAAATTTCCCTCTTCCAATTGCTATTCCAATTCTCTTTTTGGGTTTTTGATTTTCATAATTTTCTACTGGTTATTGAGCAGCTCAGGTCTAAGTTTTCAAATACTCTCGAACATCCCCACACCTCCTTTCTCTATTTCTGTCTAGCCGACTCATCACCGTCACAATCCCCATAGCAGATCTACCTTTTCCGAATCGTGAACGTTTTCTCAGATCCACGCGATTTGACTCCCACCCCGTTCGTAGCTCCCTCCGTCACCGCTCACTGGTCAACAAAATCCAAAGAGCTTGCACAGCTCTCGGTGACCACGGCGAAGCTAGCGCATTACCGACTCTTTGGGACTCGCTTCCCTCCATCGCTGCCGTTGGTGGCCAGGTCAGCTCCCGATTCATTCCTCCACCTTCTCTTTTCTCTCTGATTGATCCAGGTATTCGGACTCTGCTTTGGTCAGCTGTATAACCTATTTCTTAGTAGATGCTGTGTGAATGCTTTGCTTGATTGAAGTCTGTTGCATAATTTGCTTAGCGATGAAGATAGAGAGTATGATTATTGTGTTAAGCAGAAGCATTGAAATAGCTTTCAAGCTATCAGCAATCCTAGCATAGTCAGTTTTACAGAGTGTACTATGAGCTGCTTCCTCTACCTTTGGTATGTTAGCGGTGGGGAAAGGATAAATATTGGTGTCCAATTTACTTTTACAGCTTGGGTTCTGATGGGTTATTTCTATGCTGCAAGACATACTTTAGTAAGATTTGGAAGCAAGCCTTGCTGCTCATCAGTTGTTTGATAGGTCAATTATTTACCTGTAGTAACAGAAAGCAGGGAACGATTTCCTGTTGGAAGACTGAATAGGTTCTTCTTCAGAATGATATATGGTTTTTTATATAATTAAACTTGGCTTGTTAGTTTCTGGGTTTTAGGATTGCAATTTTTTGTATAATCAGATGGCTTGTTTTAAAAAATAGATCCATTTTGAGCGAAAGACAAGAAGCCTTTCCAAAGCAAAAGTGTAGTGATCAATGTTAGATATAAGAGGCATAATTTCTGAAAGAATTTGAAATGAATCAAATTTTTAGAATGAGAAGGCTTGTTTTTAAATTTGGGTCCATCAGAAGCCTTCCAAAGTAAAAGTTTAGTGATTGATGTTAGATATAAGAGTTGCATGCTCGTCTACTTTGAATCTGTGATATTGACTTAGTAAGGTATAGACTATAGAGTCCATATTACTTAATAGCTTAATGTCACCTCCCAAGTTCATATTAAGCCTCTGGGTGGTCCATTACTCTATTTAATCGCACATCTTTATTTGTTTGATTATTTGTCACTGAGTTGTACGAAGCGTCCAAGCTAAGCTCAAGCTCAGTCATGGAAACAAGCCAAGCTGAGCTTATTCTTTTTCTGATTTTGCTCGTTTGGATTTAATTTGCTATGTTTCAATTCTATTTAAATTTTATTGGTATCCATATCAGTAAGGTTTCCATATTACACTTTCAAAGTATATCTCAAGGAATAATAAAATGAAAATCAGTAGCTTGATTAATCTTTTTTGTTTACTTGTTTATTTTCTTCACACGACTAACATGCCAATATTGATTATGTATGTACAGCTGCTGTAAGAAAGGAAATTTCAGACTAGACAGATCGTGAAACTGGCCGCAGCAAATGATCTCCAGTGTTCCAATTCATCTTAGCATATATTCTCCTAATGGTAAGATAATGGGTACTTGATTTGTTTGCTTGTACTTATTTTGCATCCGGCACTTTGGGAATTGGAATGAGAAAGAATGTGTGGAGGTATTCATAGACTGTTAACATAGTAATTTGTCTTGGATTTGACAATCTTGTTTCAAATGTCATTTACAATCTTAGGAAAATCTACTCAAGTTTTGCATATTATCACATTTCTTAAAATGATAAACAGATAAGATGGAAGGCTTTTTCAGGATTTCCAAAACTAGTATAACTAGAACTAAAGTGTGCCACATTGTTGAATGAGTGACCTAGCCACGGATTGTGAGAGTAGTAGTGTTGTGATTACCACATTTTCTTCTTCTCTTCTACTGACATAACAAATTTATGTTTGATTCCTGGCAGTTATCAACTTGACACATCTTGACCTTCCTGGGCTTACAAAAGTTGCTGTTGGTAAGTATCAAGGCTCATTTTTTTACATGTATTTCTTTGTCGTTGTATCTGCCTGTGGAAAAGTGTAAAGAAGCCCAAGGGATATGATGGAAAAAGGAATGGTAGAACATAATGCATATCTAGTATTAACACATTCCTAGGGATCCTTGTACATATTAATTTTTACTGAATTCTATTAATCGTATGTGTAGTGTGACTCTTAACAATCTTGAGGTAAAGAGTCCACTGATAGTCTTTAGTGTTCATTAAGAAAATAAAGTAAGCAATGTTTGTTTGGAAAGTCCTATTAGTTAATTACCTTATGTTTTTACTTGGTGAATGACATCCTCTGTATGATATTTTTAATAGGATCAATGAGGTCTTTTGCTATACTAGATGAATCGATCACTGGTACATTCAAACAATTGATACCTTGGACAAAAGAAGAGGTCAGTATGTGCAATCTTAGTGTGATATGTAAGTGATCAAATTCAAAAGTTTGTACACCTTGCAACTAAAAGCTTCAGTTCATTTATATATGATTGAAGTGATGATTTAAACTTTTAAAGTATGTTGATAGAAGCTGTTTGTTTCTAGTTGATAGGTTGGATGAAAGCTCAATGCTAGCTATTAGTTGAGTGACGAGAATAAAAGCTCAGCAGAGAAGGGAAGGACATGGAAACAGAAGCATATTGAAAGGAAACCAAAGGCAGTTATAGTATAACAATGAACTTGCTTAAATTCCTCTGTTGTAGTTAGGTAACTTCAAATATGTTTAGGGTTTAGGGATATGACTTTAATTGATTGATGTAATGAGTTTTACTAATACATTTCCAGTTGTTACTTTATAAATGAAATTAATTACAATGAGGGTAATATGAGTATGATATTTGAGGAAAAAGGAAATTTTTTTTTTTGTTTGAACATACCTCATTTACGGCGGGCAGTGTGTGCCTTAACTAGGAGTTTAGCCACTCTTTTACGGCGTGCTGTGTACGCCTTTAATATGAGGACTTTTACGGCGTGCAATGTGGGTAGTAAATGACCTAAATGATGGTTGTGGAACTACTTTTATGGCGTGTTACTTATTCTTTTATGACGCATTTTTGCATGCCGTAAAAGACCCATGGTCTTTTACGGCGCGAGCTTTTACAGCGTGTTTTTGTGCGCCGTAAATAGGCTTTTACGGCGCACATGGTGGGCCGTAAAAGACCAGTTTTGGTGTAGTGAATCTCCCTGTTTCTGCTTGGGGATATGCAATATTGCATGCAGCGACGCTAATTCGTCTACGACCTACTGCAACCCAATCTTACTCTGCGTTACAGCTAGTGACTGGGTACGAGCCTGATATCTCGCACTTACGTATTTTTGGGTGTGCCATTTATGTGCCTATTACGCCGCCACAGCGTACTAAGATGGGTCCACAACGACGAATGGGCATTTATGTTGAATATGAATCTCCAACGATCGTCCGCTATCTTGAACCCTTGACAGGCGATCTCTTTACCGCTAGATTTACGGATTGTCACTTTGATGAGACAGTCTTCCAATCGTTAGGGGGAGATAAGAACACATATGTTCAACAGGAACGACAAGAATTGTCGTGGTCTGTCCCCACTATGTCTCATCTCAATCCCCGTACCGCACAGTCCGAACTTGAAGTGCGAAGAATAATCGAGCTCCAGAACGTAGCAGACACTCTGCCTGATGCGTTTTCTGATGTTGCCAAAGTGACGAGATCACACATACCTGCTGCAAACGTGCCTGCAAGGATCGATGTCCCAAATACTGGACATCATGCCTCTCCTGTGACACCAGGAGATGGCGCCAGTGCCCAACATGGCAATGATGTGGCATCTATGGCCGCAGGTCCCGCAAGAAAGCGCGGTAGACCGATTGGTTCGAATGATACTCGCCCTAGAAAGAGAGCGAATGAGGCACAAACAGATCCTTTGATCATCGATACTCAAAATCCGTCCCATGAGAATGTTCCGGATTATGGTTATGTCCAAGAGACATCATTGGGGGACGCTTCAATGTCAGAACCTATCCCTGAGAACGTAGAGATCTCTGTTAATTACACTAGTGTACATGGGACGTGGGAAAGAAACTCCATCATCATTGATGATGTATTCGCGTATTCAGTGGCGCGTGAGATTATTGAGACCGATGACATCGAACCATGCTTCGTTGATGAATGCCAACGTAGAGCTAATTGGCCAAAGTGGAAAGATGCGATCCAGGCAGAACTTGATTCTCTAGCGAAAAGAATGGTATTCGGACCAGTTGTGCCAATACCGCCTAACACCAAACCAGTTGGTCACAAATGGGTATTCGTTAGAAAGCGTAATAAGAAAAACGAGATTGTAAGGTACAAAGCTCGCCTTGTGGCGCAAGGCTTCTCACAACGCCCTGGAATCGACTACGAGGAGACCTATTCTCCCGTAATGGACGTCATAACGTTCCGCTACCTTGTCAGTTTAGTAGTTTCTGAAAAACTGAACATGCAGCTTATGGATGTGGTTACTGCGTATCTATATGGGGATCTAGATACAGAGATATACATGAAGGTTCCAGACGGAATTCAGTTACCCAAATCAAGTGGCTCTAAACCACAGAGCGCGTTTGCTATTAGATTGAAACGCTCACTATATGGATTGAAACAATCCGGACGGATGTGGTATAACCGTCTAAGTGACTACTTGATTGGAAAGGGATATGTCAACAATGAACTATGCCCATGTGTGTTCATAAAAAGGACAAGTTCCGGATTGGCAATAGTAGCGGTTTATGTCGATGACATGAACATAATTGGCACCCTTAAAGAGTTAAGGGAAACCGCTGAACACTTGAAATCCGAGTTTGAGATGAAAGATCTTGGGAAAACACGGTTTTGCCTCGGTTTAGAACTTGAGCACCGTAGAGATGGTATCCTGATTCATCAATCAGCTTATACCCAAAAGATGCTTAGGCGTTTCAACACTGACAAGATTAAGCCTTCAAGCACCCCAATGGTCGTCCGTAGTCTTGATCCAAGGAAGGATCAATTTCGTCCAAAAGATGACGATGAAGAAGTGCTAGAGGCAGAAGTGCCCTATACCTAAGTGCAATAGGTGCATTATTGTACTTAGCACAATGCACAAGACCGGATATCTCATTCGCTGTGAACTTGCTAGCTAGATATAGCTCTGCGCCAACACGACGCCATTGGACTGGTGTTAAAGATATCTTTCGATACCTAAATGGTACGATCTATATGGGTTTGTTCTATCCCTACAGAGAGAAGATGGATTCGGACCCATCAAGTGCCAGGGACGCCACACATGGTGGATTGCGTTCCCTCTCCCCATCCCAAAACGATATAAGTGTTTTAGAAGGTTTTGCTGATGCTGGGTACCTCTCTGACCCACACAAAGGACGCTCCCAAACTGGTTATGTTTTCACCATGGGAAAGACCGCGATATCTTGGAGGTCTACAAACCAGACCTTAGTCGCTACTTCTTCGAATCATGCAGAGATTATTGCTCTTCACGAAGCAGTTCGTGAATGTATATGGCTTCGATCCATAGTTACGCATATTCGAAGCAATTGTGGTTTGAAGTCTACCACAAATGAGCCAACATGTATTTATGAGGATAATGCTGCTTGCATTGAACAAATGAAGCAAGGCTACATCAAAGGCGACAATACCAAGCACATATCGCCTAAATTCTTCTACAATCAGCAACAACAGAAGCTCCTCAAGATCAAAGTGAACCAGGTTCGATCTGAGGACAATGCGGCAGACTTGTTTACTAAGTCATTGCCCAAATCCACATTCGAGAAACATATGGCAAGAATTGGCTTGCGGAAATTATCTGAACTTCCATGATCGTAGTCATCAGGGGGAGGCGCAGACATCAGGGGAGATGTCTACATGTTCACCTCGAAACGTGAAGGGTGTGTTGTGCTCTTTTTCCCCTTCGACCGAGGTTATTTTTGTCCCACTGGGTTTTTGTTACTCGGCAAGGTTTTTAATGAGGCAACGAGAGAAGCACCGCGTTTGGACAACACAAGGGGGAGTGTTTAAGGATATCTCTATTTGTGTTTGGCCCAAACTCTAGGTTACTTGACCTAGTGGTAATAGGGTTAAATTAGAAGGATCTAGATTCCTATTCACTGTACGATTACTTTCCTTGTACGATTGAGATTCTATGAATTGTAATCCTCTATATAAAGAGGCCCCTATTATCAATGAGAATAGACAGTAAAATTTCTCTCAAATTCAGTTTCTCTAAAACACAACCAATATATTAAGGAAAAAGAACACCTCAACAATTTCTTGCCATTATCAAGATATGTGTCTTGGACCTAATCCCGAAGTAGAACAAGTACAACACACTAAGTTAAGAGTGCCCACACTACCTTCACAAACTGAGGATCCCATTAAGAGTGCCCACACTACCTTAATTTGAGACATTGCATCATTTCACCTGGTCTCTTTGAGACCGTCGAAACTAATGCCTATCCTTCTCTTTTGATACAACGATCCATTTATATATAGGTGTATATAAATTTTCTCAATAGATGGTGTGTTGTAAAATCAATTTCTAAAGTTAACACATTAAGAGCAAACTAATCAAATTAAGAACACACACACCATTTATAATATTTTAGAGATGATTAAGCTGAAACCAAAGCCAGTACAAGTCTAGAAATTTCTTTAACCAGATGACATGAGCATATTCAATATAACCCTAAACCATCGTACTTAATGAGGTAATTGATTATATTATATACGTGATGGTATCTCCACTTTGCCGAAACTAATCATCTTCTTGAGCTCTTGCTGAAACCTTTCCATAGACGACAATGGCAAGCATATTGGTACCAGAATTTCATATTGCTCATCTTTGCATATGTTCCTGACATAGAAGCTAATCAGATCAGTGGACTTGGCAACTCCAGCATATATTGGCTTTCCCGACCCGAAATCAATTTCTCCTGCACCTGTTCGTGTGTTATCCGAAACTGTAAAGTCACTAATGCCTTTCATTGCAAGTGGAGGTCGTCCTCTTATCTCCGTAAAATCTGCCACAGATCTTAAGTACTCTTCACTCATTTTAGCTTTCGATTTTTTCACCAACTCCACTGCATATCCCAACGGACTGTTACATAAACGTTCTGCAGTTGAAACAGCAGCCGGATATGCAAATGCGTTGCCATAGTATCCCCGAGGAAGACATACATTTTTTTTGTGTTTACCACGTGCATTAACTATGCATGACAGACGGACAATCTGTTTCGGATCCATTTGAAGTGAAATTGTTCGACATTTCCACACGCAAGCTGTTATTAAATCAAATGTGGATGAACAGGTGGAAAGGTGTGGTGGAAGATGCTTCTTAAGGGCCTTTATCTCCTCGGGACCAAAACAGAAAGATTGTTGGACCGTCGCTGCAGAGTTCAGATATGAGGGGCCAGTGGTATCATCAAATTCATGATGTGTACATGAAATTCGTGGGGGATCTCGGGCGTTCAAGAGCTCTCGTTCCCACACTGGTGGAGTAGAAGGTGCTTCTGCACCTCGGGCAATCTCGCCTACTGCGTTCAAGAATTGAACCAAACCAAATGCGTCACACATTGTGTGGTTTAACCGCAATGCAAATATGAAACCTCCGCAAGTCAGACGGGTTACCTACATCAATATATTGCAAATATGAAATCTCCCATTAGACTAATGTTTTTGGCGTATATAGGGTTTAGACTTTAGACTAAGGTTCAACTATTACTATGTTTGTCAAGAGATTATAAATACAAGGATTATGTGCGAGAAAAAATTGGGGGGAGGTATGATTATGAATTTATAATTTTTAAAAGTTGAATTATGTCCTTCTGGTTACTGTATCCATGTGGGATTGCATGAGTTGAAAGAAATTATAGTAGATGGAGTACGTATAATTAAGTTGATCACTTCACCTGTATCAAGATCAAAGGAGAACCAACAATACCATCAGAGCCTGGCACATTAAACAGGAACTCCTCTAGGAATGGACAAGGCGGTAGAATTGCATCCTTGAGTTCTTCGAGCGTGGCGTTGGCATTAGCCTCGACGAACAAGATGCCTTCTCCAGTGCAGTTCACCATAAGCTTTTTCTTATGCACTTCCCTGAGCCTACCAGCGAAAGGGTAGTAATACACCAGTGCTCTACTCAGCGCGTCACTAATCACCTTAACAGGGTCATTTTGTTTCAACAATATTGAAGGATTGTTCTCGTAAGCAATGATGAATGGAACATGGAACCTGAGGGTTTGCTTGTCGTCGATATCCGACAGCAGCTTTGTTTCATGTGGTGTTGGTTTTGCAGGTGTTATCAGTCGCGGCTCGCAGCGATTCACCTGGAATGCGAGAGGGCATAATGAGGGCATCTTGACTATCACACACTCGGCGACTCTCTCTCTATCTCTTGTTTGGTACAAGTAAGCTTTTTTGTTTTTGATGACAATACAAGTAAGCTTTTGTTGAGAGAGAGATATATATACACACACAGAGGGGTGGTTCTGGGGCCTTCCTACATAGAAATTTGTTTGGACTTTTAAAACTATTGGCTAGGTATATTAAATTGTACAAATTAAAGGTAGGTAAAGCTAGGCCAGCTTGAGGTGACTTGTGAAAGCAAGGTTTTTGACATTAGTAGTGTGAAAACACTGCATGTTCTAGTATACCGAGTAGCTTTAAAGTAGTGAACACTATTAGCAAAACAAGTAACTCACACAGATTATTTAAAAAATACAGATATCTCTGTAAAACACTTAATCAAACGACATGGAATCCTATGTCCCCAAATTACCTGTTTCCGTTCCTATACCTCATTGAAATTTTGATATTTGACAGACTTCTCAACAAATTTTAACTTTGTTAGCCGAGTTCTGTTTTGAGAAACCATTAGCCGTGAGGAAGAACACAAGCCCTAGCAGAGTGCTAGGTCAGACTTCAAAATTTAGGGTCTATTTTAACTTCAGCGTGAAAGCTAAAACACTTTATGATTTACTCACACGGTTATCCGTGAGAATCACAATTCACACAGATTTCGGTAAACATAATAATATTAATTAGTTCATTTAGAAATTGTTATTTTTGGGTGTTAAATAAATTATAGAAGGACAATATTCTGTTACTAATACGGTTTCATACAGATTTCTGTGTGAACTGGAAATACACAAGATATCCGTTAGGGCTGCAAACGGATTAGGTTGGATCGGTTTTGACTCTAAACCGTCTCTATACTAAAGTGAGCGGTTTAAACATTTTGGACAACCGGTCATTAAAAAAAAAAAAAAACTTAACCCGATCCAATCCAATCCAATTAAAGATGGTTTGGTTTGGTCTCTAAGTTTTTTTTTTTTTTTTTTAAGTGTTCCTACTTTTTAGTCTGCAAGGGTTATGCCCGGTCCGACAGCACGCCTTCGCGGCGTCGTCGTCGGACGGGCCAAAGAGGATTTTGTGTTCGGTAGTGAGTTGTCCCGGAGAAAGCTTGGTCGGAGTAGAGGCTGCATGGTGATGGCTTTGCGATCCTGTTTGCTTGGAGGTTGCGTCGGGGATGGGCAGTGGTGGTTGGAGGCGGGGCTGCTGGCGATATACCCTAGTTTGAAGCGTGGATGGGCTGGTGAGGGGTTAGCGAGGCTGGGATCTACCGAATTTGGAGCTAATCGGAAGTCTCCGATCTGGTTTGGTTCGAGGGGATCCGATTTGGAGAGGGGAGTGGGTGGGAGCCGCAGCGCATCTAGCTGGCTAGCTGGGGAAGATGGAGTGTTGGAGGGTCGGCCTGTGTTTTCCCGGTGCAAACTAGGTGACGACGGAGGCGCTGCCGGCAGTGGGATGATGCGGCAGCAACAGGCGAGATGGTGGTGTCGTGAGCTGTGCAGTCTGCAACTTAGGCTTGGGCTTGATGGAGTTTGGGCCTGGGCTTTGGGTTTGGGCCCAGGTTGCTTCTATTTTTCTTTTATGTTATATTGTTTTTTACATCTAGTATTTTGTGGCTTCTTGCCAGAAATAAATCCCTACCGCTATTTGGTAGGGCTAAGTGGGCTTTGTCCCGGTATGCACACTCAATGTGCCTTGTCTGCTCTAGGTCGGCGGCCAGTTCTTTGCTTCGTCAAATGGGCACTGCCACCTAGTGGCAGGGTGAGACTAAGTGTCGTCGGATTTCTTTTTCGGCGGCAACATAGGAGGAAAGGTGTACTAAAGCTGGTAATTATGCTATGTTGTAATCAGGTTACATATCGAGTTATCTTTCCGTTATGTCACTGCTATGTTAAAGCAAATGGAGTACTAATTGTGCACTCTTTGCGAGTTGGTGCTTTTTAGAATACATGTCTTATGTAGATATTCCTGATATTATTTCAGGACATACTCTAGATGCGTATTGTAATCAGGGGTTTAGGCTTAATGTCCCCCCCTTGTATTCGACAGTTTCATTAATCGAGGTTTGAGGGCAGCCGCACCAGCCCTTTATTCAAAAAAAAATAGATGGTTTGGTTTGGTGGGTTAGACGGTTTTAACATATATTATATTGACATACTATTTTTGAAAAAAAAAATCTAGTAAATTCAATCTAAATAATAAAAATTATATTAAATAAACATAACCCTAAATTTATAATACAATAATCAAATCCAAAACCAATATTCAAAAACCAAAATCTAGAATAGATTCAAAGTGATTGACTTATTTAATGGCTTAGCTATAAATACTTGCTTAATATGTAGTATTAAACGTTAGAGAATGGGAGATTGAGATATGGGATATGAGAGAATTAAATTAATCATAGCGATTATATATTAGACTTCTAGGCCTTTAGGCATTGGATTCGATATGGTAGTATATCATTTGAGAATAACGTTATAATTGGATATTTAAAAGTTACTTAGAACAACTGGACAAATGAATATATATATATATATATTATATAAAAATTTAAAATCTTTTCTTATTATATTCAAACATACCGGTCGGTTTGGGTTTGCGATTTAAGCCAAAAGAGAAACCAAACTAACCCAATTCATAAATGGTATGATTCGGTATTGAACCGGCTTTCAATTTTTAAAGTAGCTGGTTGGTTTTGACCGATTTGGCAGGTTTGTACCTTGTTTTGCACACCCCTAATATCGGTGTGAAAAATCCATCTAAGTGTTCGAACCCAGTTAACTACTCAAGGATATTTGTTAGAGTTGTAAATGTATTTCCTACGGATTACAGTGACAATACAAAGAAATCACACGGATTTTTATAAGTATTATTTAAAAAAATAAAAAAAAATTATAGAAAACCACGCAGCCATTAACCCTAATATCCTTTGCCCTCTTTCTCCAGCAGACAGTGTTGATTGCTTGATCACAATTTGATATTCGTAGAATATGGAGATTCGGGTCTCTCTGTGTGTTGCTGAGAGATTTTGACCGTTAGAGTTGCTGATTTAAGATTGTCTTTAATACTAATACCTTGTTCTTGTGTTGATTTAATAGTTTTCTAGCTTTTAACTTTGCCCGCCGCATTACTTTTACTAACAGTGAGCACTTGTTACATGGCTTTGGACCCAATTCGCTTTCAAATAGATATAATAAGGATAATTAATTATATTATATTAATATATTATACGATTATAATATACAATAAATAATTAAATATACAATAAGATTCTAACTTAATTACTAGATTATATTCCTAACTTTAGGTACAAAATTCTATTTCAAATTCTAAATCTAAATAAATATCGAGAAATAAAAAAACCAGGTACTAAAATATTTTATTCCCTTGGATCCGGGTTATGAATCTATTGCCTGAGGACTTGCAGAGTTGCAGTTTGTTTTTCATATTACTGGGGTCTGGGGAGAGGTTTATGTGGTCTATAGTTTTCTGGACAGGCCACATTTGTTGTGGTTTGGGCTTGGCCCATGTAGGGGCTAAGCAATGTAGGACTTCTCATACCTAAAATGGGCCCTCTCCAATTCCAAGTCATTAGCCATCGACAGCCTTTGGGCTTCAATTCATTTCGCCTCTACTCGCTCTCTCTATGACTCTTATCTATTTTCGATTGTCTTTCAATTCCTCTAGCTTCAGCTTCTGCAATTCGCTGTTAAACCCTGAGGAACAACTCAAGGACTCCGCAACTCACAAACCCAATAACCAAACGGTACATCTCTGCTTCTCATTTCGACCCAATTCATCACTGCTTTTCAATACCTTGTTGCTGGGATCATCTTTGTATTGAAGATCCTAATTGGGTATTATTCTTTATGGTTTTTATGCAAAGGGTGCTGGAGAGTTTGATTCAGTTTAAGTCTTCAAAATGCATCCTCCATTAACGTTACACAAGCACCCTATGTGTGCACAAGTGAGTTCTCAATCCTTTTTTACTTTCTTCATCTGCTATTTATCCATTTATTTATTTTTTGGCATTTCTGTGAACAAATTGGATGATCACTAGAAATTTTTCAACTCTATGATGTTAATGAGTAATGGATTTGGATTTTGAATTTGATAATCTACGTATGAGTAGTTGGAAATGCCAGAGTGCTCCATAATATATATTTGGGCTAACTTTATACTAATCCAGTTGTAGACTTTGAACAGTTGTTTTTTGTGTTTAAACTGGGGAAATCTGTAAAGGGTCACTGAACCCCCTTAAATCTTTGGAACGGATAACCAATACTATAAATAAGTGACAAGAAACATAATCGAAATGCTAGTCAATAACGTAGTTCAACTCATAGAAGGGTACTCAGAGTTCAAGGCATATGATGATTAACTCTGGAATAGCAATTTGCATCCAAGCTGGATTTTTCTTGTTCTCTTGTACTGGAATTAAACGCCTATGCTATTGTTTATACTATCGATGAGGAGGAGAATCTGGGCACCTTATTGATGCGATCAAGGAACATTTGTAGTGGTTCGATCATTTTTCAATCTCATATGTGCCTGACCATTGTAATGATTTTGCTCATAATAGAAATAGTATAGCTGCAACTAGTAGTGAAGATAATGCTTTGCTGGTCACTTGCTTACAAGGAGATGTAACGAGTATTGAATTCATTAGGTGTGTGCAGCACCTTTTTCCCTTGAGATGGGGTATTCTTTTGGGTCCTATTAAGCACTTCCTTCTTTTTCTAATCGTTTATCAATCACTAAATGACTTTTCTATCAAAGAAAAGAAAGCATAAACCTAAAAGAGATGAAATTGTTCATTCATATGTAAGCAGTTATGTACATACACTAGACCAACTAGAGAAGAGTTGTGTAATTGGATTTTTGTAGCTAGTTCTAACTAATTGGGAGTTAGATCTTCTATAGGTAGGAGAGATGGTTTTGACAAACAATTCCTTTTGGATTTGCAGAGCATAAGTCTTAACATTCATCACTTTGCTTTATCCTGATACAGACACATTTACTTTCTCTACATATTCTGTTTTTCCAAAATCTCCGATGTCAGAATTGTCAATTTTGCCATATCAAGTTATTTGGGTTTAGCAGCAAGTAGATAAGTTTTTGTGAAATTTATTTGCTTATATCTTTGTGCAGATCATTGAGGAGTTTCAGAAATGTCATTTAGATCATCCTTTTGCAAAATTCATTGGTGAATGTACAGATCTCAAAATAAAGCTTGATCGCTGTTTTCGGCAGGAAGTGAGGGGTTTCTCTCTATAGAATGTAAATACAATCTTAATCATTACTTTGGGATAAAGGTTTTTCTATCTTCCCGCAGAAAGCGTTGAAGAGGAAAGCCAACTTTGAACAGAGTAAAAAATTGAGGGACAGGCTACAAGCTTCAAGGAAGGAAACTGCTGAGGCGATCACTGAATAGGCATGCAATCCTAATGGCAAACTCAGAGGCATTCATTTAGTGAAAGCAAAAAGTTGTTCTAGAACTCACAATAGTTTGAAATAGGTGAATTATAATGCACTATTTTGCTACTACAGATTGGATATGTGATTGAATTCAAGTCCATGCTATGCTGCTGATTATATAGTATCCGCTTTCATTTCTTTGGTTGGAGGAAATATTGGTACACAGTAACATAAGAATTTGGAAATTTGAGAGTTATATTTGCTCAACAATAACTGGTTCTGTTGGAAATTCTTATTTATCTTTAATTTTAATTTGCACTTAACGTTGTTTTGCCTAGCTGATAGCCAAAAGATACAATGAGTAGAATACCACATGGATGGTGATTCAAACTCCTGATTGTCTGAAGCCATTTCAAACAATAATAGATGACATTACCACTTTTTCCAATCCCTTATTCCCTTTAGGGTTTGGAGAGTTCAAGTCTAATCAACGGTTATAATTTAATATAAAATAAAACTATTAATGATCAACGGTTCAGATCGATAGATATAAAATATATTTAAATAAATAAATAATATATACAATATACGGTACGGTACGGTATACGGTATTTATCTGAAAATCAGTACCAGTACCGTACCAGTATCTGGAAATCGGTTCGGCACTACCGTACCAATATCTCGGTAACCGACATAGTTGGTTACTAACATTTTCGGTTCGGGTGGTAATCGGTTGGTTGGTTTGGATCGGGAGAAAATGCCAGCCCTAACACTTGTTGTATGTGTGCCCATTGCATGATGAAAAGGGACATATATCCATATGTGTGGTTATTCACCGAATCAGAACCTGAAAAAGAAGAAGAATCACCCAGACACTCAGATCGTTTTGAGGTCATTCACAGTCCAAGTTTTGAGGTATTTTTTTCTTTTATTTGCTTTGCTGCATTTTGTGGATGGATGTGAGATCTTCTTCGAAACCAAGCGTCAATTCGATCTGAATTGAATCCTATGTTTGAAGGTGCTTCCTGAGGCCATCGGAATCGTTCAGCCAAACTAAGGATGTGAATTGATTGAGATTGAGGACCCGAAAAGATGACCCGCACCGTAGCCTAAAATTTTCGTATTCATCGTATTTCTCCCGGGTTGGTTTCGCGATGGAGGACCCGCCTATTTCATTTCATTCGAATTTCCTCTCTTTCCCTATATTCCACACCAACTTAGCCTCCGCCTAGAGAGAGGAAGCTTCCACCTTTCAAATCAAACTCGGAGAAATCAAGGTATATATCAGTTGCTATGGTTAAAGTTTCAATCTTTTTACTGGTCCGTGAATTTTGGTGTTTGGGTATGGTCAGTTCGCTAATTTCTATCATTCTGTCACTGTATCTTATGTTTATTTGAACTGGGAGAATGCATTCAAGGAGAAAAATGTCAACTCTTTGTCTCTGTAGAATGGTAAAATTTAGAGCTAAATGCACTTTAACTTGCTGAGTCTTTAGAACATTGATTCTTAGTTTTGTTGAACTCAAAGTTGTGGCATGGGTATGTAAAGTGTAGATATATGCACTTTAACTTGCTGAGTGTAGCTTCTGGCATCCAAGTGCGCAAAGTAGGAGGATAGCTAGCAAAATAATAAGACAGTAATATCAATGAGTCCATGACAAAGACATTATAAGCTAAGCAATATAATAAAAAAATTTGTCACGAAATGAAATTAAGATGATAATCTAATTTTCTAGTGAGATGAAATATGTACGGTGATGGCGCTTTATCTTGGCTGATCGCATGGATGAGGTGCCATTGATGATATCGGGCACACATACCACAACGAGGCATGATCATCTGTGATATGGTTTTGTCGTCCAACGTTCCGGTGGACTTGAGGTGGAAATTGAGCTGGTTAGTCTTGATGGCTTCCTCCAAGAGCTCGTCAAAATCATTGTCATCAGAATGTCTGTGGTTCTCATAGTTTAAGTAACCGAACTTTTGAAGGTACTTCTTGAGGTCATTGACGCCCTTGACATTGTCACCTTTGTGACAACCCTTAAGCTGCTCAAGGACCTCAAACGGAGATGAGTTTGCCGTTGCATTAGATAGGAAAGAAAAGAGGGCGAGGAGGAGGAGGAGAGTGACTGTGAAGAGAGAGAGAGATCAGATTTTGGTGCCATTGCTCCGAGTTAAGAGTATGGATGTTGCAGAAGCCTCGTATTCGCAATAGAGTTTATAGGCAATAGTATTGATGTGTAAATGTAAAGAGATGGTGTGATCATTTACGTTTTTCTATAGAGTTGGTGTACGGACGTCATGCATATAGAGCTGTTGAGCTTAACAAGCAGAAATCATATAAAAATTGTTCTCACCAGAACATGCTGAGCTCAACATTTGACAACATTCATTACCGGCCAGTTAGGTTTCTGTTAGCAGTTTAGGTTTAAATTGTTAAATCAGAGAATTGTGAAGACGAAACTAGCTTCGACGTGGAAACATTCATTATCGACTAGATCATTGATGCACAAATAATTCAATTACTAAATCCGCCCTCTATAAATAAAACCGATTTCCAGATGGATGAGTACTTCACAGTATGAGATTATATGAATGAGAGAGGCTGTGATATTCTAGTCATCTGATGTTTACGATCGATAGCCATTTGCATGCATGAATGCCGTTTCTTTCGAAGTTAAACACGTACAAATTGTTTACTGATTATTTGGTTATCATTCCCATCATATCTGTTTTCTCCAATAGATTAGTTGATGCTACGGTTTTCAATATAATCAATTTTTTACAGAAATAATCCTTGAAGAGGGACCTAAAGAAGTCTGATTATTGTAGTTGTCGTGATGAGACTAGTTGAATTCTTCCTCATTTTATGGTTACTTCACCTGTGAATGCATAAAACTTTTTTTAATCTTTTTCGCTGAAAGAACGAGGATATATAAGAGATGAGTGACAACCTCCCGATTACTCTATGTTATTAATTAAAGAAAGAACAATAGGAGCGGAACCAAAACCAATACCTCCAACAACAAAAAAAGACTAACAAAAATTAATGAACTTGAGGAGAAAATAAAATGCTGCAAAAAAAAAAAGAGGAGGCACATCTCACCACACCAACTCGATCAAAAGAAGATGTATCATAATTTGCCAGGGCATCGGCTCGTCATGCATACAACAACTCTATTAATTTGTTACGTTTTAATCTGAAAAATCTCTACACAGGGTATTCAGGTACCTTATTTGATAAAGGAAAGAAGAATTAAAAGCAAAGACGAATTAACAGCTGACTATGGGGGAGCATAATCAACAAAAGAGTACGTGGTAATTAACAACAATGCATTGAATTGTTTGATCGAGCTACTGAAAGCACTGCTCCTCAGACGTTGTATAAAGCCTTGATTCCTTGAACATCGTCCCCATGCAAACTTCGAGTCACTCCCGGGGGAATACCTGGGGCCATGATAGCTCCCTCCACTGAGCTATGTCCAAGTCCCAGAAGGTGCCCTATTTCATGCAAAGCCACAGTCTCCAAGTCATAAGCACCTGGTGTAGCACCCACCGACCAAGGCTCATCTGCGTCGTAGTGGAATCTTCCATCCGACGGGCTAAAAGCATGGGCTAGGATCCCACCCACGCCATCAAATGGAGCCCCGTCTCCATGATCACCCTTATGAAAACTAATCTTCAAATCCGCACTCTCGTAACTTTGTGACTGGCTAAACGTGAAGTGAGTGTTCCCAGCCCATGTTGCAAAAGCCCGTGCGACAGCGCCCGTGGCTTCGGATGGGGTGTTGGGGAGGAAACCGTAAGTGAGATGGTATTTAGAGGAAGGCCATTTTGGATTTCCCTCGAAAAATGAGTAGTGAGCAGTGGTATGAATTGAACCTGTAAAACAATATCGAGTACTTAAATCGTTAGACGGAATGTTCAAGTTTTAATTCAAGAGAATTACTGTATGGTTTTAATTTTCATTTTGAAAGTCAATTAACATGAGGAGTAATGGTCATTGTAGATGCATGTATGTATCATTTTGGGTATATTAATGTATAATTATACATTTAGTAGTGCGTGTTCTATTGATAACTCGTAAGAAAGTTAAGAGGACAAATTAATTGTCTAATAAGATGAAATGGCTAGATACCATGGTGGTGCCTTTTCTTGGCTGATCGCATGGACGAGGTGCCATTGATGATATCCGGCACGCCACAACGAGGCGTCATCATCTTCGACACTGTTTTGCCATCCAATGTTCCGGTGGACTTGAGGTGGTAATTGATCTGGTAAGTCTTGATGGCTTCCTCCAAAAGGTCGTCAAAATCATCATCGTCCGAATGACTGTGATTCTTGTATTTCAAGTAACCGTACTTTTCAAGGTATTTCTTGAGGTCATTGATGCCCTTGACCTTATCACCTTTGTGGCAACCCTTGAGATGCTCAAGGAACTCAAATGGGGAAGAGCTCTTGTTGTGGGGATGAGAAGCAGTTGCATAAGAGAGGAGAGTAAGAAGGGCAAGGAGGAGAGTGATACTGAAGAGAGAAAGATTAGATTTGGATGCCATTGCTCCGAGTTAGCTAGCTAGTTATTTTGCAAAAGCCTTGTATTTGTGTTGCTATATATAGGCCATTCTTCGCTATATTTTCCATATAGCTAGCGGTCTTCTTTAACAAAAAAAAAAGATGTGACTTTGACTAGCATTACGTACAGTTACTAGCTAGGTCCTGAGGTTCGAGATGATCAATTGGAAGTAAAGAAGACGCTATATTGATTAAAAGACTAGTTCCTAAGTTGGAGAAGACGCTAAGTATTTACGGGGTCATTCGATCAAGGTCATCAGTTGCTAGAAGCCTAGAAGGCTAGAACTAGTCCTGCAGCTTATCTTACTCCCTAAATTAAGGGAAAATCTCACAAACAGTACCTGACCTATCGGCCACTAATAACTTTCGTACCTCAAGTTCAAAAAATATCAGATTGGTACCTGGACTTTTAATCCCGACCTAATATTAGTACCTAGGAACAGTAAAGTTGTTAACGGACTTAACTTTTCAAGGGTAAACATGTCCTTTTAAGAGAAACCTATTCCTCTTCCCCAATTTTCAAACTGTCTGCAACACCAGAAACTCATAGCCGAAGAAGTCGAATCCAACACCTCAATGTTCTCACAGCTTGCATTAGACATTGATGCAATATCCTCATAGGCATCAAAAAACCCAAATTTGTCTTCGGTAAAGCTCCCCATTATGCTTTTGACTTTTCGAGACAAGCAACGCAATTGAGTATCAGTAGTTATCATGATATGGATTTAATTTGCATCTAGAAGTGAATTTTCTTTGAAGGGTAGTTGTGTGATGAGTAGATGCATAGCAAAATGGATTGAAGCAGAATTTGATTATTTGTAACTTTTTCTTTCTGGGAGAGAAGATGAAATCCTCTCTAGCTCATCTGCGAGTTGCCTTCCTTCCCTCTAGCTCCAAGACTCATCATAAAATGGATCAAACACATATGCAATCACAGAAACTCAATCGAGAATTGCATAATTAACATAATTAACAAAACCCAATTGAGATTTCACACAAATAACAAAACTCAGTTTATGTTTGACAATTGAATGAGTCTAAGTTGAACACTGAAGACAAAATAGCATAATTAACAATAAACGTCAAATTTCATATAATCAACAAAACCCAGTTGAGATTTTGAATAATTAACAAAGCCCATTGGAGGGAGGTGGTTGTTATGGGGTTGCTCTGACATGTATATGAAATCAGAGAGGATCGGCTAGCTCCTCTGAACGAAGATGACTAGCTCCCAAAATCTGTAGGTCAGATAAGATGCCGACAATGGAGGTCTTCGTGCAAGTTCATTGATGGCAGTCGAAAATGAACCATCAAACAACCAATGCCATGAGCTGGATCTGTGAGATATCCAACACCACCACATCAATCCCAGCCTTCACCAACTCCTTCAGACTCTCCTTATCCGACTCCCTTGTCCCTATCTCCGCCCCGACCCTCCACGAGCTGTCCGATCCAACCGACCCGAGCTCCAATTTTGAGTACCCTCTTATCTGCTTCACAGACTCCTTCCCCACAACGTTTACAACGTCATCGTCCCTGCCGAGAGAGTCTGAAAATTGGGAAAGAGGAATAGAGTTGAAGATAGGTAGAGAATGGGCGACTCTACCCTTGAAAACTTAACCCTGTTAACGGCTTTACTGTTCCCAGTTATTAATATTGGGTCGGGGTTACAAGTCCAGGTACCAATCTGATATTTTTTTAACTTAAGATACGAAAGTTATTAGTGGCCGATACGTCAGGTACTATTTGTGAGATTTTCCCCTAAATTAATCAGTTAAGAAGCCATTGGTGGATTACATGTAGAAATTGTGAAGACCTAAACTTCAAATCTGCCTCAAAGTTAATATATGTTTCGGGATTTTTTTTTTAAGGGTTTTTTTATTTTCAACAGTGTCTGAACTCTTCGAGGACTTTTGAAATGATACCTGAACTTTCAAAGTGATCAACGTGATACCTGGACTCTAATTTTCTTATCAACGGAATACCTACCGTCAATTTCCGTCACAGAATCGTTAATTATGACCACGTGAGGCACAAATAAGAGTAAAAGACTAATTTACCCTCAAAAGTATTTTTTATTATTTTTTATTCTTTATTTTTTTTGCTTTCTTTCTTTCTTGTTTTTGTTTTTCAGATTCTTCTTCCCTCTGCTTTCTTTCATCTTCTTCGTCAGCGACCCGAAGGTCTGCCAAGTCTTCGCCGCCCCGGAGCCCATCGCTTCCTCCCCTCCCGTCTCCAACATTTCCCCCTCCGGCAACTCTCTCTCCCCCGTCATGATCCCCCCGCCACGTCACTCCTCCGACGCCGCCCGTCCCGTTCTCTTCTCTCCATGTCCCCTCGCCTCCTCCGGCCGCCGCGACTTCCTCGCCTCCTCCGACCTCTTCCCCGCCTCCTCCCCCACAGCCTCCACTTCCTACGCCAACGCCGATTAATGTGCAGGAACTAAACGCAGAAGAAAAAAGAAGATTAATCTGATGTTGATATGTGTTAATTTGATGGGGATTAATCTGATGTTGATTTGATGGGGGTTGGGGAGGAAGAAAAAAGAAAAAAAGATGAAGCAGAATTGCAGGAACTAAACGCAGAAGAAGAAGAAGAAGAAAGGTCGAAGACCAAGACAGACAGAGAGAGAGAGAAGATTCTGTTTTGTGTTTAATCTATCACCTAAGAACAGTATAAATAAAAAGTTTGTAGAGACTATAACACTGGCAACTCGTACTCCAGTGGTGGGGAGTTGAACTCTTGTGAAAAAGGCTGGGGGTTCGAATCTCATGTCTTCCAAGGTTATATATTTTGTTTAATTATTCGGTATCTCCTAAAAAGAGTATAAATATAAAGTTTGGAGGTATCATACTGAGGGCAGTTCGTGCTCCAGTGGTGGGGAGTGGAGTTGTTGTGAGAGAGGTTGGGGGTTCGAACCTCATGTCTTCCAAGGTTTGGAGGGAAATAAGTTTTTGATTAACTTTTAAGGAGAATTGGGAGAAAAAGTCTGTTTTGCCCTCATTTTTTTGATCACGTGGGCCTCACGTGCCTCCAGATAACGGCTCCATGACGGAAATTGACTGTAGGTATTCCGTTGACAAGAAAATTAGAGCCCAGGTATCACTTTGAAAGTTCAGGTATCATTTCAAAAGTCCTCGAAGAGTTCAGACACTGTTGAAGTAAAAAACCCTTTTTTTTTTTTAATAGTAAAGAAAGGAAGTAGTCTTTTTCCGTCAAAAAGGAAACGAACTTTTTTGTACAAAATACCTTAATTTGCTGTCGCAATAATCTCTCATGAGAAACACCAATGGCAGATTCTTTTACCAGCACTACAGCAGGTCTCATTTTGAATTTGACTTTAGACCATCAGACATCGATCAAAAGTATAGGTTGATTTTTCTTATGAGACTTGATTTCTCACTTGGAATATGTGAGATCCGTCACTTTTTTTTTGGGTATTCTTTGAATAGACGGACCATTCTTCATTATTCGAAAGATCAAGTGTTCGCTTGTCACTCTCCATTGTTAGACAATTCTTCAAATAGCTAGCTAGTTGGCAAACAATACATATGTGTATTGGAAGCTCAGAACCAAACTATATGTGTGTGTGTGTGTTTGAATTGTGTTTTAGTTTGGTTCTCTAAAACAAGCACAAAGCTCTACATGTTCAAGCATGCGAAACCATATTTGGAAGTGATGTGAAACAATGAAAATAAGTAACCCACCCCATGTTCGTCTTCCATCAGTTTAGGAGTGATATGAAAACCTTGGTAGCCATAACTGTACAATGTACATTACAAAGCAGAGCATTACAGAGAAAGAAAGCTATTATTCTTCACATCCACATTTTTAGGCAATGGAAGAAAATCAAGCAAGCAGTAGAGTTTCATCTAAACTTGCGAAATGAGGAACTAGGAACTTGCTTGGTTAAAATAAAAGCTTAATATTTAGACTGCTCCTATACAGATACTTCCAGCTTAAACATCAAAGATGTTCATAAAACATGGACATGTTCTATTCCCCTGCCTGTCTGGCACAACTACTCTTCTTTCTATATATTCCAAACTCCAGCGCAAAGGAACAAGCAAATTAGTCCTAACATGTCAATCGACCTTGAGAATGTACACAAAACCACAGCAACTGACTTTAGCATCCAAATTCCAAACAGAGCAACACTGTCAATTATCGATTAAAAAGACCTCATCAAACAGTGACAAGATGATCAGCTCATCCGCAATCTTTAAGATTGTATAACCCAATGGCAGTTGACTCACTTAATGTCACGCCCCGAATTTTGAATAATTAAATTCAAATCCGAAACGCGAGAACAAACACAAGAAAACACATATAGAAAATTTTTCATTTAAACTAAGTAACAAACAAACTAAACTCACAATGTCAATACCGACTCGTTCTTTAGAGTCACATATTACATTACAATAGTTTACAAATTAAACTGAATATCAATTCAACGTGTAACCACTCTCACCAACTCACTACACAGTGGAAGACTACAAGTATGAGCGCCCTTCTACACCCACGTGACGGAAAGTCCACCTCAGCTTCAATAACGATCACCCGATATTCTAACCTGCACAATAACCCCTACACCATAGAATAGTGCACCGGGAATGTAAACAACAAACCCGGTAAGCTTTTCAGCCCGTATGAGTAAACTCAAATAAAGTGACTCACGTCACTCATGCTTATAATTTCTCAATTCGTGAGATAATTAAAGCAACAATATTTAATTATCACAACAAAAACATCAAGTTTCAACTAATCAATATCATGCTCAATAATTTCAACCCAACTAAAACCCACAAGCTCTGACTCTCAATTCATTTTATCTCACTTCCCACAATCTCCAATTATACAAATAACTCCCAATATTTTAAACAATTCACGTCCCCACAATCTATCAGATCACCATTCCTTTGCCTCAACGGCACAACCAGGAAAACATACTCATTTCCAATCACTACAGATCACAACCCACAACTATACCCACAATAAGAATTAAGGAAAATCAGTAATCCCTGCATAGAAACTTAGTTCAGGAGATCACATGAAAACAAACAAAAGAAATCATATAAATCCCTGCATAGATTTTAGTTCGGGAATTTGCATTAAAACAAACAATACAAAAAGCAGTAATCTCTGCATATAACTTAGTTCAGGAGATTACAATAAAGCAAACAATACAAAAGCAGTAATCCTTGCATATAACTTAGTTCAGGAGATTACAATAAAGCAAACAAAAGAAATGAAGAATGAACATAAATAAGGAAATCAAACAGCTCATGTGAATAACGAGGAAAACCTTTCAACTCGAAGAAATAACTCACACCAAAATCACGAGGAATCCACCGATTCAATTTAAGGAAGCAACACACACCAATCCCGAGGAAAACCTTTCAACTCAAAGAAAAGAAACACACACCATGATTCCTTAAAAACCAACATTCTTTTCCCAAAAGAAACAATACAAGTCACCCCGTGACAAAATCATAAGAAATGTTAACCTAACAAATCAATATGAAAATCCGGTCCAACCTGGACACGTTGGCAAACAGACTAGAGCTCTAACTGAATATATCGTAATCTGTCACCTCAGCCGAGGTTCAACCTTACGATATATTGCCTGAGGTCACAACCTGCGACCCCGGATCTTTAGGCCAACCTGACCCTTAGATCAAAACATTCAAACGAGTCACACTGGACCCAAAATGTTTTCAAATCACCAAAAAGGAGAAATCACAACCTGTGACTCCCACATTTTCAAACACTTTTCAAAACAATAGAAATACCATTTCCCACAACATATTGTTTTCCGAAAAGTCATACCCCAAAACAATATATGAACTCACTCACAAATATTGTTTGCATCACAACAATTCCACCAATACATATATATTTCCGACATAAGTAAATGCTCGAAATAAGAATCCAAATAAAGTCACCATTATTTCTTCACTCAATGTCACACCATCCAATATATATATTCCACGTAAATATATATATATATACGTAGTCATTCACGCAGGAATAACCACTAATACCAACTATAGTTTTATAAATTATACTTCTCAAAAATCATTTTATATCAAAACCATGTTTTAACTTACCCATGAACCGTTGTCGATCAAGTTCATATATTTTAAAACAAATAATTTATTTTGATAAATATGATTTTGCATGCTAACAATTTAAATATACTAAATTAAAACATAACTACTTTATCAACCGAAACACCGTGAGATTTACACACCTCTAAATCCCGCTGCGTCTTCTCTTACAGCCGAGATAAAGTACAGAACACACTCCATCAATCACCTAAGTAAAATGCATCACAACTTAGTATACGGATCGAAAACGATTAAAGTTCAAACCCCCGTTGAACTAAAATCCCCAAAAGTAATGTCAATCGAGGCGAAACTTCATCCGAGGCCTCCGGAATACTTATACGATCAATATAACAAAACTACAAGTCAATTGGACGGCCGAATCCTCACGGATCAAAAACCAATCGAACCGAAAACCCTAAAACTTGGAAAATTCATAACATGCTCATACGATTTCCAAAAATTACAAACTATATATCGAAATGCTCGTATCGACGAGTAGATCGTACTGAGGAGCAGAAACTGCCCCAGAGGTGGCCGGAAGCCGCCGGAAACCACCACCACAGTGGCGGCACCGCCACCAAACCAAAGTCAAAATTTGACAAACCTTCCAACATCAAAGTTCTTCATCTCAACTCCAATTGAAACTTTCATAACTAGCACCAAGTCAGAAACAAAGCCATTTGGCCGGAATTTACCTCGCAAGTTTTGAAAACCGATGAACCCTAGAATCACAATCTTCAAAATTCGACTTCCACACTTTGAATCGTTGCAAGCCGCTTGGAGGGCAGCATCTACGTCCTCTGGGCAAGAAAAACCCTCAAAGAACTCGAGCTATAGTGGCCGGAGGAGGAAGAACCCACGGAGGCGATTTCAACGTCGGCAGCTCCACTTCTCGGCCTTGTACCGCCGTGTACGGTGCTTTCCACGACAAATAACCACCACAGACGTGTAGAGGGGACTGAGGAGAGCAGGATTACCTTTGGAATCGCACCGATTGGTGGCCGGACGGTGAAGATATCGGCCGGCGAAGTGGGAGGGGCGAAACCGGGTCGGGAGAGAGGAGAGAGAAAACTTTCCCAAAATGGAAAGTCAGATTTTTCTGATATTTTTCCGGAAAAATCCCATATATACCAAAATGGAAAGTTTTTCCGACGGCCATAACTTCTTCATACGAACTCCGATTTCCGCGTTCCACATGTCCACGAACTCGTATCGACGCGCTCTACGACTTTTGTGAAGGAAGTTCTCACAGAATCTAAATGTATAAAAAGTCAAACTTTGTGAGCCCCCTAAAACGTGCACTTCGAATAATTATTCGTCCGAAAATAATTCCACTCCACCCTCGAACTACGAAATCGTACAAACGAACACTTTATTAATCCCAGGAAATATTTAGGAATTAATAACAAATTTCCGAGGTCTTACACTTAACCTAAAGCTATTTTTTTTTTTTTTTTTTTGAATAAAGGGCTGGTGCGGCTGCCCTCAAGCCTTGATTAATGAAACTGTCGAATACAAGGGGGGGACATTGAGCCTAAACCCCTGATTACAATAGGCACCTAGAGTACATCCTGAAATAAAATCATGAGTCTCTACTAAACAATTGTATTCAAATACGCACCAACTAGCAAAGAACGCGCTCCAGACGGTTCGATTTGCTTCCCAGCGGTGACACAACGGAAAGATAACTCGATCTGCAACTTGAATACAGCAAAGCATAATTTCCATACTCACAGCTTTCCCATCATGTTGCCACTGGAAAATACATCCAGTGACACCAAGTTTCACCCTGCCACTAGGAGGAAGCGACCATTTGACCAAGCAAGGAACTCGCCTCCTACCTAGAGCAGACAAGACACATAGAGTGCGCAAACAGGCACCAAACCCGACTAGCCCTACACAACTAATGTAGGTACTTATTGCTCGCAGAAAGCACAACAAAACTAAACAACATAAATAATTAAATACTTTAAAGAAAATAAAAGCCAAGGCAGGGCCCAAGATTTGAGCCCAAACCCAGGCAACAGCAAAGAGACCAAAGCCCAAATGTAAAGCCCAGCCCATTTCTAGAACAGCCACCCCCGACTTCCCCATCTCCTTGTCGCACCACCACCGGCTTCGGGTCTCCACCTCCAACTCTCCACCAATCCGGTTTGTCCAGGATGGTTGGTCCACCGCCGGCGTTCCCTGAAACCGGCCGGATCCCGCTACCGGTTGGTCCAAGACCAGCGCAGCCCAAAAACCTCCGCCTCCGACCTCGCTGGATCCGGCTTCCTCCGACTGTCGCCCCTCCATCCACATCGCGCCCTCACTCCCTTCCCGCCGGCGACAGCAGCATGATGCGCCTCTGATCATTGGCACCCAACAGAACCCCGCTGCACCAGATCGGATCCGATCTATACAGGTTGGACTCGGTCTCCCCACACCTACTGCTCGCCCACCCCGGGCACGTTCACAACAGCCGACCAATGCCAGGACAACAGTCCCCGTACCATCCCGTCCGACGACGATGCCCATAGGGCTCGCCGTCGGACGGATCATGAGAAACTCTGAGAAGCGGCTAGGGTTTTCTCTCTGACTTAATTTTGTATATGGTTTCATACAACCTAAAGCTATTTAAATTAAATAGAAGATTGAAGAACCGTAACATCTGTTTAAGGTGTCTACAATTCTTCCAAATGATTACATAAGATTATCTATAAAGATGTAACTATTCATAGTCAAAACAAGAGATAATTTTGGCTGAATAACTTCGATATCTCATTCACCTTACAAGAAGGAATTATATACAAATTACAATTGTGTCTAATAAGACAAGTACTACTCCTAAGGCAAGTAGTAAATCTAATAATACTACATATATTACAGAATATTACAGATCACATAATATTACAGAATATCTACATAAATAAGGTAAGTATGACTCACGCCAACACTCTCCCTCAAGTTGGCGCATACAGATCACAAATGCCCAACTTGCCAAGTGAGTCATGAAATGCCTTGCTCGATACTGCTTTCGTGAGAACATCAGCTAACTGTTCTTCTGAGTGGACAAACGGAAAAGAGATAAGCTTAGCATCAAGCTTCTCTTTAATGAAATGTCTGTCAACCTCAACATGCTTAGTTCTGTCATGTTGAACTGGGTTGTGAGCAATATCCACCGCTGCCTTATTATCACAATACAAATCCATGGCTCATTTGGGTTTAAATCCCAAATCACGAAGTAAATTTCTCAACCAAAGTAATTCACAAACTCCATGAGCCATACCTCTATACTCTGCTTCAGCACTTGACCTTGCCAGAACCTTTTGTTTCTTACTTCTCCAAGTAACAAGATTACCACCGACAAAAGTGAAGTAACCAGAAGTGGATTTTCTATCTGTAACACAACCTGCCCAATCTGCATCTGTATAACCACTAACATCCAGATGATTATGCTTTGAAAACATCAAGCCTTTTCCAGGCGCAGACTTTAAATACCTCAGAATACGGATCACAGCTTTCATATGAGTTTCACTTGGATTATGCATGAATTGACTCACAACACTAACTGCATATGCAATGTCTGGCCGAGTATGTGAGAGATAAATTAATCTGCCAACTAATCTTTGATAGCGAGCTTTCTCTGTAAGAGTTTGATTAGGGTACTCAGCCAGTTTATGATTCTGCTCAATAGGAGTATCAGCATGTCTACACCCTAGCATTCCTGTCTCTGTCAACAAATCAAGCACATATTTTCTCTGGCACAAGAAAATTCCTGAACTCCCCCTGGCGACCTCAATCCCCAAAAAATATTTAAGAGAACCAAGATCTTTCATCTCAAACTCTGATGCAAGCAGATTTTTTAATCTTTCAACCTCCTCTGAATTATCACCAGTAATTATCATAACATCAACATAAATAATCAAGGCAGTTAATTTACCTTCACTGCGTTTCAGAAACAATGTATGGTCAGAGTTGCTCTGCTTGTACCCAAACCGACGCATAGCTTGAGAGAATCTTCCAAACCAAGCTCGTGGTGATTGTTTGAGTCCATACAAGGACTTATTTAACTTACACACAAATCTACCTCTTGTGCTTGCCTCATATCCTGGTGCTAGATCCATATAGACTTCTTCAGATAGCTCTCCATGAAGAAAGGCATTCTTTACATCAAACTGTTGCAAAGGCCAATCTAGATTAGCTGCTAGAGACATCAACACTCGAACAGTATTAATCTTTGCTACTGGAGAAAAGGTCTCCTCATAATCCACGCCATATGTTTGAGTATATCCCTTTGCAACAAGTCTTGCCTTATACCTGTTCACTGAACCATCTGCATTGTGTTTGATAGTAAACACCCATCTACATCCAACAACTCTCTTTCCTTGTGGAGGTGGCACCAACTCCCAAGTATTATTCTTCTCCAATGCCTCCATCTCTTCATTCATCGCTTGAGACCATTTGGGATCCTTGAGAGCATCCTGCACTTTACTGGGAACACATACAGAGGATATTTGATTCACAAAAGAAGCATGGGATTTGGATAACCGGTGGGTGGATACAAAGTTAGCTATGGCATACTTAGACTTAACATCTAAACTTGGCTCATATTGACGAGGTGGTTTACCACGGGTGGACCTAGGAGGCAAAACATAAACACTATCACAATTATCAGAGTTAGAAGAAACACCACTAACCTCAAGATTGGGACGCTCCTCAGGGATTGGTTGACAAGGGTTATCTGTATCTAAGAGGGGTGGAGGAGCTTGGCCTTCTTGGAGGGTAGACGATTCGGCAATTGTCTCTTCTGTTTCGGAACTCGCAATGCTCTGTTCGGCAGTTGCATGGCGAAGGGTAGACGATTCAGCAATTACCTTTTCTGTTTCGGAACTCGCAATGCTCTGTTCGGAAGTTGCATGGTGAAGGGTAGACGATTTAGCAATTGCCTTTTCTGTTTCGGAACTCGCATTGCTCTGTTCGGCAATTGCCTTTTCTGTTTCTGCAGGAGTGTCATTGGCTTCAATGGGCTGAATTTTAATCCCACAAGACTTCTCTTCCAAAAAAGTGTGTTTCTCCCCCTGAAGTGAAGGATTGATGGGAGAAAAATAACATGCATCCTCATAAAAGGTTACGTCCATGGTAACAAAAACTTTCTGTGTAGGAGGATGAAAACACTTGTAGCCCTTCTGATGAACACCATAGCCCACAAATACACACTTTAATGCCCTGGCATCGAGTTTGGACCGTTGATTCTTAGGAACATGGACGAACACAACACACCCAAAGACACGAGCAGGGAGATTAGAAAACGAAGGGACAGACACATGATTTGAAAGGGCAGCATAGGGGGTTTGACCATTGAGAACAGAGGAAGGTAGCCTATTGATGAGATGACAAGCAGTAAGAATTGCATCTCCCCAAAGATACTTAGGCATATGAGCACTAAATAGAAGAGACCGAGCTATGTCAAGAACATGACGATTCTTTCTTTCTGAGACCCCATTTTGTTCAGGGGTTTGAGGGCAAGTAGTTTGATGAATAATCCCATGAGAATGAAAGAATTGGTGAAACTGAGAATTGACAAACTCCCCCCCCCCATTATCAGAACGAAAGACTTTAATATTGGCTCCAAATTGATTTTGAACAAGAGCAAAAAATTCTTGGAAAGCAGAGAAGACTTCATATTTGTGTTTCAACAAAGCGACCCAAGTAAGATGGGTATAATCATCAATAAACAAAACAAACCAATGTTTGCCAGACAATGTTGACTCACGGGAAGGTCCCCAGACATCAGAATGAATAAGCTCAAAAGGAAAAGAACTCCTAGTAGTACTCAAAGGATAACTAGTACGATGACTTTTAGCTAAGACACATGACTCACAATGCAACTTAGACTCATCAATGCCCAGAAACAAGGATGACATAGATTTCTTCATGACACTAAAGGAAGGATGTCCCAATCTCCGATGCCATAGCCATAACTCTTCAACTTGATTAGTAACCCCAGTCGAAATCAAAGCTGCTTGGACTGCCTTCTCCGGCTTCATTCCGGCAAACATGCAATCCAGATGGAATAGTCGACCCCTCAGATAACCCTTGCCGATTATTTCCCTGGTGAGGAGGTCCTGAAAAATCACATACAAAGGAAAATATGTTACAGAACACCGAGATTGAGTATTAAGCTGAGGCACAGATATAAGATGATGAGAGAGATCAGGGACATAAAGAACATCATGTAGTGTCAAAGAAGGGGTGAGACGAACAGACCCTATTCCTAAAACAGGAAAAGAATCACCATTGGCATTGACAACAGAGGAAATAGAGGGTGGATTGAGAAAAAGAAAGAAACTACGATCATAGGTCATATGGTCAGATGCTCCAGAATCAATTATCCAAGTATTACCACCAGTAAAGCCAGAAAGTTTTAAAGCAACTCCAATCTTACCATTACCACCGCAACTTACGGATGCGGTATCCTTACCAGCAAAGTTGGTGTGATCTGATTTTGTCACCGCATAGTAATCTTGGTCTTGAACAAGACGACTTTCAGCCTTTCCCTTAGGTTTGTTGTCCTGAGGTCGTGGCCTATCAAAGTAGCCTGCTGGAAAACCAACCAACCTGTAACAGTTTGCTTTGATGTGGCCTGGATTCTTGCAGTAGTTACAAGTCAGACTTGAGGAGAACACGGGGGAAGAAGGAGCTTTCACCCTGGTGAATATGCAGCGGAAGGAAAAATAACAAAGTACTTGGAAATATAAGAAGGCAACGGTGATGAAATGATCAAAGGACAAGGAACAAATCCAAGCACAAAGAACAAGGGTCAAGGATCAAAGAACAATGAGTCAGAGTCCAGGATCGGATCTCTGCTCTGATACCAAGTCAAAACAAAAGATAATTTTGGCTGAATAACTTCGATATATCATTCACCTTACGAGATAATTGCAACTCAATCCAATTACTTATTCTGCTAGTAGAGAAGCAAGTTGTTGCATTCCTAATAGAGATTGATAAGTCCACAAAATCTTACATACCATGCAATTCACTCCTGGGCTGTTTAAAAAAAAAAAATCAAATACGTTTGAAATCAAGTAGATTTCCCAAGCACAAATTCATTCAATTAAAATAAAAAAGCCAATAGACAAAAGAGTGCAATGCATAAAAAAAATATTCAAAGTAACCTAATATATGATTCTTTGTGCATGATAAGTTCCACTTCCCAGCTACTGTGCACCTCAATTTTATTCAATCTTTATGTGCATATGGTTCTACAAATTGACGTAAATTATTGGAAGAACCAAAATGCAAAACCAATATCAGACAAAACAACTATGTTTGTATTTACTTTTCACATTTTCAGGTAAAAGTTGTCACCCTCGATAGCATTGAGGTAGCCTCAACAATACTATGATATATCCAAAAAACCTGATGACAAATGAAAAAGAACTCAGAAGTATCAATTTCCATGACAAAGAATATGGAGAAAATAACCACGAATGAAGAGAGTAGTTAGAACCCGCATAATAGATTTAGGTAACACCTTTGTTGTCCAGATTGGTGAACCCAATTCACCACACAATAACCAAAACGTAGCACTTTCTGCAGTCCAAGAGAAAATTGAATAGCACAAATTATAGAATCAATTACTAGACCAGAAACGATATACTCAATCAAGAAGAAAAAAAAGAAACGAACCATAAGAAAATTGGTGCAATTGGAAAAACAAATTAGTTCAATAGAGAATCAATGAGAAGTTATCTGAACCATAATTATCCGAAGGAAAATCCAGAATCTATGGAAAAAGAAACCCTAAAAATCATCCGAAGAACAAATTCTGAACGGAGTAAGGATTTTGATGTATTTGAATTTAGACTTATTTTACTCTTTTCCTCTTCTTGGCCATGTCTCTCCTTTATATGTTAGTTGAAGCCAGTTTTACTCCGATCACCACGATCTCCAAAGTCGTCGTGCACATGGCAGTTCATCGTTCGTGCGACTCGTGCGTTACTCATTTGTGCATCTGGTTCTTTCTCTTTCTGTATGACGCTATTTATATTGCGTGATTTTTCTTGTATAACTTTTACAATAATGCCCATCGAAACCTTTTATTTATTTATTACGTGCCATGTGTTTGGCTTGGTTTTTTAGGCACTTTCATTTTTGGTGAAGCCTTTGACACCAAACTCTACACCTCCATTTCTAATAGTAGAGATTGGCTGAGGACTTGCAGTTTGTATTTCATATTACTGGGGAGATATTTAGGTTTCTGGACAGGCCACATTTGTTGTGGTTCGAGGAAAATCATGTCCCACATGAGGGGCAATTAATACTAGGTTTGGGCTTGGCCCATGTATGGCTAAGCAATGTAGGACTTCTGATACCTAAAATGGGCTCTCTCCAATTCCAAGTGCTATTCATCTCATTTGCCACCGCCAGCCTTTGGGCTTCAATTCATTTCGCCACTACTTGCTCTCTCTCTCTCTCTATTTTCGATTGTCTTCAATTCCTCTAGCTTCAGCTTGTGAAATTCGCTGTTAAACCCTGTGGAACAACTCAAGGACTCCGCTACTCACAAACCCAATAACCAAACGGTACCTCTCTGCTTCTCATTTCGACCCAATTCAACACTGCTTTTCAATAACTTGTTGCTGGGATCATCTTTGTATTGAAAATACTAATTGGGTATTAATCTTTATGGTTTTTGAATTTGATAATCTACGTATGAGTAGTTGCAAATGTCAGAGTGCTCCATAAAATATATTTAGGTTAAATTTATACTAATCCAGTTGTAGACTTTGAACAGTTGTTTTTTGTGTTTAAACTGGGGAAATCTTTAAAGGGTTACTAAACCCCCTTAAATCTTTGGAACGATAACCAATACTATAAATAAGTGACAAGAAACATAATCGAACTGCTAGTCAATAACGTAGTTCAACTCATAGAAGGGTACTCGGAGTTCAAGGCATATGATGATTAACTCTGGATTAGCAACTTGCATCCAAGCTGGATTTTTTTTTTTGTTCTCTTGTATTGGAATTAAACACTTATGCTGTTGTTTATACTATCGATGAGGTGGAGAATATGGGCACCTTATTGATGCGATCAAGGAATATTTGATATGCATGACAGACGAACAATCTGTTTGACATTTCCACACACAATCCGGCGATGGCAGAGAGAAGGAGAGAGGAAGAGAGGAGAGGGTTCGGGAGAGAGAGGAGTACGACTGAGAGAGGGAGAGTGTTTGGCTCCAATTTTGCTGCAGCTGGTCAACAGTCTCTTTTCTGCGCGGGCGTGCCAGCATCGTTCGGGTGCGGTCGTCGGGGTTGTCCCTTGACCTGACTTCTTTCAAGCGATTGTAGACGAGGAGAGCACCAACCTCGTCGTGGGGATTCTTTCTGCCTCGTGGTGAGGACTTTGCTGAAGTTTCTTCTTGTTAACACAATCGATACTCAATGTTGTAGATCGAGCAGAGCGACATCACCGGGAAATGTTGAGATCTTGCTAAAGCGTGACTTTAGCTTGGCTGGGTTGCTAGGGCGTTACCCTTGCTTGGCTGGTTCTGTAACCGTTGTGGTCGCGACACTACCGTTGGCTCCCGAGGAGACTAGGACCGAAGCACGTTGACAGAGGGTTTGGTGGCACTGAAAGTCGGCTTCTGAGAAGACTAGGACTAGGAGTGTGATCACCGGTAAGAGAAAGAGAAAGAGAGGGAGAGGAGTTGCTCTTAGAGAGGTTTGCTCTAGAGAGAACTTAGATCATCTTAGAGATGTTGTTGTTGAATGTGAATGTGTGTCGTGTCGGTGTTTGGTCGTGGTACTACAATCGGCTCTCGAGGAGACTAGGACCGAAGTACGTTGACAGAGGGTTTGGTGCCACTGAAAGTCGGCTTCTGAGAAGACTAGGACTAGGAGTGTGATCACCGGTAAGAGAAAGAGAAGGAGAGGAGTTGCTCTTAGAGAGGTTGCTCTAGAGAGAACTTAGATCATCTTAGAGATGTTTTGATGTTGTGTTGTGAATGTGTGTTTTTAGAATGAGAGGAGAAAGTGTTTATATAGGGAAGAAAAAGAAGAGTGAAATGATGAGTGGAAGAAAAATAATGAAAGTAGATCTAAGTTCACTTGTAAAATATGGAAAAGATAGAGAAAAGATGAAATGAAAGCAAAGCATGAAGGTGCAGCAACATGGAAGTGGTGATGATCTATTAAAGAGATTGTAGAAGAAAAATATATCCAAGGAAAAAGAGAAAAGCATCTAGCTTTCTTCATGTGGGTAGGAAACATGAACATGTGAATATTAAGCTGGTTTTAGGTCAGTTTCTGCCCCTTTATTCCTTCAATTATTTCTCCAACAAGACTTCATTATATGCCTTCGACTTCTTCATATGAAATGTTCCACTATGAGTGTAGATCATCCTGACAAATTTTCAGATTTTTATTCCATGTGGTTGGGCCGATAATGCTGCTGGACCTCTTACAGGTCCAGTTTTCCAGTTTTGCTTCTGTAGAAAATTGGGCTGATTGTTTGAAGGCCTTCCACTCAAAAAAAGCTCTTGCACTCTTCATAAGAAATGATCCTTGGGCTGTCTAGAATGGATCTGGAAAGTTTCAGCACATTTAGATTTCATTTGGTTAGTCTGCCGCCCCTCCTTCCTTGTTTAGCTCGGTTTCTCCTAGCCGAAGTAGGAAAATGTGCTAAAGTTAACTTTCCATGCTTCCATAGTAGGCTTTATTTAGCCTCTAAATATATATTTCGAGCTTGTCGACAATATATAGCTTGAGCCACTGACATTGACTCAATTTCTCCAACACATGCCTTGTCAGGCCAAAATATTCATTTTGGGTCCAAACAGAGAGTGTTCTTAGGGTTTTCTAGTTGTTAACTCTCTATTTATACTTATGAGTATGAAATGACGATTTCACCCTTACGACAAATTGTGCAATCCTCCAAACTGATTAGTTTCGGGTTTCAAGCTCGTAACCTTCGATTGGTTTTCCTCGACAATACCATTTTTATATCCTTGACTTCGCGCTAGCCTCAAAACTCGATTTCGTAAAAATCCACTTTATCTTCATTTCAAATTAACTTCCACAATTTCTCTCGATAAACTTTCGTAACATTTTAGGCCGAAATGAAAGAACATTGTTCCGAACTTAAATCATATGGCCAAATTTGTAATCTCATCACCAAAGACATCTCTTAAATCATTTTCTTCCACTTCTATCGCCTCGTTAAGTTCCTATTGGCGAAACATTCCTTCGAAAATTAAATAAAAAATTTTGGGGCCTCACAGGGGAAAATTGAGACATCCCTAGAATTAGTGTAAAGTGACGAAATCCCTTTCTATAAATAAGGTGCTGAAGAAGAAAATGAAAAGAAAAAAAAACTAAAAAAGAAATATAAGATCAAGGTTCAGTAGCCGAGTAGTGTCATTCGGATGCGTAGTTCTGAATAAGGATTAAAATAACTGTATCTATCGAAACTTTGAAAAATGAAGATATAGGAAATATCGGGGATACAGGATAACAAATATCGTTTTTGGAAGAGTCAATTTATTGGAATTACATAAAAATACATATGAATGTCACACTACTACAATAATAAGCAATGGCCACACACACTATTGGTGACAAATTTGGGCCAAAGGCCACATACGTGTGTGTCCATGAGCCATTGCCACATTGCAGCCACGTTTCTTTGGGTCAGTGCTCTGTAGGCCCGTTGCTTTAGCAAAAATACCCACGCTTCAGTTACAAAGTCACGATTGTTTTGAATTTCTGACATGATGGGCCCCATTTCTTCATATAAAATGTTATGGCCACACTTACGCTGGGTTGGTGTCTTCATCAATATAAATATTAAAAAAAAAATATTGTTCATAAAGAATTCTCAATATCTGAATTTTTTTTTCCCTGGTACATATAATGAAAATCCAATATCTGATTGTTGAATATATAACAATAATTTCCTATATTGTAAAATTCAACAAACCAGATACATAAATCTTTCTATTTAAACTTTAATACATCAATACATATAGTTCTCTAGATACTAATCAACAAACCAAATGGTTTATTACCTCAACTTCTCCTAGGCTTCAACAAGAGCTCTAACTCTGTAACCTCTACATACTGACTAGTAATTGACCTTGCCTTGACTACTAACTGACGTTGCCTTAACTTCTCCCTGTCTCAAACAACAGCTCAGACTCTTCAAAATTCAACATGGAAGCTGGATACTTTGAGTTGGACTTGATATAAATTTTCCTGATAAATAAATAATAAAAAACAGCATGTCAAATAGGTATCAACTCCAAGCACACAACTTAGATATATTGTTTGAAGGCGATAGTACTATACATGCTAGAATTAGAGCTACTTAGGTTACCTTCTCAGTGAGTAACATATTTTTGTCTACTCACGTGCTTGAGTTTTGTTATATCATAAGCTTTTGCGGCTGTTTGTTCCAAACGATAACCTCCTAAAACATTATGTCAGAGAAAAGATTAAATACAAATAACAATGGTGTAGGACAGTTTACAATGACTAACCTGAACATAGGAAGAAAAAGACTCACTAACCCGATTAACCGATATTGCAGTTCGATTGGGACATGCAGCAATACCAGAAATTCAGCGTGCCATTTTCTGTGGTAGGCTGCAAAATGAACAAAAAGACAACTAGACTTAATGTAGCACACAATTTACCATCACAGCCAAAAACAACTTACCAATTGCTATAAAATTTGTACCATCAATTCAACTAGTATAGACATGGGGCCAAGTGGGCATGAATTTTTTCTAAGTTCAACAGAAAATTATCCACAAGCATTATAGAGAATTCTATGTTCAACACAAAATGGAACTTAAGAGATTGGTGAACAATACCCATTTCTGAAATTTCATACTTAACAATCAAACAGATAATCAATCAAGAATCTTAGGAGTTTCAATTGCCACTCCAACTGTACTCAAGTCCAAAGTACATGAACAACATATTGGAATTTTAATTTCAATTAAAGACAACCTCAATCTCCACTAGTATTGCAACCTGGAAATTAATTGATCAAATTGATGTTAAAAGGAAAAAAAAAAAAAAAAAGGATCAACTTTGATCAAATAGAATAACAAAATAACAAGCACAACTAAAAACCCCCAAAGTCCAAGTCAATCAGATGTCAAACAATAAGTGTAAATTAGGGCCCGGACAGAATAAAGTTCCATACTTGAAGCACCTGAGATCGATTTCAAAGAAATATACTTTTCAAGTGCAGCCTTTCTTGGGTCTAATTAGTTACCCATTTCCAGCTTTACCAAATTTAGCTAATATTCAACTCAAAAAGAAAAAGATGTAAGCAGCAATTCTCCTGAAAACCGAATGACAAACAAACAACAAGAACAGAAAGAAAAGCAAATCAAAAACAAGCAAATAAACTCACATTCGAGAGCCCGATGCTTCAGTTTCCAGAAAATGGCCTAGTTCAGCACATGGTGCAAGTCAGTACCCATCTATAGATAATAGAAACAACCAAAGTCAAAAGTCTTAAAGGAACAATATAAGTTGCTAATCATTTCAGCAAAAATGGATTGGAAAACAACAAGAGAATAGCAAAGACGCTCACCAATTCACATGACTTATAAGGGTCAGAACCACAAACTGAACACAATTTATAAAGGATAAAACATAACTTGAAATTGTCTAATCAAAACCCACTAGCCTTTCTCATGTTTCTGGAAGAACCCAACACAAACAATTTTCCGAGTTTGGAAGTTGAGATATAGTTTCTAGTTTCTGATATGCCAAAGCATTCATATAGGGACCACTGTTTATCTGGCATGGATTTTTAGGAAAAAAAATTTCTAATCAAAGTTTTCCCAACTTTGCCTAATCCAATGATCATAAAAAGAAGCCTTCTTTTAAAAAAAAAAAAATTATATATATATATATATATATATGAAAAGTTTCATTCTCACATTCGAAAGTTAACCCCAAAATTTAGATCTGTCTTACAAAAGGGCATGCAAGAGCCTAAAAACAAAATCAAGAAACAACCAAACATAAGGAAAAGAATCAATTCTCCATTCAAAAAGGAAACCTATTTGTTGTACCTTTCCTACAAATCTGAGATTTTTGTCCATACGGGTATGGTATCCTCACCATTTGACTAAGATAAAGCCAAACACATATAGAAACCATTCGCAATAGAGGATAATGGCCGATACTCTTGAAGCCCTAACAATGAGCAGCGGATTGCTAATCTGATTGAGAGAGCTAGCTTGCTGAAAATTACTGTTGTTGTTGCCATGGACTGGAGAGGACTGCGACATGAAAGAGAGAGAGAGAGAGAGAAAGAGATGGGAAGAAGATAAAATCTGATGGACAAAAAGTTTATAAAAGAAAAGAAAAAAATAATTTACCGTTCTTTCAATTTCAATTGGTGCGGTAAAATGCTCAAATCCTCTGCTTGTAACAGTGAAACTGGGCCAGGTGATAGAAAAAATATAGTAAACAATTGCATAGACAGGATTGTAATCGGAAAAGTGGGAATCTTTTACCAACTGAGCAAATTGGGTGGAGATCTCCACGCTTTAATTCATCTGTGGCTAGGAGAGTGTGGCCTTTGCCCCAAAGTGTAGTAGTGTCAACTTCATCTACAACCAAAAAGAGACCCTAGGTGGTTGAAAAGTCACTCGCTGATCTACGAAAATGCAATAATCAAACCAAAACATATAATCCATATAGTGCGAATTGTAGTGATGAACATTATAGATATATATCTCTTTAGAGCTGCCGACTGTTTCCCCTATAAGGGGATAATAAAGATGAATTAAACTGGATGACTGATCATGTACTTCTTCATATTAATTACATCTATAAGCATCTTAGCCAAATTGATTGTTGTCTTCATAAGATTCATTTGAGGTCCCACTGCGCTCTGTGCCTAAACTAATAGAGTCAAAACTTAAGGCAATTGAAGAAACATTAGATGGGGCACTTAGCCTCATTTGAATAATTGATCTTCTTTCTATTATTCAACTATAGACTACATACAGACTGCAGTCACAAACTACACAGTACGAAATGATTCATTTAATTACACCACTTTTTGAATTACTTCTCAACCAGAATCGCCTTGAGGGTATTTTTCCTCACTTAGATTCATCTTGAGGAGATTTCTCCTCACCCAGATTTGCCTTGAGTAGATCTCTCTTCACACAAATTTGTATTTAGAGAATTACTAAGTTTTTTCTATTTTTTTTCATCAGATTTTACAAATATTTCTTCATTTTATCGAGGATATATCTTAAATATCTAATATATCAGGGATATTTGATGATATAGGAGAAATTTCGGGGGATATGGTGGAAGATAACATATTAACCCCCTAGATATATCGGTCCGTCGAAAAAAGGAGATATCGGCAATATCGCAGATATTTCAATCTTTGATCTATATATCTACCGAAACTTTAAAAAATGGAGATATCAGAAATATCGGGGATATATCATAGGGGAAAATGTATCTTTTTTAATAGAGTCAATTTATTGGAATTACATATAAATACATATGAATATCAACTTTATCTACATCCAAAAAGTGGCTCCAGATGGTTGAAAAGTAGCTCCCTGGTTTACGAAAGTGTAATAATCAGACCAAAACATATGATGTATATAGTACGAATTTTAGTGATGAACATTACAGTTATAAATCTCTTTAGAGGTGCCGGTTGTTTGGCTCCAATTTTGCTGCAGCTGGTCAACAGTCTCTTTTCTGCGCGGGCATGCCAGCACCGTTCGGGTACGGTCGTCGGGGATGTCCCTTGACCTGACTTCTTTTCAAGCGATTGTAGACGAGGAGAGCACCAACCTCGTCATGGGGATTCTTTCTGCCTCGTGGTGAGGACTTTGCTGAAGTTTCTTCTTGTTAACACAATCGATACTCAATATTGTAGATCGAGCAGAGCGACATCACCGGGAAATGTTGAGATCTTGCTAAAGCGTGACTTTAGCTTGGCTGGGTTGCTAGGGCGTTACCCTTGCTTGGCTGGTTCTGTAACCGTTGTGGTCGCGGCACTACCGTCGGCTCCCGAGGAGACTAGGACCGAAGCACGTTGACAGAGGGTTTGGTGGCACTGAAAGTCGGCTTCTGAGAAGACTAGGACTAGGAGTGTGATCACCGATAAGAGAAAGAGAAAGAGAGGGAGAGGAGTTGCTCTTAGAGAGGTTTGCTCTAGAGAGAACTTAGATCATCTTAGAGATGTTTTGATGTTGTATGTGAATGGGTGTTTTAGAATGAGAGGAGAAGGTGTTTATATAGGGAAGAAAAAGAAGAGTGAAATGATGAGTGGAAGAAAAATAATGAAAGTAGATCTAAGTTCACTTGTAAAATATGGAAAAGATAGAGAAAAGATGAAATGAAAGCAAAGCATGAAGGTGCAGCAACATGGAAGTGGTGATGATCTATTAAAGAGATTGTAGAAGAAAAATATATCCAAGGAAAAAGAGAAAAGCATCTAGCTTTCTTCATGTGGGTAGGAAACATGAACATGTGAATATTAAGCTGGTTTTAGGTCAGTTTCTGCCCCTTTATTCCTTCAATTATTTCTCCAACAAGACTTCATTATATGCCTTCGACTTCTTCATATGAAATGTTCCACTATGAGTGTAGATCATCCTGACAAATTTTCAGATTTTTATTCCATGTGGTTGGGCCGAAAATGCTGCTGGACCTCTTACAGGTCCAGTTTTGCTTCTGTAGAAAATTGGGCTGATTGTTTGAAGGCCTTCCACTCAAAAAAAACTCTTGCACTCTTCATAAGAAATGATCCTTGGGCTGTCTAGAATGGATCTGGAAAGTTTCAGCACATTTAGATTTCATTTGGTTAGTCTGCCGCCCCTCCTTCCTTGTTTAGCTCGGTTTCTCCTAGCCGAAGTAGGAAAATGTGCTAAAGTTAACTTTTCATGCTTCCATGCTTCCATAGTAGGCTTTATTTAGCCTATAAATATATATTTCGAGCTTGTCGACAATATATAGCTTGAGCCACTGACATTGGCTCAATTTCTCCAACACATGCCTTGTCAGGCCAAAATGTTCATTTTGGGTCCAAACATTGCCCTCCAGACCTCGAAGTCAAAGGTCCTCGTCTTGACTAAAGAGGTCTTGAATCAGCACTCCTCTTATAATGTCGTTGCTCCAAAGCCACTTGTATTGGCTTGACTAAAATTACTTGAACAGTGGACTCTCTCCCTCTTAATTATATATAATGAGCATACATATATTAATCGCCAGTCTTCCTTCGCGAATCATCCTTTGCGAGGCCATGTAATTAAAACCACTTCGCTGCCAACAATTCGTAACCCAGCTTTCGCCACAATTATTGGCAAAAATATTGATTTGACCTCCTCCACTGCTAATACCATACTAGGCATATTAAATGCCTCTTGTATATGTGCCCAGACCAATACCAATGGTCTCTTAAGTATATTAGCAAGTTCCAGCCACTATTAGGCAAGAACACAATTTTTTGCATCCTCCGCGACGCACAAATTTGAAACTCTTTTTGTATTTTTGTATTTTTTTTTTTTTTTAATTTTAATAAGACATTGTGAATCAAGGTTTAGACATGCGGCCCAAGTATAGTCGTCTAGACACAAATTTTCTTTCAAATCCTTTGGGCAACCTTACTGAAATGGCCAGGTGGGGGAGGGCGAACAAGAGAGGCAGAATCCATTTTGGCATGAGCTACTCCCACATAGTGGTTTAGGCCCATTTGCACGCACTTCTGGATTCAAGAACCTGTCATGAACGTTGTCCCTTTTCTAGACATCATTTCACATAGGCTATACTTACTAAGATGAGAAAGGTCATAAGTGTGAAGACAGTTCAACAAGTGTTAATAAAAGCCTCCCTTAACCTTAAGGGACCTGAACTAGGCACCAATAAGGAGTTTAGGCCAATATTAACAAAAGAGACTTCACCTATTCCGTTATGATTCACAACCCCTTACCAAATTCAACTTTTTTTTTTTTTTTTTTTAATGAAAAGAAAAATAGAAACGAAAAATTAACAAAAAATTAAAAGCAAAGAAAGAAAGAAGCTAGCAACACTATGTTTGGCTAACCTCTAGAAGACCACGGGGGAGGTCATCTATGCTTCACTCCAAGCTCCGGTGTATCAAAATTTGTAGGGTAAAAATTCCTCCTGTGAGAGCTTGTAGGAAAAGAACAAAGATACTTCTCGTTGAAGAATTTGGAGGAATTTGGCTCGTGAGAGGGGTATTCTTGCCCCCAAGTATCTTTGTTGGTTGACGAGGCATGATCTTCAATTGCAATTGAGGAGATGAAGATGTTTCAAGATCAGCTTTGTCGCCAACTACCATGTCATAGAACATGGTGTCTTCAGGATTAGCCACAGATTGGCCATTATAGACAACCACTTGTTGGTCTGAATTCTCCACATCAAGAACTTCACTTGCTGGATAATTGTAAACAAGAGTTAACTTGTATTGATGATACTCAAATTTACAGTTGCGAAGGACAACTTGGCCACTAGAATAATTGTTCTGGCCATTCATGCAACGTGGGTTGTAGATGTGCCCTCCACATATATCAAAGCCACCGCTTGGCCTTGAAGAATATATGAAGAACTTCAAGTTGAATTGATTAATAAAGCCACAAATTGGCTTCTGTAGACCACAACTTAATTGATAATTAAGTTGGCTCTGATTTTGATCACCTTCACCAAGACGTCCAGTAGCAGAGTCACAATTAAAATGATCATGAACTTGCTTCTTTTGATCAAAGGGATGATCATGGGCCATATCTTGCCCCCCATGCATCTGATCAGTAGCCACATATTTGGCTTGATCAGTGGAGAAATCAGATATTTGTTCAGAGACAATTGTATTGTCAAAAGAACAATCTTGTTGATGACCTTTTCCATGCACAGCCTCTGTGTAAGGCTGTGACTCACCAGTGAGACCCTTAGGTTGATTGCCACCTATAGGCAAGTTAGTCTCAGAAACGACTTCTTCACGAGCAGGTTCTTGACGTTCCAATTCGCCTTGTGTTTGTTGTGCCCCCAACTCGAGCTTTGTGACCGAAATCGTGAACTCATCGAGCCGTCGACGGTCCTCCGCGAGGGCTTTTCTCAGATTCTCATGGTATGCGGTAGAATTCTTTTGAAGGATATCAAGCCGCTCTTCTATGCTCGCATTCTCTGGAATGGGAATGGGCACATAGCCTTCTATCGTAGCCATGACTTCAGGAATTTCTTTTGGTAAAGATTTTCCTCTGGCATCCCAATGATGGTGAACATAAAAAGACTCTGGTGGTGTCCCACTGGGCGTGCCAAAATGTTTGTTTTGAAGCCCGGTGGTTGAATGTGCTTCAAGAGAAAAGACTCTGATGTTGTCCCACTGGGCGTGCCAAAATGTTTATTTTGAAGCCCGGTGGTTGAATGTCTTCAAGAGAAAAAAAATTCTAACCTTGTCCCACTGGGCGTGCCAAAATGTTTGTTTTGAAGCCCGGTGGTTGAATGTGCTTTAAGAGAAAAACTTCTAATGTAGTCCCACTGGGCGTGCCAAAATGTTTGGCTCCAATTTTGCTGCAGCTGGTCAACAGTCTCTTTTCTGCGCGGGCGTGCCAGCACCGTTCGGGTGCGGTCGTCGGGGTTGTCCCTTGACCTGACTTCTTTCAAGCGATTGTAGACGAGGAGAGCACCAACCTCGTCATGGGGATTCTTTCTGCCTCGTGGTGAGGACTTTGCTGAAGTTTCTTCTTGTTAACACAATCGATACTCAATATTGTAGATCGAGCAGAGCGACATCACCGGGAAATGTTGAGATCTTGCTAAAGCGTGACTTTAGCTTGGCTGGGTTGCTAGGGCGTTACCCTTGCTTGGCTGGTTCTGTAACCGTTGTGGTCGCGGCACTACCGTCGGCTCCCGAGGAGACTAGGACCGAAGCACGTTGACAGAGGGTTTGGTGGCACTGAAAGTCGGCTTCTGAGAAGACTAGGACTAGGAGTGTGATCACCGGTAAGAGAAAGAGAAAGAGAGGGAGAGGAGTTGCTCTTAGAGAGGTTTGCTCTAGAGAGAACTTAGATCATCTTAGAGATGTTTTGATGTTGTATGTGAATGGGTGTTTTAGAATGAGAGGAGAAGGTGTTTATATAGGGAAGAAAAAGAAGAGTGAAATGATGAGTGGAAGAAAAATAATGAAAGTAGATCTAAGTTCACTTGTAAAATATGGAAAAGATAGAGAAAAGATGAAATGAAAGCAAAGCATGAAGGTGCAGCAACATGGAAGTGGTGATGATCTATTAAAGAGATTGTAGAAGAAAAATATATCCAAGGAAAAAGAGAAAAGCATCTAGCTTTCTTCATGTGGGTAGGAAACATGAACATGTGAATATTGAGCTGGTTTTAGGTCAGTTTTTGCCCCCTTTATTCCTTCAATTATTTCTCGAACAAGACTTCATTATATGCCTTCGACTTCTTCATATGAAATGTTCCACTATGAGTGTAGATCATCCTGACAAATTTTCAGATTTTTATTCCATGTGGTTGGGCCGAAAATGCTGCTGGACCTCTTACAGGTCCAGTTTTGCTTCTGTAGAAAATTGGGCTGATTGTTTGAAGGCCTTCCACTCACAAAAAGCTCTTGCACTCTTCATAAGAAATGATCCTTGGGCTGTCTAGAATGGATCTGGAAAGTTTCAGCACATTTAGATTTCATTTGGTTAGTCTGCCGCCCCTCCTTCCTTGTTTAGCTCGGTTTCTCCTAGCCGAAGTAGGAAAATGTGCTAAAGTTAACTTTTCATGCTTCCATGCTTCCATAGTAGGCTTTATTTAGCCTCTAAATATATATTTCGAGCTTGTCGACAATATATAGCTTGAGCCACTGACATTGGCTCAATTTCTCCAACACATGCCTTGTCAGGCGAAAATGTTCATTTTGGGTCCAAACACCGGTTATTTCCCTTATAAAGGGATAATAAGGTTGAATCCATATATGGTTCCTGCAAAGTCACTTGGCCTCATTTGAATGATTTTTGAACCTTTATCTTCTTTCTATTGTTCAACTATAGACTACATAATCTCACATACGTACTACGCAGTACCACATGATTCATATAATTACACTGCATTTTTTCATATTCAAATTTACTCACCACAATATTTTGATGGGGATACCACCATTCAATAATATAAAACTGTCATGTGTTATAAAAAAAATAATTATAGTTAATCATGATGTTTTATTAAAAATTATATTTTAAGTATTAAATTAATTCTATATGACGTGGCAAATTTTAATAGTGTGTTGATATCACCACAAAATAAAAGTGGTCAACAAATCTGAATCCATTTTTTTATACTCTTGTGCGGATCATAACCTAATAGTCTGTTCTCTTTGTCTGAAACTTTAATATAATTGAGGGCAATCGCATATAATTGAGAAAGATGAAGTGAATGAGTTACGTTTTGAAATTGCTTCTCATGAATTCTCCTTGTCCAGATTCGTCTTCAGGAAATTTCTCCTTACCTGGATTTCAATCCTTACTTAGATTTCTCTCAAAGGAAATACTTCTCACCCAAATTTGCTTTGAGGAGATTTCTCCTCACCCATATTCACCTTAAGGAGATCTATCCTCACACAGATTTGCATTTAGAGAATTACTTCTCATCCAGAATCGCCTTGAGGGTATTTCTCCTCACCCAGATTCGCCTTAAGGATCTCTCCTCATGCATATTCACCTTGAACAGATCTCTCCTCACGCAGATTTGTATTTAGAGAACTACTGAGTTTTTTCTCTTTTTTTTTTTTTTTTTCATCAAATTTTACTGATATTTTTTCATTTTATCGGGGATATATCCTAAATATCCAATATATTAGGGATATTTGATGATGTCAGAGAAACTTTGCAGAAATGGTAAAAGATAAGATATTAACCCCTTAAGATATATCGATCCCTCGAGAAAATGAGGTATCATGGATATATTGGAAATATCGCAGATATTTCAATCCTTGGCTTTTCCCCTCCTTACCAGAGCAATAGCAGTAGCCACAAGCTACTTTGAAAATAGATCGCGGCAGCTAGCTAGTTCTTAAGATTTTTAGTATTCTTTCTGATCAAGATTTAGTAGTGTTGATCAAGATTTAGTAGTGCTGAGGATTCAGAGTTGGTGTTAAGTTATTTTTCATTCCTCTTGTTAGAGTACTTATAAAAGCATTCTAAATATTAGTATTTTTTTTTACTTTGGACCAATAACCTACAACCAATATATTAAGGAAAAAAACAGCTCAAAGATTTCTTGCCATTATCAAGATATGTGTCTCGGACCTGGTCTCTTTGAGACCGTCGAAACGAATGCCTATCCTTCTCTTTTGATAGAAGACGATCTATTTATTAAGTATACTTATCTCGAAGTGGAACAAAGTACAGTACAACATCATCACTAACCCACTGAGGATCCTATTTGAGACATTGCATCATTTCACCTGGTCTCTTTGAGACCGTCGAAACGAATGCCTATCCTTCTCTTTTGATAGAAGACGATCTATTTATTAAGTATACTTATCTCGAAGTGGAATAAAGTACAACATCATCACTAACCCACTGAGGATCCTATTTGAGACATTGCATCATTTCAATTTTCACCTGGTCTCTTTGAGACCGTCGAAACGAATGTCTATCCTTCTCTTTTGATAGAAGACGATCTATTTATTAAATCTATGTTCCTACCCACTACCATATTTGTATGTATGCTTTATACAGCTGGAACTATGTGACCATTTTCAACAGATTATTAAGCGATTCCTTTTGACTGCTTCCATATTGTTTTTATAAACACGTGTGATCTGTTTTCTCTTCCCACTTTCCATGGGTCCTATCAATTGGAAGATGATATTGAATAATAGACACTAGGGGTCATCATTTAGCCCGTGGGCCGATGGAGGCCTGCAGGCCCGCAGGGCCAAGAGCCCGGCCCGGCCCGTCAAAAAGCCCGTCATAGGCCCGGCCCGGTGGGTAGAGGGCCGGGCTTGGTTTAGGGGTTTGAAACCCGGCCCGGCCCGCCAAAAGCCCGTTAGGCTCGGCCCGTAAAAGCCCGTTAGGACAGGCCCGTAAAAGCCGGCAAACAAAAAATATTATATAAATAACACAGAAACTCTTGTGCAGAACACCCAAATTCGCTGAATTACTGGGAACTGCTCGGATAGAATTAGGAGCTGTAACCTATATGCACGGAAAGCCCCATGTGTCTAGTTTCTGAGGAATTTTACGGTTTGTGATTCCGACTTTTCTAGAAGGAGTTATGGCAATTTAAGTGAAGGCAGTTCAGCTTGAATGAGAAACTGTTGTGCAGAACACCTAACTTTGCTGAATTACTGGGAACTGCTTGGATGTAATTAAGAGCTGTACACTATATGCACGGAAAGCCCCATGTGTCTAGTTTCTGAGGAATTTTACGGTTTGTGATTCCGACTTTTCTAGAAGGAGTTATGGCAATTTAAGTGAAGGCAGTTCTGCTATGACTTTTCTATAAGTCATACAACTTTAAAGAGGCAAATTGGTATAGGCCAATGTATTTGTAATTAAAATTGAAATTTTTATCTTATGTCTATGCACATCCATCGATGAAATATTTACAAACGTGATGTAAAAAAATAAGCAAGTTGTAGGGGGCACTTTGATCGGAGTTGTACGGCAGTGGATATTCATGGGTAAGGACCCAAAACTTTGCCCCTTTGTCTGAGTTAGCGAAGACTAGGCCCAGCAAACTTCGAAGGATTAAAAATCCTAGGAAGGTTGCTGTTGTGTTCTTCCCGGCAGTTCCTATATATATGCATGGCAGTGAATTGATCATTTCAAAAGAGGCTTGGCAAGATGCGTGTGGCGTGGGAGCTAGAAAAGCATGAGTTTGAGAAGAAGAGGTTCCAGCAGTGTTGTATACTGGTTGAGGTTTGTGAGATAAAGGGGTTTGGATAGAAGGTGGTTTGAAAGGATGGAAAATTATGGATGAATGTGAGAGAGAGGAAGCATGAGAGAAGAAGAGTGCTAGGGAGCTTGCTAGCACACTCCGTCCTGCCCCTGCTTGGTTAATAACATAGCTATTTATATGCAATTCCAGCAGCCAAAGGAATCTCGGTGGAAGGTCTTTACTGCTGGGTAAAGAGATGGCTTGGGTTAAATGCATGTACTGGATTTTGCAATGTGTTTTGGCTTGTCAAGTTGTGTCTAGGGCTATGAGATTTTGGGCAGATTTTCTGCCATAATTTAGGCAGGATTTGCTGCTAGGATTGCAATCCCAAGATTTCTGCTGTGTTGCTGGGATTATGGGATTATGTTATGCGGCTAGGATCAAGAATCCTATGTTTAGCATTTACTATTTTGTTTGTTTCTAAAGGATTTGGGCTTGGGTTTTTGGGCTCTCTCTCTTCTTCACTTACCCGTATTAAGAGTTAGGCCGTTGGGCATGAATTTTGGTCCCAAGTCCAAAATTATCAACGAGCCTAAAACTAATAACGGGTCTCATGCAATTCCGTTACCTTCCATACCACACCCATTCTTGTAAGCCCCAAGTGCGTGAATGTGGCTTGGGTCCACATGCGTGGCATGATGTTCGCGGGTGTAATTTGCCTCGAAATATGAATTGGGCTTAAAGCATAAATTGGGCTTGTTAGCTGGATTTTTGGGTGTCAACATTAGCCCCCTTGATTATGTAGGTCGTGCAAGCATGTTGCGGGCTACATAATCAAATCCGAAGACTCATTGTATGATATATTGGCTTGAAAGATATGTTGGCTTGCAAATCCTCCAAATATGAGCTACGACTTATTCAGATTGAAAAACAAATGCTAGTCATCATCGAACTCCTAGAAGGAAAGAGTTCATCCTCCTATCACCTTTCTTTTAGGAAAGTGGTCTTGGCCCGTGAAATCCATTAGGCTTTTCTCATCTTTTTGTTTCACAAGACGTCTTTCTCCTCAAAAGTCAGTTTTTTAATTTTGAGGGAAATGAGCTTGTCTTCCTTCACAGTCTTTTGATATGAGAAATCATGTTCACGACCTCCTTAGCCTCTTACAGAACAGATTGATTGCATCAAGCATGTGGTAGAGTATCTTTAGGCTTCTTGATCAGATTTTGCGCCTGGAAGAAAGGAATGGAATGAAGATTGCTCTATAGGCTTGCTGGGTCGAACTTCCTTCTGCTGGGTATAGGCTTCTTATTCCTCTGCTATCTCTATCTTTCCCCCTTCTTTATTTTAGCGATGATAATAGCTGTGTTATAGCGTATTTTGGTTCTCGCGTTATCAATTTGCTACTGTGATTGCTTGTTGCTTCAGCGACATTGATTTGTTGCTGTGATTGATTTGCTGCGTTTCGCGTATTTTGGTTTTTGCATCAATTTGCTGTCGTGATTGCTTGTTGCTTAGCGACGTTGATTTGTTGCTGCGATTGATTTGCTGCGTTTCGCGTATTTTGGTTTTTGCATCAATTTGCTGCAATGATTGCTTGTTGCTTCAGCGACATTGATTTGTTGTTGTGATTGATTTGCTGGGTTTCGCGTATTTTGGTTTTTGCATCAATTTGTTGTCGTGACTGCTTGTTGCTTCGGCGACATTGATTTGCTGTTGTGATGTGAATTTGCTCAACAATGTCGGCAACTAATTGAATGAGAATAACTCTTGATACTGCATTTGAATTTCTTGTCATCAAGCTCTGCCACTTAAATATACCATCTTGGGAACAAAACTGTGAACCGGTTAGCTAGAAATCTGGAAATTTTATGCTTCCTCTAACACTTTGCTGATTCACTTCACTCTTATGTATGGCTGAATTGCTTGACTTTGATTATAGGCATCACTTTGTATAGTATGCTTTGCCATGGCTGATATATATATATATATATATATATATATATATATTTTTTTTTTTTTTTTTTGCCGTGATTGCAATAAAGCATGATGCAGCATGGTATTAATTGGCTTTATTTACCATGTAAATCATGTTTCTTAGCTTGGCTTGGCCATATTAATTCAATGGTTTTAGTTTCGCTTGGTTTCTTGCTTGGAGTGTGAACGGCATGTAGTAGCTTTGCTTGGGTGTGTGCTTTGGTAGCTTGAGCTTGTGGCCATCTTAAGTATTTTTAGAATGAGTCAGCATTAAAAAGAATGAGCTTGGTTGCTTGGCATGGCCCTCATATGTTCTATGGTAGAAGCACGACCTTAAGAGAGGAGCTTGGTATGGCTTGTGTATGCATGTCGGATGCTTGTATGCTTAAATTACTTTTGCTTGGCATAAGCTTGTTTAAGTATTGGCGTGTTCCTCTTGGTCGTGGATCTGCTTGGCTTGAGCATGATCTTAGCATGAACATGTGCTTGGCATGATGTTCGAGTGGCATGAGCACAAGCTTGGTATTAGCATGGACTTGGCATGATATATTGGTTCATAGAGTTAGGCTAATATGCCATGTATTAAGCATGAAATTTCTCGTGATTGCCACCTTATATAGGGTTTAGACATATTTGGGCTCAAATTTCATTGATTTCTTGTTTGCCTCTACACCTTATAGATCCATCTCAACAATGATTTTTCTTCTAGAAAATCAGGTATGATTTTCTCTGTGATGTTTTGAGGGAGAAATTAATAACTTGGGTTCAAGATTTTGGGCTTTTAATGATATATGTACGGGACATTTAAATGATAATATCTGATGTGAAGAATGGGCACTAAATTTGGTGATAGACCGGATATGTAAATGCTTGATGTTGAAGTATGGCTGTAGATGCTTGTGTAGAGTAGTGAAGACTCAGAGTATGACTTTGGTTGCTGAATTGTGTATGGGTAGCAATATTTGGATCTGTATATGTAATGGTGTTGGAGCAAAAATCTATGACAGGTTGGAATTTGAATTAAGAGTAGGTATATGCCTGATGTTGAAATCATAACATGTGAAAGCTTGTATAATTAATGCTTGCTGGATCATAAATGCTTGTGCGTATGACTTCTCCACATTTTTTGCTTCAGATGAGATACCCTGTGCTTGAATTCTGATTTCACAAAATTGATTACGGCAACTTTTGTTTCAGCAGTGGAGTAGTAGAGGCCAATGACACAGGATATGAGAGTATGAATTTTGATGATAAACTAGATGTCAGTAAACGGTGGAAGCTTTGAACACAGCAATGAAGTGAGCTTTAACTTGATCACAGTAACTGAATTTTTTTTGCTTGAATTGCTTAGCTTGCTTTTCCTTCATTGTCACAGATTTGCATGATCATGTGTCTGACTAGCATATCTGAGTCATATACATTCTTTTTGCTGTATCTTGCTTGGTGTTATCTTCTAGGTCAATAAATGCTTTCATGTAGGATTTTCATTTGTATAGGATTTCTTTGTGGCTTGGCTTTGGCTTGCTTACTTATTTTAGCATGTTCTCTGTGGTTGTATGACTTATGGTAGCTGTGGTAACACATTGACCACACACAACCTTGACTTTATTGCAGTGGTGCTAGCTTTGTCGTTGCTTTAATTGGCTGCTGGGAATTAGCTTACTAGGCTAAATCGCTGCATTTTGGTCGTCACGATATCTAGGTGAGCATCCATACAAGAGTCTTCTCGTGAAATATGCTTGCATTTGATTATTCAAAGTTGTATTCTTGAATGCAATTGAAACATTGGTCGATCTTTTCTCTGGTGGTGAACTCTTTATGCTTGCTGCTGGGATTTGAATTTGCTCAATAATCACAACGATTGATTGATAGTATATGAATATGGATAATGCTTGTCAAGAATTGAAGTTAATAGCATGAATTTGCATGGCATGTTTTGTTGTGGCTTGTTTTAATTGTTGCAGTTATCACATAACATACTTTGTTTTGTTGCTGGGACTGTGATGTAACCTGCCTTTGTGAGCCCTTTTTTGCTAGCCTTTTGTGAGCCTTTCCTATTTTACTGCTATAATTGTGAAAATGAATGATATAGCATGGCGTTGTTTGGCTTGGTATATGTAACTTTCTTAGCTTGGCTTGATCATGTTACTGACACTTTATCAGTAATTTGCTTGGCTTGAATTTGCGATGGTTTGCATGGCATGGTCTTGCTTGATTAGCTTTGATATTGTAAAACAAAAAATATCTTTGCTTGGCTTGACTTTTGTTTCGATTGAACTTGTGATAATCATGCTTGGGCATATACTAAGCATGAGCTTTTGATGGCTTGAGCTAGCAGATGGTTACTTGGTGGACGCACTCATTTGAAAGAGAGAAGTTTGTATGCTTGGCATGGCTGTCTTGGTTATGATCCGATTGACATATGCATGAGGTGTTCTAGGTATTAGCTTGGCATGATGGTTGTTTAAAGGGTTAGAAGCATCTGTTGCTTGATAGGAAGGTGCTTTTGGTTATTGAAACTAGGTCTGGTCATTTTAAGAAGAATCGAGATTTGGTCTAGCTAGCATGATAAGAGGTTGTCATAACAACAAGAGATTGTTTAGAAAAAATTTGGTATGGATAAGGTTAAAAATAGGTTAGCATGTTGGTTTAACGAAGTAAGATTATCACAAAATGGTTTGGAAAAGACTATTGATTTGAATTATATGGCATGGCAGTGGTTCGTGTTGCTTTTACAGCAGCGTTTGGCAATTTGGTTTTTCGCATTGTCTTGCTTGACTCTCCAGGTATACATGTCTTGATTAATTTGTTGTCATGTAAGGAATTTGGCTTGGTAAGAGCATGAGCTTGTATGATGTCTGCCTTGCTTGTTTCGGTTTGAATAGATTCAATTAGTGACCATTATGCTTGGGCACGTCGTAGGCATGTGCTTGATGGTATAAGCTTGTGACTTCCTCAAGTTTCTTTAATAATCAAATGAGAGTGCATTAGTGTTGGAAAGCATGTGCTTGGATGTAATGGCTTGGTGTCATTCTCACTTGGTTTTCGATGCATATAGGATCTTGCAAGATTCGAGCTTGGAATGACTTGCCTTTGTATGCTTGTTAGTTCGCTGTTGGATGCATGACCTTAGAGAGAAGCTTGACATTATTGGTGTTTGTATGCTTATATGCTTAAAATATTTTGCTTGACATTAGCTTGATTAAGTATTGAATTGTTACTCTTGGTCGTGAATCCGCTTGGCTTGACAAGGAGCTTGGCATGAGTATAAGCTTGGCATGAAGTATGAGTGGCATGAGCATGAGTTTGGCATTGTGTAGATGGATCTTTGATTATTCAAAAATCATAAGAACTTTGACTCTTTCCGTTTTTTTTTTTTTTTAAATCATGATGCCTTGAATGGGCAGAAAGTGATTAGAACTAATCCAGCAGTAGGGTGCTTGGAAGCCTTAAATTCTAGTTCACATTTTCCAATGAATCAATAGACTATAGGCATGTGCTTTTCATCATGAATCATCTTTCACCAAGCCCCCACGTATACCTTACTTCGAGCAAAACCAATCTTTTGCAAGTAGCACGGCAGTGACACAATACCACAAATATGCATGCATAAAGGCTGTCATGTTTGCTTGCAGGTCGTGATTCATGCTTGAGTTATATAATAGAGATTTAAGCTCAGGTCTAATTTGATATAGCTAGCATGTTCCGGCTATACTCTTATGTCGATTAATTACTTGTCGACTAATCACCGGCTTGGCATGGCTTGAAATTGTTGAATTAGGATTTAGTAGGAAATGCAGCTGCTGCATGAACTTCTGCTGGAATTGCTTTAGTACAAGCTTTAATGACATGTATGTATGCTCGGTTGATTATGATGGTGAGTTGTTTTGGCTTAGAGGACATAAAGACAACATGTAATGAAAAATGGTTAGAAGTGTTTACTTTCTTCATCTAAACAAAAATGAAAGGGAAGGACACTAGATTTTGATAATGGATAGAATTTAGTAAAGGAGGTGGATTAGGATACTGAAGGGAAGATGGTTCAGTGTTTGGTTTTGAGAGTATGCTTGTATGCTTGATCGTCTGAAATCAGTAGCACATGGAAGCTTGAATCTTGAATAAGTGCTTGTTGATCTTTGAGTTTGAATGATACATTGCTTGCTCAAATTCTTTGAATTGAATTGTTTTTCTTCTGTGGTCAGATAGGATTAGCATGCTAAAAGTTCAGTTTCTTTTTTTATGTATTTGGACGTCATCTTTATTCCCAGCAGTAAAATAGGTTGAGTTGTTGATCTCAAAGCTTCAGGCCTGCAAGGTAGTGAATACCGTAATATTGGCGCTAGAACAGCTTAGAATATTTGAGTTATTTTGGGCATAATGGCTTGTTTTTTTTTTTTTTTCCGAGCTCCTTTTAGCATGGCGGTAAGTGGTGACTTGCATGATTTACTAGCAACTTGATCATGAATAAGCAATGTTACAGTCTTGGCTTTGTTCCAGCAATGAACTTTCTTTTTCTCTTGAAGTTGTCAGGACATTTGAGCACCTTGAACAACTTAAATTGCTTGGGACATTGCTTGAGTTGCATGATGCTCAATCCATTTTGCTTGGTTGCTCCTGTCTTCATGCATGAATTCTTTTTTTTTAATATAATGAATGTTGCGATTGAAGTTTCTTTTCACTTCTTCTGCATGCTTGAAAGACTTTATTTTCAAAATAAGATTGTAAATTTTGAATGTGTGTGCCTGATACGAATATGCATGAGATCCGTCAATAATATAGTAGTTCTTCTTTTCTTCAACTTGCTTGTTGCTGGTTGGTTTGGCGTATGGATCTGGAAAGGTGCTCTTGAGTGATGCAAATGGTAAAAGCCTGATTATAAGAGTGCCTATGCGTGATGTATTGATTCTGGTTTAAATCAATACGCTTGAGCTATGCAATGAATTGAAATGGTATGACTGATTGTGGAGAGTGGATTTGTTTGTGGTGTTGTCAAGATTTGGATATCAATGTAATTTGGTGCTGGTTATGGTATGTAAAGGGAATGATTTTGCCTGATTTGAATATTTTTTGCTTTCAGATGGATCAGCTTGATGCATGAATATGAGGCTAAAAAGTTTAGGATGGATGAGCTGCTGTTAAGGTAATCAACATGAACCAACTCATCAGCCCCCAAGTGCAGTAGCCTGATTAAAAGTATAAGATTTAACTTTTGCTTGCGTGTTCTCCGGCAATGAATATCGCTTGAGAAGTGTGAGGGGCTTGTGCTTATGACCACTTCTGTGTGCTTGGGTTTTAGATTAGAAAACATATGCATGTTGCTTTTGTAAGAGTATTTCTCTCTAGAATTGTAGCTTCATATTTATGTTAGCTAGACATATAGATTGATATAGGTATAAGATATCTAGAATATCATTATTGCCTGGTATAAGCATCAACAATGAAGAGGTTATCTTTTATGCTTCCTGGTAAGGTTCAGTGAAAGGGTATGTTCAAATAGGCTTGAAATGCTCAAGAAGTGGCTAAACAATAGTAAGATTGTTATGCATGTAGCTTTAATGGTTGTAATGCTTGCAGGGGCGTTAATAAACTGCTCCCAGCAGTGATTTTAAAGATCAAGAACAAAGATTAGCTTAATATATGTTGCAACAAGGGGGAAGCTAGCTGCTGGAATCATAGCCTAGTCCTCAGGTAAACGTTTCAACCTTGTAAGGACATGATGATTTGAGATAAAAGATAAATATTTTCAGGAAAGAGGTAGTGTCAGAGTATGAGAGGAAGAGGGGGAAAATGTGATTTCTTTAATTTTCAATAGCTAGATTTGGCCTTTTGAGGAGAAAAACAAAACTTACTTTCACTGATATCATTTTCTGGTGTAAATCAGAGGTTCACAAAAGAGTAAGTAAGCATGACATTGAATCCGGATTTTTCAAAAGTGAAGAACAAAAAAAAAAGTATCTTCTTACTAAGCTTGTTTGCATCACTTTGACCTTTTGCTGCTGTTTTGCTTGACTGTATCTGGCGGTGTTGTGACAGCAAAAGCATGGATAGTTTCAAGAAAAATATCATCCTACCATGGAATAAGAGCATGATTTTTTTTCGAAGCATAGAGCACTGCTATGAAATTGAGGAGCTGTAGTTAAATCATACAGCATGTTTTTGAACTTCATTAAGCAAAGCCCCCAAGTATTCTTGCATGATGCTTGAAATTACTTTTGCAAAAAAGGATAGCTTTGAGGTTGAGTATACTGAGCTGATTTAGGCCTGGGATTAGCACAAATAAGGACTGATATTTTGTCTTCCATGTTGTTTGTAAGGTTTATGAAAAATCTAGTAAATAGGCTCAAAATGCTTGAAAAATGGCTAAACAAAAGTAAGGTAGTTTTGTGGTGCTAATGGTTGTGATGCTTGCAGGATGTTTATATATTGCTCCCAGCAGTGGTACTCAAGATTCAGCGTGACATATGTTCAGCAAGGAAGAAGTTAGCTGCTGGAATTATGGCCTAATTTCCAGGCAGAAGGTTCAGACCTTACCAGATCTAGAAGAAATGCATCAACTGGTGATGAGGTTATTTGTGGTAGCTTGTTTGGTTTTGTTGAAGCCTTAAGGTGAGATAGCTTTTATAGATTGAGTAATAGGGCTCTTAATTTGTTCACTCAATATTGAAGCTTGAATAATGAGTGAATAAATTTGATTTTGACAGCTTTCATGATTCCTGTTACAGAAACTCATGGATTGAAGTCTCATAGTCAATACAATAAGCAACAAGCTTGTGTTTCAATGAGTATTGGCATGTTCATCAAGAGAGCTCCCCTTGATTGCATCTGATACACATCGTCAGTGATAAAGCATGATTGGTTTGAAGTGAGCATGGAAGATTTCTGGAGAAAAATGCTACTGTTAAGGAAGCTGAGGTGGAAACACAGCCTAGTCCCCAGTGAAGTCGCCAAAAATGTAGGGGGCACTTTGATCGGAGTTGTACGGCAGTGGATATTCATGGGTAAGGACCCAAAACTTTGCCCCTTTGTCTGAATTAGCGAAGACTAGGCCCAGCAAACTTCGAAGGATTAAAAATCCTAGGAAGGTTGCTGTTGTGTTCTTCCCGGCAGTTCCTATATATATGCATGGCAGTGAATTGATCATTTCAAAAGAGGCTTGGCAAGATGCGTGTGGCGTGGGAGCTAGAAAAGCATGAGTTTGAGAAGAAGAGGTTCCAGCAGTGTTGTATACTGGTTGAGGTTTGTGAGATAAAGGGGTTCGGATAGAAGGTGGTTTGAAAGGATGGAAAATTATGGATGAATGTGAGAGAGAGGAAGCATGAGAGAAGAAGAGTGCTAGGGAGCTTGCTAGCACACTCCGTCCTGCCCCTGTTTGGTTAGTAACATAGCTATTTATATACAATTCCAGCAGCTAAAGGAATCTCGGTGGAAGGTCTTTACTGCTGGGTAAAGAGATGGCTTGGGTTAAATGCATGTACTGGATTTTGCAATGTGTTTTGGTTTGTCAAGTTGTGTCTAGGGCTATGAGATTTTGGGCAGATTTTCTACCATAATTTAGGCAGGATTTGCTGCTAGGATTGCAATCCCAAGATTTCTGCTGTGTTGCTGGGATTATGGGATTATGTTATGCGGCTAGGATCAAGAATCCTATGTTTAGCATTTACTATTTTGTTTGTTTCTAAAGGATTTGGGCTTGGGTTTTTGGGCTCTCTCTCTTCTTCACTTACCCGTATTAAGAGTTAGGCCGTTGGGCATGAATTTTGGTCCCAAGTCCAAAATTATCAACGAGCCTAAAACTAATAACGGGTCTCATGCAATTTCGTTACCTTCCATACCACTCCCATTCTTATAAGCCCCAAGTGCGTGAATGTGGCTTGGGTCCACATGCGTGGCATGATGTTCGCGGGTGTAATTTGCCTCGAAATATGAATTGGGCTTAAAGCATAAATTGGGCTTGTTAGCTGGATTTTTGGGTGTCAACACAAGTTTTGCGGTCATCACGCCATCGGTCAACCAAGAAAACATGCAAATGACTACAGTTGACCAATCCGATCGGGTTCGAAACTATGGTGAAATTGCCTAAATTTTTAACCACACTCATAATTTATTGTAATAATCACATCCAACGGTCGGTTTTCTCATTTTCTTTGAATTGATAGAGGTTACTCTTTGGAGTGTGTGATATATAAATATAGGTTTATAAGAGTAACTAGGTTTGACCTAGTTGATCGAATTCGAAAGGAAAACCAAATTGGCTAGATTTTTTACAACCACCATAAAATATTACAATCTCTCCATCAAACAGTTGGTTTTTCCAAATTCATTTTCCACTTCATGTTTGCTTTAGAATGAATCTCAACAATTTAAATGCAATGTACAAGTCATACAAATTTAAGAGGCAAATTGGTATAGGCCAATGTATTTGTAATTAAAATTGAATTTTTTATCTTATGTCCACGCACATCCATCGATGAAATATTTACAAACGTGATGTAAAAAAATAAGCAAGTTTTGCGGTCATCACGCCATCAGTCAACCAAGAAAACATGCAAGTGACTACGGTTGACCAATCCGATCGGGTTCGAAACTACGGTGAAATTGACTAAATTTTTAACCACACGTATAATTTATTGTAATAATCACATCCAACGGTCGGTTTTCTCATTTTCTTTGAATTGCTATATGTTGCTCTTTGGAGTGTATGATGTATAAATATAGATTTATAAAAAATTAGTGTCTTTAAAAATTTATTTATCAATAAATTAGTATCTATATATAAATATAGATTTTTTTTGGGTACAATATAGAATCATAGATCTGTTATCTTTGGTTGTATTTGATCATTATCCAATGAATTTCCCAAGCTTGATTAAAAAAAAAAAAAAATTGTGTCTTTAAATATTTATTTATAAATAAAGCCCGCAATGCCCGCTTTGTATGGACGGGCTTGGATCCTTTGATTTTTAATAAAGCCCGGCCCGGCCCGTTGACGACCCCTAATAGTCACACCAGATCAAACATGGAATGAGTAGCCAAGACAATGAGCCTTCACCTCTCCTTCCAGATCATCTGTAGTTAACCGTCCAAGAGCTTCTGCTTGGGATTCCATTGCTAGGACTATTAATAGGAAAAAGAATTTGAAAATTAATATGCATCCACGTATGTGTCTATATGGCTAACATACAGATTCGATCAGTGCAAGAAGAGAATGATCTGAACACACCCAAATGGAATTGCAAGTTCTCTAGCATCCACTTTGTTCCTGCATCACCTCAACACAAAATCCGATCCACTCCAATAATCAATATCCACTAAATTTAGAAACGCAATCAAAATTGAAACAAACAATAAAAAAAAATCAAAAACCCACTTGAACCAAGGCCGTTCTGCAAGGAACTGAAGGATCTTGTGTAAGCCTTTTTCGACATCCCACTCAAATTTATAGCCTTTTGACGATCGAACAAAATCCCTACAGGCCTAAAATATCAAAAACCCAAAACCTTAAATGAATGTCACAGCCGACGAAATCGATTTATTTGTTGCGGCTATTTCTAAGCAGATCATCACGACCTTACATACCTCGCCCTGCAAAATTATAAGCAAATTATAAATACCCAATTCTAAACGAAATTGGCTTCTCTGCTATAACTATAATTTGCTAGAAAAAAAAAGTGCATCATCTGGCCCTTAAAACTTCTTGATGTTTCTTGATGTGGCATCAGCTGACCCTTAAAACTATATCTGACGGTTGTGATAGAATCCAAGCAAATTATAGCATGTCATATTATAGCAGAGAAGCCAAGTCCATTCTAAACGAGTAAACGTTTATCAAATAAAGACGATTTAAGAATGAAATGAAACTGATCATGACGCCGATTACGGAAGATTCGAACTAGATGTCGCAGACGTGGGGAGCTTGGTGGCTCTACGGAGACGACTTGTTTGGAGTCGGAGAGGTCAAGCCTCTTCGCTAATCGACTTAGATCGATCCTCGTTAAAGGCAACGGAAAAGGCTTTTAAAAGCTTTGTTACCCAGAATCAAAGCATACAGATCTGGTAAGGAAAAAAAAAGCGATAGACAGATCGAGAGAATTACCTATCCGTTGTGAATAAATTTGTTTGCTCAGAGCTAAAAGAATCTGAGCTCCGATTTGGTTCATCGAGGAAGAAAATAATGGGCGAGGTAGTCCTTGTAAGGCTATCAGGACCCCCTTAATAAAAATGTGTCCTTACTTAATTATATGGTGTCCTTATTGCCACTAATTGTAGCAGTGTATGTAAGTGTGTATAAATTTTCTCAATAGACGGTGTGTTGTAAAATCAATTTCAACCAAAGGAAAGTTGACACATTAACAGCAAACTAAGAACCAAAAAATAATATATACACACCATTTATAATATTTTATAGATGATTATGCTGAAACCAATTCCAGTACAAGTCTAGAAAGTTCTTTAACCAGATGACATGAGCATATTTTGACCAAAAAAAGAAAAGGATGACATGAGCATATTCAATATAACCTTAAACCATTGTACTTAATGAGGTAATTGATTATATTATATACATGATCGTATCTTCACTTTGTCGAAACTAATCATCTTCTTGAACTCTTGCTGAAACCTCTCCATGGACGATAATGGCAAGCATATTGGTACCAGAACTTCATATTGCTCATCTCTGTTTGTCTTCTTGACATAGTAGCTAATCAGATCAGTGGACTTAGCAACTCCAGCATATGTTGGCTTTCCCCACCCGAAATCAATTTCTCCCGCACCTGTTCGTGTGTTATCCGAAACTGTAAAGTCACTAATGCCATTCATTGCAAGTGGAGGTCGTCCTCTTATCACAGTAAAATCAGCCACAGATCTCAAGTACTCTTCACTCATTTTAGCTTTCGATTTTTTCACCAACTCCACTGCATATCCCAACGGACTCTTACATAAACGTTCTGCAGTTGAAACAACAGCCGGATATGCAAATGCGTTGCCATAGTATCCCCGAGGAAGACGTACATTATTGTTGTGTTTACCACGTGCATTAGCTATGCATGACAGACGGACAATCTGTTTCGGGTCCATTTGAAGTGAAATTGTTCGACATTTCCACACGCAAGCTGTTATTAAATCAAATGTGGATGAACAGGTGGAAAGGTGTGGTGGAAGATGCTTTTTAAGGGCCTTTATCTCCTCAGGACCAAAACAGAAAGATTGTTGGACCGTCGCTGCAGAGTTCAGATACGAGCGATCAATGGTATCATCAAATTCATCATGTGTACATGAAATTCGTGGGGGATCTCGGGCGTTCAAGAGCTCTCGTTCCCACACTGGTGGAGTAGAAGGTGCTTCTGCGCCTCGGGCAATCTCGCCTACTGCGTTCAAGAATTGAACCAAACCAAATGCGTCACCCATTGTGTGGTTTAACCTCAATGCAAGTATGAAACCTCCGCAAGTCAGACGGGTTACCTACATCAATATATTGCAAATATGAAATCTCCATTAGACTAATGTTTTTGGCGTATATATATTAGACTAAAGTTCAACTATTACTATGTTCGTCCAGAGATTAAATACAAGGATTATGTGTGAGCAAAAAATGGGGGGAGTTATGATTATGAATTTATACTCTTTAAATGTTGCAATACAAGATAAAATTGAAATAAACAAAATCAGTATAAGGGTGGTTCTATTCAGACCTTCTAATTTGTTATTTAGATCTCCTCTATTTTTTATAAAAATTATAAAAAAATTGGGAGGTATGGGCACTTGGATACATTGTCAAAGATCAATTCTTATCGCCAGGAAAGATCAAATAGCTAGCTAAGTTGAACTCAAAAGGAGAAGAATCTATGGGGATGAGAAGTTGAGAACACACGACTGTGCTACAAACAGTCAAATCTTTTCTTTTCTTTTGATTTTTTAATGGGTAAAATTAAAAATAAAATTTTACAAAAATTAGAAGAGACCTAAATAGCAAATTGAGAGGTCCGACTAGAACACCCTAAGCATCAAAAGATAACTATATGGTAACTTGCGAAAAAAGAATAGAAAAAATAACAAAAAGAACACCGAAGAAGAAAAAACATGCATAAGAAAAAAATAAAAGTCAATTAAAACACTACAAAGAACACCGTTGTTTAGATTGGATTAACTCAACTTATTTTTTATTGTTTTATTTATTTTTATCATATCAATATGCAACTAATCTATTGTGAATCTAAATCGTGACTTTCCACTTAAGTATTATGTCACGAGACCAAATGGTACTGGACTTATTAATTGGTTTTTAATAATACTAAAAGAAAATTGTGGATTCTTGCTCTATCTAGTGGTTAAAAATATTACTCCTTATTTTGATATCTAAAATCCAAATTTCAGATCATTTAGTAAAACGAAAAAGAAAAAGAAGCTATCAATGAACATAGACAAAACAAATGCACAGATAGAATCTTATTGTAACTAATATCAAAATCGTAAATTAACAATCAATGTTTACTAAAGTTGAATTATATCCTTCTGGTAACTGTATCCACTTGGGATTGCATGAGCTAAAAGAAATTATAGTAGATGGAGTTCGTATAATTAAGTTGATCACTTCACCTGTATCAAGATCAAAGGAGAACCAAGAATACCATCAGAGCCCGGCACGTTAAACAAGAACTCCTCTAGGAATGGACAAGGCGGTAGAATTGCATCCTTGAGTTCGTCGAGCGTGGCGTTGGCATTAGCCTCGACGAACAAGATGCCTTCTCCAGTGCAGTCCACCGTAAGCTTTTTCTTATGCACTTCCCTGAGCCTACCAGCCAAAGGATAGTAATACACCAGTGCTCTACTCAGCGCGTCACTCATCACCTTAACAGGGTCATTTTGTTTCAACAATATTGAAGGATTGTTCTCGTAAGAAATGATGAATGGAACATTGAACCTGAGGGTTTGCTTGTCGTCGATATCAGACAGCAGCTTTGTTTCATGTGGTGTTGGTTTTGCAGGTGTTATCAGTCGCGGTTCGCAGCGATTCACCTGGAATCTGAGAGGGCATAATGGGGCCATCTGGACAATCACACACTCCGCGGCTCTCTCTCTATCTCTTATTTGTTTTTTCTATGAACTCTCTCACTCTCTCTTATTTGGTACAAGTAAACTTTTGTTGAGAGGGATATATATACACACACACTGACACACACACAGAGGTTCTGGGGTCCTCCTACATAGAAATTTGTTTGGACTTTTGGACTGTTAAAACTATTGGCTAGGTATATTAAATTGTACAAATTAAAGGTGGGTAAAGCTTGCCCAGCTTGAGGTGACTTGTGAAAGCAAGGTTTTTGACATTCTACGGACTAGCTTCAAAGTAGTGAACACCACTAGCAAAACAACAAACTCACACATATTATTTAAATAACACTGATACTTGTGTAAAACACCGATTCAAAACAACCGATCTCTGTTTTTTTTTTTTTTTTTTGACTTTGTCAAGGAGAACCCAAAGGCTTCCTAGGCCCAAGATAAACCCCTTCGGCGCATGTGAAATGCTCCAACTGTGCATTGCAGCACAGTGCCTGGCCACTTTGACAGCTTCGGGGAACCGATCTCTGTTTACTAGGCCTTTTATTGTAAGTTTATCTTGTTTAATGAAATTTCTTTTTACCGACCCAAAAAAAAAAACGGCATGGAATCATTTGTCCCCAAATTGCATGTTCCCTTCCTGTATCCTCTTATCAGACTCCTCAACAAACTTTAACTCTTATTGAAAACAATGAAAATAAAAATAAAATTATGGAAACTGAATTGAGACTCATTTACCCAGTTACTTCTGTTTCTCTATGTTCAGTAGCTTCTTCTTCTATTTTGCAGATATTGATTTACGAGTTTTGGTAGAGATAAGCCAATGGGCAATGATATAGGGCCTCAATGAGGCCTAAGATTTGTGGCCTCAAATCCTAGGTGTCATGCCATGTAAGCAAATACAATTTTTTTTTTAATTCCACATAATATATCTTGCCACATCATACTATTGCAACACCAACTTTACCCTTTTATATTTCCTTTTAGATGTTAGGGGGTGAATCAATTACATTAATGAATTTAATTAGGTGATGAAAAAAATATCAGCTATTAATTATGTACTAATTTAAGAGATATGTCTACAAATTATTTGACCAATATTTTTCTTCATTTAATTAAATTCTTTCCCATAATTTTTCTTTCCAAATAGCATTAATATATTGAATTAGGTGTCAAGAAATAGGCATTAAATTTTCTTTCCAAATATTGATTAATTTCATCCAAAAAAATAGCATTAGTAAATTGAATTTGGAAAATATGTGGTCTAAATTAAGAGGTAAGAAAAAATTCCATGTTAGTACCAGTCATTAATTACCATCTACAATCTAAATATTAGGGAAAAAACAAACAAAAAATAATAAACTCAATTTCAATGTTTAAACCCTAGCTACATAAAGAGAAAAAAAATGAACAAAAGAATATATAATAATCATATGAATATGTATTTTTCACATTATATTTTCAAAATTTGCAGGAACCCAATAAAGGTTGAATTTATATACATGTGTTATGCAAAGTTCGAATGTATGTGCAAATCTATTGACTGAATTACATGAAATTTTTTCTATTCTTAATTGAAGAAAAAAAAAATTGTTGTTTAAATTGAAGCATGAGTGTAATGAAAAGGAAAAATGAAAAAAAAAACTAAAATAAATTTTTTTTAGAAAAAAACCAAACTAATTTAGGGTCATTAGATTTTGAAAGGATAAAATGGTCTTTTTCTCAAGAATTACATAACATGATTTGACAAATAAGTGACGTGTATAGGTGACATGACATGACACCTAAGATTGAGGCCATAAATCTTAGGCCTCATTGAGGCCAGAAATCATTTTCCTAAGCCAATATAATAGAAACTAAAAACCAATTCGAAACATCAATGAATTTCTAAGTTCTACCCATGACCAGATCATAATCTATTTGGATTTGGTTTATGCTTTTAGATTCAAAGTCAATGAATTCTATATATATGGAGTAAAGCCAAATAAAATTTCTTTGTTTCGCAGCTAGATTTACGGTTAGATTCTTCAAGTAAGAGTTTTAGATTTGGATCTAGACATTTCTGAGTTGGTATATTTTGGGATTGAAAGCAATGGGTATGTTGGAGAAAACTCAGAAGAAAAAAAAAAAAAAAAAAAAAAAAACTCTATATAATTTCAAGCCGCCGACAGAAGAAGAAAACTCTTGACAAATAATGATAATGGAAAATTTGATAGTGCCTGCCAACTACATGATCGTGCTGAAAAGCCTGAAATAAAAAATGCCTTCAATAAAATTAGGGTGGTTCTAGTTTGACCTCCAAATTTGATATTTGGACTTCCAACTTTTTTCAATTATTAATAAAGTTTGTCAAGTCATATGAAAAGTCAAATAAGGACAAAAGAGAGAAAAATAGGAAAAAAAAAACAAAACAAATACTCTTCTTACCTCCCCAAATATAACATTCAATTAATTTTTTGTCCAGAATTTCCTTATATTGCCCATGTAGTTTTATAATTTACCTAAAACAATTAAGTAAAAATAATAATTATCATTTAATACAAAAGTAAATCCAAAACAATCTGGTTTGAAATTTTCTTAAACTAAATTAATTAAATATTATGATATAGTTATTACTCGATCTTTCAACCCAAAACCCTTGAAATCCTTTTTTTAGCAAATTCAAAGGGATTCCAATAACATATTAAAATCGAGAACCAATCCTCTGATTAATTTTAGTAGAGGAGAGACCTATTCATAAGAGAGCAATATTATGTGTTTTGATTCATTCTTCTTCTCGTGGTTGAAGATACAGATAAAAATTTAGAGTAATCAATTGTTGTATCTCATGTTCAATGGTGTTTTGGTAAACATAAGGAGGTCTACTTAGCTTTTCAAGTATTCTAAAAAGTAAATTAGAGGTGTACAAAGTATGGGAGGTCCAATTAGCAAATTTAGAGGTCCAACTAGAACCACCCATAAAATTATTATATTTATATAAAAAAGAATAATTATAGCATAATTGGATCCATAAGACTTTATAACATTAATTATAAAAAAGGAAATTGAAAAAGATGGGAGAGAGCGAGAGCTCTCTAAACCCTAGCGCCGCCACCGATAAGTATCCTCTTTGGAGGGCTCCTTCACCTCCTCTCCAGCGTTCGCTCCAGCGTATGAGTTCTCTTCACTATGGCTGCATGCCTTTCATCCTTCGACGGGACAATTTTCCGAAGACGGCAAGGGATCTGATTGGCCGGGCGTTCTTTGCGCTATGGCTTCAGATTTTGGGCTCTCTAGTGTTGTGGGATCCTGGTGGTCCTATAGTCGGATTGCAGCCGCTCCTAGTCGGCGAGTGGTGGAGGAGAGATTGGTCCACAAGCGGGTTGATCTGGTTTGCACTGGTGCAGGCACGACTGGTGGAGTTCAATCCGGTCTGGTTCGGGCGGCGATGTCGATATTGGGCTCGGCGGGCTTCTGCTCTCTTGCACGGTGGCGGCTGGGTTATCCCTTGGTGGTTGCTCTTGTTCTGGTGGCGCAGATGGTTGCAGATCCCTTCAGGTAGTAGCCGGCGGTGGTGCTTAGTTTCTCTGCGTGGGGTGCCCAGAGTAATCTGGGTTCTCCTTACGGGCTGGTGTTGGGCCCATCTGCTGGGCCAGACCTTTCCATGGGTCTGGATCTGGGACCCGGGTGACTCCTCGTTTGCTTCTATGTTAATTTGGACAAAGTTTCTGGGTGTGCTGTGTTTGTTTTCAGGTGGAGTGAGCGTTTCTAGATTCTATAAAAAGGCTCGGTATAGTCACGCTGTGAGTGCCACAATTGCTTGCTTTGGCGAGCAGTGTCCCTTATGCTGGGTCGAGTCTAGTCTTCGTTGGTCTACTAATCTTCTACATGCCCGGATCGTAAATTCTGATTGTTGGGTTTACAGCTCTCAAGATCATGACAATGGTTTCGTTGTTGGTAATTATCTTGAAGACAATGAGGACTTACCTTTAGAATTTACTAGTTTCTCTAGAAAAGTTTTAGAGCAGAATTTAATTGTACAAGAACAATTGGTTGATGTAGTACATCTTCTAGTTTGTTCTAGCTTAGCTCAAAGTCTTAGGCATTTCTGGCCTTTGTATGCTCCCCATTGGGATGCCATCTTAAGCGATTTTAATCGCTAGATCAATGAACTTTTCTTTCAAAAAAATTAATTATAAAAAAGGATTGACGGTTAGAGTTGCTGATTTAAGATTGTCTTTGTTAATTTAATAGTTTTCTAGCTTCTAACTTTGTCGGCCGCATTACTTTTACTAACAGTGAAAGTCGGCCTTACTAAGATCTTGTTACATGGCTTTGGACTCAATTCGCTTTCAAATAGATATAATAATTGAATTATATTAATATATTATACGATTATAATATACAATAAGATTACTATATTGGTACAAAATTCCATTTCAAATTCTAAATCTAAATAAATATCTATACAATAAGATTACTATATTGGTACAAAATTCCATTTCAAATTCTAAATCTAAATAAATATCTAGAAATAAAAAACCAATAAACCATGTATTAAAATATTTTATTCTCTTGGAATCGGGTTATGAATCTAATGATTACTGGGCAGATATTTAGGTTTATGTGGTCTATAGTTTTCTGGACAGGCCACATTTGTTGTGGTTTGGGCTTGGCCCATGTAGGGGCTAAGCAATGTAGGACTTCTCATACCTAAAATGGGCCCTCTCCAATTCCAAGTCATTTGCCACCGACAGCCTTTGGGCTTCAATTCATTTCGCCTCTACTCGCTCTCTCTATGACTCTTATCTATTTTCGATTGTCTTCAATTCCTCTTAGCTTCAGCTTCTGCAATTCGCTGTTAAACCCTGAGGAACAACTCAAGGACTCCGCAACTCACAAACCCAATAACCAAACGGTACATCTCTGCTTCTCATTTCGACCCAATTCATCACTGCTTTTCAATACCTTGTTGCTGGGATCATCTTTGTATTGAAGATCCTAATTGGGTATTATTCTTTATGGTTTTTATGCAAAGGGTGCTGGAGAGTTTGATTCAGTTTAAGTCTTTAAAATGCATCCTCCATTAACGTTACACAAGCACCCTATGTGTGCACAAGTGAGTTCTCAATCCTTTTTTACTTTCTTCATCTGCTGTTTATCCATTTATTTATTTTTTGGCATTTCTGTGAACAAATTGGATGATCACTAGAAAATTTTCAACTCTATGATGTTAATGAGTAATGGATTTGGATTTTGAATTTGATAATCTACGTATGAGTAGTTGGAAATGCCAGAGTGCTCCATAAAATATATATATTTGGGCTAAATTTATACTAATCCAGTTGTTGACTTTGAACGGTTGTTTTTTGTGTTTAAACTGGGGAAATCTGTAAAGGGTCACTGAACCCCCTTAAATCTTTGGAACGGATAACCAATACTATAAATAAGTGACAAGAAACATAATGAAACTGCTAGTCAATAACGTAGTTCAACTCATAGAAGGGTACTCAGAGTTCAAGGCATATGATGATTAACTCTGGAATAGCAATTTGCATCCAAGCTGGATTTTTCTTGTTCTCTTGTACTGGAATTAAACACCTATGCTATTGTTTATACTATCGATGAGGAGGAGAATCTGGGCACCTTATTGATGCGATCAAGGAACATTTGTAGTGGTTCGATCATTTTTCAATCTCATATGTGGCTGACCATTGTAATGATTTTGCCCATAATAGAAATAGTATAGCTGCAACTAGTAGTGAAGATAATGCTTTGCTGGTCACTTGCTTACAAGCAGATGTAACGAGTATTGAATTCATTAGGTGTGTGCAGCACCTTTTTCCCTTGAGATGGGGTATTCTTTTGGGTTAGGTCATTAAGCACTTCCTTCTTTTTCTAATCGTTCATCAATCACTAAATGACTTTTCTATCAAAGAAAAGAAAGCATAAACCTAAAAGAGATGAAATTGTTCATTCATATGCAAGCAGTTATGTACATACACTAGACCAACTAGAGAAGAGTTGTGTAATTGGATTTTGTAGCTAGTTCTAACTAATTGGGAGTTAGATCTTCTATAGGTAGGAGAGATGGTTTTGACAAACAATTCCTTTTGGATTTGCAGAGCATAAGTCCTAACATTCATCACTTTGCTTTATCCTGATACAGACACATTTACTTTCTCTACATATTCTGTTTTTCCAAAATCTCCGATGTCGGAATTGTCAATTTTGCCATATCAAGTTATTTGGGTTTAGTAGCAAGTAGAGGTTTTTGTGAAATTTATTTGCTTATATCTTTGTGCAGATCATTGAGGAGTTTCAGAAATGTCATTTAGATCATCCTTTTGCAAAATTCATTGGTGAATGTACAGATCTCAAAATAAAGCTTGATCGCTGTTTTCGGCAGGAAGTGAGTGGTTTCTCTCTATAGAATGTAAATACAATCTTAATCATTACTTTGGGATAAGGTTTTTCTATTTTCCCGCAGAAAGCGTTGAAGAGGAAAGCCAACTTTGAACAGAGTAAAAAATTGAGGGACAGGCTACAAGCTTCAAGGAAGGAAACTGCTGAGGCGATCACTGAATAGGCATGCAATCCTAATGGCAAACTCAGAGGCATTCATTTAGTGAAAACAAAAAGTTGTTCTAGAACTCACAATAGTTTGAAATAGATGAATTGTAATGCACTATTTTGCTACCACAGATTGGATATGTGATCGAATTCAAGTCCATGCTATGCTGCTGATGATATAGTATCTTATCTGCTTTCATTTCTTTGGTTGGAAGAAATATTGGTACAAAATTACATAGGAATTTGGAAATTTGAGTGTTATATTTGCTTAACATAGATAACTGCTATATTGGAAATTCTTATTTATCTTTAATTTTAATTTGTATTGAATGGCTGTTTTGCATAGCTGGTAGCCAAAAGATGCAATGAGTAGAATACCACATGGATGGTGATTTCAAACTCCTGATTGTCTGAAGCCATTTCAAACAATAATAGATGACATTACCTTGTAGGCATTACCACTTTGTCCAAGCTTCTTTGAATCTTCAGTTTTACAACTCTTTGAAAGATCTCCTAGTTTGCATCATTGGTGCAATTCTGGCAAACTACTTGTCCATGGACTGTTTCAGAGCTACTGCTCATATTGCTGTTGTAGAGACAACCGGAAAGACGGTGACCCCAGGAGCTGCGTCAGATTGCTTGACATTACTTTTGAAATTGCTACTAGGAGTGTAGCTTCTGGCATCCAAGTGCGCAAAGGAGGAGGGTAGCTAGCAAAATAATTCACGAAATAAAATTAAGATGATAATCTAATTTTCTAGTAAGATGAAATACGTACTGTGATGGCGCTTTATATATCTTGGCTGATCGCATGGATGAGGTGCCATTGATGATATCGGGCACACCAAAACGAGGCATGATCATCTGTGATATGGTTTTGTCGTCCAACGTTCCGGTGGACTTGAGGTGGAAATTGAGCTGGTAAGTCTTGACGGCTTCCTCCAAGAGCTCGTCAAAATCATTGTCATCAGAATGTCTGTGGTTCTCGTAGTTTAAGTAACCGAACTTTTGAAGGTACTTCTTGAGGTCATTGACGCCGTTGACCTTGTCACCTTTGTGACAACCCTTAAGATGCTCAAGGCAACGGAGATGAGTTTGACGTTACATTAGATAGGAAAGAAAAGAAGGCGAGAAGGAGGAGGAGGAGAGTGACTGTGAAAAGAGAAAGATCAGATTTTGGTGCCATTGCTCCGAGTTAAGAGTATGGATGTTGCAGAAGCCTCGTATTCGCAATAGAGTTTATAGGCAATAGTATTGATGTGTAAATGTAAAGAGATGGTGTGATCATTTACGTTTTTCTATAGAGTTGGTGTACGGACGTCATGCATATAGAGCTGTTGAGCTTAACAAGCAGAAATCATATAAAAATTGTTCTCACCAGAACATGCTGAGCTCAACATTTGACAACATTCATTACCGGCCAGTTAGGTTTCTGTTAGCAGTTTAGGTTTAAATTGTTAAATCAGAGAATTGTGAAGACGAAACTAGCTTCGACGTGGAAACATTCATTATCGACTAGATCATTGATGCACAAATAATTCAATTACTAAATCCGCCCTCTATATATAAAACCGATTTCCAGATGGATGAGTACTTCACAGTATGAGATTATATGAATGAGAGAGGCTGTGATATTCTAGTCATCTGATGTTTACGATCGATAGCCACTTGCATGCATGAATGCCGTTTCTTTCGAAGTTAAACACGTACAAATTGTTTACTGATTATTTGGTTAATTATCATTCCCATCATATCTGTTTTCAATATAATTAATTTTTTACAGAAATAATCCTTGAAGAGGGACCTAAAGAAGTCTGATTATTAATGTAGTTGTCGTGATGAGATCACTAGTTGAATTCTTCCTCATTTTATGGTTACTTCACCTGTGAATGCATAAAACTTTTTTTATCTTTTTCGCTGAAAGAACGAGGATATATAAGAGATGAGTGACAACCTCCCGATTACTCTATGTTATTAATTAAAGAAAGAACAATAGGAGCAGGACCAAAACCAATACCTCCAACAACAAAAACAAAAACAAAAAAGACTAACAAAAATGAACTTGAGGAGAAAATAAAATGCTGCAAAACAAAAGAAGAGGCACATCTCACCACACCAACTCGATCAAAAAAAGATGTATCATAATTTGCCAGGGCATCGACTCTTCATGCATACAACAACTCTATTAATTTGTTACGTTTTAATCTGAAAAATCTCTACACAGGGTATTCAGGTACCTTATTTGATAAAGGAAAGAAGAATTAAAAGCAAAGAAGAATTAATAGCTGACTATGGGGGAGCATAATCAACAAAAGAGTACGTGGTAATTAACAACAATGCATTGAATTGTTTGATCGAGCTACTGAAAGCACTGCTCCTCAGACGTTGTATAAAGCCTTGATTCCTTGAACATCGTCCCCATGCAAACTTCGAGTCACTCCCTGGGGAATACCTGGGGCCATGATAGCTCCCTCCACTGAGCTATGTCCAAGTCCCAGAAGGTGCCCTATTTCATGCAAAGCCACCGTCTCCAAGTCAAAAGCACCTGGTGTAGCACCCACAGACCAAGGCTCATCTGCGTCGTAGTGGAATCTTCCATCCGACGGGATAAAAGCATGGGCTAGGTGTAAAACCATAGTTACATGCTCACAACATATGCACAATAATCATAAAAGGATTAAGGCTTACCTTCAGCAATAACGGTCATGGATTCCATCTTATGCAACTGCTTAATTCAATCACTGAATGTAGTCTTCTGTTACTTACCAACTTGCTTCTCAATGGACAGAACTTATGCAATCGTCGCGGTAGTAATCAGGGACCAATTCATCTGTATATATATGAGACTTAAACCTCAAGAAGCTTCCCATTAAAGCATTCCTTGTCGGTTTAGGTTTCACTATTAGATTCCTAATGTATCACAACTTGTAGCCTTTCTTGTCGACTAAGCAATGGATTACTATCCTTAATGAATTGATACACTATTCATTAAGTTACTAGTATTGATTTACTGTTTGTATCCATGTTAAACTAGGATTGATATTAAGCTAATCATCAATTACTTTATGATGATATGTGTTATGTCCATATTTGATCTTACAATCTCCCCCTTGGACTCACACATATCATGCTCGATGATTTGCACCAGAGAACATCAAAACCTACTTAACTTACTGAAGTGCGCGCCAGATAACAAACTCAAATCGAAAATCCATTCCAACATGGTCAGATCACAGTTATTTATGCAGAGCAAGAAACAATATACATTTTAACAAAAATGCAGAGTTTCAAAACCACTAACATAAGCTTCTGCAATCCACATATGTTCAACCAGAAGTGATACAATATATGTTAATGTGTATCAACAAGTAAACATATATTAGGTCCTACTTTATGTTTCTAAATCCAGAAACTCAAGCAAATTCACTGAACACTGATGGCTTAAAAATATTGCTTGAACCTTAACATCATGCTTCACATGATTTAAGCCATCTGATAGCAAGTATGATATTCAAAACAAGATGATAATTTCCAAAATAAAACAATAAAGCTGCAGCAAAATCATAACTGGAAATACCTCAAAAGTTTATTGATAATAATAAAATCTGTCATTACAAACAAGTTGTGATAAATAAAGTCAAAAGACCACAACTAAAAAAATACAAGAACTCAAAAACCTTAGAAATTTAAATTGCTCCAACTGGATTAACTCTCTACTGAACCTAAGCATCTAGACTAGCTAAAACTCCAATGTTGGCTGTATGCTTCTGGAATGCTGCTACTGACAATGCCTTGGTGAAGGGGTCTGCTAGCTGTGAATTCGTGTCAATGCTCAAAACAGCTATCTCACCATGCTTAACCCTTTCTCTAACACTGTAATACTTTAAATCAATGTGTTTAGAATTATTTGACCTTTTACTATTCTTACTAAAGAAAACTGCTGCTTCATTATCACAATAAATCACAAGTGTGCCTGCCACAATGTGACTTAACACTTTGGTCTGCATCAAGAAATTCCTGATCCAAAGTCCTTCACACACAGTTTCATATACTGCAATAAATTCAGCTTGCATGGTGGAGGTTGAAACTAGAGTTTGCTTCATGGTTTTCCAAGCAACTGCACCTCCTGCTAGCATGTACACATATCCACAAGTTGACTTCTTGGAGTCTGGATAGTTCCCTGCGAAATCAGAATCTGAAAATCCAACGAGTTTCAGATCCTCCACTTGCCTATAAACTAGCATGTAATTCTTTGTTTTCTGTAGGTGCCTCAACACTTTCTTCCCAGCTACCCAATGTTCATGGCCTGGATTAGACTGGAATCTCGATAAAATCCCTACTGCAAAAGACAAGTCTGGCCTAGTGCAGACTTGTGCATACATGAGACTTCCTACAAGTCTAGCATAAGGCTTTGACTCCATAATTTCTTTCTCAACATCACTATTAGGACTCTGCTTCTTGGTTAACTTATCACCTTTGGACATGGGAACTTCTCTAGCTGCACACTTTTCCATACCAAATCTCTTCAAAACTTTGGTAATATAATTCTGTTGAGACAAACCAAGTAGTCTCTGTGCTCTATCTCTTTTAATCTCAATGCCTAGTACATAGGATGCTTCTCCTAAGTCTTTCATGTCAAAATTCTTTGACAGAAAGCTCTTGGTGTCTTTAAGCAGTTTAAAGTTACTGCTAGCCAAAAGTATATCATCGACATAGAGTACTAGGAAAATAAATTGTTCCCAACTGTCTTCAAGTAAACACATTCATCAACAAGATTCTTTGTAAATCCAAAAGTAGAAATCACAGAATCAAATTTCTTGTACCACTGTCTAGAAGCTTGTTTAAGGCCATAAATTGATTTTCTTAACCTGCATACTAAGTTTTCACTTCCAGCTTGCACAAAACCTTCTGGCTGCCTCATATAAATCACTTCATCTAGTTCACCATTCAAGAAGGCTGTTTTAACATCCATTTGGTGCAGCTCCATATCAAAATGAGCCACTAAAGCCATGATTATCCTAAACGAGTCTTTTGTAGAAACTGGAGAAAAAGTCTCAGTAAAATCAATGCCCTCCTTCTGTGTAAAACCCTTGGCAACTAATCTTGCTTTATGTCTCTCTACATTGTCATTTGCATCTCTTTTGGTTTTGAAAACCCATTTACAACCTATAGGTTTCTGATTAGGGTCAGGTTCAACTAATTCCCAAACTGCATTTTGGCTCATGGAATCAATTTCTGCTTCCATTGCTAGCTGCCATTGGTGAGATTCATTACTTTCAATAGCCTTGTTAAATGTAGTTGGATCATTGTCCTCTGCACAGTCCATTTCAATTTCTGCTTCTTGCAGATAAACAATGTAGTCACTATCTTCCCCCCCATAAGTTGGTTTTCTTGCTCTCTGTGATCTTCTAGGCTGAGGGTTGATAGGGACTTGATCAGTTACAGGGTCAGTTACTTGACCAGTGACAGTTACTTGGTTAGTTACTTGACCAGTGACAAGTACTTGACCAGTTACATGGTCAGTTACATGACCAGGTACAGTTACTTGGTCAGTTACATGGTCAGTGACATGACCAGTTACATGACCGGTTACTTGATTAGGGACAGTTACGTGGTCAGTTACTCGACCAGTGACTCGATCAGTTACATCTTGTTCTAAAGGCAATACAACACTTATAATCTCATCCGACACAATTTCCTCAAAATCTGAGGTTAAATCCTCAAGGTTTGTATTGTGAACTTTTTCACTTAGAAACTTTACTTGATGTGTTTCAAAAATTCTAGGTGAATGATGAGCAGAATATAATTTATAGCCTTTAGATTTATCTGGATAACCTATAAAATAGCAACTAACTGTCTTAGGATCAAGTTTATTCAAGCTTGGATTATAAATCCTAGCTTCTGCATGACATCCCCAAACATGGCAGTGATGAAGACTAGGTTTTCTGCCACACCAAAGCTCAAAAGCAGTATTTTCTATGGCTTTGCTAGGTGTTCTGTTGCAAATATAATTTGCAGTTTTTAAAGCCTCACCCCACAGAAATTTAGGCAAACCTGTTGTACACATCATGCATCTAACCATGTTCAAAAGAGTCCTATTCTTTCTCTCTGCAACACCATTCTGTTGTGGGTTATAGGGTGTTGTATATTGAGCTTTAATTCCATTGTCTTGTAAAAACAAGGCAAATGGACCCTTTTGTTGGCCGGATTCAGTGTACTTGCCATAGAACTCACCTCCTCTATCTGATCTTACTGTTTTGATTTTCTTTTCTAGTTGATTTTCTACTTCAGACTTAAAGATTTGAAAGGCTTTCAATGCTTGTGCCTTTTCTGAAAGTAGATAAATATAACTGTATCTAGAAAAGTCATCAATGAATGTGATAAAATACACATTTCCACAGATAGTTTGATGCCTAAATGGTCCACATATATCAGTGTGTATGAGTTCTAATAAATTTTGGCTTCTATATGCAGTCTTCTTTCTAGTATTAGTTATTTTTCCCTTAAAGCATTCAACACAGTCTGTTAGATCAGAAAAATCAAGTTCATTTAGGATGTTGTTTTTCACCAAAATTTTCAGTCTCTCTTTTGAAACATGGCCGAGTCTTCTATGCCATAAAAATGCAGACTTTTCATTTAGTTTGGTTCTTTTAACACCTGTTAAAGTGCTAGTACTGTTGGTGTTATTTTCAACAAGTAAAATTTCTTGTTGAGCCATTGAACAATTTAACTGTGAATAATCATTCATAATAACACCAGAACCAATTTGAACAGAATTTTTAGAAATAAGAATTCCATTACTATCCATAACAAGTCTACAACCAGATTTTACTAAAAGAGAAACTGAAACCAAATTCCTTCTCATGGAAGGTACATAAAAAACATTGTCCAGAACTAATAATTTTCCTAATCCTAAATCGAGCTTTAAGGTTCCAATAGCCTTGACTGCCACTCTCATGCCATTGCCTACACACAGGTTCACTTCATCACTTTTTGGGATTCTCCTCCTTATGAATCCCTGCAAAGAATTAGTAATATGAATAGGTGAGCCTGAATCTATCCACCAAGACTGTGGTTCAACATTTATAAGATTAATTTCTAAGGAAAAAACTGTATTAGAAAAAATCTTACCCTTTTTGGCTAACCAATTTTTATAGCCAGTGCAGTCCTTTTTCATGTGTCCTACTCTTTTGCAAAAGTAGCACTTGAACCTGAATGGCCTGTTTTCCTTGGCCACTGCAGCTGTTGAACTCTTAGTTATGGCTTGATAGGCTTGAGCTTATTCTGGGGCTTTTTCCTTTTAGGCTTCTCAATAAGGTTAATGGTCGTAGCAGGTTCCTTTTCTTCCTTGATCCTAGATTCCTCATCCACACAGATGGATATAAGTTCATCTAGAGTCCAGTTTCCCTTTTGAGAGTTGTAACTGGTCCTAAGATGACTAAAACTGTTAGGCAAGGAATGTAGTGCATAATGCACTACTTGCTCATCCCTAACCCCCATTAAGAGTTCCCTGAGTCTGCCATTTATATTGATCATCTTCATAATATGCTCTCTAACTCCCCCTGAACCCATGTACTTCAAATCATGAAACTCCTTGGTTAGCCTAGCTGCTTCTGCTTTTTCACTTTCTTTAAACTTAGCACCTATGAGTTCCAGAAAATCTGATGCTAGCTCAGGCTCTTCTATACTTCCCCTGACAGTCTTAGACATAGAGGTTCGAATGAGGTTCTTAGCCATTCTATTGGATCTATGCCACTTCTTGTAAAGATCAGTTTCCTTCTTAGTGCTCTTTTCAGTTAACTCTTCAGGTTTGTCCTCAGTGAAACAATAGTCTATGTTTTCATGCATTCCCATGTAGTTTTCTACGGAGTCTAGCCAAGCTCTATAATTTGTTCCAGTTAACATCAAGACACTGTTCAAGTTCATGTAAGAGTTACCTTAGGAGCAAAACAAAAATTCGAGTGAGTTCTCAGTTTGTAAAGAAAATATGTTTAAGTTTTCTGTGTTTTATTTAGCTTTAAGTAACCAAAACAAAAACATACAGAAAACCTAAACAACCATACTTGCATTCATGTCAGTCCATAACAAAAACAATATTAACCATCACTTTTGAGCAGAAACTTAATATCCTGGAGTTCTTTATCAATATGCCATGTTCAATGAAAACAAGTTATCCAAAGAAATTTATCCACATCTTTAGACAGAAGAAAAATTTCTAAGTATCCGAATTTATTTTCATCAAGCATGCATACTGCTGTTTTGTATTCTAAAACCACACTTGACCACTTCTTTGGAAGATAAAATTGAAGCATAGTTTTAAAACACAAAACACAATTTCAGTTTTGTTACTCGATCAGGTACAGTTACTTGGTCAGATACTTGACCAGTTACACGTACCTGATTAATGTTTTCTGTCAACATCAATGAAGGATGCTTTGTGCATCATAATCACTTATGCCAACAGAAAACCACAAAACATATGAGCTCTTTTACTTTACATTCTATCCAGATTCATCCTTGTAAGAAAGTTAAGCTCTTGTATCTGTCAATTTTAACAACGTGTAAACAAAATCTTGGAGATTTTTGTTCTTCATACAAGTTCACACAATCACAGATACAATACCATATCATCAATCAATTCAACATGCATATTCAAGCATAACCAAAATTGATTCGATTCCAAGAAACCACAGAACAATCAAGAAATTGTAAATTTCATCTGGTCACCATCTACTCTAACCTAACGCACGCCGGGAATGCAACTAGGGTTCTTGGGCACAATCAAAAATTCAATTATCATGCTATGAATCAAAATCAATCTCACAGAAAAACCTGTTTTTGCTTTTTCCCCAATTTGCTGCTAAAAAATCATAGCGGAAGCGTGAATTTTATAATTAACCAGATGCAGCAGTCGACTTAAGTAACTTACCTTGATCAGGTACCTGACCAGTTACTTGGTCAGTTACCTGGTCAGTTACTTACTTGGTCAGGTACCTGATTAGTTACATGACCAGTGACTCGGTCAGTAACCTGATCAGTTACTTGACCCGTAAAGCAAAAAACCCTTAAAAAATTTTATGTTCGTTTTGCAAAACCCTAAAACGATTTTTCATATTTGTGAGCCTATGCTCTGATACCAATTGTAAAACCATAGTTACATGCTCACAACATATGCACAATAATCATAAAAGGATTAAGGCTTACCTTCAGCAATAACGGTCATGGATTCCATCTTATGCAACTGCTTAATTCAATCACTGAATGTAGTCTTCTGTTACTTACCAACTTGCTTCTCAATGGACAGAACTTATGCAATCGTCGCGGTAGTAATCAGGGACCAATTCATCTGTATATATATGAGACTTAAACCTCAAGAAGCTTCCCATTAAAGCATTCCTTGTCGGTTTAGGTTTCACTATTAGATTCCTAATGTATCACAACTTGTAGCCTTTCTTGTCGACTAAGCAATGGATTACTATCCTTAATGAATTGATACACTATTCATTAAGTTACTAGTATTGATTTACTGTTTGTATCCATGTTAAACTAGGATTGATATTAAGCTAATCATCAATTACTTTATGATGATATGTGTTATGTCCATATTTGATCTTACACTAGGATCCCGCCGGGGCCATCAAATGGATTCCCGTCTCCATGATCACCCTTATGAAAACTAATCTTCAAATCCGCACTCTCGTAACTTTGTGACTGGCTGAACGTGAAGTGAGTGTTCCCAGCCCATGTTGCGAAAGCCCGTGCGACAGAGCCCGTGGCTTCGGATGGGGTGTTGGGGAGGAAACCGTAAGTGAGATGGTATTTAGAGGAAGGCCATTTTGGATTTCCCTCGAAAAATGAGTAGTGAGCAGTGGTATGAATTGAACCTGTAAAACAATATCGAGTACTTAAATCGTTAGACGGAATGTTCAAGTTTTAATTCAAGAGAATTACTGTATGGTTTTAATTTTCATTTTGAAAGTCAATTAACATGAGGAGAAATGGTAATTGTAGATGCATGTATGTATCATTTTGGGTATAATTATACATTTAGTAGTGCGTGTTCTATTGATAACTCGTAAGAAAGTTAAGAGGACAAATTAATTGTCTAATAAGATGAAATGGCTAGATACCATGGTGGTGCCTTTTCTTGGCTGATCGCATGGACGAGGTGCCATTGATGATATCCGGCACGCCACAACGAGGCGTCATCATCTTCGACACTGTTTTGCCATCCAATGTTCCGGTGGACTTGAGGTGGTAATTGATCTGGTAAGTCTTGATGGCTTCCTCCAAAAGGTCGTCAAAATCATCATCGTCCGAATGACTGTGATTCTTGTATTTCAAGTAACCGTACTTTTCAAGGTATTTCTTGAGGTCATTGATGCCCTTGACCTTATCACCTTTGTGGCAACCCTTGAGATGCTCAAGGAACTCAAATGGGGAAGAGCTCTTGTTGTGGGGATGAGAAGCAGTTGCATAAGAGACGAGAGTAAGAAGGGCAAGGAGGAGAGTGATACTGAAGAGAGAAAGATTAGATTTGGATGCCATTGCTCCGAGTTAGCTAGCTAGTTATTTTGCAAAAGCCTTGTATTTGTATTGCTATATATAGGCCATTCTTCGCTATATTTTCCATATAGCTAGCGGTCTTCTTTAACAAAAAAAAAAAATATGTGACTTTGACTAGTATTACAGTTACTAGCTAGGTCCTGAGGTTCGAGATGATCAATTGGAAGTAAAGAAGACGCTATATCAGTATATTGATTAAAAGACTAGTTCCTAAGTTAGAGAAGACGCTAAGTATTTACGGGGTCATTCGATCAATTAAGGTCATCAGTTGCTAGAAGCCTAGAACTAGTCCTGCAGCTTATCTTACTCCCTAAATTAATCAGTTAAGAAGCCATTGGTGGACTACATGTAGAAATTGTGAAGACCTAAACTTCAAATCTGCCTCAAGGTTAATATATGTTTTGGGATCTTTTTTTTAATAGTAAAGAAAGATTAATGAGCTTCATCAAGTAGTCTTTTTCAGTCAAAAAGGAAACGAACTTTTTTGTACAAAATACCTTAATTTGCTGTCGCGGTAATCTCTCATGAGAAACACAAATGGCAGATTCTTTTACCAGCACTACAGCAGGTCTCATTTTAAATTTGACTCTAGACCATCAGACATTGATCAAAAGTATAGGTTGATTTTTCTTATGAGACTTGATTTCTCACTTGGAATATGTGAGATTCGTCACTTTTTTTTGGGTATTCTTTGAATAGACGGACCATTCTTCATTATTCGAAAGATCAAGTGTTCGCCTGTCACTCTCCATTGTTAGACAATTCTTCAAATAGCTAGCTAGTTGGCAAACAATACATATGTGTATTGGGAGCTCAGAACCAAACTATATGTGTGTGTGTGTATGACATTTGGGTGCCGAAATATGGAAAATCATATTAAGATTTTTATATTACTTTTTTTTTTTTTTTTTGAAATTTTCTTGCCGCATAATCTCATTATTAATTGCTAATACATTATTTTTTAGAACTGCTCAAAGTGACTGACTTCACATATTTAATCTTGATTTTTCTTAATGATTATCTCAATTTCCTAATTTTGGAAAACCGTAAAAAAAGAATTGGGTCAATTTTTTTGAGTTCCATCAGTTCTTCAATTGCTTAAAAATCATGATTTTAGAGTGGGAATATTTTGGTGAGAAAATAAGAACATGCATTTTTGGCCAAAAAATCGTGTGCTATAATAATCCACAGTTTTTGATATAAATCATGATTTTTAAACCAAAAAGTAAAATTTGAGCAAAAATTCAAGGATTGATTCTCATAAAGTTGGGATAGTATATATATCATATCATTCTTTGTGCTTAGTCTCGCTTAAATGAACACCATTAGTTTATTTTTCATCTACACCAACAAATATATGGTAGATCAAGAGTTTAGAAGATGATTGTTCTACTTGGCAATTAGCTCCTCCATATGGGAAATGTCAGAATTGGGAAATATATTGTTAAATTATAATTACGGAGAGTAAAATAGTGGAAATTAAGGTTTACAAACTCTCAAGTCAAGGCCGGCCCTAAGGGCTGCCGCCTGAGGCGGCCGCTTCAGGCCACCGGCCTCCGTCAGTTTTTTTTTTAATATAAATATAGACTTCAATAATTGATTATATTTTTTCTTCGGCCATGTTACTGAGCAATTGACCATTGTAGTTCAGTTGGTAGGGAACCTAGTGGCCTGTTTTTATGAGGCACCCCATAGGTTCAATTCACTTTGCATTTTTTTTTTTTCTGGTTTACTTTGCCCTTATTTTATTTTTCTGGTTTCTTTTGTTAGTTCCTTTTCTTTTTTATTTTTACTAATGTATATGAGTTTAACTTATTTTTTCCCTTATTTTTTTGAAATAAAAGTTGAATTCATTAGATCAACAGCAAAATTGCTGAAGTCTACCAAAACTTACATAAGAAATCCGGCAAGAAAATCCAGAGTAACATACCTAAGCTAAAGCAAAATTTTAAAGATCACTGGGACGCTCACATTTAAGCGAGCCTATACAAGAATGAAAAAACCTCGCCTTCTACAGAAAGTTGCCCTCACTTGCCAAGCACGCAATTGTGGTACAAGCAAGAGACTAGAAACGTCATAGAAGACTCATAGAAGTGAATCCACCCTCAAACAGGCTCATACCCTAATAAATTAAGGCCCAGATTGTCTTGATCTGAGCCCAAGCCAGGAGGCCCAAGCCCAAGTCAAACCTTTCCAAGCAGGACTAGACCCCTGCCCCATCAGCCCAAGGTTGAGCCCAGGCCCAAAAACCTAGGCCCAAACCCGAGCGAACAAGGGAGAGGCATCCCTGCACACTGCTCCTGCACCGCCGTCGTCGGTCAGTTCTCCAGCGACGCACCATAGCTCTGGCGGCCGGCTTCTCCAACCGAGCATCACCATCGCGATCAGAAACCACCGAAGCCTCTGCCTCTGAGCCTCGACCCCTCAAATAAACACGATCAGACCTTCGCCGCCAATCCCGACTCAAAGCCTTGCGACCTCCAGCCCAGACGCCGCCGGCAGACCCGACTCGTGCTCGCTCCTCCTCTGCAGCCCAGACGACAACCACGAAGACAATCCCCAGCCGCTTCCGCTGCTGTCACCCACCGCCTGGACCGGAAAACCGCCACCACGGACTGAGAAAACCCCTCGCCGCACCCACGATCGCCGCAGAGATCCCTCCCCACATCGTCGCCGTCCACGATCGTCGCAGAGATCACTCCCCACGTCGCCGCCGTCCACGATCGTCGCCTTCCTAGAAGGAAGAAGCGTCACCGCCAATCGAAACCTAGGTTTCGAGAGCCAAGTCGCACCGAGAAGCTCGGATGACTTCTTGGAATTGTTGTATATCTTATTTTTTCCCTTATAATTTAAGAAAAAAAATATAGAAATACTATATGAAAATTAAATTTTATTATTAGATAAAACAAACTTGGTTATTGATTGAACAGTCGAACACCATTCATGAGGCCACATTTTAATCATTCGCCTCAGACCTCTATAATGTTAGGACCAACCCTATCTCAAGTGCATGATACTCGGGTCCCTTATTCGAAAATGGAAAACGCAAAGTTCACTTTAGGTGAACTACTACTTCTCTCAAAATTCTCTAAAACAAGCACAAAGCTCTACATGTTCAAGCATGCGAAACTATATTTGGAAGTGATGTGAAACAGTGAAAATAAGTAAGCCACCCCATGTTCGTCTTCCACCAGTTTAGCCGTTTAGGAGTAATATGAAAACCTTGGTAGCCATAACTGTACAATATACATTACAAAGCAGAGCATTACAGAGAAAGAAGGCTATTATTCTTCACATCCACATTTTTAGGCAATGGAAGAAAATCAAGCAAGCAGTAGAGTTTCATCTAAACTTGCGAAATGAGGAACTAGGAACTTGCTTTGTTAAAATAAAAGCTTAATATTTAGACTGCTCCTATATAGATACTTCCAGCTTAAACATCAAAGATGTTCATAAAACATGGACATGTTCTATTCGCCTGCCTGTCTGGCACAACTACTCTTCTTTCTATATATTAATTCCAAACTCCAGCGCAAAGGAAGAAGCAAATTAGTCCTAACATGTCAATCGACCTTGAGAATGTACACAAAACCACAGCAACTGACTTTAGCATCCAAATTGCAAACAGAGCAACACTGTCAATTATCGATTAAAAAGACCTCATCAAACAGTGACAAGATGATCAGCTCATCCGCAATCTTTAAGATTGTATAACCCAATGGCAGTTGACACACTTAACCTAAAGCTATTTAAATTAAATAGAAGATTGAAGAACCGTAACATCTGTTTAAGGTGTCTACAATTCTTCCAAATGATTACATAAGATTATCTATAAAGATGTAACTACTCATCGTGAAGCTGTAACCCATACAACATCAATGTCAATGCAGCTCCATAGTAACAAGAGGCTGCTTTATTAAAGTAAGCTGCATGTCTAATGCCAAGACCTCCAAGGGACTTGTAAGACAAATTTGGTTCCAAGCAACAGTAGGGGAATGAGTGTCTTTTCCAAAAGAAATTTCTGGTTTCATTACGATCTATAGTTTTTGTCACTTTGGAAGGACATTTAAAGGAAGAAAGCACATGGTTAGGCATTCCAAAAATGTTGGACTTAATGAGGGTCAACGTACCAGCTCTAAAAAGGGTGGCCTTTTTCCAGCCATGAACTTTTTAGAAATTTTCATAAGAAGTTCTTTAACATTTAAATGGTCTTTCCAAAAGACTAATCCCTAAGAGTGTGTTTGGATGAGGGAAAAAACTGGGGAATTTAAAGAAAAGTCGGTATTTCACGATTCCACGACCCAAAGTCCTTTGTTTGGATAGACACTCCACGAAATTTGCAATTGCTGCACGAGAAAAATCGATGGAATTGGAGATGGAGATTCCCGGCTTCAATTCCTTCAAAAATAGATGTTATTCTTCAATTCCATCCAAGCGGGGAGATTTGCTTTTCCATCGCGCCAAAGCCTTCGTGTCTGGCGGTAAAGTTTCATCTGATATGAGTTTATATAAAGCTATAATTATATCAAAGTCTTCCAACTCAGAACCGTAAGATAGGAGCTTTGATAAGTACCAGAGGAAGACGAAGACGAAGTGGAGGGTTGCTGTTGGATATAGTCGTGGCCTCCTTATTGGAAAATTGGCTGCACATACAACTTCATCGTCTATCTTCTGAAAATTCACTCTTCTTCTAAAAATTAGATATATCTCCTTCTATATATATTAAAAGTTGAATAGATGATTTTTGTGATTGATTAAGAATGATTTTTGTGGCTGTGATGCTGGATCTATATTTGATGCTTCAGAATCAAATTCTGTTGGAACATGGATTTCTGTTTCATATCTGTTTGGTGGTTTTTCTGTTAGTTGCTCTTTCTCTCATTGTTTCTTCTTATTTGCATTTGGTTGTGGTTTGGCACCTTTTATGCATGAAGTAGCTCTTGATCTTTGAATACAGACAACAATGGTTCTGTTCTGGAGTATGTGTAATATATGCAATGGATTGTTCCATAAAATATGTATGATATATCTTACTAGAAAATGTGGTTTTGTTGTAGGAAATGGAAGAATAGTAGGGTGTAGAAGAAGAGCTGATCTATCTGTCTCCTCATTTCCTCAATCAGCCATTAATCGCATCAATTGAATAAAATTTCTTGATAATCTGTCATCTCTCTTCATTTCGGAGTAGTTTACTTCTAGAGAAATAAATTCAGATGTATATTCTACATAATCATATATTAACCTTCATTGAGTAAGAATAGATGGAAGGGAAGACACTACTCTTTCTTCAAACCTAATGTGTTCATCTTCTTTCTCCAGCCTTTGTGTTTGACAACTCTAGCTGAATCTTATCATCAAACATCCTGAGGTTGAAATTCGTTGTTATTGAACATAACATGAGGCTTGCCCATGCTGAAGTTAAGGACTCTTACATCCATGTTGTACTTGATTTCTCCATCAGAGAAGATTCCTTATGTAGTGCTCTATGTCTGAACCAATCAAACACAGACTGTATTATTTTCTGTCAAATCTGCACCCTGATTTTCACACCAAATATAGATGTCTCAGTAAGGACTAAGGAACAAAACCTCAACTACAGAAACTTGGACAGAAATATATATTTAGTGTACGTTATAGATCAAAGGCAAGGCCAAGAGGGATAGAATTATGGTTGGATCTTTGTTTAGAATCTGATCCTAACTTTTATTTGATTATTCCAATAATTTGTTTGAATTTGATTTGAATTCCATTAACAAAAATGAGTCCAAACACTAGAATTCGTAATTCTTGTCATTTTAAAAATTCAACATTATGAAATCCAAACAATAGAATTCTCAATTAATGGAATTTAAAATCATGAAATCGTAATTCCCATGATTTGAGAATATCTGTGGAAATTGAAACTACTTTATCCAAACACACTCTAAGAGGAACTCCAACAACTTCCCTATAATTTATGTATTATAGGGAAGCAAAAGTCAAAACTTTAGCCTCATTTTCTTCTCCAACTCTAACAGATTCTCTATTTTACAGCAATATCTAAAATCTCCATAATTTTTCCTTAAAATTTTAGAGATTGCTGTAAATTTAGGGAATTTGGTTTTCTCTTTCCTCATTATCTCTAAAATGGGGATAGTTATAGGGAATCTGTTGGAGCAAAAGAGCCTCTTTTTTCCCTAAAATAGAGAAAAATCAAAATATAGAGAAGCTGTTGGAGTTGCTCTAAGTAATTACCAATAGTGGACTTATGCTGGATACTTAACCTGTTGGTAATCTCACTTTTAATTCTGTTAGAAATTCTAGAAAAAAAATCAGATAGAGGACTTATCAAGATTTATTTTCTGACCAGAAGCTTGAGCAAAAGAGTGAAGAAATCTCAATAAAAACGTAGCAGCTTTGTTTGAGGCCTTGGCAAAAATCAAACAGTCATCAGCAAAGAGTAAATTAGAAATCCTAAAGCCATTAGGAGAAGACAGAAGGCCAATATGATTCTTTGACTTATAAGTTGGGGCATTAAGGTTTCTAATGAAATTTTCCATGCACAAGATAAAATAGGGGTCGTCAACGGGCCGGGCCGGTCCTTGCTATATTTTTAAATAATAGCGGGCCGGGGCGGGCCGGGCTTTATTAAAAATAGACGGATCCAAGCCCGTCCATATAAAGCGGGCTTTGCGGGCTTTTTCGGGCTAGGCCGGGCTTGGCCTTGCGGGCTTTTTTGGGCCGCGTCTTGCGGGCTTTATGTATAAATAAATATTTAAAGACACAAATATTTTTTTTTTAAATCAAGCTTTGGAAATTCATTGGATAATGATCAAATACAATCAAAGATAACATATCTATAATTCTATATTGTACCCAAAAAAATCTTTATTTATATATAGATACTAATTTATTGATAAATAAATTTTTAAAGGCACTAATTTTTTATAAATCTATATTTATACGTCATACACTCCAAAGAGCAACATATAGCAATTCAAAGAAAATGAGAAAACTGACCGTTGGATGTGATTATTACAATAAATTAAGAGTGTGGTTAAAAATTTAGTCAATTTCACTATAATTTTGAACCCGATCGGATTGGTCAACTGTAGTCACTTACATGTTTTCTTGGTTAACCGATGGCGTGATGAACGCAAAACTTGCTTATTTTTTTACATCACGTTTGTAAATATTTCATCAATGGATGTGTGTGGACATAAGATAAAAATTTCAATTTTTAATTACAAATACGTTGGCCTATACTAATTTGTCTCCTAAAGTTGTATGACTTATACATTGCATTTAAATTGTTGAGGTCCATTCTAAAACAACCATGAAGTGGAAGATGAATTTGGAGAAACCAACCGCTCGATTGAGAGATTGTAATATTTTATGGTGGTTGTAAAAAATCTAGCCAATTTGGTTATCGTTTCGAATTCGATCAACTAGGTCAAACGTAATTACTCTTATAAACCTATATTTATATATCATACACTCCAAAGAGCAACCCCTATCAATTCAAAGAAAATGAAAAAACCGACCGTTGGATGAGTTTATTACAATAAATTATGAGTATGATAAAAAATTTAGCTAATTTCACCATATTTTCGAATTCGATCGGATTGGTCAACCGTAGTCACTTATATGTTTTCTTGGTTGACCGATGGCGTGACAACCGCGAAACGTGCTTATTTTTTCACATCACGTTTTTATATATTCCATCGATGGATGTGCGTGGACATAAGATAAAAAAAAAAAATTTAATTACAAACACATTGGCCTATACCAATTTTCTTCCTAAAGTTGTATGACTTATACATTGCATTTAAATTGTTGAGGTCCATTCTAAACCAACCATGAAGTGGAAGATGAATTTAGAGAAACCAACCGCTCGATTGAGAGATTGTAATATTTTATGGTGGTTGTAAAAAATACAGCCAATTTGGTTTTCGTTTCGAATTCGATCAACTAGGTCAAACCTATTTACTCTTATAAACCTATATTTATATATCATACGCTCCAAAGAGCAACCCCTATCAATTCAAAGAAAATGGGAAAACCGACCGTTGGATGTGATTATTACAATAAATTAAGAGTGTGGTTAAAAATTTAGTCAATTTCACTATAATTTCGAACCCGATCAGATTGGTCAACTGTAGTCACTCACATGTTTTCTTGGTTGACCGATGGCGTGATGAATGCAAAACTTGTTTATTTTTTTACATCACGCTTGTAAATAATTCATCGATGGATGTGTGTGGACATAAGATAAAAATTTCAATTTTTAATTACAAATACGTTGGCCTATACTAATTTGTCTCCTAAAGTTGTATGACTTATACATTGCATTTAAATTGTTGAGGTCCATTCTAAAACAACCATGAAGTGGAAGATGAATTTGGAGAAACCAACCGCTCGATTGAGAGATTGTAATATTTTATGGTGGTTGTAAAAAATCTAGCCAATTTGGTTATCGTTTCGAATTCGATCAACTAGGTCAAACGTAGTTACTCTTATAAACCTATATTTATATATCATACACTCCAAAGAGCAACCCCTATCAATTCAAAGAAAATGGAAAAACCGACCGTTGGATGAGTTTATTACAATAAATTATGAGTATGATAAAAAATTTAGCTAATTTCACCATATTTTCGAATTCGATCGGATTGGTCAACCGTAGTCACTTATATGTTTTCTTGGTTGACCGATGGCGTGACAACCGCGAAACGTGCTTATTTTTTCACATCACGTTTGTATATATTCCATCGATGGATGTGCGTGGACATAAGATAAAAAAAAAAAAATTTAATTACAAACACATTGGCCTATACCAATTTTCTTCCTAAAGTTGTATGACTTATACATTGCATTTAAATTGTTGAGGTCCATTCTAAACCAACCATGAAGTGGAAGATGAATTTAGAGAAACCAACCTCTCGATTGAGAGATTGTAATATTTTATGGTGGTTGTAAAAAATACAGCCAATTTGGTTTTCGTTTCGAATTCGATCAACTAGGTCAAACCTATTTACTCTTATAAACCTATATTTATATATCACACGCTCCAAAGAGCAACCCCTATCAATTCAAAGAAAATGGGAAAACCGACCGTTGGATGTGATTATTACAATAAATTAAGAGTGTGGTTAAAAATTTAGTCAATTTCACTATAATTTCGAACCCGATCGGATTGGTCAACTGTAGTCACTCACATGTTTTCTTGGTTGACCGATGGCGTGATGAACGCAAAACTTGTTTATTTTTTTACATCACGCTTGTAAATAATTCATCGATGGATGTGTGTGGACATAAGATAAAAATTTCAATTTTTAATTACAAATACGTTGGCCTATACTAATTTGTCTCCTAAAGTTGTATGACTTATACATTGCATTTAAATTGTTGAGGTCCATTCTAAAACAACCATGAAGTGGAAGATGAATTTGGAGAAACCAACCGCTCGATTGAGAGATTGTAATATTTTATGGTGGTTGTAAAAAATCTAGCCAATTTGGTTATCGTTTCGAATTCGATCAACTAGGTCAAACGTAGTTACTCTTATAAACCTATATTTATATATCATACACTCCAAAGAGCAACCCCTATCAATTCAAAATAAATGAAAAAACCGACCGTTGGATGAGTTTATTACAATAAATTATGAGTGTGGTAAAAAATTTAGCCAATTTCATCATATTTTCGAATCCGATCGAATTGGTCAACCGATATTTAGAATATATATATATATATATATATATATATATATATATATATATATTTATAAACACACACACATATATAGATATATCTATATATATAACACACACACACACATACACATATATATATATATATAAACACACACACACACACACACACATATATATATATATATGTAAACACACACACACACACATGTATATATATATATATATATATATAATTTTTTACAGGCTTTTACGGGCCGGGCCTAGCGGGCTTTTGCGAGCTTTTTAACGGGTCGGGCCGAGCTTTTAGCCCTCAGGGCCGGCGGGCCTCCAACGGCCCACTTGATCCGCATGCTTTTTGATGAGGCCTAAGATAAAAGTATAAGGCGAAAGAGGGTCACCCTGTTGTACGTTGACCACCCCCACCGTGAACATTTTTTTTTCTTCTTTTAAATGAACATAATTTCTTTATTCAATTAGGAAAGAGCATTGCCTTGTAAACTACCATCTTCTTCTTTTTTTTCGTAAAAAGAACGACCATCTTTTGCCTAAAAAAGGAAATTATAAGAATTAAAAATAAAAATAAAAATAAAAAAATTGAGATACGGGTCGGTTGAGGATGAAGTGATAAACCCAACCCACAACCCGATACCCAGTCCCTTGGGGACTATAATAACTGATATATCTCCAACGTCTGGCGCCTCTTTGAAACCCTATACTCGGGTTTTAACAGAAACAACTCTGCCGCCATTGAAGTCTGCCTCCGCCTCCGGCCACCGCAAAGATGACGAAGAAGACAGAGAGGAAAGTGAACGTTTCCGGGAAGCCGAAGCACTCTCTGGACGCGAACCGCACGGATGGGAAGAACAAAGAGCAGCGTAGTGCGGCCACCGTGCGCCGCCTCAAGATGTACAAGGTCCGGCCCAAGCGTGACCGCAAGGGCAAGTTCATCAGCAACGAGTTCCAGTCCAAGGAGTTGCCCAACACTCGAATCCAACCCGATCGCCGCTGGTTCGGGAATACTAGGGTTGTGGGCCAGAAGGAGCTTGAAGTCTTTCGCGACGAGCTCGAGAATCACATGTCTAATAGATACAATGTGATTTTGAAGGAGAAGAAATTGCCCATGTCTCTTCTTAATGACCATAAGAAGGTATTTATGATGGTCTTGTTTCACAAGTTTAATTTGATCTCTTAACTTTGGTTATGGATTCACGATCGTATTCCAATGTACTAAATTCACATTTCTGATGATATTTTTATGAAGCAATCAAGAGTTCATCTGCTTGAGAGAGAGCCGTTTTCCGATGCATTTGGACCTAAGACAAAGAGGAAGCGTCCAAAACTCTTGGCAGCTAATTACGAGTCCCTAGCTAAGAAAGCCGATGGTTCTCAGGGTAACTATTTCTTCGTTTTCGACCCAGTTGTTGTGAAGAACTAATTCTTTCGGTTAAGTTGTATGGTCGGTTATTTGTGATTTACACCTAGAGGAGTCAGTTAATTCAACTTCTTATTTGTGCATAAAGCTTAAAATAATGGCCACTTCTTATTTCTAATATGAAATGGTTCTTGACCTAATACGATTTGCTACCCTGTAGATGTGTTTGAGCAGAAGCACGATGACATTGCTGCAGAAGCAGGCGAAGCTGATGGATTTAGGGACTTGGTTCGCCATACAATGTTTGAGAAGGGACAAAGTAAACGTATTTGGGGCGAGCTTTACAAAGTGGTAGACTCCTCAGATGTTGTTGTCCAGGTCAGTGTTTCTCCCTTACTTTTATCATCCACTAGGATTATATTAATCTACACATTTACCATTGCATACAAAATTTAATTTCAGTTTAACTGTAATCAATGTGGTGCCTTTTATTCGGCTGTTCATTTTGATGCACATAGTAACATGGCAAACCAGGATTGTTTTATAATGTTGTCATGATTTGTAGGTTTAGGACTCTGTACATCATGATAATTCTGGATTTAAAACGTGCAAGCTACTTCTAGCATCTTGCTTCATCCACCTTCTTCCATAGAGTCGCTTATATGGATTGTTGATAATTATCAAATCTAATTTGATTTTATACTAGTCTGAGATCACTTGCCACAATTATTCACTTCTAGTCTGAGAGCACTCAACTGATATATATAATATATCCTCCATCCCTCGCTATTTTTTAGTTTTAATTCTTGCTTTCTTATTACAGGTTTTGGATGCAAGGGATCCCCAAGGTACAAGATGTTACCACTTAGAGAAGCATTTGAAAGAGCATTGCAAGCATAAACACTTGATTCTCTTGTTAAACAAGGTTGGTTCTATTTCTCATGTTTGGAGTCCTAGATGATTATGAGCTTACCGCAGTGTAACAATATCATTACTTTTATTCTCCAGTGTGATTTGGTTCCCGCTTGGGCAACAAAAGGTTGGCTAAAAGTATTGTCGGCGGAGTTTCCAACTCTTGCATTTCATGCTAGCATCAACAAGTCATTTGGCAAGGTACCTTCCATATGGATTGATTCCTTCATCTAAATTAACTGTGTGTCAAGGAGTGAAGATCTCCCTGGGAATTCTGGAACTTGTATCTTCAATATGAAATCTACTTTCTCCCAGTTATTATCTGAGAATCTACTTTCTGTTCGTCATTATCAGATTTAAACTCTTTAAAAGAACTAATAGGAAAAAAAATCATCTAGCCCCCTCAAAACTGGGTTAACTTTTTATTTCTTTTTGGTCCACTTGCTACCTTGTATAAATTTTATTTCAAATAATGTAATGATTTTGCTTTGTTGCATTTAGGGTTCCCTTCTATCAGTGTTGAGGCAATTTTCCCGATTAAAAAGTGACAAGCAAGCAATTTCTGTGGGATTCGTTGGGTATCCCAATGTTGGAAAGTCATCTGTTATCAACACACTGCGAACGAAAAATGTAACATTTCTGAACTCTTTTTCTTCTTCTTGTTTTGCATTGTCAACATTTAAATCCTGTGCTCTGCCATAAAGGTAACCAGCTAAAGGCTGAAAATAAAATTATCTGTTTTACCCTTGCACAATCTCAGTAATTATGGTTTATGGAACTTTACTCTGCAAATTTAGTGGAAGGATAGCAAATTGGGCTGTGGTTTGTCTTTAGATAATGATTGCCAGTCTAGTACTGGATCTAGCTGACATTATGTGTGTTCCTATCTCTGCAGGTTTGCAAGGTTGCTCCTATTCCAGGGGAAACGAAAGTGTGGCAATATATAACACTCACAAAGAGGATCTTCTTGATTGACTGCCCCGGAGTTGTCTATCAAACCAACGACTCTGAAACAGATATTGTACTGAAGGGCGTGGTATGTCTTTGTGCTGCTCTTTAATTTTGGAAATCTTGATTTTTTTATATTTCCTTAAGCAAATGATAGGACGAGCAATCTAGTGAAAATATGAGGGTTAGGGTGAGAATGTCCTAGCTGAATGTATACTTTAAAGATGGTGCCCTGATGCAAAATGGTTTATTTAAACTGTCTTCACTTTGAGTTGCAAATTAAAGAGGTTGAAGTAGTGCATGTTCAGTTTCTTCTAACGGTTATACCTGCTTTTCCCAAGTAGTGCAGTGTTCTTGTTTTATAAAATGTTAATATGTGCTGTTGTGTCTATCCATACGATAGCTCAACAATTTTTTTTTCTAAAGTCCGACATCGATTGATACAGTGCAGTAGATGTGTATAGATAATGTAAAATATTTTCTTCTGCTTCTGCATTGAAGCATCATGATTGTAAAATATGTTCGCATTCACTTTGGAGCTGGAGCCTTTGAATGCAAGATTTTATACACCATCTGCTAAACAATTGTGATATCTTTTCCAGGTACGTGTCACAAACTTGCAGGATGCTTCAGAACACATAGGAGAAGTTTTGAAACGAGTTAAGAAAGAGCACTTGCAAAGAGCATATAAGATAAAAGAGTGGTATGGTGCTTTTCTGTCTGATGAATTTGATGTTAGTATCCTGGTATTAAATAGAGATTTGTAGTGTCCTAAATCTTTCTAAACTTGTGATTGCACTGGTTTCTTCACTCTCTTCAGTTGAGTCCATGTTCACAGTAAAAAAGAGTAATTTGAAATGGCATTTCTTGAAGACCCGAAAAATCTTGCTTTGGATTTGGAAAAAATAACCTTAAAATGTATCAGTCTGGCAATTACAGTGCACCTGATAAGCAGTATTGTACCAATTTATCTTCTTCCTGAAAGTTTTGTGGAGTCTGTTTTTTTATTTATTTATTTTCTTGTCACAGCAATCCTGCTAATTACATGCAACTATGTAAGCGGTGAGTACTAGATCCTAACGTGGTTTTATTGTTCAGGGAGGATGATAATGACTTTCTAGTTCAGCTATGCAAATCATCCGGAAAGCTTTTGAAGGTAACTAGCTACTTAATAATCGTCTCTTGCTATTTTTCAGTAGCTACAGCTTTTTGTTCAAATGCTTGCAAGACTTGCCAACTTAAAATCAGTCAAATATAACAATTAATGGGAAAGTCTTGCAATTTATGGGAAAATTTATGCAATTAGACCATATGCTTGCAAATTATTCATGTTGATATGATTGTTTTTTTTTTTTTTTCAATGAATTCTCCTTTTCATTTTCCTTCCTAAAAATTTTGTATACGCACCTTCTCCTTCTAGGGTGGGGAACCTGACCTGATGACAGCGGCAAAGATGATCCTCCATGATTGGCAGAGGGGTAAGATACCATTTTTTGTGCCTCCTCCACAAAGAGAATTGCCATCAGAGGAGCATCCTGCCAATGAAGTAGAAAACGATACACTAATAGATAATAATCAAGCATCAGCATTTAGAGCCATTGCAAATGTTATTTCATCCCAGCAGCAAATGAATGTCCCGGTTCAAAGGGATCTTTATAACGAAAATGAGTTGAAGGAATCCAAGACGGATAACCTTCCTGAACATGATGTTGAGGCCGAGACATCTGAGAAGTCTAAGGATTCAGATAGTGAGACTTCTGAGAAGTCTGAGGACTTGGAGGATGAGGTGTCTGAGCAGTCTTCTGATGCAGTGGATGAGACGTCCGAGTAGATTTCCTTGGCGAAGGACCAAATATCTTTATGAGCTTCCAACCAACTGTCGATGCTCCAAAAGAACCCTGTTGTCGATAGTTACTTTTTTGTAGTCCATAATGTTATGCATTTGCTTTTTCAACCAATGAATCCTAAAAGTTATGTTATTGTCGAGTATGATTTGTTATCCATCTGTAGTATGTGATCTTCTACATATCTGTAGCCATTCGTTTCTGTTCTCATCTGATTCATCATTAGTTTGTCTTATAGACACCATGGTTTTGTGTGTGTGTGTGGTGGGGGAGCTTCTTTTAATCCGAAATAACAGTATAATCGTTCACTGCAAATTTCACTAGAAAAAGAAAGGGAATCACAAATGTCGTTAAAATTTGAAAAACCTAGCGGTAGCTGTTCTCTCTACTCGAAATATGGGGTTGGGTTTATCTGCAAGATCATTCAACAACAACACTCGTGACGTCAGTTGCATCGTTAGCCTCGCCGCCTCCTTTGCCTGCACCGTTCTTAGGAAAAAGGCCCGGGGTCCGCACAGTAAGGGAGTGTAAATGTTGATTGTTTCTGGGCATGTTTTGAAGTGCCTAGAGGATCAATGACACCTTCAGGATCGAGGAAGTTGAGGGGGATCGGGTGTTCTTCTCCTTTCCGGACCCAGCTGATCGGGCTAGGGTTTGAAAGGGTGGTCTGTGGGATTTCAACAAGGCTCCAGTGGCCTTGGCCGAATGTGACGGCATTGAGTCCGGTGGCTTATGTGTCATTGATGACGTCGTTGTACTAGATTATATTACAGGGCGTGCCACCGGGCTTTCGCTCATAGAGGATCATGAGATTGATTGGCAGCACTTTGGGAGATTTTAAGGACTCAGATACACCAATGTTTCGCATCATCGCCATACTCCTCATTCGGGTGGAGATTGAGTTGTCGCAGCCTATCTTGTTCAAAGAGGACTAAAAAATCGATAATATGCTCGATATTTCCGTTTTTTTAGGATCTCGATATATCTTTGACTTACTAAGAGAATATCGTGAGAAATTTTTGAAATTTCGCGATATTATTTAAACTTTTTGTGAAATTCCTGACATTCTCGGGAAATGCTGAGAATATTGTCACCTCTCACGATACGTGTGGGTTGGTCAGAAAGTATTTTGACCAAAATTGAAGCCAAATTTTGACGAGGTTGGGGTTCGAACCTAATACCTCGTGAAAACTAGCTCTTGTCCTTATCCAATTCGAATAAACTGTATGACATCTAAAGAGGAAAACTTTAAAAATTTATAGGGTCATGTATCGCTCTTTCAGTCTATTCCCTCCATGGTCCATGCTTATAAATATTTTGATTATCTAATTTGCTAACTAGTAAACATTTGGCTCTATTAAAAAAAATAAAAATAAAAAACTTTTCTATGTATTTCTATGGACCATTTTCTAGTTCTTTTCCTATTTGTTTGAAGACCGATGTTTATTTTAACATATCCATTTAATTGTAAAATATTATTATAATTAATAGTTAACTCTCCTAATCTCCTATTTAAGTCATTTTGAGATTTCTCATTAGAATTTCATTTCTTTTGTCATGTCAGTGTATCTTTTTTTTTTGAATGCGGGCACAACACCCTTTAGGTTGGAGTGGTGGTACTCCTCCCTAAGCTTTCATTATTCATAGAAGGATAGTACAACAAGGGGGACATAGAGCCTAAACCTCGAGTCAAAATACAACCATCCTCAATAAGCACGTCCTGAATAATATCAGGAGTGTCCTCCACCCAAAACTCGTCCAACCTGGACATACTAGCAATGTGCGCCAGTCTATGCGCTACACCATTTGCTTCCCTATAGACATGTCTAAGAAGAATATAATTGAAATATTGCATATATCTTTTACAATCATTCAAAATAACACCAACCTCAGACAAGTCTTCATTCTCTCTAGCTAGAGCAGTCAACACTGTAGCGCTGTCACTTTCAAACTCTACTTCACTCCATTGCTGATGGATAGCGACAAGCAGGCCGGCCCGCATAGCTTCAGCCTCTACCTGTAAAGCTGAGCGAGCATTCGGAACATACTTGGCTAAGGCAGCGACATAGTGTCCATACTCATCCCTTGCGATTACGCCTACACCTCCAGTTCCAGTAGCTGCATGGAATGCGCCGTCAACATTCACTTTGAGCCTTCCACTAGGTGGACAACGCCATTTTGCAGGGGGCCTCTTAAACTTGTGTGCAGCCTGTGGGTGAAGCTTTTGATAATCATGCAGTAGTTTTAATGCCCAAACTGCCATGTTGAAGGGATTACATGTCCCACCATTCCATACCAAATTATTCCTCTCACACCATATGGCCCAGAGGGAGACAAAGAAGACATCAGCCCGTTGTGAATCCAGATTATCCAAAACTGCCACCAACCAATCAAACACAGTCGGAGCTGGAAACGCAACGCTATTAAGATGCATGGGATGATGTATCCAGAAAGTTCTTGTAACCGGGCAATCACGAAAGACATGTAAGCTAGTTTCCACACTATGAGAGCAAAAAACACATCTCAAAGACGGAAGCTGCATCCTGCTCGACAAAGCTGCCCTAGTGGGGAGGATGTCACGACATAGCCTCCAAATGAAAGACTTGACTTTAGGAGGAATCTTGGCTTTCCAAATCTTCTTCCAATAAATCCCATTTGTCTCACTCGCACCCCTTGAAGAGGAGGGCTGGTCTGTAAGCTTGTTATGAGCTCGAGCCAAGTTGTAACCACTTGTAACATTATAAGCACCATATTTATCATAGTGCCACATAAGCACATCCTGTATAGGGCTTCTTCCAAGTGGAATTCTAGAAATAATACTTACCTCCTCCTCTGTAAATAATTCTTGAAGTATGGGCAGTAGCCATTCCATTTCATCAGGGTCAATTAGATCACTGACTAAAAAATCCTCAGTCCCAGACATAGGTTGAGAAAAAGGTCGAAAGTGATGCGGAAGAGGGACCCATGGGTCATGCCAGATAGATACAGAGCACCCATCACCAATTCGATACCGTAACCCCAGCTCCAACACATTCCTGCCCACCAGAATACTTCTCCATGCATAGGAGAGATCATTACCAAGATTAGCTTGCATAAAAGAGGAATCCGGGAAATACCTGGCTTTGAGCAAACGCGTGACTAGGGATTCTAGTCGCTGGAGAAGCCTCCACCCTTGTTTTGCCAAAAGAGCCTGGTTGAAACAAACCATGTCTCGAAACCCCATTCCGCCCTTACTTTTTGGCCTACATAGTCTATCCCATGCAAGCCAATGGATTTTCTTTACATCACCCTTATCTCCCCACCAGAACTTCGCAAGAATTTTGTGCATGGCTATACATAGGTGATTTGGAAGCTCAAAGCAACTCATGACATAGTTCGGAATGGACTGAAGAACTGCCTTAATGAGAGTCTCTTTTCTAGCCACACTCAAAGTTTTGTTCTCCACCCTTGTGTCCTCTTCTCCATCCTCTCTGTTAAAAAACGAAAAGCTTCATCCTTGGAATAGCTTAACTCCGTAGGAAGTCCCAGGTACTTATCATGTTTTTCAACCCGTGTAACTCCCAGTCTGCCAGCCAATTCAAACTGGTCAACCAGAGGCACATTTTTGCTAAAGGATATACAACTCTTTTGGAAATTAATCTGTTGTCCAGACACATTGGCATACTTCACCAGAATCTCCTTGACCTCATCACATTCCAATCCATCAGCTCTGAAAAAAATGAAAGAATCATCTGCAAAAAATAGATGACTGATGACCGGTGCTCTAGTGCAGATGCTCACCCCATGTAACCTTCCTTGCACTGTTGCATTATCAATTAATCTGGACAACGCTTCTGCACACAACAGGAACAAATAGGGCGAAATCGAGTCGCCTTGTCTAAGTCCCCGGAACGGATACAACATACCCCTTGGCTCTCCATTCAACATAAAAGAATAAGATACTGTCTCAACGCAACCCATAATCCATCCAACCCACTCATCACATAAGCCAAACTGTTTCATGACTGCAGCAAGGAAGCTCCACTCGACCCGATCATACTCCTTGCTCATATCGAGTTTCAAGGCGCTAAATCCACCTCTGCTGCCCCTCAACGTCTTCAAATAGTGTGAAACTTCAAAAGCTATAAGTGAATTATCGGAGATTAGTCGCCCCGGTATGAAAGCACTCTGCGACTGGGAAATCAACCCCTCTAACAGAGGTTTCAGTCTGTTTGCTAAAACCTTCGAACCAATTTTATAGAGAACGTTGCACAAACTAATTGGGCGAAGTTGACTTACAGAATCAGGGGACTTCACTTTTGGAATGAGCGTAACATGGGTATTGTTGATCTGCTGTAGAACATCCCTGGAACCCAAGAACTGTTTCACTGCCTCCACCACGTCATTGCCAACAATAGCCCAAAATTGCTGATAAAAACATGGGGCCAAACCATCCGGCCCCGGAGCCATGGAAGGGTGCATCTGCTTAAGGGCTCTCAGGATTTCATCACTACTAATCTCACGTACAAGCATCACATTCATTTCCTCAGTCACCAGATTGGGCAAGACGAACGTTACCACCTGAATATTGGGAGGCCGTGACGACTGGAACAGGTCCTGAAAATAGGACAAAATCACTGCTTCAATCTCATCCTCCTCTGTCCTCCAAACTCCATTATTGTCCCGCAAGCCTTTAATCAAATTCTTCTTCTTTCTATTACTTGCACAGCGATGGAAAAACTTCGTGTTCATGTCCCCATCTGAGAGCCATAAAACCCAAGACCTCTGTCGCCAAAAAACTTGTTCTTTCTAGAGTAACTCCTTCAATCGGGATTCAAGAGCTAATCTGGTTTGGCAAGGTTGCGTTGAAGGAGCCCTATCAAAAAAAGCACCCAGCTGCTCTCTAGCCTCCTCGATGTCTTTCTTTAAACTCCCAAAACGTGCATGGCTCCAAGAAAGTAGGGCATCACGTGTATTGGAGATTTTATTTGCAATCTTGGCATAAGGAGTGTCACCAGTTGCACTCTCCCAGCCCGACTCAACAACTTGTCGACAATCCTCCTCCCGTAACCAGTACTCTTCAAACCGAAACCTTCTCCTTCTTCTCCTCCTTTTTTTCCTTACTTTTCTCACTTCTAACAAAATTGGGAGATGATCAGACTCATTAGGACTTAAATGGACCACTCGTGATTTGGGGAACATGTCACGCCAAGAAGCACAAGCAACAAAGCGGTCAAGTCGTACTTTGACCTCAACTTCATGCCTAATCCCTCTCCACGTAAAGTATGGCCCTTGTGCATGCATGGTAGTCAAAGCACAATCCCCCAGAGCTTGTTTGAAGTCATCCATAAGTCGACTTCGTCGCAACGGACCCCCTTCCTTCTCATGGATTGCAATGATCTCATTGAAGTCTCCCCCTAACACCCAAGGTAATTTACACTTATCGCGAAGCCTTCGTAACAACTCCCACGTCAAGTGTCTATGCTCCGCCTTCGGTTGTCCATACACCCCCGTAAAACGCCATTGAGCAGAACAATCACCTTCTCCAACCAACACATCAATGTGACTGTCCGAGTAAGATTGGAGAGACACCCTGACATCCTCTGACCATAATAAGCAAAGACCCCCTGACCTACTACTTCTCTTACCTTTCCTGTCTCTGAGAATTTGACAATCAACAGTAAATGAATTTTTCCACCCTAGCTGTCTACGAACCCGAACCATCTCATCCCCCATACACTTCGTCTCACTCAAAAACACCAGTTTGGGAAAGTTTAGGGCCACTAGCCCTTTGAGCCCATTAACTGTCCAAGGGTTCCCAATCCCTTGACAGTTCCAGCATAGGACATTCATTGCTCGTGATGGGTCGGAGCCGGACCCATCACGGAGAGACGTTTAGGAGTACGTCCTGAACTCTTCACAGGAGACTTTCGAAAATTCCCAACTTGTCTTGTCTTGCGGACAAAGAAAAAACTAGGCTTTTTTGGGGACTTGGTCGTATTGGGCCTTTCAGTCCCTGGAGCAGGGGCGGCCCGTGTCCCACTCCTAGACCCCGAGCCCGTTTCTTCCTGATTATCCACCTCAGCTGCCTTAGAAACTTCCGGGCCCATTACCAAAATGGAAGGCTTTTTGGCCTTTGACTTTTTCGGCGCCTTCAAAGTTGTTTGAACCTTAACTCCCGCTTCATTCACCGCCACCCTCCTATCAGGAATTGAGGACATCAGAGATGCAGGCATCCCAACTTTGGTGCTATCCAGATCCCCAATCACCGCTTTGTCAATCTCCCCAAAAACCGCTTTGTCAATCTTCCCAATTACCGGTTTGGACATAAATGATCCCCGAAAGTCAGGACATTCCAAAACCGGTACCTCTCTAAGCTCTGTCGGCTCCGGCAGGCGCCGCCGTCGTTTCGCCACCGGCTCCAATTGAACCTCCTCACTCAACCCTCTCCCGTCAATCTCCATCCCATTCTCCACCGGCGGGATCATGTCCTCCTCCCCAGACTCCAGCTCTGATCTGGATCTCACCATACCAGACGTCAGGAAGTCCGGTGCATGTAATACCCAACCAGTCTTCTGCTTAGGGCCCAGGCCGAACCGCCGGCCACCCAAAAACTGTTCCGCCACCTCCGGTTGCCTCTGGGCACGAAGCCACTCTTCCTTACGCTCTGCATTTAGGAGAGCCGAGTAAATAGGCTCCGAAATCTCTCCGGCCTCCTTCTTAGGGAAACAAGCTCCGATATGATCAAGAAGACCACAGAAGAAGCAAAAGAACGGGAGATGCTCATATTCCAGATCATAATACTTGCTCACCACCTCCCCTGCTGCTCTGAAATTGATCCCTTTCTTTAGTGGTTCTCCGACGTCAATCCCAACCCTCACTCGAAGATAGCTCCCCAAACAACTACCATCTCTGTTCTTCCTGGTCTTTGCATAGATCCCAACCGCCTTCCCAATGCATTGCCCCGTCCCCTCACCCCTCTCTTCATCCAGCAACGCCGGGGGCAATCCTCTTATTCTAATCTAGAATGGTTACAATCATTATACAATTAAGTTTTTGAAATACTATATGTAACTGATCATGTAAACATTTCATGAAAATTCTTTAATGATTTCCATGTAAACATTTCTAAATTCCTTAATGATAATAAATGACTGCTCACCTAAGAGATATTTTTTAAGGGACTGTGAGGAAGACTGTCCCTTAGATGAGCAAGAAAATAATATATTATTTTTAAATAGATAATAATATAATAATATAGTAGCAGAGATAATGATAATAATATATTATTTTGACCCCAAAAAAAAAAAAAAAAATGCTCTGTCAATTACAGGCTTTAACCACAGAAAAGAGTCCAGAGAGAGAGAGAGAGCTGGATTGTTTGATGGTCGATGGTTGGGATGATAAGTTCAGGTGATGTCCAGTCACAGTGGTTCTCTCTACCCAAAGTGGGTCGCTCTGCAATTCCAAGCCCCGTTCATCTCATTGCCTCTGCCACTTCTCTCCGCCTCACCCACCACTTCCGCCTTCATTCCCTTCTCCGCTCCTATTTTCAGGTCTCCCTGATTTTCATTTTCATTTTATTTCATCTATAATCTCATCAAGGGTTAAATGACCTATGCTTTGCTGCAAGTAACTTATGGAATTTTCCCATCTCTTGTCTCTTGTTAAACCCAGAAACTTGCTCATATCAGTCCCTTGCATAAACTGAAGGAAGGGTTTAACACTATACCATTGCCAACTCCTACTTCAATTTGCTTTGCTTTCTTTAATGGAAGAGACAACAGCAATGATCTCACTAATGAAGACATGCCCAACTCTAAAATGTCCACTAGAAACTCCTTCACTGGAAGACAATGGACCAATCTTCTCCTTGCTCTTAACATCATGTGAGTATCACTTCACAACACCCGTAAAACAAGGATGAAGGAGTGACATGTCGTTTGTTATGATCATAATCCAACAAGAATCTTATTCTTACTCGAGTTTAGTATATTTGCATCATGTTTTACTTTTCTGAATTGGACCCTGCAATTCTTTTGACAGCTTACTGTTTGCTATATAATGTGAACAGAGTTTTTATCGCGCAAGTTGGGACACAAAATGACTTAATCCTATGGGGTGCCAAGGTAATTCCTGCAATACAAAATAGCATTCTTTTGATTACAAAAGCTAACAGTAAGTGGGTTTTTTCTAAGTCTTGATATATACATACACAGATAAATAGGCTTATCGATAAAGGACAATTGTGGAGGCTCGTCACGAGTTCCTTTTTGCACGCAAATGTTGGCCACCTCTTGGTATGTTATGAATCTTAGGCTTTCTGGTTCTAAAGTCTGCATTTCAATCTGATGTTTGTGATTGTGTGCATATTCAGGTTAATTGCTATTCTTTGAATAATGTTGGCCCTACCATGGAGAGGCTCAGTGGTTCGAAGAGATTTCTTGCGATTTACTTCACCTCTGCAATTGCAAGTAACAGCTCATGATCTCTCTACAATAGCCAATAAAAATTGCTTAGAGACTATTACTGATTCAGTGGTTTCAAGAAAATCAGGTTCAGCAATGAGTTATTGGTGCAGCCAGGCACCTGCGGTTGGTGCATCAGGAGCAGTCTTCGGCTTAGTAAGTCATTTTTCACCAGCCAGAATGATTTTCTACACTTCCTACATGCACCACGTAACTGAGCAGAGCAGTTTGGTTTGGTTTCAGCGGTAGCTCTGATAATTTGCATGAAAACTTGCCTGATTAGTTGATCTCTATACATCCATATTATCACAGTCAGCCTGTTACACACCTTTGCCTAGTAAATGAGCTCTTGGGTACCTTACTTTACATAATTAGCCAGTTTTGTAATGCCACATAGGCTCCTAAGAATTGGTATTGAGGGGGACAAGCTACATTAGCCCATATTATGATCCCATGAACCATTTTTGTAGAGGCAAGTTTCATGAATGATCTCCTCTTATCATGAGCCAATCAACCAACATATACAAAAGAGAAAATCAGTAAAATCAGTCTCAATGGTGGATTCGCACATAGTGCATATGAGCATGTCACTCCTTCAGAATACTAAATATTTTCTATTTTCTATATGTTACAATTGTGACTTCAGTTCTAGCTTTATCTTCTCTGATTACTAGTTATAAAACTTACTTAAATAACACTGAGTATCCTGTTAAAGGAAACTATCTTGGTCCAGAATAATATTGTCTTGAATAAACTAAGACTAGTTCTTATGGTGTTGGACAAAGAGGGATAAGATGTCGGGATGCTACTGTGGGACTTAGATTCTGCAAAAGGGTTAGTAGATTAAAGAAGAAAAACAAAATTTTAGAAAACAAGGATAGAACCTACGAGCATCAGCTGGTAGGGTGTTAAGAATCACTCCTAGAGCGATGAAGTAAAATTCTGGCATCACAAGAGCTTTCACTATTAAATTTTTTTAAACGTTACATAGTAGCCCTTTTATAGAGCCATTGATTCACGAATCATTCAAACTACACAAATTAGTGCACTTAGGAATTATAATAGACATAATTCTTGACACATACTATAGCAAACACTATAACATAGAGAGGATGAAAAGAAAATGAACCTATATTTATGTATGGATTGCAATTATTATGTGTGAATTGCATTATTACACATGCATTGCATGTGTGAACTGCAACCTATAATATGATGCTCAAAACTTTTTTTTGATCAAAAGATAACTTCATTCATGATGAAAATGGTTACAATGAATAGAGTGCAAAGGAGAACTACCAAACCAGCAATAAGGTAGAGGTAGAAAGCATCATTGCCCACTTTAGACTTTGACTGAAAGTCTATACTGACAGACTGATGGAGCCACAAAGGCCCCGGCTCCAAACAAAGTAAAGGCTGACTAAGTTTTAAGGCTTCTTTGGAAAGACGATGGGCAACTTTATTGCCATCCAGTCTTACAAAGTGCCAACTACAAACTGAAAAAGACTTAACTAAAAACTTGACTTCATCTAAGATATGACCCTCAGAACTGAGACTCTCAACTTGCAAAGCACTAATGACATTTAAAGCATCACCTTCAACCTCCAGATTTCTAAACCCAACATGAAGAGCAAACCTGAGACCATGTAGAAGGGCTAGATCTTTGAAAGACCTTGGGGAAAGGTTCCCAATCTGTGGAACAGCGATGGCACCTCTTAAGCTTCCTCTTTCATCTCTGAACACTACACCTAAACCCCAAACACCATTTCTTGCATCCCCTGCTCCGTCAAAGTTCATCTTCAAACAACCTTGCCATGGTGGCTTCCAGATTACATTGTGGTTTGGGGCAGCTTGCACAGCTTCAATTCAGACCAAACTATGTGAGAAGAGATCAAAACTTGGACAAACTTAGTGTGGTTTGAAGTTGGCTCTTGTATCTTCTTGTCTTTAAGCTAGAAGGATAACTATTATGTATGTTAACTTTTAATATGTTATGGAATATCAAGTGATACTTCCTTCAAGCTCATTCTGACATGGTTTTGCTCTCTCTGATTTCCCATTATTAATTGAACCCCTGGTGATGATCTTTGATTCAGGTGGGATCTCTTGCAGTATTTGTCATGAGGCATAGAGGTCTGGTTGGAGGTGGCAAAGAAGATTTAAAGCACATAGCATATGTAATTGTCCTAAATATGGTATGCTCATTCTCAGGATGGTATCTTAAATTTTTTGCATGACCCAAGCCCTTGTCTATCTGAATGACTTAATTGGTTCCCTTTCTCGTCTCCCGCATCCTTTGCTTTGGAAAAACTGAAATATAAATGTGTCATTTTTTTTTCTTTCGCAGTCTATTGGGCTGTTCTCCAAAGGCATTGACAACTGGGGCCATGTAAGCTCAACACCGCAACATATTCTCTTTCTTTTGCGCTTCTTCGTTGTTATTATTTATTTAACTAACTTGTTTAGAACCGTGTTCTTAGATAAATGCTTTAAAAAGATGAAAGGAAAGGAGGGTGCCTAATTAGCATGGGGGCAAAGAGAGAATTGAATTCCAATTAGCCTGCTTCGAAATTTCTCTGAGATTAGGTTTAAAAATGACGGGAAAAGATATGACTAATTTGGTGTAGAGAGAGAAATAGAGAGTTCTTCTCTTTCAACTTTCAGTTTTGCTTTCATTTCTTCTCCTACGTTCTAGTAACTGGAATTGAGTTTCTAACTTTACCTCATCCTGTCATACAACTTGACATAGTGTGAGTTTACTCATAAGTCGCAACACATCTTTGTAAAACTTGAGCTGTGCTAACATTTTCACTGAATGGCCTTGTATTAGTGATATGAATAATTCAAGAGCATAATTTTGATACTTCTGTGTACTTTGAAGTTATTAACATAACAGAGATATCCTCTGCACTAAATTCCTTCACCAAAATCCTTATCTTTGTTTTGGGTGACCTGTGAATCTCAGCTGGGAGGCTTGCTTGGTGGAGCTGCCACAGCATGGCTTTTAGGACCTGCCTGGAAGTACGAATTTTCTTCCACTGATAGACGAAGGATCTTTGCTGACAAGGCTCCTATTTTCTACCTCATCAACAGGAAAACTAGATCGTAGGCATTATATTCATAGCTCAAATAATTGTACCTTTTACATTCCCAATTATAGAATGTGCTGTACAGACTTGTGGGGAAGTAGTTGGCCAAATTAGACCTAATTTCCTATTTTGATGCTCCAGAAGTCATCTATGCTTTGGTCAGATGTTAATTGACCCAATTTTAAATCATCTTCTAGAATCAACCTACTTTGGTTTACTGTGTAATGCCATTTTTCTAATTATATTCCATTACATACAATATGAATTAGGGGGGGATGGTGAGAGATTTTGGAATTTATCTGTTTTGGTATCTTGTTGTGTACTTGTCTGGATTAATTGGGTTACATTGGTAGATTAATTTATCATCTTGCTTCTGTTGGATATGTTCATGCACGACTAGAATTTTTTTTTACAATTACTACCATGTTGGTTAGGCACCACTGATGGTTATGGTGGGAACGGTGAAGGTGGCCGTTATGTTGAAAGCTAAGTTGGCTCACTGTGTGGGTGGTCTTTTGGGGGACGGCCGTGCCACCTAGCACATTCGATTCCCTAATCACATTAGCATGATAGGCATTTTCAGGCCAATACTTGAGGGCGGATGATGATCACCATTTGATTTTGATGTGATGGTATCGGATGCTGTCAGTACCGAACAAGCCATTGAAAACCCACTATTCTATTGGTACTGAAAGAAGCCGGATGGTCATTCTTGACTGGACATGAGACTTGATCTTGAGAAAAATACGCGTCGGAAAAGTCAGATTGCTCAATTTCACGATAACATTTTTCATATAAAGGTGTATCTATCTGGCCATTTAACAAGTATATATGATTTTTCTTTTTGAGAATGAACAAGTATATATACAAATTGGTGCAGCAACTTTACTTAGCCTGGCATTGCAGATGCTCCAAAAGAGCCTGTATATTTTACAATTGATTTAATGTAAGAAACGGTTCCTTTAGGAAAATCTGCAGGGCATGCTTAAACTGGTCACAGACACACACACCATCTCCAAGAGGTTTCCCTTCGAAAAGAACATCCTGCATCAGTGAGATCAGAAATTGTAGAAGTGAAATGCAAGGCCTGCCACCTTTTGGCTTTGACCTGCAATCATCTCTTGATTCACTTAAATGTCTCGCTTACGGGACATGTTCAGTCAAACTTTTACATTGGCACGCTGCCATCCTCGCCGAAACAAAACTGAGTATGGTAGATCATTATGCTATGGTGTTTCATATGCTTGCAACTTTTCTGTTGTATAATGGAAATGAACCATCAGCTTCACCAACAAAGAAGATGAAAGATGAAGAGTCCACAAAATCCCAATAATCGTATCTCTTTGTAGAAAGGCCCTACCGCTAAAGCTGCAAAAAAAAAAAAAAAATCAAACAGTTAACTGGCATACTTAGAAGTAAATATCAATATGACATGTAAAGAATGCTAATAGTTAACAGAATCTTAAAGGCACATCAGCAAAAGACAATGCTAATAGTTAACAAGTGACCATGAAAAATTTGGTCACTTGTTCGTGCTTTTGTACTCCCTTTTTCCTTTTTGGTAATATTTTGTTCTCTTAGTTGTGGACCTTAGGTCCACTTTTGCACTTCACTGCATAGCATGCACAAGTTGTATAAACATCCTCGATCACATTTGGTTGCATGTGGATCTGATCAATTATAAAATTCCACCGCTAAAAGAGATTGCATAATCAAATCAAATCAGATGCATAAATTCAAACTCAAAACTTATTCTCAAATCTCAAGTCTTCATAAAGGTTGCACTAAATTTCAGTTTATATAGATCCAAGAAGCTCCAAATCTAATTAAGATCGACGCTTTTGTTGTATAAGTTACATTACAATTTTGTTTATTTAAATTCAAAAAAAAGTATGTCATAATTGAATTGAAAATCTAATCATCATGGTTTAGCCACACAAAAAAAAAAAAAATAAAAAAATTAACAGATTCAGATTTGGATATTGCTAAATCTGCAACCCCCCCCCCCCCAAACAAAAAAACAAACAAATGGGTAAAACTGTGCCATGGCACTTCTTTATAATCTCAAGTTCTTATATAACCTGCATTGGTAAAGCAGGACAGTTTCTACATGTTATCAAAACTCTCATTCCTGATAGCACTTCATCTACACAGAGACCTATTTGGCTATAATAGGATGAAGCTAATTGCTAAATCAAAAAATTAATAACGCCTACTATGTAATGAAAAAAGGACGGTCATAATTTCTCATCAACCTGAAATCTAGCATGCATGTCTATATGTACCATATAACCAAAAGCCACCAAAAAAATTTCTCATGGTGTGTTACAAGCTATCCATGTCAGATAAATAAACGCAGGACAAGAAGAAAAAAAAAAAAAAAACAAAATTATTAATTGTGACTTACATGATGGGGTTGGGGCGGGTGATGGAGACCTCAAGCCTTTTGCACTTTTCTTGTAGCCTGGACTAGAAGCATAGGACACTCCGGGAGCGGGTGATGCATGTGGGGCCATTTGAGATGAGGGACTCATAGAAGGTGAGTAAGGCGAAGTTCTAGGTGCATAAGTAGGGGGCATACTAGGGTTAAAATGAGGAGTTGGCGAGGAGCTTGGATGAGTAGAACCATGGTATAAACATGGAGGAGGAGGATGTGTAGTCTTGGAGGGTGAAGGTGCTGAAGAGTAAACTGTTGGAGCAGGATTTGGAGAGATTGATGGTCCTGCAGTATCACTTAGTTCTGGTGATGGAGCTGGAGAAGGAGTTGGAGGGGTGGCAAAAAGTGTACCCTTCAAATAGGAGGATAATCTGATACTTTTGACCTTACCAAAGACGGAGTTATCAAGGCCGAGATTTCTTGCCGGAGAGCCTGTAATTGTCTGAGCTAACTGTTTCAACCTCTGTGGCAGAAGTCCCCCAAAAGCAGACATAAGCGAAGCTTGAACTTCAACTGGGGAATCTGTAGTTGAACCCAATGTGTTTGTTACTTGCAGAAAGACATCCTGCATAAATAGGAGAAAATAACTTTCATTCGCGTGCAGATAAGTTGAGACCATTAACCACTACTGTATAATCTGATAATTGCGATCCTTAATAACTATTAAAAATCAAGTGGACTTTAGCTAATCTTTTTAATTCTCTAGAAGCAAAGTCAGCGCTCAGTGGCTATCTATCTTGTGTCTTTGATTCCTTAATGTCAAAGACTAAGCTTTACCATTGCATAACTGGAAACAATCCTCGGCATAGGATTTAATATATAGGGCATGCTTGGCATCTGTCATAAAGGTTTTGATTCAAATGATGGGCCATCATGTTATAGTACTGATCCAATATACTTACTACCTAGACACCAGGACCACAGACCAAAGAACCTAGACATCAGGACCAGAAAACTAAACTTTGAGGCACTCCAATCTTGCATAGAGAACGTAAGGATAGAAACTGGATTCACTCTAATGCTTCACACCAAAACTTGGTTTCATAACAATATTACCATCGCAGGGAAATCAGAATAATTTGTGATAACTTTTATTCCTCAAATCATGACTTTGCTTCAGGACTTGCACAGGGTTATAGCAAAAAAGATAAATCCAGTTAAACTAGCATATAAGACATAATTTAAAGAGAAAATTTTCCTACTTCCAAACCTGATCACAAATGTAAAACTTCTAGACAACTAACTGAAACTGAAACTCAAAATTGACGTCTGAAAGAATTCCCCCCATAAATCTGCCCCACGGCTGTAGTCGACATAATTAAAGACAAAATTTTCCTACTTCCAAACCTGATCACAAATGTAAAACTTCTAGACAACTAACTGAAACTGAAACTCAAAATTGACGTCTGAAAGAATTCCCCCCATAAATCTGCCCCACGGCTGTAGTCACTAATGCAACCACAAAGAGAGAAATGGATTAGGCGCACTCTTTCCTTTTTTTGCACTCATAGACCCTAAATGGTTTGACAATAAGCTCACCACTGATGAGAATATTAAATATATATTAAATGTTTGTCCACATCTGAATAGCTTAATCTTATGGAATACTGGTAAACCAACAAAATTTGACAGACCAGAAACCCAAATTCTGATGCCTAGAGAGAAATGAGGAAATGGATTCTAGAGTAGGTGTTATACCTCGTAAGGCCTTAAATGCAACCCAAACCTCAGCTGCTCCTTTAGCTCACCAAAATTTTCCACTATTTCAGTTATTGAATTATTGAGAGTAAAGTTAAACAGAATCTGCGGTATCTGCCAGATTGAAGCAGCTTTCCCAGGAATCACAGTGATTCCCCCAGGATACTTTAGAATCTCAAACATATATGGTTGCCCGAACGTTGATGCCGTCAATGTAAGATTAGATTGCTCAAGGAACAGCTCAACCAAAGATGATCTCAGCACACTTAAGGACACAGGAAGTATCGGAACATTCACGGGATCGGAAAGAACACCGAACACCACATCAGTCCAGTTAGATGCACCGTATTGGTGCATGGACAAAATAGCCACCTGTTGACAAAAATGCAAAGTTTAGTTTGATTGTTCACCTTGTTGGACTGAAAAATGATATGGTATACGATGGAAGAAGATTGAAATTGTACCTTTGTACCTGGGACACCTATTTCCCCATAGATATCGTATTCTAATTGACCGATGTGTGGAACAAGCTCTCGAACTGGCTTTTCCAGTCTGAAGTATGCCTGAACTGTGGCTGGAAATAGATACAGGTAAAACTAAGCATCTTCTATTGACTTGGTCAAAGCAATAAATAGCATGCAACTGAGGACCAAAAATACTATCGGAAATAACTCTTTTGAAAACCAATAACCAATAAGTGGGAAAAGTTGTTGTAGAATGGTAGGTGCAAACACGTTACATAAATGGAGCTAAAGTAGTTCTGCAGCGATTATCTCCAACAATACTAACAAATTGGTCCAGTCTTACCATATTCACAAATCTAGGGTCCTCATAGCTTAAAACAAGTCAGTATGAATACTAATAATAATAAGAACAATATAATATTGAATCCAGTCCTGAACCAAGGTGTCATTAGAAGCTTAGAGAACTTTCGGCAGCCTTTAAGGTATAACTCAGTGCCTTTGTATCCTGAGACAGACAACACAGGGGTTATTGTCCTCCTAGACCTCTTAGTTACCAGATTTACAGGTTGAGAGATTTAACAGATCGTCTTAGACTTGCTTACTATATCCTATGACCATTACGATTAGCTTTAATATTTTGAGGTGACAACTGATTTAACATATAGATTACGATGGATTGGCTTTATCCACATGTTAATACATTAGAAACCTAGTAAGATCTACTGGTTCTCTCAGCAGCTGCCACATTCCTGGCTAGTGCTGTTGGGTTGGGGACGTTACACCTAATTCTTTGACAAGGAGGTGTAATGAAATGCATAACCAATTCCTCGAAACGCTTAAAACCCAAGTGACAAGGCAATATCCTATACATAGCCGGGTGAGTCTAACATTGCAAGACCCGAATTATGAAACACAGTCAACATCCAACATAATAATAATTCATTATATTTGAAAAAACATCAAAAATCCCTAATTATTAGGTAAACCACCACAATGAAGATCCACAACCACCAATATCAGCCAAATCTAAACCACCAAAATCTCAAAAAAAAAAAAAAAAAAAAAGCGACAATGAAAGACGAAATTTTGGACATACCACTGAGCTTAATGGCCTCTTTGGCATCGAACCCATTATTGACGGAATGCCGAGGAAGGATCCAGAAGATCCCGGAGAGAAAAACCGATAATCCGAGAATCAAAACGAAGACGCATCGAAAGGTGAACTGGTGGGCGATTCCGTTGAAGAATCTGGAACATTGAGGACAGACGAACCCAGAAGAAGAAGAAGAAGAAGAATCGTGGGGTTGATGACTCTGGTGGCTGTGCTGCTGCTGCTGCTGGTGCAGGCTTTTCTCACCTTTCCCCATTTGCAGAGCATCTGGGATTCACACACTGACACACACAACAATAAGGGCAACAAGGGCAAGGCCACCAAGAGAAGAAGAAGAAGAAGAAGAAGAAGGAAGAAGAAGATGTGAGAGACAAGTGTTCACGGTGGGTATCGCCCCATTAATTAAAAAGAAGAGAGCTTTTTTTCTTTTCCTTTTTTACTCTCTCTCTCTCTCTCTCTCCACTCTCCTCCACTCTCTCTTCTTCAAGTCTCACCCTCTTTCTTTAAACCACACACGCAGAGTCCACTTGTTTTTTTTTTTTTTTTTTTTTTTTGAAGTAATATTTTATTATATTGTAGGTGTAGGCTACCCAACGTTGAGAAGAAGCAAAGGCCAAAGGCTGTGAAAAAGAAAGGGGGTGACAAGGAGCATAAAGGTTACAAGATTATTTCAAATGTTGTGGAACTCCATAGATATTTGTGATATAAAAATATAGATTAAATTCGAAACAAGATTAAGAAGCATATCCATCTCTAGAGGCTTTAGGGCATGCCCAATAATAGAAGTAGCTTTTTTTGTTTTTTAACTAAGAAGAGATAATAATGTTATTGTCTTATTGATGGTGTAAAATAAGAGTTTATGAGAGCACTAGTGGGTGTGAGTTTCTTTGTCGACTGGGGGGGCTCGATCGATTCTTGCTGACGCTCTACACCTTTCTTTGTCCCATTTTCGCTTTATTTTTTGCACACAAGGTTGGAAAAACATTTTGGGTGTGCACCCAATTATCTTCTCTAATTACTAATTTACTATCCTCGGCAAGTCAGCCTATTTACAAGTGCTGAATTCATAGTTTAGTTACAAGTGTCCCGAGCAAGCTAGTGATAATGTTGAGACCGTTGTGGTTTATATCGGCTCTAGTAGCAATTTAATCCTTTAAGCTTGAACTAAAGAATTTTATTCAACTTTAGTTCTATATATGAAAGAGCATAGAGCACAGTTGAAAACTAAGAACCCTAGCCTCCCTCTCGCACCGCACGAGGTTGGGCTAGGTTTTGACGAAGTCTTCACTCGTCCGGCGGCGCTCCGACATCAGCGCTGGCTTTGCCTTGCCAACGTTGTGTTGCTGCTGCATGGGTGATGTTGGTATATGGTCCGTTTAGCTTTTGGACTGGCTTCGCTTGGGATGTGGGCAGTCGGTTTCGGTGCTGGTCTGGTTCAGAGCTTCTTTGAAGTGAGGATGTTGTTATGTTCTCTCATCCAAGCGTTGGTCGACGATGAGGGCGACTTCAAGGGGTTCTACTGGTAGCTTATAGCGCATGTGATCCAAATCGGTTGGGTTTCGGGTTTGGCTGTGTTGTTATAAGTTTGTCGGTGCCTCTTGGTGGTGGTCATGGCGGCGCGAGGTCTATGGTGTGCGTGTAACGACACTGTTTCAGGAAGGTGATGGCTGGATCTGGGCCGACCCAAGTCTGCTAGGCCTTGGGTGCTGCTATGCTTTTGGGCTATTTTGGGCTACTAGGGTTCTGCAGGGTTTTATTTTCAATAATTCCCTATTTTTTTAGGGACCTATGCTTGTTAGTTTCTTAATGAGCGCTAATCGGTGTAGTTAGGTGGTTTTTTAGCCTGCAAATTATGATGTTTCTTTTTACATCTTGATAATGGAAGTTTCTAGTGCACAGCAATCAGTGTTCTAAAACTCGGCCACCTAGGCGCTGGTAGGGCTGGGCACGGTCCCAGACCGGCAGTGATTTTCCAGGGACCGGGACCGGGACCGGGACCGGAAGTATAAATTCGGGCCGGGCTTGCAGTTTCAGATAGCAGGGACCGGGCTAAACCCGGACCGGTCCAAAACGGGCCGGTTTTTTCGGTTTTCCGGTCCTGTAAATCTTTGCAGCACTGCTAGTGCATTTTTGGCATTTTGGCATTTTGGCATTTTGCTGCTTGACCTGCATCTGTTTAGGCAATTAGGCAATTCTGCAATCTGTACTTCTGCAGTTCTGCACTACCTGCAAGGCTGCAATGTATTTCAGCTGAAAATAAAACCATTCTGCATTTCTGCAATCTGCAGTTCTGCAGCAAGGCTGCAAATAGAGACTACAAATCTAGAATGCAATCTGCACTAGCAGCAAGGCTGCAATGCTGAAAAATACAAGCATTCTGCAAATAATAGTCATCTGATCAACATATCAGATTAAAAACAAAACCAACTAACCAAGTTCACCAGAGTCAGACTGTGGTGAGTACCTATGCGAGAGCGAGACTGTGGCCGGAACTTGGAAGAGTACGGTGAGACTGTGAGACCTGGCCAGAAGAGTATGGTGAGTACCTGGATGGCTGGATTTGGGATCGATTTGCGATATAGGATTTGGGATCGATCGAGACTGTGGCCTACTGAGAGCTGAGAGGCAGAGCTGATGAGAAGCTGAGAACTGAGGATGTGGGCATGTGGCCAGAAGATTGGATTTCAGATTTCTGGTCTCGATTTGGGATGGAATCTCGATTTGTGAACAGAGAGAGTGAGAGCTGAGAACAGAGAGATAGAGGCGGAGAGCTGAGGATGGAATCTCGATTTGGGAATTGGGATTTTAGGTTTACTTACCAATCGCATGTGGTCAGGTCCATAGTAACACAATAGACTAAGAAAAATAACCTATAAATGGAAGACACGTAGACAAGGTCGGGTTTTCCGGTCCACGCATCCATCGCTAGTCAAGAACCAGGACCGGACCGGCATCACTTAGCACAGGGACCGAACCGGCCCGAAATCACATATTTCAGTCTAAAACCCGACCCGAACCGGTCTGTCCGGATCGGTTCCTTCGGTTATTTCGGGCTTTCGGTCATTTATGCCCACCCCTAGGCGCTCGGCGGCAGGTCTCCGACTCGAGGAATGCTTAATCGCCGGGATTAGGCGGGCTGGGGTTAGGCGGCCGCCTGGGCGGTTGAGCAGCGCTGTCTGGGTGGGTTGTGAAGAACACCGGACATCTGGAAATCACCTTTAAGATCCCTTTCAGTCACTCAAGGATCCAATTTCCCAACATAAATCTGGAAATCACCTTCAAGCTTGACCAAAAGTGTGAAAATGGAAGAGAAATAGAAGGTTGAAGCTTGATGTTTGTGCACGATGGTCGATCGAAGCGAGAAGACAAGAGATCCAAGCTCCTTGGCCACTTCGAAGGCCGACGAATCTATAGCTGCGTGCGGTGAACCTGATGAGCTTGTTGATGGATGCAACCAACTGCATAGATCTAGATCGTGATCCCCGAAGTCTCCCTGGCGAGGAACTGGAAAGAGATCTTAAAGAGGAATTGGTCTTTCCAAGTTGGGTTCTGGCCTCCGTTCTCTGATTATCAGTTTGCTGGTACTCTGGTAGTCGTGTAGTCTTTTGGGTTTGTGTTGAATAGGGGACCCATCGGTCATGTGGTCTATTATCATGAAACTTGGGAATAAAATGAGATATAATAGTCTATATATTCTTATTATGAAAGCCTTTACTATAATAAGTAAAATTTAATGAGATATATTCTTATTATTCTTATTTATAAAATATAATAAGTCTTTATATATCATATATATGCTAAAAAAATAAATTAAAAATTAAAAAAACTAAAACCGCCTAGGCACCCGCCTAGCCACCTGGGCGCTAGTCCCCTGGCCACCGCCTAGCGATTTTTCGAACCTTGACTGCAATTGAGCGCATTGGCAAAGGAAGTTTTCACACAAAATTATCTCTTTGTAGGATACTGTTGTAGTTTCTTAGGCTCCTTCATTAATTAAGTGAGCTTCGATGTCTTAAGCGAATGGTGCATGATTCTCGTTTTCTTGGAAATTGGTAAGTGTCATTCTGGCATGCGATTATCAATGAAATCTTCATTTACTCAAAAATAGAGTACATTTGACATAAATTTTGTACAACTGAATTTTGTTGCAATGTCATTTTATGCATTAAGTTTATGCAATAAGTCTCACCCCCAGTTATATTTCATTGATGCAACTAATAAAATAGGCATGTATATGCTCTCAACTTGACTGGGTTCCAAACCACAAAAAAAAATTGTGCCCCTCCAGAATTAAGTTCCTTTTTTTTTTTTTTACTTTGTCAAGGGGAACCCAAAGGCTTCGTAGGCCCAAGATAAACCCCTTCGGAGCATGTGAAATGCTTCAACTGTGCATTGCAGCTGTTAACGTTAAGATCCGTGGGGATCCTAGTTAGCTATAAATAAAGAGAGAGAGAGATTTGACACAAGATGTATAGTGGTTCGCCTCCGCATGAGCGGGAGACTATGTCCACTTGAAAGCTATACTAGTGTGTCGAGCCTTGCGGCCTAACAAGATTACAAGAGATGTAATGAATGTGTTGAGTTGTGGGAGGAGGCATTCCTTTTATAGATCAAGGAAGCCATCTCCTCTACTTATTCTTCGATGTGGGAGAAGCAAAGTTACTATTCTAGTCTATTTAACATGTAGAAAGCTATGTTGTGGTGGCATCTTGGCAAGGGCGGGAAGGTGGCTTCCCGGTGGCGGATTTGCGACTTCCGGATACCGCCGCGTAGCCTGAACATAGGGCTACACGATGTATGTCTCGGTTGGGCCTTGCCATGTCTTGTGGATGTCCCAAAGTGGGTGTTACTTATGCTTGGTGACGTAGTAAATACTCCATATTATTGGAGGTATGTACAAGTCCCCGAAGTCCCCGAAGTCCCCGAGTAAGAGGAGCTTCTTGGTTGGGGAGTTCAAATCATAAAGTCATCAAGCATAAATAACCGGGCGGTACGGAACCCCTACAAGTCCCCGAACTCCGTAAGCAAGAAGGGACTCGTTAACCTGCACAACAAAAACAAAAAGCAGGCATACGTAGAATGCGCGTTGCATTGGGCAACAAATGTGAGTTGCATTGATATGCGTTGGCATATATAAACGTATGAGGTGCGTGATACATGTTGATGTATACACGCGAATGGCGCCGAGTACGATCGATTATGACGTACAAACTCGAGAGCGCGTATGGCCGTGTGAGCATATGGAGTGCATATGATAAATGGAAGTTGTATGAGCGCTGCGAAGGTAAGCGTTGGTTTGGTTGTCGCTTGTATTAATGGAACGCGAAAAGAATTTGATTTATCGCGGGCGACAAATGGTAGAAAAATTCCATGTTCCATTAACGTGTGGTGGGATGAGCAGAAGCTCAATGGGATGCCGGGAAGGCGTGAGCGGGAAGCTCGGGGATTGCCGGGAAGGCATGAGCGGGAAGCTCGTGAGCGGAAGCTCAATGGGCTGCCGGGAAGGCATGAGCGGGAAGCTCGTGAGCGGAAGCTCAATGGGGTGGGCCCCTGCTAGGCCCCGCTAGAGAGTCCCCGACTCCCCAGCCATGTTTGTTGAGGGGGAGCTGCACGGAGCAGAGGGTGTTGGGAAGCGATCCCAATCTTTGGTACCCAAGCGTCGGGGTTAACTGCCGGATCAATGGCTGCCGTAGGCTGTGTTAACTAGTCCCTTGCTGCCGGATCAATGGCTATTATGAGGCGTTGCCTGACCGCTTGGCGGTTTTGGTCGTAGACCGTGGATGTGTACAGTATGTATTTGCATGAAAAAAAAAATGACAAACACATAGAGCAAGCATGTACAAGTAGTAAAGTGGCCAAGAGCATGTCGTAGACATGCGTAAGGGTCATGGAGACATGTATAGACATAGCAATAGCTCTAATTGCAAGAGCGTAAGAGATAAGATGTAGTTACTTATCTCGTGGCAATTTGGAGGCTAGCGGAGTTTGGCCGAGCGTGACGCTCCATTGCATTGTGGCGGATAAAGTAGTCCGATAATGTCCGCCAACGCGTAGTTGCGGTTGAATGCTCAATAGAAATAGTTGAATTTCCTTGAAACAAAATAGATGATTAATATGTGGATTTGTAAAATCGACATAAATAATTTGCATATGTACTTTGATAAGATTGTAAGCAAAGTGATGTATTAATTTAAGCTAAGTGTAGCATGCGAATCTCTGATATAAGTGGTAGCCAAATACATACCAAAGGCTCGGTATTGCAATTATACTTCTCACTGACAAATTATCATGTGCAGCGACATAGCCGCTTTTCCAACACGAGTAATTAAGTAATTAAGTACATATGTGGCGGGTATTGGCCATGCTGGAGTAATTAAGTACATATGTGGCTATGTGTGTACTTGTTTGCATAAATAATTATATCATGTATATAATTGAAAGATATACATGAGTGAAAGATATATCATTGCACATAAGCAGTGGCCCTGATCTTGAAACGATGTATCATGTATATAAGTGAAAGATATACATGATGATATGAAAGAAGTAGAGAACACATGCCTAGCAAGTCACATCCTAAGGGTAGTTGGACACGTGGTGTCTGGAACACCCCATATATATGTATATGTCTCTTTATTTATATGTAAACATGGCAAGAGGCAAGATTCCCAGCAGGTGGCAGGGTACTTATACAAAACAGCCCATGTTCAAATAAGTGACGTGTGCTGTAGGTGTGTGGTTGTGGCTCTTTTAACAAAAGCGTAGCCGACAGTGTGCACATGCCAGTAATTAAGAATAGCATGATATATGTGGATAAACAATTATGCTATCTCATACTGCAGATATGTTCGAAGAGCAGTAACCACAGAGACATTCAAAGCGTTGAGGTGTTATGAACTGGAGCCAAATGTCAATTGAAGGCACTTATCTGGATTTGGAGATTGCTGGATAGAAGTTGTGTCAGTGGCCGGATGTGAAGATCGTTTGGTGTGCAGATCCTCTCCGTGGGTGTCCAGATCAAGTGGAGGCTGCCCAGCGGTGAAGCTTTCCGGCGGGGAAGCTCAGCGGTGAAGCGTTGGTTTGCTCTGCAATTTGGCGGAGGTTTCCCGGCGGAACTGGGGTGCAGCGGTGTGCCGCCGCTGAGGATAGCTAGTGGAAGGCCCGTTGGTGGACAGGGTTGTCACTGACGGAGCACCGGGCTGTGCTCGCTGGAGGAAGAGAAGCTTGTCAGCGGAAGAGCTTGTCAGCTGAGGTGGAGCTTGAGGCCGGCGGAGACGCAAGTTGGGCGGAGCGGAGGAGTTGCAGCTGGCGGAGGTTTTTGCCGCTGGTATATCCTAGCGGTGTCTGCCGGTTGGCGGAGCGGAGAGTCGGTGGAGACCTGGAACGGACCGCAAGTTGCTCTATAATAGGTTGGCGGCGCACAGTCCGGCGGAGACGGCAATGTTGTTTGCTAGCGGCGGAGGCTCAGTGCCGGCGGAGATGGCTAGCGGCGGTCCCGGAACTCAACGGAGGCCGGCGGAGGTTAGTCTAGCGGTTTCTCCTTGTGGGGTTGTGGCTTGGCGGAGATGGAAGATGCAGCTGGTCGGAGCGACTGGGGGTCGGGCGGCGAAGTTGCAGCTGGCGGATCAAAGTCTGGCGGGAAATTTGAAAACTGGATGGGTGCCCAGAGAAAATTTGGCCGCCCAGATTTTTTTTTTTTTTTTTTTTTTTTTTTTTTGGAGTCAGCGTTGACCTTCATGGGTTGGGCGTTGACCAACCTTGACTGGTGCTGACCGAAAGTGTGACCAAGCCTGATGGGCGTTGACCAACCCCGCCGGGCGTTGACCAACCTCGCCGGGCGTTGACCGCCCCAATGTTGGTGTTTCTGCAAGTTTTGACCACTCCATGGGCGTTGACCACGTGTTGACCAGCCTGCAAGGTGCAAATTTCTGCACACTCTGCTCTAGTTGCCGCCAAGAAACATTAATTCAAACATAAACTCAAAGAAGGAAGGAATTTCTTCAAACTCCGCTGAGCAGACTTAGCTCATGGTAGGTGACGAAGCCATTGTGTTGGCTTCCCACAGACGGCGCCAATGTTAACGTTAAGATCCGTGGGGATCCTAGTTAGCTATAAATAAAGAGAGAGAGAGATTTGACACAAGATGTATAGTGGTTCGCCTCCGCATGAGCGGGAGACTACGTCCACTTGAAAGCTATACTAGTGTGTCGAGCCTTGCGGCCTAACAAGATTACAAGAGATGTAATGAATGTGTTGAGTTGTGGGAGGAGGCATTCCTTTTATAGATCAAGGAAGCCATCTCCTCTACTTATTCTTCGATGTGGGACAAGCAAAGTTACTATTCTAGTCTATTTAACATGTAGAAAGCTATGTTGTGGTGGCATCTTGGCAAGGGCGGGAAGGTGGCTTCCCGGTGGCAGATTTGCGACTTCCGGATACCGTCGCGTAGCCTGAACATAGGGCTACACGATGTATGTCTCGGTTGGGCCTTGCCATGTCTTGTGGATGTCCCAAAGTGGGTGTTACTTATGCTTGGTGACGTAGTAAATACTCCATATTATTGGAGGTATGTACAGCAGCACAGTGCCTGGCCACTTTGACAGCTTCAGGGTTCGAACCTAGGTTGGGGAGCACACCCAACTAGGCAAGAACCACTAGGCCACTTGCAGTGGTTTCCAGAATTAAGTTCCTAGTTTCACCACTGTCTCTAGCAAATAACACCCTTGAAAGGCTGGGTAGCTCACTTACTACAATTAAAAAAGGATAAAACGAAAAATATTCTCTTCAATTGTATAAACTCTCATCAACGTATGCAATTTTTGTACAAGAAATTTAATTGGACTCCAGGATATGTTGTCGTAAACCTGAATAAAGACTAACACTGAAAACCTTTCCAAAATGCACTACTTTGTCATTTATGAACGACCCGATCTAGACCTAAAAGCAGGAAAAGAAATAGAGCTTAATAGAATAAGGTTTAAAGCCCAACACCACAAGCCCCACTTTTCTCTGTCGACCTGGTCATCCTAGAATAGATGATGTTGTATAGTAGGACAACTTTTGGCCAAGCAAAACTTGTTGTCGTTGTTGTCATTATGATGCCTGGCTCCCCCATTTGGATTCGAGGCAGCAATAGATCCCACAGCCAACCAAATCGGTCAGCTCCTCTAAAGCTCACGAAATCAAAAAAATCTTGTTTCACTTGCTGTTGGCGGTCCCACCTACTGAGGTCTGCATTTTGTTTGTACAGTCACTGCCTGGTTAAGGAGAATGCACGTCCAGACATGTGAACGAACGCGATCCTCCGAAATCGACAGCTGGCATAGACCCCAACACCCCCTGACACCTATATAAAGGGGGTCTTACCCCACGCTCGAGGTAACTCTCATTTTTCTCCATTCCTACTCATCTCTCTATTAGCTTCTACTTTACCCATTCCTGACTTAAGCATCGGAGGAGTAAAGTCCGGAATACTCTGGACTTTCTCTTGACGATTCTTCTCTATTGACAGGTCTCAATGGAAGGATTCGAGCATGGAGACAATCTCAAGTAACATTCACTCTTTCTCATTCCCTCCAAATTCATGCACTAACATTCACTTGCAGCTTAAATTGACACTGGTGAAAACTTGATCTCTTCATTATTGACATGCCACGGCAAATGCAGGAGACACCAGACAAGCACTCCTTTACAAAGTTTAGAAGCAAACCATACCCTCCTTAGATGGGCAAAAGGACATGAACCGCCAACCATCCCGCCTAAGCTAACTATTATTATTAGTGGAGAAAACTACGTCAAAACAATCTGGAAAAATGAAGACATGAGAACCACTACTGAAAACATCGTCGGACTTCTCTCCTAGTGAGTTTTGCCTACGCCTATAGTCATGAAGACAGTTCATAGTATGGTGAATTTTATTTTCCTATTTTACTGTTCTTTACAATGATCGACCAACGAAGCGAAGCTGGTCTTGATTTACTAATTTCGATTTCAGTTTTTCAAGGATTTTATAATTGAATTGCATGCTTGTTTTGAGAAAAATAATGTCACGCCCCGAATTTCGAATAAAGATATTCGAATCAGAAACGCGATTACTTAACCAACTTCTCAAAACTGCATAGAAACTTTTTCTATTTAATCTAAGCAATTACAATAATCCAAAAGCATAAACTTAATAAAGACTCAAACACGTACTCGAGTCGAACGTTATATCAACAAATGTTTACAAAACCCGAATGAAGTGAACTACGAATGTAAACGCTCACTAAGAGCATAATACAAATAGTAGTTAATAACAAAAATAGGTTAAGAACCTAAACTGCTGCAACTACGCCTCGAACTCAGCCTTGGTGGTCCTGACCTGCAGGAATAACCGCTACACCATGGAATAGTGCACCAGGATTGCAAACAACAAACCCGGTAAGTTTGTGAAGCTCGTATGAGTAAACTCAAATAACCACAATTGTACTCCCAAATAAACAAAATAAACAGTAATCCCTACATAGAAAATTAGTTCAGGAGATCACCCAAAAGCACTCAATCCAAAAACATAGTAATCCCTGAGTGTATTTTAGTTCAGGAGATTACAATTAAATCAAACAATAGAATTCATGGTAATCCAAATCTCACGTAAACACTAAGAAAAGAACCCCAGAAACCTTCTCCGAAACTACGTACTCATGATGCAGTAACACAGTTACCACCATGACGGTACACTTACGACAGACAACGTACTCATGATGCAGTAACCCAGTTAACCACCATGACCGCACGCATACAATAGACTACGTACTCATGATGCAGTAACCCAGTTACCACCATGACCGCACGCATGCAAACAAACTAGAGCTCTAACTGAATCGTAACCTGTCACCTTGGCCGAGGTTCAGCCTTACGATATATTTGCACCCAGGTTATCACTGTAACCTTCGGACTTTGGACCATTTGGCCCTCAGAACAAGACATTTAAAGACATCCCATACGACTCACACATGTCACACCACAACTCCAAATCACTCTTTCAACAATATAAATCATCAAATATACTTCCAGCGTAAGTAAATGTTCAATTCAACAATATGAATGAAATCGCCAAAAGTCTACATATCACAATGCCACACCATCCAGATATATATATACGTAGTCATTCACGCAGGAATGACCACTAATACTAACTATAGTTCATACGTACTAAAACCAAGAAATTCATTTTATACTTAAATTCATTTTCTTACCAGTGAACCATAGTCCTATGAACCGTAGTCGATTGAGTTCATATTATTTCAAACAAATGTTTATTTTCGAAAACGATTTACAATTATCAATCAATTCCGGATATTAAAAAACCCGGTTCGTAAATGAACTATGTGAGATTTACTCACCTCAAAATCTTGTTGCGTCTTCTCTTACAGCAGATAATGTATCGAATACGCTCCTTTAGTCACCTAAGTACAATACGATCTTAACTTAGTACTCGAATCGAAAACGATTATATTTCGAACTCTCATTTGCCCTAAAATCCCGAAAGTAATGCCAATTAAGGCAAAACTTCATCTGAGACCACCTGAGGTCTCCAGAATACTTATACGATCAGTATAACAAAAATACAAGTCGATCGGACGGCCGAATCCTCACGGATCGAAAATCGAACGAACCGAAAACCCTAAAAATCATAACTTGCACATACGATTTCCAAAAATTATGTATTGTACATTCACACGTTCGTGTTGATGTGTAGATTGAAAAGAGGGACATAAAATGTCCCTGAGGTGGCCGGAAAACACCACCACAGTGGCGGCGTCGCCGCCGGCCCAAAGTCGGAATTTGGCCAAACTTCCTAACCAAAAATCTTCTTCACAACACGAATTACAACTTTCCCAACTACATCGAAGTCAAATTATAAGCCAATTGATCGAATTTTACCTTAGAACAAAGGGGGCCGATTGAAACCCTAGAATCTCAAATCCTCGATTCGTCCTCCACACGTGAAATCGTTGCAATTAGCCACCCTGGGAGAAACCTTCCCCAGCCTCTGGGCTACAAAACCCCTCAAGAATCACCGGCTATGGTGGCCGGAGGAGGGAGAACCAACAATGGAGATTTCAGCTCCGCCGCGGCTTCTTCTTGTCGATGATTCTCCTTCTACAGCTCGAATCTTGGTGAATTTCTTCCACAAACTTGTAGAGGAGATCGAGGCGAAGAAAACCCACTTTGTTTAACGTCCTATGGTGGCCGGATGGTGGAGAACGAGGCTGACGAAGGGAGGTACAGCGCGCGGCTCGTGGAAAGAGAAGGAAGCTCGGGTTTCCTTTTTGGGAAATCTGGGTTTTTTTGCAATTTTCACAAAAATTCATCCCTTATACAAAAATGGAAATTTTTTCCGAAGCCCATAACTTCTTCATACGAACTCCGATTTTCACGTTCCACATATGCACGAACTCGTATCGACGCGCTCTACGACTTTTGTGAAGGAAGTTTTCACAGAATCCAAACGTACAAAAAGTCAACTCTTGAGACGAAGCATTCCGAGCGAATAATTGTTCGAAATACTTTCCGCTCCACCCTCGAACCACGAAATCATGTTATCAAACACTTAAATAGTTCCCGAAATATTTAGGACTTAATAAAAAAATTTCGGGGTCTTACAAATAATAATTAGGAAAGCATTAAAAACTTCTTTTGTTTATGTCTTTTAACGTATTTATTTTTATCCACTCAAGCTAATGTGTTTCTAAATGCTTTTTTTTAGGCCTTTCACTTTCACTTGCCCAATGTGTAGACTAGATGACAGGACATACCCTTGATTTCACCCTGAAATCCAAGGTGGCTTTGTGGGGTCCATCTTAGGAATAACTCTACCGAAAATTCGGCAGAGTCACCCCTAAAAATGGACTACCTAAAACATGTAGAAAACATATTTACACTTCTAAACAAACCACCCTTAATCTCATAGAGCCACCCTGCTCCCCAAATCACAACAACTCCACATCCAAGTGAAAACCAATCAATCACTTCCACAATTCACTGAAAATCTGAAATTTTAACATAATCCCAAGTACATAAACATAACTCTCATAATATAACAATTATCCCAATAGGTAATCAGAGCAATCTAGGAAAATGAACTGAACTACATTACAAGTAGGTTAAGCTAGTAACCTACACAAAATGGTAGCAGCGGAAGGATGTTATGCCTCAACTCCTACTATGTCGACTCAACAAGTCTGCAAATTGCATTTGAAACCGAAAGGCCCGGGGAAAAGTATAGGAAAACGTTAGAGTGAGTGGACAAAAATAAATTTAATATTCTCCCACATTTGTAACATTCTCAAAACCAAGCATGTGATTCACCTTAGCATAAGAAAAAGCTTTAAATAAACAAATATGAAACACATTTATTGGAAAAGGAAGTCAACAAACCAATGTCGACAAGTGTCCTCATCTAAGTGTACAACGGTAACCCTAGGGGACGACGCAAACAAACCCGCTATACAGGAGGAGTATGATGCTCTCATATAGCAAGGAACTTGGACTTTGGTTCCTACGTCACCTAACAAAAATCTTGTTAGCTACAAGTGGATCCTCAAAATAAAGGAAAACTCAGACGGTTCCATTGCAAGACATAAAGCTCGCTGGTGTTCCCAGAGGATTTAGTCAAGAATAAGGTATTGACGATAAGGAGACTTCAGACTTCTAGTCCTGTGGTCAGACACTTTGACTTTCTCTAGCTCTTAGCGCACAATTTGGCTGGAAACTTCACCAAAATGAAGTAAAGGATGCCTTTCTTCATGGCATCCTTGAGGAAGAGGTCTACAGGGCTCAACCCCAAGGTTTTGAAGACACTTATTGTTTATACCTAACATATCATAAGCACTGCCACTGGAGAAATACCCATGTCTTGTGGAGATATTCTGAATGACCTTTAAGATTACTTGGACTTGACTTGGTTTCGGATTCGATGTGAGCTCGGCTCGTTCTCTTTTAGGGTAGTTTGGTCCTTTCGGAGCCTAGAGACGTTCGTCCTAGAGCCGTGTTATTTTTGGGCTCCACACTAACCACTCCAACTCATATGCTGAAAATTAAGATTTTGTCTTAGTTTTGAGTGAGCAAAGATGATTGAGGAATACCCAATGGAGTTGGTCTAGTGGAAGCATGCTAGGTTGTAAGGGGGGTGGATACTGTAGAGCTTCTCTCGGTAATAAGAGGTCTCTGGTTCAAACCCCAACTTGTGAAAAACAACCCTTGGGGAGGGGCCATACCCAAGTTGCTCTCGGCCCTGGAGTGGTAGCTCACTGGACCACCATTTTTTTTAATAAAAAAAAGATGATCGAGGAATCGATGGGTATAAAGGTGAGCTAGCTAGTGCTGGACGAGAAGTTTTTTTTTTTTCAAAGTTTTTTCCTTTGTTCTTATCCAAACAATTTTTTTTTTATTTAATGCTGTTGTCACAGATAATTAAAGAACAGAGAAGAGACAACAATCAAAAGCATATAAGGTGTTCGTGTTGTGTCAAGGTGTTAAATGCATCACAGTAGACAAACCCAAACCCAATCCATATAATAATCGTGTCAAAAATATTAACCCAGACCCAACTCATTTAATTATCTTGTCAAGAATACTAACTCAGATCCAACCTGTTTATTAAATGAGTGACCCGTGATGACCCAGCTAACCTGTTTATAAATAAGTCGTGTCAGGTTTGAGTTCCCTGACTCATTTAAACCATGAAAACAGGTCACCATTTGACCCATTTAAGACATTCAATTGAAACATATGCATGAAGTCATGAGATACTAGTACATATCTTCACCACTTAACTCATTTAAGACGTTAAACCCCTAAATATTTAAAATATTACTTACTTTTAATGGGTCTTGTATATGAATTACATATAACTGGACTCGATCTTTTTTAATAAACGGGTTACACGGATTCATATCGTGTTAGCGGGTTGACATGCAAATGACCCACATTTTAATCGCGCAGGTTCAACCAGCTTTATTTCGTGCGGGTTTCGAGTTGTGTTATTGGGTCTTGTCTGAATTGACAGCCCTATTAAAAATTGAGCTTGAAATGAAAAATGCAATACAGAAAAACTAGGCTTTTTTGTACGTATGAATTTAAAAGGTAACAGAATTTAGCATAAAACCAAAAGCGGACCAAAATTTAAAACAAATAAATGAATTTTTTTAATAAAATGCATCTAGACAACTCGTCAAACATTTCCGTTGCAGGATATCTATAACCAGATATTGTAATAACTCACTTTAATTACCATTTATATAAAATCCCGGCCCTTTTCTCCAATACTGGGACAAGACATCTTGAGGCTTTTGAAACTCAATGAATAATGGCCAATTCTCAGGTAAAGTTAATTTTGATTTCAATTCATAAAAATCATACCAACCTAACAATGATTTGGTCCCATCAATGCATGCATAAGCCCTCATTAAATTTCACACCTCAGGCACACCAATAGAATATATCTGTCTCATTTAAAGATTAGATAAAGTTTTCAAATTAGGACACAACTCTTGGAAAATTGGATTTAGGTATCCCTCTGCCAGCACTATATATAGCAAACCTAGTAGTCCATTCCTCTCCACTCCTAGAAAGCAAATCTCTTTCTTTATACCCTTGTCTGATCCCTAGCTGCTGACCTTTTCCTTTGCTAACTAGCCAGCCATGGCTAGAAGGAAGGTGAGACTGCACTACGTTGCCAATGAGATTTCCCGACGAACGACATTTAGAAAAAGAAAGAAGGGTCTTCTGAAGAAGGTGGGAGAGATAACCACTCTCTGTGACATCAAGGCCGCGGTGATCATCTACAGCCCTTTTGATGGCGAGCCGGAGGTGTTCCCAAGTCTTCCGGAAGTCAACGAACTGCTGACGAAGTTCCGAGATATGCCGCAGATGGACAAGACAAGAAAGATGGTCGACCAGGAGACATTCTTAATACAACGAATCTACAAAGTCCGGGAGCAGATCAGAAAGCTGAAAAGAGACAACCGAGAAAAGGAGATCACTCAAGTCATGTTCGGTTGTTTGAAGGGGAGAACACTCTCTGACCTAGAAATGAAGGATCTGCAAGACCTCAATTTTATCATCGAACGCAACCTCAGGGAGCTTGAAATCAAACAACGGGCTGCCGATGAGCAGAAGCAGGAGGAAAACCAGGAGAACCAGCTCAACCAGGTGCAAGCTGAATCGATTGCGGTGGAGCTCGGCCTGACGACGAGGAATGCATTTGGGGAGGGAACTAGCAGAGGCGTGCAGCAACAACACCACCAACCCGCGATGGAGGCGCAGAGCATGGAGCAGTGGCAGTACCAAATGATGCAGGTTGCAGCTCAGAGGCAGCAACATCAGCAGTTGTTCCAGCAACAACCCTGGTTCCTGGACATCATGAACCCACCACCGCCCCAAATGAGGGACTTCTTGCACCCACTACCACCGCTTCAGCGAGGAGGGTTCAGAGACTATAACAGTGACAATGCTACATGCCCAAACAACTCTTCATTTCGTTTCCCTTGAACAATCTATGGTTTGAGTTTCTTTTGGTGTATTTTTTTTTTTAATTCCGGATTATTTTCTTTTTGTTTGGTTTTCTTGCATGGAATTTGGGCTGTTTAATTATTGCGGACCACAATTCGTTTGGGTTTATTTTGTGGATTGCTTATTTTTGTGAACTGGAACTGGTTTGCTTAATTATTATTGGTTTGATTTTATTTTATTTTTTGGACAATTATTGGTTTTGTATTTCATAATTGTTGGTGTTTATTTTTGTGATGTGGTCAATATTGGTTGGTTATGTATTTCATATGTTGTTGGTGTTTTTGTCCGAGTATTGCTCAAACACTAGAGTCATCTTAATGAAGTCATCCAGAATACACACACACACACAAACTATATGAGAAAAGTTCAATCACCGTCCCCAAACTATGCTGCCAATGCCAATTTGATACCCGAACTCTCAAAAGTATCAATGTGATACCCAAAGACATATTTTGATATCAACGTGATACTTCCGTCAAAAATTCCTAACGGCTCCGTTATTTGATGACGTGGCAAGCACGTGGAGACAAAAAAAGAAGTTAAATGACCAACTTACCCTTTTGTTTTTGTTAATTCATTTTTATTTTTATTTTTCTTTTCATTTCTTCTTCTTCTTCTTCTTCTTCTTCTTCTGTTCTAACTAAACTGCCGCAACCTCCGAAGCAAGCTCCGCCACTAGCCACCAACCACTCACCCCAAAATGAATTCCGATTTCGGTCTTGAACGTGAGCTCAGCCCCGACCACAGTTACCGCCCCCAACATCAAGAATCTCACATTACATACAAATGCAGCAATTTGACAACTTCTAATCCAATTCAAATTGAGAAAACAAGAACAAACAATTCAACTTCTAATCCAAAATTTCAATCTCCCATCTCCACTCCCAAAATTGGAATCCCACCTGAAAACTTTCACGGTCAATCTCCTCATCACCACTTCCATTACCTATCTGCTCTGCACCACTTATCTCACCTTCTTCAAGTTCACAAGCCTCCTCATTGTCCTCCTTCTCCGCCTCCGCCTTCACATTCCCTTCTCCATCCTTCTCCTCATCCATATCATCACTCTCTCTCTCATCCTCCTCCTCCTCATCATTAGAGCTACTACTCAAAGAAAATGATGCTGCTAATGAACTCTCACTCTCACTCTCACCCTCCGACTCCGAACTTTCGCTCTCAATCCCACTCTCCATTTTGCTCTTCACACCCTCCACACCTTCGATTTTGGTCTCCAAATCCTCACTCACTTCATTCCCACTATCAAGAACCAAACTTTCTTCATTCCCTCCAACCAAACTAACCTTCCCCAACTCTTCTTCAATAGAACTCCTCAAATTTTCTGAAACTTCAGACTTCACGTTCACCACACTACCAAGCCCACAATCAATTGGGTCGGACCCATTAACGATTTGGCCTCCACCACCTACCTCAGACTTCACCTCCACCAGAGAACCACGCTCACAGTCAATTGGCTCGTCGTCGCCCTCAAATTCGTCGTCGCCCTCTCGGTTATCGCCAAATTAGAATCCTCCCCAATCAAACCAGACGAGAGCTTCGTCCTTATCTCATCAATCCTCCCCACATACACATTCACCAAGTCGCCTCCCTTTGTAATCGTCTGCAAATCCGACGTCGTACCGGCGCCAGAGCTTGAAGTCTGAGGTGAGCTGCGCGATGGGTTCGACTCCTGCGTTGAGGGCGAATTTGTCGGGGGTTTTGATGGTGACATCGACGTTGCCGTAGAGGCCGTGGGCGGTGAAGATGGTGATCATGAGATGAGGACCAGATAAAGTAGTTGGTGGATTCGAGGCGGATGGGTATGAGATATGATGTGTGAGGACCAGATTTGGGGTTTTTGGGTAGGAGGAAGCGGCCATGGTGGAGAGAGAGAAAGGAGAGAGGATCAGATTGCGAAAGGGGGAGAGAGAGAGAGATCTGTTTTGTTTTTTTTTTTTTTTTTGTTTTTTTAATTAATTAATTAGTAGAGAAAGACAATTTTACCCCTGATAAAAATATCACATAGGACCCACGTGCTTGCCACTTCAGCAAACAGACGGTCCCGTTAGGAATTTTTGACGGAAGTATCACGTTGATATCAAAATATGTCTTTGGGTATCACATTGATACTTTTGAGAGTTCGGGTATCAAATTGGCCTTGGCAGCATAGTTTGGGGACGGTGACTGAATTTTTCTCGAAAAGAGAAAAATATATATCAAGGCCCTTCTAGTGAGGATCCTTTTTTTTGGTCTTTTCTAGGGATATGGCATTAGACCAACTTTTCGATCATATTTTGGTATCTTAACCGTTCAGTTTTTTGGTCCTAATGTGTAGATCACTTCTGCAAATTTTTAGCCAAATTGATTATCGTTTAAGGCATTCAAAACGACAATTTACGATTATAAGTATGAACGGTTCAAATTTGACAGATGTAGTTCGTTCATTGATTTAATCTAGTTTAATACCTTAACAATCACCGATTTGGCTGAAAATTTGCAGAAATGATCTACACATAGGACCTAAAAACAGAATGGTTCAGATGCCGAAATGTGATCGAAAAGTTGGTCTAATGCCCTATCCCTAGAAAAGACCAAATATGAATGAATAGTGATGACATTAGGGGAGTCAAATTTTGCAAATGACTTTGGCTTTTGACTCCATTGTTGGAGATGCTCTTAGGACCTCAAAACTGAATGATCAATATGCCAAAATGCTATCGAAAAGTGGGTCCCACAAGGGATCCCTTTAAAATGACAAAAAAAAAAAAAAAAAATCCCTTGATGGAAGGGCCCTTTATATATATATATATATCCCTTTTGTTGTAGATTATTTTTTTTTGACTTTGTCAAGGGGAACCCAAAGCCTTCTTAGGCTCAAGATAAACCCATTCGACGCATGTGAAATGCTCCAACTGTGCATTGCAGCACAATGTCTGGCCACTTTGACATCTTCCGGATTCGAACCTAGGTTGGGGAGCACACCCAACTAGGCAAGAACCACTAGGCCACTTGCAGTGGTTTTTGTTGTAGATTATTTTGTTCTCCATTCTTTCATTTCGAAAACCTCGAATTTAAAAGTTGATAATATTTGAAATGCCACTATCTCAAATGGCCTTGTGAGTCTTTGAAATATAGGTTTGTGACATAAGTCATGGACTCTTGTTTCAAAGGTTACGACGTTATAACGTAATCTATCAGGGGCGTTACAGTTTGGTTAAGAGTCCAAGGACCAGTGCCGCGACGAGCACCACAGAAAACTTAAGAACCAAAGTTTGGTTAAGAGTTCTGACCAAAAATGAAATGTTTGGCTAAGGCCGCTCAGACTTGGTAATTCGAAAAGAGAAAAATTCAGTCACCGTCCCCAAATTATGCTGCCAAGACCAATTTGATACTCGAACTCTCAAAAGTATCAATGTGATACCCAAAGACGTATTTTGATATCAACGTGATACTTCCGTCAATAATCTCTTACGGCGCCGTCTGTTTGCTGACGTGGAAAGCATGTGGGCCCTAAAAAAAGTGAAATGACCAATTTACCCTTTTTTTTTTTGTTAATTCATTTTTTTTTTCTTTTCATTTCTTTTTTCTTCTTTTTTTCTTCTTGTTCTTCTGCGATTTTGTTCTAGCCAAATCGCTTGGTTCTGATACTGAGGCCGATAATAAGCCCCAAGACTCTCCCAGCAAACCTTGTTGATGTCAACACCCTTCCTAGCTCTTGGAACTGCCACCGGAGCGAAAGGACCGAACTGGTAGCTCTTCGAACTCTCCTTCGCCCCACAGCCATCCGAATTGCAGTTCTCAACCTCACCCTGATCTTGAACTCTCTTCTCCACAACCTTGCTCCTCTTACTACTCGCATTCGTCAGATCTGTCCCAAAGCTCCTCTTCTTAGCCTGCTGCAAATTCGGCTCCGAATTCAAATTCAAACCATCTCTTCTCCCATTCAGCCCCAACCACCTGTACGCCGGCTTCCCTGTATCCGCCGTATGAGTCTTCTCAATCAAATTCACTGACGACAACACATTTGCAATGTCATAGATCCTCCTCACCTTCGTCCTCATCATCGATACATTCTGTGCATCCCCTACTCCAAGCAGTAATTTCGCAGTTTCATCAAGAGAAATCGATTCCGATTCCGATCCGGTACACACGAACAGCTTCACGAAATTCTGCGCCAGAAGCGCCAGAGACTTTTCCCTCTTGGTCTCATCCAGGGGATTGTTGTTGTTGTTATTGCAGGCCGCCGGGATCGGAGTTAGATCCAGGCCTTCTTCTCTGAGCTCCTTCAGGGCGTTAGGGACAGCGCCGAAACCCTTCCACGTGTACGTGTTCTTGGACTTTCTTGACGTCTGGGGGGTTTCCGGGTAGGAGGAAGTGGCCATGGTTTAGAGAGAGCTCACAAATCCACAAATCCATTCCCAATTTTGTGATAGAAAGGAGAGAAGATCAGATTGGGAAAGGGAGAGAGAGAGAGAGAGAGACAGAGCTCGATCTGTTTTTTTATTTTGATTTTGATTTTTTTGTTTTAATTAGTTAGTAGAGAAAGACAATTTTACCCTTGATAAAAATATCACATGGGACCCAGATGCTTGCCACGTCAGCAAACAGACGGCGCCGTAAGAGATTTTTGACGGAAGTATCACGTTGATATCAAAATACGTCTTTGGGTATCACATTGATACTTTTGAGAGTTCGGGTATCAAATTGGCCTTGGCAGCATAGTTTGGGGACGGTGACTGAATTTTTCTCATTGGAAAAAAAGAATTAACTTGTTTGTGTATTTCTTTGGAGGAACCGAGTTATAAGAAAGGTACACGTGATGAAATATAAGCAAATATTTAATTGGGAAACAGGGTCCCTCCGTTGTGCGTGCAATTCAGTGCTTTGTCGGCTCTCATCATGGACTCATAATCCTATAGGTGCTGCTCATTTTTCAATTCATAATTAAATAGAATCCAGCCAATTAGGGTTAGCTAGAGAGAGGTGGACCTCTACCATCCCAACACGTGTGAAGATTTTAGAATCAACAGGTGGACCACCCCCTCTCCCTCAATTTCAAATCTATTTTCATCAACATTTTTGAACGGTCCAAAATTTCAAATTTTAAAACCGGCCACGCGAGGTTTCAATTTCAGACATTTTAATTTGTCTTCAACTATTTTAAATGCCATCGCCAGAAATAAGTAAATAAATAAAAATAAAAATGTACCGGAATAGGAAATAACCTGGTCTTATTTGGTAAATATCTTCAGTTTTTTATTTTCATAAAAGAAAAATAAAACATATGTTTTGCAAATAAATAAAAGGAAAAGTATTATCTATGAAACAAATATATTAATATACATATATATATATATATATATATATATATATATATTTTAAATTATCAACTTGATGAAGCGGTCTTTTCAGTTGGTTTGTTTGTTTATTCTTCAATTGTGTTAGATTTTTGCTCATTCAATTACTTAATTTGTGCTTAATAATGTGAATTGTATCAAAGTTAACGGTCCCGTCGACATAATATGTTGAGTAATGAATGATACTCTATGTTTCATGTAGAGGTTTTCAAATTGTTTCCACAATCATGAACCAGTAGAGCAGCTCTGCTAGGGTTGAGAATGTGGCTCCTTGTGATAGTAGTTTCCGCATATTCCACCATCATATATGGGATTGAAGAAACCAATAATGGAAGCCACTGCCTTAGGGTTGGAATTGACAACTATGTTGAAAAGTTGGGAAGCTAGTGTCCCACTCAAAGAAGAAGGTGAGTTGTCCTCTAGTTAGCAAGAACAAGAATCATCGTGCTTCAATTGGCAAAAATAAAATAAAATTTTAGTTTGTATTCTTTTTCAGCTTTCTAGCATTGATGGAGATCTTTTGATTTGTCAATTCTATGTTTCCAATTTTACCACAGCTGAGTGTCTAGGCTTTTGTTAATATCTAATTAGGAGTTAGGGTGTCGAATTTGTTTCAATGAAAAAAGTCTTACTTGAATAAGTGAGTTATAGTGTGTTTAGTGATCGGTATTTATTAGTTTATTTGTTTGTTTATTCGTCAGATATAGATCTTGCTGTAAACACAAGAAGTACACGATCAATTTTGAGATGGGGTACCAAAAAGAGGTCACTTAGTTTGAGGGTTCCACCGCTGAAGAAGAGCAGAGGATGAAGGCACTCCACCATACGCAGGGTTATTAAAGGAGGATTGCCAAAGATACCGATAAATGGTATTTATCATAGATATAGTATTCACAAGCCTGGCCTTGTATTTCTCAATCTTGCCTTTGCTTCCCTATCTTGATCGAAGTCCTGAAAGGCTTGGTTATGGTAGTCAAGGTGTCCCAGAGATTCTATAGCTTATGCTGCTGGTTTGGCTAAAGGCACTGAAGTTTCTAGCTTCATCTTTTAATGGATAGTCTTTGATTCTAAAAAAAAAAAAAAAAAAAAAATGGAGTACTATTATGACACCATACTTGTTAATAATTATATCGAGCATGAATCTGATCGTCACTTCCTCTTTTAATCTTGTTTTGTGGTTGGTGCTTCCTCGTGTGACGACTCTCTCTCTCTCATCTAATCGTGTTGATGGGTCGGGTTCTTTGACTCGAACTATGCAGAGTTTGTTCATTATTTAGATTCGCTTTTGGAATCCGAGTGAGCTTTGATTTTATATATGGTCACTAACCTAATTTCTCTTTTAGACCTTTATTAAAAACTATATTAGGTTCCGGATCACCATTGATTTTGGGATTGAGACATGAATATATGAGATTTTGTTCCAAAGAGATCACTGCGAATAGCCATATTTGGACATCCTTGATTGGTCTTGGCCTTTTTTAGTCAAGTAGCGGAAGAATTGTCTCTTATCCACATAATAACAAGGCATGGTCGCTCAAATCATCGCGCTACACCCCTTGGTCGAGTTTGTCCTCCCAATTATTTAATATTGAATTTCGTACTTTCGTTTTAAATTTGAAGTTTAAAATGATTTGAAAAAAAAAATAAAAACAGTAAAATACAAAACGAAGCAGAAACGAAAGCAATTTGAAATTTGAAATGACGCCCCCAAAACCCTTGTGAGTGGCGTAAGCGCGCCTCCCAACAAAGTCCCTGATGGAAGCTCATCTCATCTTATATATAGTTTGTTGAGAAACACCAAACACCCTTCATTGGGTCTCACACACAATAACGAGCCATTCTCAGATCCAATCACCAATTCAAATTTTAATTTTTAACTTTTTCTCTTTTGAGTTTTGACAGAACCCTTCACACTCAAATTTTAACTGTAAGCTCCCTTTCCTCTCTTTACGATTCTTGGGTTGTCGATTTTCTTCACAGATTTACTAGCATTGCTATTGATATTGGTAATTTTGTTGTTTTTCTGATTTGGGTCCATATCCCATATTGGTCTAAATCCTTATCCTCTATCTGGGTTCTGTGAATTCAAATAGAAGCTTAAAAGCTATTGGGGTTTTGTATTTGTATTTGTTTCATTTCTAATATGAACGCGTATGTAAATCTGGTGTTGAATTCAATGGGGTATAGCATTTGATAAGTTACTGTTGCTGGGTTTCTTGATATGATTTCGTGTTCATAGAAGGACAATCCCATATGACAATTGCAAAGCAGATGTATGAACATCTAGATTAAAACTTGGATATCATAGATTTCGTATACATTACTGAATTGAATTCCTGTTGTCTATTTTATTAGGTTTTTATCAAGCTCTTTGTGCAGTTTTCGATGTCTTGGTAATGACTGCTACCTGTTTGATTGTTGTTCTCACAGAATGGAGTCTCTCCCAGATGCTATTGTTCAATACATATTGTCGTACATGAATAATGCCCGAGATGTGGCACTTTGTAACTGTGTATCCAAGCGATGGAAGGACTCAATTCCATATATACGGAGCCTTTTCTTCCCTAGGAACTCCTTTGATAATCTCACAGGCAGTGACACTCCTGATGACATTGTATTGAAGATGATTTCTCTGATTGAAAGATTGGAAAATCTTGTTGTTTATAGCCCATTTTCGGGTGCCGGGCTTGCTTCATGGTTGACGCTGATAGGTCCCTCCCTCAGGTATCTTGAGCTTCGAATGGACAATCTTGCTGAACAAGAGGTCTGCAATGAACGCCCTTCGAAATTGGATTGCTTAACTGCTGCAAAGAGTTTGGAGTCTTTAAAACTTTGGGGAGTCTTAATGACCCGTTCCCCCAAGTGGGATGTCTTCCAGAAACTCAAGAACCTTGAAATTGTTGGTGCAAGGTTGGAGGATCCTGCGCTGTCAACCGTTCTTCAGGCCTGTCCTAATCTGACCAAACTGTTGCTGCTTGGTTGCGAAGGAGTCGTTGCAGTTTCAATTGAGTTGCCACATCTGGAGCAGTGTAAGCTAGACTTCTACGGCTTGGGCAATTGCTCATTTTCTATGAACTGCCCAAAAATTGAGGTCCTTGAGGTGCAAGGATGTAGTTGGATTCGGGTTCAGAAGACAAAGCACTTGAGGAATCTTTCAATTGCCAATAATGCAGGTAACAATTACCTGTGATGATTTGAAATATAAAATATATTGGGCGCATTTTGCTTCTTTTTCTCTAACAGACAGTTTGGTGAGGCTGAGGATTATTGTAGGGGCTCATTTGTGTTTTCTGGTATGTTTTCAGGGAGAGTCTACATGGTTGATTTTGAAAAACTTGTGGCTCTGGAGTCCTTATCCATTAGGGGCGTCCAATGGTGTTGGGGTGCAATAAGCAGTATGCTGCAGTGGGCAAGCGAAGTAAAGCACCTCTATATGAAGGTGGAATTCACAGGAGATTTCGAGACTCTTCAACCCTTTCCAGAGGTTGACTTTGTTGATTTTTTTAATAATCATCCAAAGCTGCAAAATTTTGACATCCATGGAGCCATGTTTGCAGCTCTTTGTCAGAAGAACAGTCTGAAAAATGTGAGTAGATTCTATTTGTAATTGTATTTTATTTTTTTATTAAGTTCCAAGAAAATCTTCAAGTTTTTGATCGAGTTGTATTTTGTTTTTTGTCAGGTTGATTCAGGATTTCTAATTCCTTGTCTGGAGTCAGTGGTGATCACAGTGCGATCACCACTGAATGCTGAACAGAAAATGAGCACTCTTGAGTCCTTGTTGAAGTATGGGAAGAATCTCAAGAGCATGGTGATCAAGGTTCTTCAGATGAAGAGTAACCATAGCAGCGCAGATGATTTCTTTGATGAGATATGCAGGTTTACATGCATGAACCGAAAGATAGTTAGAATAGAATAAAGCTTACTTGGGAGTACACTTGCTCAGTTTTCCTCTTTTATTTCACATCATTCCTTCAATTCTCTGATTTCAGCTTTGACTGCTAATTTTGGTTGGAACTATGATCATTATTCATCGAATGGATTAGATATTCAGATAAAATAAGTTTCTGGCTTTGTCTATGATTATGGTTCTCTTTTATCTGATTGGCATGGTATTGGTATGTGCTATATTTGCTTATAAGTTACGGTTGTAGCTGTTCCCGTTTGGGAAGTTGACTGCAACTATTCTGCACGAGAGTTGTATGCAACTATGCATACAATGTCACTAAAGGAGGAAACAAAGGCATCTTTGTGTTCTTAGAGGTGGCATGGTTCTTTGCAAACCAAAAGGCAGTATGGATCTCTGTAGCTGCCATCCACCATTGAATGATCTCATTTGTTAGATATATGGCTACAAACTTTTGTCATGAAATTCAATTGGACATATAAATGACTACTAAAAAATTTGATTTTGAAGTAATTCCCCTCATTGTGCATCTGGTGGAGGTGTAGTGCCTGAATTGCAGGACCTCATAGCATAATATTATGTTATGAAGGAACTCCTTTACCTTCAATATGAAGATGAAGAATCTAGTTGTAGAATTAGTGACTGCTCAAGGACACATATTGTGACTTGCTGCATTAGCATTTTGCAGCTTCCAAAATAGGCGGATAACCATCTTTTGGTCAGAAGTGACGAAGCTTACTGCAACTGGAGAATGCATGTCAACTACCGAGTTAGATAACCCTTCATCAACAGCCAGAATATTTTCCCCAAATTTGCCCAACTTTGCCAGTGAAACCACTAACCGAACATTAGACACTAATAAGCCCATCAGCACCAACCCTATCACTCATAACTATCATTTGATGGGTTTCACATCAGGCAATTGCATTATTTGAAGGCACGTGATTTTTGATGAACATCAATTCCCCATGAAGTTTCATTCTTTTACAACCCATTCTTCATCACCCTCAGACCATCATAAATCAATTCCACGTTTGTTTCAACTTCTTGTTATTTATTTCCACATTCCATCTCTCAGTCTCAGCAGAACCAGTACTTTCACCTTGTGCGAGCCACCACAAGCAACAACAATGTTTCTTCGGACTTTGATTCCAATATTCAAGATCCTACTGATACAACAGATGCATTTATTGATACACAACAATTCCAGCTCGAATGTGTCTTTCTTACAGTCAATGAAATCTTGGGTACTGACTTTTCTATTTCAGATCGTTTTGTGCAAGACCAGGTAAATGCACCATGTGAAAATGATTTACACGCTTGTGTACCTGACAATAGGCCACTAGCATCTGATCTCATGCCCACACCAGCTACTACTGGATTACATTCCACTGATATACAACCACCAAGTCCTTCTCAGGAAATTATTTCAAATTATATTCCTCACTCTACCTCTTCAATTGTTACTGTCAATGATTATCCCATGGTTATCAGAAGCAAAAACGGTACATCTATGAAAAAGGTCTTTTAATAATCTTTTATGCACCTGCTGCAACCACATCAACAGCTTCTGATCATGAGCCATCCACATACAAGCAAGCATTAAAGTGTTCAGAATGGTGAAACGCTATGCAGGAGGGGTATGATGCTCTCATGTAGCAAGGAGCTTGGACTTTTGTTCCTACGTCACCTAACAAAAATCTTGTTATCTACAAGTGGATCCTCAAAATGGATCCGGCTCCTCTAAAGTGAGGAGTCTGTAAATTTACTTGAATTTCAAAAAATCTTGACTCTTTATCTAATCTAAGGACTCTGAAAAGCGACACATCATTCTTGGATCAGTTTTTGGTTTTCTACTTTAACTCTGGTTAAGGTGACGTTAGTTGTCGTTAACTCCAGCCAAAAAATAAAATAAAAAATTACACATAAGTGTTACTTTGAAACTTTAATTAGCCAAAAAGCCATCTAATTTTTCTTGTATAAATAACCACTTGCATCATCAAATTTCTTCATTCATGACGATTTTGCCCCTCCACCGAACAAAACCTGCTCACATCAGATTAATATCTCTCTCTCTCCCTTAGAAGCCTTCTTTCTTCCTCTTCATCCTCCGATGGTCGCTTTTGTTTCTCTGGCTTCCGGCGATGACGGCCAAGACGACTACGGCTATAGACAGAACCATTAGATCCAGTGATGATGCTCGAGCTCTAACTGACCGGATAGCTTCTCGGTCTCACCAACCTCACCTACTACTAGCCGCTAGATCTCCAGACCTTCGCCATTCCCGACGCCAAGCTCAATCTAGCTCTAATCGGCGACTTGTTCGTAATGTCAATCTGATATCCTTTTAGTTTCTACACTTTTTCGCTTTCAATTTCTTTATTTTCTTCATAGCGATAGGTCATTACTGGATTCCAGAGCTTTTCATTTTTTGCTTGTACTCGATTATGGAAATTGTTACGATTTTGGTTAAGCAGTTGCGAAATTGAACACATTGATTTACTGGAACTGCTTGATTTTGATGTTTTGGTGGCCTTATCTCAACGAAGCTCCGCTCAGTATCTCTGGCAACGATCCGATTGGCTTCTCTCCACCGAATAGGTACGGAGATGTGGATCTTGTGTTCAGTTTTGATTAGTGTTTTTTGATAATGGAGATGAAATTAGGTTATCAAAATCAATGGCCTCCAAGTAGGTGGTTTGGTTAGAATAGGTGATTTTCGGTTATTTAAGTAGAAATTGTGCTTCTGCAGTTTCATTTCCTATTCTTTCTTAAGAATCCATGGATTTTATTTGTTCATTGGTTTTGAAATGTAGAAAGCTTTTGCTTGTCGTAATTGTATGCCATGAGTTTGAAGCATGTTGTTCATGTGTTTGCAATAACTGAGAATGTAAAGGCGGTTCTAAGGGCTTATTTATTTTTTTTGAACAACTAAAATTGCTAAATATCTCTACAAAAGTACAAGAGAGTTTCTATTGGGACCTCCAAATCTGCTCACTTGACCTCACTCTATTATGAATTATTAAATGACATATATAACCTACTATAAAATGACTATTAAGGACAATAATTATACCAAAAAATATTATATTTATTTTATGTAGACTTTCCAATTCAATAATATTAGATTTGTTGTAGAGAAACTGAAATTGAGAGGAAATCGCTGTGTATTCTCATTGATAATAGGAGCCTCTTTATATAGAGGATTACAATGCATAGAGTCTGAATCATACAAGGAAAGATAATCTCTAGATTCTTCTAATTAAACCCTATTACCACTAGGTCAAGTAACCTAGAGTTTGGGCCAGACACATAATCGGGATTTCCTTGAACACTCCCCCTTGTGTCGTCCAAACGTGGTGCTTCTCTCGTTGCCTCATTAAAAACCTTGCCGAGTAACAAAAACCCAGTGGGACAAAAATAACCTCGGTCGAAGGGGAAAAAGAGCACAACACACTCTTCACGTTTCGAGACCATACATGTAGACATCTCCCCCTGATGTCTGCATCTCCCCCTGATGACTACGGTCATGGGAGTTCGGATAACTTCCGTAAACGATGCTACCAACATGTTTCTCGAAAGTGGAATTTAGGCAATGACTTAGTGAACAAGCCTGCCTCACTGTCCTCAGATTGAACCTAGTTCACTTTGATCTCGAGGAGAGTCTGTTGTTGCTGATTAAGCTTGGTGTTGTCGCTTTGATGTAGCCTTGCTTCATTTGTTCAAAACAAGCTGCATTATCCTAAATGCTCGTAGGCTCATCTATGGTAGACTTCAAACCACAATTATTCGAACATGCGTAATTATGGATCCAATCCATATACATTCACGAATCTCTTCGTGAAGAGCAATAGTCTCTACATGGTCCGAAGATATAGCGACTAGGGTCTATTATGTAGACCTCCAAGATATCGCAGTCTTTACCCATGGTGAACACTTAACCAGTTTGGGAATGACATTTGTGTGGGTCAGAGAGATACCCAGCATCAGCAAAACCTTCCAAAACGCTAACTTCGTTTTGGGATGGGGAGAGGGGACGCATGCCGGTGTTGGCGGCGTTCCTGGTGTGTGATGGGTCCGAATCCATCATCTCTCTGTAGGGATAAAGCATGCCCATATCAATCGTACATCTCAAGTCCGAAAGATACCTTTTACACCAATCCAATGACATCGCGTTGGCGCACAGCTATACCTTAGCTAACAAGTTCACAACATATGAGATGTCTGGTCTTGTGCATTGGGATTAGTACAATAATGCGCCAATTGTACTAAGTAAGGCACTTCTGCCTCTAGCACATCTTCGTCATCATCCTTTGGACGAAGAGGATCCTTTTCAGGATCAAGACTACGGACGATCATGGGGGTGCTTGAAGGTTTGACATTGTCAAAATGCCTAAGCATCTATCAACACGATGCTCAAGTTCCAAACCGAGACATAATCGTGTTCTCCCAAAATCATTCATCTCAAAGTCGGATTTCTAGTGTTCAGCGGTTTCCCTTAACCCTTTAAGGGCTTCCAATGAAGATCATGTCCAACATGAACCGCGATAGAATCTGAAACTTGTTATGGAAACGCGTGGGCATATTCCTTCCCAATTAAGTAGTCACTTTAGTGAGCGTTTCAACCTTATTGAAAACGCGCTCCGTGGTTTAGAGCCACTTGACTTGGGTAAATGAAGTTCACCATGAACCTTCATGTATATTTCGTATCTAGATCCCCATAGAGATACATAGTGACCACATTTGTAAGCTGCATGTTCAGTTATTTGGAAACTACCAAACTGACAGGGTAGTGGAGTGCAATGACATCCATTATGAGAGAATATGTCTCATCGTAGTCGATTCCAGGGCGTTTTGTGAGAAGCCTTGCGCCATAAGGCGAGATTGCCATCTCTTTTTCTCATCACGCTTTCTAACGAAGACCCATTAGTCAACAGGTTTTATGTTAGGAGGTGTTGACATCACTAGCTCAAAAACCTTCCTCTTCGTTAGAGAATCCAACTTAACCTGGATCGCATCTTTCCATTTAGGCCAAATCTCTCTACGTTGACATTCATTCATCAACGGAGCGTGGTTCGATGTCATCAGACTCAACAAACTCATGCGCGACTACATTATCAATTATGATGGAGTTTCTATCCCACATCTCATGTACACTAGTGTAAGTTTCATAGAGCTCTATATTATCAGGAATAGGTTCTAACGTTGAGGCGTCCCCCAACTATAACCATAACCCGGAAGATACTCATGAGACGGATTTTGAGTGTCGATGATCAAAGGATTGCAATGTGCCAAAGTATCCTTCGAAACCCACAGGCCTCCCATGCATCCTAGCTGGGGCCATGGCCTGTAACGCCAGAGTGCCACTCTCTATGGCGTTGGCGCCATGCCTACCTCTGTGTAGGGTGGCGCTACGTCCTCTCGTAGGGACGTCCATCCTTGCAGGCATGTTTGCAGCATATTTGTGTGATCTCGTCACTTTAACAGGGATCGAGATGAGACATAGTGGGGACAGACTACGACAATTCCTGTCGTTCCTGTTGAACATTCGTGTTCTTATCTCCCCCTAACGACGGGAAGACTGTCTCATCAAAGTGACATCCGCAAATCTAGCGGTAAGGAGATCGCCTAGCAAGGGCATTAAGTGGCGGACGATTGTTGGAGTCTCAAATCTAACTGAGTTGCCCATTTGTCTGTAAGGACCCATCATAGAGCGCTGTGGCGGCGCAATTGGCACATAAATGGCACACTCAAAGATGCGTAAGTACGATACTTGTACCCAGTCACTAGCTGTAACGCAGAGGTAGATTGAGCGGCGGTGGGTCGTAGACGAATTAGCATAGCTGCATGCGATATTGCATCACCCCAAGCGGATATAAGGAGATTGGTGCGCATTACCAATGTCGGGACTACCATCGTAGTCGTTTTCGCAAGACCATTTGGGTGTGTACATGGGAATATGATATCCAACATCAGTCCCAATGCAATAACCATCGAAGGTCTTCGATGTAAACTCTCTAGCATAGTCAAATCCAATTGACTGAATAGGATGATCTGGGGAGTAAGCCCGTTGTCATATGATATGTGCTAGGAGTGGAGCATAAGCAGCATTTATAGGTGGACAATGGCACAACACGTGACCAGCGTGTTTGCGTGTCAACCAACATCATGAAATATTTAAACGTCTGCAGGTTGGTTGAAACAGTCCACAGAATCCCTACGGATTCTATGTAAGAACAGAATGAGTATTTTCATATCCTTTGCATAGGACGGTCTCAGTCCTAATTTCCCGAAGGAACAGGCTTTGCAAAATGAGCGAGGGGCCTTAGAAGCAACCAATGAGGATTTTGGTTGGGCCTGAGCGTCTGTAACGCTATTAGAAGCAAAATATGTGACTACATCTCCCATCATGGCGTTGGGGCCATGGAAATAGCATGTATGGCGTCATGGCCACTGGGAGGAATAACCATGGCGTCATGCTCATGGTTGGCGCCATTGATGGCGTCATCACATGGGACTTGGGCTGCCCTGTGGCGCCCCAAGACGGCTGCAGCGCCAGATGCTGCAATTGTTGTGGTCTTGCTAAGTCCAGGAATCAATTTTCGATTCTTGCTTCTTCTCACTCTGAAGAATGGATATCCGTGTGAAGTGTTTAATAGACGGATCATCATATCATGACTAGGATGACCTATCCTGTCATGACAAAGCCAATATGTGTCTAAATCCAAGAGATCTTCTCTCATAACTTTTATTGGATTAATAGCTCGAATAGTGACATAGAGTCCACTAGAGAGACACATAAAATTTCTTTAAGATGCGCCTTTGTTCGCAATCATTAGAGGCATTGCAAAGGAACTCATTTTCGTTCTCTACATGCGTTTTCGCATGGGATCCGTTGGCTATTCATAGGGCAATTTGCCCTAAGAGCGTAGAGAATTTCTGTGACAGTAATTAAGGTGCCATTTGGCAAGTGGAACTTGGGCTATTCCATGTCCTTGAATTAATATTGATAGCCCAGCCATCGTAGTCACAAAGGTCATATGCTCAGAATCAAAATGGAGTCATAAAGAAAAGAACTCGAAATTTTATTCATAAGCCAACGGAGTACATCATTGTCTCTTAATCATTAGGAGAATCTAATCCAAATGCTAGCTAATGCAAAACAATGGTAGTCGTCTAACTTCTTTCGGTAATTCCAAAATAAATGTGACCAGGTGAGTAGATCAGATGTCGGTGGAGCAATGCTCGCTTAAGTACCACTAATCTCAAAACCTTCCTAGACATCACATTTACGTTGAGTACGCCTACTTTGAAGAAAGACAAAAACATTGGCATCTACTACAAAAAATGATATGGCAATTGCCTACATCTCTTGGAAAATAAAGACTTAAACAGAATTGGCGATCTATTGATCCCAGCCAGATTTGTAGTCTTGAACCCTTCACTCTAGATCATCTTCTTGATCTTCTTGTTCCACATAGTGAGCTTCTCTTGCTTCACAATATGCTTTGTAGGTGGTGACAATTTCTTCACGAGCTCTACAAATGTGTGCCCAATGATTAGACACTCCACATCGAGAACATACATCTCTTTGCTCAAACTCCATTGATTGAGGCGCTTTGAAAGCGTCATTTAGATGGCTCTTAGTGTTGGTGGCGCCACCAACATGGCCAGAGGCGTTGCCTCCCTCTCTCTTTCCACGTTGACCTCCTCGGTTCCGTGTTCGCCTATTTTGGCGATTACCTTCCCAAGTAGAGCGATTATATGGACCAGAACGTCCAGAAGTATCCCTAAGATTAGGGTTTCGCTCTTGGCGCCCTCTCTTTGGGGCGCGACTATAATTGGATTCCAGAATATGCTCTGTTCCCACGGATCTCGAATTATAGTTCTTCACAAGGATGTTGTCATGCTTTTCAGCGACATTCATAGCTCCAATGAGCTCATGAAACCTTGTGATCCGTCCTGCAGTAACATCGATTCGATAGTTCTTAGCAACCATCAATGCAGAGACGGGGAATGTAGAGAGAGTCTCCTCAATCAACATCGCATCTGTGATCTCTTTACCACAGAATTCCATTAAGGATTTAATGCGAAGTGCTTCCGAGTTGTAGTCAAGAACTGACTTGAAATCACAGAAGCGGAGGCTATGCCATCTCACTTCTAGGTCAGGAAGCAGGGAGTCACGGACGTTGTCAAATCTTTATTCGAGTGAAACCCACAGCCTTCTGGGGTCTTCTTCATTCATACACTCGTACTGGAACGAATCATCCATATGACGAGTCATTAGGATGATGGCTTTCACCTTATTTGCCTCTAAGGCTGCTTTATTGGCTTTCAAAGCTTGAGCTTGCTCAACAGTTAGCACGTCCTGGCTAGGCTCGAGAATCGTATCTAGGATTCCATCGGCCTTGAGATGCTGGCGGACATCACGAACCCACCTGTGATATCCAGGGCCAGTTGTTCCCAATGGAGCAAAGTCCAATTTGTTCAGGTTACTCATCCTGAAAGAGAACAAGAAATTAGGGTTAGTATCGGAGCGCAATAGGCTACCACGAAAACATATAAAATTTCTGAGCGTAATCGCTTCCAAGAAATTAGGAATTTCCGAGCGTAGTCGCTTCCAAGAAATTCGATTCCAAGAGGGGTTGGATTAGATCGAAACAATGATGCAAGTGGTCGATCATAAATTCTCTACAAACTCTAAGTTTGGAGGACTCTACAAGCTCCAAGCTTGGAGTGAGCGCGAACCCCCACATTTCGGTTTAATTCGGTCTCCCCTATGAAGAAGAAAGGGGGGTAGAAGAAGGGAGGTTGCAAGTCCCCGAAAAAGAAGAGAAATTTAATTAAAAAACTCTAAAAAAACGGGAACGTTTAGTAAAAAATACCTTGAAATAGGTCGCCGGAAAAATTTGACCGGAAAAAGTCACCGGAGAATAGCCTGAAACTGCCGGAAAAAGTCGCCGGAAAGCTGCCGGAAAAGTGGCCGGAAGTCGGCCGGAAAAGGTTGACCGGCGTTGACCGGAAGGTTGACCGGGGAGCTGACGTGGCACTGGTGTTGACGTGGCTGCTGACTGGTACTGACTGGGCGATGACGTGGACGAGCTTCTGTCAATGGGCCGAGTTTCTGGGCTGGGCTGCGTCTGTCTCTTCCTCCTTTGGGCCCGCCTCCGTCTTCTTTTCCTTTTTTTTTTTCTTCTGGCTTTGACCTAAGAGAAGGCCGCGAGGCCCATTTGTTTTTCTTTATTTCTTTTGTGCTTCTGGCCGCGTCTTCTCTTTCATCTTCTTTCTTTTCCTTTCTTTTCTTCTTCTTGTGGCAGTGGGCCACGTCTGCCCTTTCTTCTTCTTTCTTATCTTCTTTGCCCAGCACGTGGGCCGCTCCCTTCCAACCCTTTTTTTTTTTTTTCCTCTTGCCATTGACTGAGAGCTCCTACTTCCTCCTTCCTCTGTATTTCTTTTTCTTCTGTTCTTTTCGCTGGCAAAGCAAGCTGGAGCTGCTGCTGCTGGAGACCGCTGAGGGTGCACAAGAGAGCAATTAACTTGCCAGTAACTGGGCTCCGAAGATCGAAGGCTTCGAGTTGTGCGGTGGAGGTTTTTAGGGTTTGAAGGCTATAATATTAAGGTTTCAGGGTTAGGGCTTCGTGTTGATAACGTGTTGTAGAGAAACTGAAATTGAGAGGAAATCGCTGTGTATTCTCATTGATAATAGGGGTCTCTTTATATAGAGGATTACAATGCATAGAGTCTGAATCATACAAGGAAAGATAATCTCTAGATTCTTCTAATTAAACCCTATTACCACTAGGTCAAGTAACCTAGAGTTTGGGCCAGACACATAATCGGGATTTCCTTGAACAAGATTGTATTTCTTATTATTTTCCTTATCTATTTTCATTTTCCAATTTCACTACATACTCATTAAAACATTCATATATATATATTTAATAAGAATTAAAAATATGATTAAGATCATGTGACATAAAAATATATGATATATGTTGAACGCATATTGGTGAGGGAAAACAATATAAATCCTCTTATGATTTAAGACCTAAATCATAGTCAATCTATTATATTTGCAAAAAAAAAAAAACTAAAAATATTTAAATAATTAATCATGCGGTACAAAAAATATAGAAAAAAAAATAAACATTAAAAAACAAATGATTTTTTTTTTAGAATAAAAACAAAAGATTTCTTAATTTTTTTTTGCACAGATAAAATAGAAAAAAAAAAACAGAATAGTTCATGGCATTTTCTTATTGATTAGACATTAATTTTTGAAACTCAAGTTTGATTAAGAAATGTATATTTAGTTAAGATTTATAGAGTGATTAATAATCATTGAAATGACTAAATTTTTTATTTTAAAGATAATAATTTGTTTGCAAATTTTATGAGTGAGGTTATTTGAGGAAGTTTAGTGAGTAAATTTAGTCTTTGAAAATTTGATAAGAGGTGTAGAAAGCATAGAGGTCAAGTGAGTAAATTTGGAGGTTCCAATAGAAAAACTTAAAGTACAATACAGAGAAACGTCCAACTCTTCATAATTTGAACCACTAGAGCAGCATCTATTAACTACAGATGCCCTTCCCATCTTCTGATCTGCATAGATAATCAATTGGTTTTGTTGCAATTAGTATCTATGTTAGTAGCTTTTTATTACTGGTCCAGTATCTTTCTACATATGTCATAGTAGCTTTCTATATCTATGTTAGTATATTTTAGATTGCTTATACCTGATTATCTAGTTGATAAAGATTGCTTGTTTTGTTGTATTTTTGTTTTTGCAGAATTCTTCTCCTTTGCATTTGCAGTAGTAGATTCCAAAAATCATGTGAATTTGGGTAGTGAAGCCTCTATTGACCAAGATATCATCTGGCCAACTAAATAATGTTGAAATGAAGTCTGGTGCTGAAGGTGGCACTGAAAAATGATAGTAGCATTACAACATTGACATAGCTTTATACAACCATTGTATTAGATTTTCACAACTATGGTAGTGGCTTTTTACAACTATGGACGTAGCTTTTCATAGTTATATCATTGTTGAACCCTGCATACTTTTTGTATCATTGAATATGTTTTCTTGTCTCAATTGCAGTGGCTCTTTTATTTTGGTTGTATATTGTACATTTCTATAGCTTTGTTAATCTCTGAAAATAGCTTTCTCAGTCTCTAGGAGTAGCTTTTGTTATGCGTTGTAGTAGTTTTTGTTCTACTTGGTTATTGCTTTTGGCGTTGATGAGAGTAGCTTTTGGTGATGATGAGAGTAGTTTTTGTTACTGGTGAGAGTATCTTTCTGGTGTTTGTGACAGTAGCATTTGTTACTGGTAAGAATAGTTTTTGGTATTGGTGACAGTAGCTTTTGTTGGTGGGGATAATAGCTTTTGGTTTTGGGAAGCGTAGTTTTTTGTTGTGATAGTAGCTTTTGTTGCTGGTGACAGTAGCTTTTGTGACCTCGCTGGTGGTTGTCGGAAATCTCACCGGAGTAGCTTTTGTTGCTAGCGACAGTAGCTTTTGTTGTTGGTGACAGTAGCTTTTGTGGTTGCCAGAAGTAAGCCGGAGACTCGCCGGAGTTGGCCGGAGGTCGACCGGAGACCCGCTAGAGTTGACCGGAAACCTCGCCGGAGAGGAGAGAGTGGATGATTGTTGACTTTTTACTCTAGTGGCATTTATGTAAATATGTTGATTTTTATATCCAAAATTTAACACAATTTTTAATCTAGTGGCCTTATGAGGGAAAAAAATAGTTGGTGGCCTTATGACTAAAAAAAACATTCAAATATGCACTTATATGTAATTAACCCAAAAAAAAAAAAACTCTCCTCTGCGTTAAAGACTGCTTGGCGTCAAAGCCTGCTCTGCTCTGCTCTGGAGGTAATTTGATTTATTCGAACACTTAATTTTCATATTATAGGAAGCGCAGAGTCAAAGATGCTTGCTGAAGTATGACATCGGCTGTTTGGGTTTTTTGTTTTTGACTAGTTGGAGTGACTGGTAGTGGAGTCTGATAGATGCACATAACGTGTTTGATGAATTGCCAAGCTCAAAATTTTTGTATTGAAATTAAATTTTGTTCAGGTGAATACGGAGTATGATTTGGTATTAGTTGTTAAAGGCCAGAAGGTGACTTTTGCTCTTCATCTTTACTCATTTTTTTGGGTTGGATGCTGTAAGAAACTTTGAGTGCTCAAGCCTTATATCTAGTGGTTTGGATGCTATATCAGTGGCTTGTTTGGGTTTCCTCAATTGAATATTAATCCATTTCCTCAACCTTTGATTCTCTACCACTCTCATCATGATATTCTTATATATCAAGCCATTAATCCGTTTATTACAGCACCAAGCACATACATTAAAGATTAAAACATAAATTATATAAGGTATTGATCGATTCAGACCAAAAGAAAAAGATATAATTTACCGATCAAAAGTGGTGTTTTTTTTGTGATTAACTATTGGATCTGCATTGACACACCAACATATCGGTATAGTTCTAGTCTAATAGTCGAGTATTGATCAATTATTAGGCAAGTATGAAAGATTAATCTTCTTATTCAACTGAGATAAAATCGTCTGATTGTTTAAACATTATTAATGAGGTTGTTAAGATTGGTAAAGATCATCAGTTCATGAACTGGCAAGTTAAGGGGGAAATTAACCAAGCCCAACCTGCATAAGAGTATTACTTCTTCAGATACATTTGATCATAGAGCATAACACAAGAGCTAGCATTGATTAATGATATAGAGATAAAACCCCATCATTCAAATCATCTCAACAATACTTCCTTCTAGATTCATGAAACTTTTAACAGCAACAAAAAATAAAAATAGGGGTACAACCATCTGCATCTAGTCTTTGACATTTATAGAAGATTACTATGTATGATAACCAACTATCTGCATCTAGTCTTTGACATTTATAGAAGATTACTATGTATGATAACCAACTAAATGAGTAGACAATTGTTTCTTTCTTTTGCTTGATGGTGGAGCTCCTTGATCCTATATGACAAGAAAAATAAAAAATATTACATTCTGTTGCATATATCATAAACATATGACATGTTAAGTCACAAACATTGATACTAATATCTTTATTACCTGAGAGTCTTGAAGTAGTGATTGATTCTCTGTAGAGGATTTCTTATTTCTCTTTCTTGAAGGTTCAGCTTCTTGATTCTATATGACAAGAGGCAAAGGTTTGACCTTAGAAATCAGTTTGCAATAAATAAAGAGTTGGTAATACATTTAAATTTTGTTCTGATATAAAAAAGAACACTCATATATGCATGATAAAAATCTTTGTTACCTGAGATGCTTGAGGTAATGATTGATCCTTATTAGACGATCTTGTATTTCTCTTTCTTGATGGTTGCAACAGCCTCATTTCTTGCCTCCCTAGTCCACCTCTTAAGAATATATTGATCAGGAATTCTTTTAATATCCCATGCATACATCAAGAACTTTCAGAGCATGACAACACAAAATTCCAAAACTCTGAAATTTCATGCAACTGCATAAGACACTTTGGTCTGAAGTTTGAAATTTCACCTTATGCTCTCTTTTTTCATCTACAATGGCAATCGTATACTCATGTGTATGAGTAGATTCCTCACGCTGTTTTATAATAGCTGCTGAAGACCAATCAAATTCTTCTTGGAAATACTTGATGGAGTGTAGATTTTTGCTGCTTGTTGTAGTACAGGTGATTTTTGTACCTTCACTCTCGGTAACTTTTGCCTAGAATTATACTCAGCTTCTATCTCCTTATAGTGCTTTTCATTAGCGACCCTTTCAAACTGTTTAAAAAAACGCATGATATCCATGTCTGACTTTAAGTAAGCTTTTAAATCACTGTTCAGGCTGTCACTAAGCTGTGTACTTCGCATACCAATTGTAAATACCTCTTTCATGTAACATTTAGCCCATTTCTCCTTAATTTCATATATCTTTTCCAACCATGGATTGCTGCAAACATTATATTTGCATAGCATAGCATTCCAAGCATCTTCAAATTCTTTCTCTTCCTCGTGCTCATACATGCATGCTGCAAAATCTGTAAGAAAAAATGAGCCATCCTTCATCAGGTATCCCAAATGCTTGATTCCATTTTGCATTATATGCCAACTACATACTCCATTTAACATATCTGGAAGCACCTCGGCCAATGCGTTTGCCATTGCAGGATCTTCGTCTGTAAATATAGTCTTTGGCTTTTTTTGCTTATGTGCTTCTAAGAATGTCTGGAACAACCACTTAAAAGATTCAGCTGTCTCATCATAAAGGAGTGCAGCTTCAAATAGTACAGTTTCTCTGTGATGATTAAACCCAGAAAATACCCCAAAAGGCCTATATTCTTTATTAGTACTGTATGTGGTGTCGAAAGTAATGACATCACCAAAATGAGCATAAGCAATAATCATTCTTGTATCTGCCCAAAATATATTTGTAATCTGTTCTTCACTATCCAATTGTACAGCATATTGGAATGAGGGATTCTCACAAGATTGATTGTGTAAATATCTTAGGAGGCTGCCTGCTTCTCCATATGCCATATCCTTTTGCTGCTTACTTCTTAAGTAGTTTTTTTTATCTGTTTCAGTGTATCCAAGATTTTCCTTCCCACCAACTTGTTGACTGAAAAATTGGTGTGCAGCCTTTGGTTTAAGTCTAGAGTCATCGGCAAAATCAATATGAATAGCTTGGCTATCTGTTAGATTCCGTTGAGATAGAATCATGTGACACGTTTCTGGAGTATGCAGAAGATGATTATGCTCATGTACAAAATCATGAACCTCAAACTTGCTACTTTCTCTATTGAATTGCAGTCCCAATCGTACAAGACAGTTTGTTCTTGTTTCTGCTCTAGGGTTCTTTGTTAGATGATCTCGTTTATCTGCTACTCGATTACCCTCTTTTGAGCACACAAATCTAACTGTAGTAATTTGTCCATCTATTCGACTCTTATTTGCATACACTTTTCGAACCCCAAAACCAGTTCGGCCTCCATACTTACGCCAAAATTGAAATGCAGCATCTACTGTATCAAATTGCATACCTATTCGAGGAATCCAATCAAGAGACTTATTGATGCCCTCATCCAAATTACTTGTTGTATTGCCATCCGTCCCACTTCATATGTAATAATACAAGACAAATATTAACTATAAGATACAACAATTCACAAGTATAGAAATATTAATAATTTAATGGAAGCTGCAATCTTTTATTCATTAGGATTATTAGATTGACAGCAAGCTATAGATGAGTTTCTGCAATTTCCGTTATATGTTGTTTAAATATGAAGTTTTCAATATGAGTAATATTGTTTTAATGGAATAGCAATCCATATTTTTCTCTCTTGTCCAAATATGCATTTTGTTCATAGTTAAGCATAGATAAACTGATAAAGAAACCAAACTGATATAGTTCTAGATACATAATATATATATATATATATAATCTTGCTCAGGTGCGGATATCCGCACCTAAGCAAAACGTACGAATTTTGTGTTTTTCCCCACTTTTCGATCACACATTCACATCTTAACCGTTCAGTTTTTAGGTCCTAATGTATAGATCACCTCTGCAAAATTTCAGCCAATTTGGTGATCGTTAAGGCATTCAAAACTGCAATTTACACGAACGAATCAAATCTGTCGAACCGGAACCGTTCGTATATATTGTTGTAATTTGCAGTTTTGAATGCCTTAATGATCACCAAATTTGCTAAAATTTTGCAGAGGTGATCTATACATTAGGACCTAAAAACTGAACGGTTAAGATGTGAAAATGTGATCAAAAAGTGGATAAAAACTGGAAATCCGTACGGATCGAAAAACTGCGGACGTCCGCAGTGGAGAACCGCTGTATATATATATATATATATATATATATATATATATATATATATATGAGGGCTTCCACTAAGGGATCCATTTTTTGGGTCTTTTATAGGGATAGGCATTAGACCAACTTTTAAATCATATTTTCACATATTAACCGTTCAGTTTTTAGGTCCTAATGTATAGATCACTTCTGCAAATTTTCAGCCAAATTGGTGATCGTTAAGGCATCTAAAACTGCAATTTATACGAATGGACCGAATCTGTCGAACCGGAACCGTTTGTGTTTATAGTGGTAAATTGCAGTTTTGGATGCCTTAACGATCATCAAATTGGCTGAAAATTTGCAGAAGTGATCTATACATTAGGACCTAAAAACTGAACGGTTAAGATGTGAAAATATGATTGAAAAGTTGGTATAATGCCTATCCCTATAAAAGACCAAAAAAAGGGATCCCTCACTAGAAGGGCCCTGTATATATATGATGTCCACACGACTGAAGGATCCAATAGTGAATACTTCTTTTCTTTACTTAATGCTAAAGCTGGTTCTGAAGGATCAAATAGGTCATGGCTTGGGGAGTCATTGAAAGCAAGACTTTCGGTTTAGTGTGTATGTCAAAGAACAGAGGAAGGAGCCTATTAATAGATTAGAGTATTCGGCCTAACTCACAGGAAGATGTATGAAGTTTTCAAACTGATGTAGTTCTCGACCTCAAGGATTATTAACTATGAAGTTTCAATTTTAACTAGATTTTAACCTAGTTCCTGTACAAATAAAAGTATATGGATTGACGAACAAGAGAGTTTAACCTAATTCATTCTAAGTAGAACTATTTGACTTTCAGAAACCAATAAATTATGTACTTCATAAATCAGTGGACATAACAATTAGTTCATATATCAAATAAAGTATCAAGAGGCCGTTTCAAAAGAGGAACCTGATTGTATTCATGCCTTCTTGTAACCATGGACGATTTTCCATAAAAGCGCAGAGAAAGAACAACGTACGTTGCAAGTCATGCATAGAAGAAAGACTTTGACGCCAAGCAGAGTCTTTAACGCAGAGGAGAGGTTTTTTTTTTTGGCTGGAGTTAACGACAACTAACGTCACTTTAACCAGAGTTAGAGTAGAGAACCAAAAACTGATCCAAGAATGATGTGTCGCTTTTCAGAGCCCTTAGATTAGATAAAGAGTCAAGATTTTATGAAATTCAAGTAAATTTACAGACTCCTCACTTTAGAGGAGCCGGATCCCCTCAGACGGTTCCATTGCAAGACACAAAGCTCGGCTAGTGTTCCCAGAGGATTTAGTCAAGAATAAGGTATTGACGATAAGGAGACTTCAGACTTCTAGTCCTGTTGTTAGACACAGCACTTTGACTTTCTCTAGCGCACAATTTAGCTGGAAACTTCACCAAAATGAAGTAAAGAATGCCTTTCTTCATGGCATCCTTGAGGAAGAGGTCTACAGGGCTCAACCCCAAGGTTTTGAAGACACTGATTGTTTATACCTAACATATCATGAGCACTGCCACTGGAGAAATACCCATGTCTTGTGGAGACATTCTGAACGACCTTTCAGATTACTTGGACTTGCCCTTTTAGGGTAGTTCCTTTCGGAGCTTAGAGATGTTCGTCCCAGAGCCGTGTTATTTTTGGGCTCCACACTAACCACTCCAACTCATATGCTGAAAATTAAGATTTTGTCTTAGTTTTGAGTGAGCAAAGATGATCGAGGAATACCCAATGGAGTTAGTCTAGTGAAAGCATGCTAGGCTGCAAGGGGGACGGATATTGTAGGGCTTCTCCTGGTAATAAGAGGTCTCTGGTTCAAACCCCAGCTTGTGAAAAACATCCCTTGGGGAGGGGCCATACCCAAGTTGCTCTCGGCCCCGGAGTGGTAGCTCACTCGACCACCATTTTTTTAATAAAAAAAAGATGATCGAGGAATCGATGGGTATGAAGGTGAGCTAGCTAGTGCTGGACGAGAATTTTTTTTTTTTCAAAGTTTTTTCCTTTGTTCTTATCCAAACAAATTTTTTTTTTTAGTTAATGCTGCTGCCACAGATAATTAAAGAACAGAGAAGAGACAACAATCAAAAGCATATAAGGGGTTCGTGTTGTGTCAAGGTATTAAATGCATCACAGTAGACAAACCCAAACCCAATCCATATAATAATCATATCAAAATTTTTAACCCAGACCCAACCCATTTAATAATCTTGTCAAGAATACAAACTCAGACCCAACCTGTTTATTAAATGAGTGACCCGTGATGACCCAACTAACCTGTTTATAAATAAGTCGTGTCAGGTTTGAGTTCCCTGACTCATTTAAACCATGAAAACAGGTCACCATTTGACCCATTTAAGACATTCAATTGAAAAATATGCATGAAGTCTTGAGATACTAGTTCATATCTTCACCACTTAACTCATTTAAGATGTTAAACCCCTAAATATTTGAAATATTACTTACTTTTAATGGTCTTGTATGTGAATTATATATAACTGGACTCGATCTTTTTTAATAAACGGGTTACACGGGTTCATATCGTGTTACCTGGTTGACATGCAAATGACCCACTTTTTAATCGCGCAGGTTCAACCCGCTTTATTTTGTGCGGGTTTCGAGTTGTGTTATTGGGTTTTGTCTGAATTGACAGCCCTATTAAAAAGCTGAGCTTGAAATGAAAAATGCAATACAGAAAAACTAGGCTTTTTTGTATGTATGAATTTAAAAGGTAACAGAATTTAGCATAAAACCAAAAGCGGTCCAAAAATTAAAACAAATAAATGAAATTTTTTAATAAAATGCATGTAGACAACTCGTCTAACATTTCCGTTGCAGGATATCTATACCCAGATATTGTAATAACTCACTTTAATTACCATTTATATAAAATCCCGACCCTTTTCTCCAATACTTGGACAAGACATCTTGACGCTTTTGAAATTCAATGAATAATGGCCAATTCTCAGGTAAAGTTAATTTCGATTTCAATTCATAAAAATCATACCAACCTAACAATGATTTGGTCCCATCAATGCACGCATAAGCCCTCATTAAATTTCACACCTCAGGCACACCAATAGAATATATCTGTCTCATTTGAAGATTAGATAAAGTTTTCAAATCAGGACACAACTCTTGAAAAATTGGATTTAGGTACCCCTTTGCCAGCACTATATATAGCAAACCTAGTAGTCCATTCCTCTCCACTCCCAGATAGCAAATCTCTTTCTTTATACCCTTATTTGATTCCTAGCTGTTGACCTTTTCCTTTGCTAGCTAGCCAGCCATGGCTAGAAGGAAGGTGAGACTGCACAACATTTCCAATGAGAGTTCTCGATGAACGACATTTAGAAAAAGAAAGAAGGGTCTTCTGAAGAAGGTGGGAGAGATAACCACTCTTTGTGACATCAAGGCTGCGGTGATCATCTACAACCCTTTTGATGGCGAGCTGGAGGTGTTCCCAAGTCATCTAGAAGTCCGCGAACTGCTGATGAAGTTCCGAGATATGCCGCAGATGGACAAGACAAGAAAGATGGTTGACCAGAAGACATTCTTACTACAGCGAATCGACAAAGTCCGGAGCAGATCAGAAAGCTGAAAAGAGACAACCGAGAAAAGGAGATCACTCAAGTCATGTTCGGTTGTTTGATGGGGAGAACACTCTCTAACTTGGAAATGAAGGATCTGCAGGATCTCAATTTTATCATCGAACGCAACCTCAGGGAGCTTGAAATCAAACAGCAGGCTGCTAATGAGAAGAATGCTGATGAGCGGAAGCAGGAGGTAAACCAGGAGAACCAGCTCAACCAGGTGCAAATTGAATAGATTGCGGTGGAGCTCGGCTTAACGACGAGGAATGCATTTGAGGAGGGAACCAGCAGAGGCGTACAGCAACAACACCACCAACCCGCGATGGAGGCGCAGAGCATGGAGCAGTGGTAGTACAAAATGATGCAGGTTGCAGCTCAGAGGCAGCAACATCAGCAGTTGTTCCAGCAACAACCCTGGTTCGTGGACATCATGAACCCACCATCGCCCCAAACGAGGGACTTCTTACACCCATTACCACCGCTTCAGCCATGAGGGTTCGGAGACTACAACAGTGACAATGGTACAAGCCCAAACAACTCTTCATTCCGATTCCCTTGAACAATCTATGGTTTGAGTTTCTTTTGATGTATTTTTTTTTTAATTCCGGATAATTTTCTTTTGGTTCGGTTTTCTTGCATGGAATTTGGGCTGTTTAATTATTGCGGACCATAGTTTGTTTGGGTTTATTTTCTGGATTGCTTATTTTTGTGAACTGGAACTGGTTTGCTTAATTATTATGGGTTTTTTTTTTTTTTTTTTTTCCTTTGGACAATTATTGGTTTTGGTAATGTATTTAATAATTGTTGGTGTTTATTTTGTGTTGTGGTTTAATATTGGTTGGTTATGTAGTTCATATATTGTTGATGTTTTGGTCGGAGTATTGCTCAAACACGAGAATCGTCTTAATGAAGTCATCCAGAATATGTAGAACAAAAACCTGAACTTGATTGCAGTTGTAAAGATAGGTTATGAATGCAGTCCTAAGAAATCTGATAACTTACATTAAATCTGAAAGGACTTATTCACTTTCAGTTCAAATTTATCTGTAAAGAAGAAACTTGGGGTATTGAGTCATCTCAATAGCAAGTAGCAACTGTCTTCACCAAATCAACAACTGATATGTACGTAGACAAGTAGTAGAAAAGAATATTTCAAGTCAGGGTTAATTCAATAAATTCTATTCATCCCACAATGAGGGTATATATACAAGTACAAAGGAGTAGTCTAATTCTAATAGGAAACAAACTTTCCATAATTACAGGATATCCTAATTAAATAAAATCCTAATTACATACATATTTACAACGATTCTACACTCCCCCTCAAATGTGGAGTGCCCAACTTGTCAACTGAGCTGTCAAATATCTTCCTGGACACTCCTTTAGTAAGAACATCAGCTAATTGCTCCTCTGAGTTTACAAATGGAAACCGAATAACCTTTCTGTCAAGATTTTCTTTAATAAAATGACGGTCAACCTCCATATGCTTTGTTTAATCATGCTGAACTGGATTATGTGCAATCTCAATGGCAGCTGTATTATCACAATGCAAATCCATAGGCTTTTTATACTTGTAACCCAGGTATTTCAAGACATTACGAATCCACAACATTTCACAGACTCCATGTGTCATACCTCGGAACTCAGCTTCTGCACTTGATTTGGCAACGACTTTCTGCTTTTTGCTACGCCAAGTGACAAGGTTCCCTCCAACAAAAGTGAAGTACCCAGATGTAGAACGTCTGTCAGTTTTATCACCAGCCCAATCTGCATCTGTGTACCCAACAACTTCCAATTCATCTTTTTTTCTGAAACAATAACCCTTTACCTGGCGCCATCTTCAAGTACCTCAAAATACGAAAGACTGCATCCACATGCTCTTCACTAGGACAATGCATAAATTGACTAACAACACTCACAGCATAAGCAATATCAGGTCTAGTATGTGAAAGATAAATCAACCTTCCTACAAGACGTTGATACCTCCCTATATCAGTTGGAACTTGATCAGGATAAATAGCAAGTCTGTGATTCATCTTAATGGGTGTCTCCATTGGTCTGCAGTCCAGCATCCCCGTTTCAGCAAGTAAATCAAGGACATACTTCCTTTGTGAAAGCAAAATCCTCTTCTTAGACCTTGCAATTTCAATACGCAGAAAATACTTCAGCTGTCCCAGATCCTTCATTTCAAACTCCTTTGACGGATACTTTTGCAATTTATTCATATCTTTCGGATCATCCCTTGTAACAATCATGTCATCAACATACACAATAAGAGCTGTAATCTTACCATTCTTGCGTTTGATAAACAAGGTATGATCAGAATTTCTCTGTCTGTATCCAAAGGCTTTCATGGACTTTGAAAATCTTCCAAACCAAGCTCTTGGAGACTGCTTCAGGCCATACAAATACTTCTTCAATTTACATACCTTGCCAACGTCACTTGGGTAATTCTTAACACCTGGGGGCATATCCATGTTGTAACGCCCCAAACTGCACCTCATCAGCTTGAGCACGTCACAGTGCCGCGTGTCTCTAAGACATAAACTGAATGTTCAGTTTACATCCTAAAAACCCGCAAGGCATTTTAGTTAAATAGCTTTTCGTAAATCGCGTAGCGGAAACGTTGAAATACTTTTTGAGGTGAAAACTTTTTAGAATCATTTATCGAACTTATTCGTCTAAAGCGCTTCTTGATCACCACTAGGGTAAATAAGAGTTGGTACACTCCGATACAAGACGAAATAAGGAATAACAAGTTCCAAATTAACGACTCTCAAGAGATAGAGTTCAAGACTAGTCACGGAACCTGAATTCAGTTACTACTATTCACCGAAGCTATCTCCGCGCACCCTGCTCCGTCCGTCAATCCCGTCACCAGTGCACAGTACCTGCATCCACACTGTTGTAGGGGTGAGCTTTCGTCCTCGCTGCTCATTGGGAAATCATCTCGACTAGGTTTGAAAACAATGTAATATTGCTTTGTGGCCACAGTATAAAAACATACTCAAAACCATGTCATTTAAAGAACGACAAACTTTAAAATATTTTTCAACTCGAAAACCGATGCATGATACTTAAATAAATACGGCGCCAAATCCAAGTATTACCTGATGGCCGGTCCCATAGACCCACTACACGACCTTACCTCAAATTAATTTATAACCAGGTAAGCGTAGCGAGAGCGTCCGCTACCTAGCTACACACACGGATCGGGTCGTCATTGCGATCGCGCACCGTCCGACCGGTGTAGCTAACCCTCCGGAGGTTTTGGGGATCGAACCCAAGGAAGTCAGAGCCACCCTTCGCTCTCAAGCCATCACATCTCTCACAATTTGGTTAGTATGCATTGCATTTTAACATAACCAAACCACATAAACTTAATATGCATCATTTAATAAAAAGCGTAATATAATAACCCACTAATCGAGGAGAGTCCCGAATCCCCTACCTGGATTCCGAAGCTTTACCGTTTTGCGTTGTCCGGAATTCACGAACCTTCCGTTCCTCGGGTAACTGGAGTCCTAGAATTCCGACATATTGCTCGTCAATATCTCATTCGATAAATATTAACGTTTTGACGGTAAAATAATCGTCCGATCAATCTTTCCTAGTTCGATAAGGAGTTGACCAACATTGACCCATTTGACCAAGGTTTGACCAATCACAATTACATTGACAAATAATCTCAATTACTCGACACTTTACTTGAAATTAGAAAATCGACCAATTTCTATTCCTTTCCTCGAATTTTGCATCACATAGTAATTCTGTCGAATTTACTATGGACACCCATACCTATTTTAGACCATTTTTCCGCATTCACAACTATTCTTTTAACATAACTCCATTTCACAATTGTGATATCAGTTACTACTCTTAGTAACAGATTCACCAACTCGTTCAACTTCCTTCCCAAATCAAAATAACTTCAACTCACCACAACTATGACAATTTAATAAAATCAAACATATAACCAGGAGATCAAATTCCAACAGAAATCCAACAACAACAATCATAACCTCTAGCTCACCTTGTTCATACGAAATCAAGATTAAATGATTAATTATGAGCTGCTGCCTTCGCTTCCTCGACAGAGGAATACAGTGAACCGGATCATAATCCAACTTCATCAGTTCAATCTGCTCGGTGACCCAAGCTTCGTCCAAGTGTCAAGCTTCGTCCAAGTGTCAAGTCGGGCACCAGGACGTCGTAGATGAACCCAGGAAACCGAAAAAGCCACCGTCGTCAGTAGCTCCATCGAACCCGATAACACCCAAAAGAGCCAGTCGATCAAAACTCAATCAAATCCAAAACTAAACTCAGCAAGACGTAGAGCGTGACGAGAGGACCAAAATCCATACCTCATGCATCGCCGATGATCGCCGGAAACTGCAGAAGCTTCGCCGGAAAACCCCAAGCTTTTGGGCTTCGATTTTCTCTTCTTACTCCATGCATGGAAGATCCGTGACCAGAAGGGGAACCACGATGAGAAGACGCATCGAGCATGACCAGTGCGCCGCGGTGAAGTCGCCGGATGAGGGAAGTTCCGATCGGGTTCAGTCGCCGGGTCGACGGGCTGGAGTAACGGGTCGAAATTTCTGATCGATTCTAGAACGATCTGGGACGCTGACTCGATCTAAGGGCTATTTATAGCCTGAGTTTCATTTCAGACGAACGGTGCTGATCAAGCGGTGGTCTTTTAACGGTCCAGATCACGCCAGAGCCTTTCTTTTTATTTAAAATGAATTTCCATAATTCCCAGACTTCGGAAATTCATAATAAATAGTTCCGGTGTCGGAAAAATTCCCCGAAAATTCTCACAGACTCGTAATGTCGCGTACTTTATTGTAGTATCCAAAATTTTAAGATTTCACCTTGTGAAAAATCCTCAATAATTAATCCCGAAGACCTTAATAATTACCGAGATCGTCAAATTTATTCCAAACGATCTCACCTTATCTCGATAGATTTTTCCGGGGCTCACACATGTACACTTCTTCCTCCAAATTCCCATTAAGAAACGCATTCTTCACATCAAACTGGTGCAAGGGCCAATCTTTGTTTTCTGCAAGTGAGATTAAAATCCGGACAGTATTAATTTTTGCTACAGGTGCAAAAGTCCCCTCATAATCAATCCCATAGCGTTGTGTATATCCTTTGGCAACCAACCTTGCCTTGTATCTATTAATAGTTCCATCTGCATTAAGCTTCACAGTAAATACCCAACGACATCCTACAGTCTTCTTTCCAACCGGCATAGGTACTAGCTCCCATGTTGCATTCTTTTGTAGAGCTTCCAATTCTTCATTCATCGCCTTTGTCCATTTTGGATACATCAATGCATCCTGCACGTTACTAGGAATAGATGCAGTAGATAATTGATCAACAACAAGTGCATGTGACCCAGAAATCCTATGGTTAGACATAAAATTAGCTATATGGTATTTAGCTTTGGCATTGATATCTGGTTCATATTGTTTCTTAGGAATTCCCTTGGTAACCCTTTGTGATTTCCTAGGTTCGACACTTTCTAACCCAGAAGACTCATTAAAGTTTAGGGGTACCTGAGGTGGATCATTCTAACCGGGATCTTCAGTTGGTGATGCAGAAGGGGGAATATCTTGTGTGTGAGCTTCAGATATGTCTTGATTTTGATTCAAACTATCCAGAAAAGTCGTCTCTTCTATCTCGGAATTCACAACGCTCTGTTCAGCAGTTGCATTTTCTGTCACGGAATTCACAACGCTCTGGTCGGCAGTTGCATTTTCTGTTTCGGAATTCACAATGCTCTGTTCGGCAACTGCATTTTCTGTTTCAGAATTTCTACCTTCAAATTGTTCCTCCAAATTTTCCAAGTCTTTAAAGGCATCAAAATCAATAATAGAATGAGGATTCCCTTCACAACCTTTCTTCCCTTGAAAGGAAGACTGAGAAGCTCCCCCTGAGTAATAAGGCTCGAATTCACGAAAAGCAACATCAAGAGAGATATGTATAGTGCCAGTAAGAGGATCATAACATCGATAACCATTCTGGAAGTCAGCATAACCAACAAATATACACTTACGGGCACGGGGATCAAGCTTGATGCGTTGAGGCTTGGGAATATGAACATAAGTTGTGCACCCAAACACCCGGGGCTCCAAATTAGGCATAGAAGGGATGGTCAAAAGTGTATGAAGCTTCTGATGAGGATTCTGGAACTCAATTACTCGTGAAGGAGTACGGTTGATAAGATATACAACTGATTTCACTGCTTCTCCCCAATAGGACCGAGGTACATTCATGCCAAACAAGGAAGCACGAACAACTTCCATCAACTGCCTGTTCTTTCGTTCTGCTAAACCATTCTGTTGAGGAGTATAAGAATTGGAGGTTTGATGACGAATTCCATGTGACCGGCAAAACTCAATCATAGGGCCATTCACAAACTCTCCACCATTGTCAGACTGAAACACTCTGATGGATTGTTGATACTGAGTTGCCACCATTTTGTGAAATTCGGTAAACATTCCAAATACATCACTCTTATTCTTCAGTAATGACACCCATGTCATGCGAGTGTAATTATCAATAAACGTTACAAAATACCGAGCTCCAGAAAGAGAAGGAATTTTTGCAGGACCCTAGACATCAGAGTGAATCTTCATAAAAGGAACATGACTTTTATTAAGACTTGGTGAATATGAAATACAGTGACTCTTGGCCAGTTCACAAATGTCACAGTGGAAATCCAAATCACTAACAACTGAAAACAAATGAGGTTACAACTTCTTAAGATAACTAAAGGATAGATGACCTAAACGGCGATGCCATAACCATATAGCTTCCTTCGCATTCTCTACCCAGTTGATCTGATTAGCTCGTCCCAAAAGATGATTCTGTTTCTTTTCAGTCTCTGTTAGATCCAGATAGTATAATTTCCCCCTTCTAACACCATAACCAAGAATCCGTCGAGTCAGAATGTCCTGAAACACACAGAAAGACGGATAGAAGGTCACAATACATGCAAGAGCTAAAATAATTTGACGAACAAACAGGAGATTATAAGCTAGTGATGGAACAACTAAGACAGATTCAAGGGTTAAGGTATCAGATAAAGCAATAAAACCTTCTCCGGTGACCGGAGTTGGAGTACCATCAACAGTAGAGACAACGTTTTGAGGGGAATGTCTAATGTTTTTCACAAGACTTGGGTCATTGGTCATATGGTCAGATGCACCTATATCAATTATCCATGTACTATTAAAAGTAACCTTACCCTTCATACCTGACTGCGCTACATTAGCGGAGGCATTATCTAGGTAAACTTCTTCTGTAGTAGCAACAACGCCCTTGCCCAGATTCTTTCGCGGTTTCTTGGTGAAGTCCCACCAATCAGGGTAACCAATCACTTCATAGCACTGCTCCTTGCTATGACCTAATTCCCCACAGATAATGCACCTTTTGTTTGCACATGAATTTGGTTTACGTAGAGGACGGCGTGGAGAAGGTCCTGAGAAGCCTGGAGGAGGACCCTGTTTGCGTTGAGCCATAACAGTAAATTCGGTAGTTACCGAATGCCCCATAGCCTGTTTCTCTGATTGCACCGTTGAGGAATTCAGTATTTTTGCAGGATTGGATTTTCTAGGGTTTCAAGATGGATATGAATGTTTTGGAAAAAAAAAGTTTTTTTTTTCTTCTTCTTTTTCCGAAAAAAGGTAGGGTGATGGTGGTTTGAAATTCAGGATAGTTTGATTTCAACGGTGGTGGTACGCAGCGGTTTGTGGTGTTCTTCGGGATTCAGGATTCAAAGGATGCAGCGCAAGTTCTTTGATACAAAGTAGAAAAGAATATTTCAATTCAGGGTTAATTCAATAAATTCTATTCATCCCACAATGAGGGTATATATACAAGTACAAAGGAGTAGTCTAACTCTAATAGGAAACAAACTTTTCATAATTACATGATATCCTAATTAAATAAAATTCTAATTACATACAGATTTACAGCAATTCTACACAAGTATCATAAGTTTCAAAAAGATCAGTTTGTTAAATTCCGACAAGTGATGGAATCCAGAGGCATACTATCTCCCACTATATAAATTGCCCTATTCAATGACATTGCTAAAGAAATTTGCTAGCATTATTGTAAGAGTGTACATAAGACATCAAAGATTGGCAAACTGATTTACCTCTGGAGCATAGGTGAAACCAACCCTTCTTTTTTTGTATCAAAATTCCTTCGTAACTTCCTCTTCCTTTTCAGTTCACTTTACTACTGAAATTCTCTTCTTTGTCCATCATACTTTCACCATGATCTGCTGCCACAACTGTAATATTGTCATCTCCATTCTCATCCACAGGACCTATAAAATCCAATTTTGACTAACGAGGTGAATCATCCAAAACTCTATCTTTCTTGGTTATCGTCTTCTTTGGCTCAGCCCCGGACCCCTCAAGTATACCTGTTATTCCGTTTCTACCCAACCTTAGATCTGGATTAACCTTATTTACATCAAAAGCCCTGACAATGGGACTAGTGGTGGTCTCTTTTTTCGTTAGTAGTACCAAGTACATTACATTCTTTGATAACAACATGATTACCATTCTCTAATTTACAGCCTTTCCCGGTGTCACCATCCCCATGCCACCATCACTTGCTTCACCAAATTTGTTTGTTTTTTTTTTCCCTCCTCTCCTCCAAGCCCAACCTTTTGCACCTGCCCTTGCTTCCTACAGTTATTACCATTAACCGGCTTACACACTTGCTTTGACTTCTTCAATTCCCCGACCCTTCCTAAGCTATTGGAATTAGTGAATCATTATACTGTCCTTTTTGGAACATAAATCTCCAAGAATATATGCCCAACCATTCAAAGCACATCATGCACAATACATACAAGAGATAGCATATCTTCTGGTAAACAGCAATAAATACAAGCAATTGATTATGGAAGGTCCATTTGAGCGCGTAACCTACTCAATATCTCTGAACTTACTGATTCTCCCTGATGCTATTGTTCTATACAATATTTTTGATTAACGAATAATGGCCAAGATGTGACAGTCTCTAACTCTACCTTTGCAGTGGAAGGACTCAATCCTTCTATAATAAGTCTCATTTTCTTGCTTGAGAAGTATCAATGCTACTCTCATTAAATTTATATGATTCAGTTAACAAACAAATGTATACTCAGCTGCATAAATAAACGTGTACCCATCACTCTTTCCTACAAAAGTATTATTTTTTCTTTTCGCAACCTTGTAATTATGGTTGAGCTGTCAATTGTTGTTTCAGATTCCTCCAACTTATGGACCAATTGGGTGAAAGTTTATTTACTAAGGAATAATTCTTTCTGGAATGCTCCTCATCCTGCCATGTGTTCTTGGAATTGGAGAAAAATGCTTAAAATTAGGGAGCTTTGTCGTTCTTTCTTTGCTAATATGATTGGTGATGGTCGTACTACTGCTTTGTGGTTTGATAATTGTCACCCTCTTGGTCCTCTTACTCTTAGATGGTCATCTAATATCATTGCTGATTCTGCTCTCTCTTCCTCTACCATGGTCAGTGATGTTATTTATAATAATAATTGGAGATGGCCTTCTTTCTCTCACGATTTACTAGAGATTCGTGTTTCATTGACCCAAATCATTCCTAACTCTGAGGTTAGTGATTATGTTCGATGGACTCTTTCTTCGAATGAGGTTTATTCAACTTCTTCTGCATGGAATGCTCTTCGTTTTTCTAGGCCTATTGTTCCTTGGTATCATTTAGTCTGGTTTGGTAGTTCTGTTCCTAGATGGAGCTTCATCTTATGGCTTGCTATTAGAGGAAGGTTATCAACTATGTATCGTGTAAGAATTTTTCCTCCTCTTGCTGCCCATGACTGTGCTTTTTGTTTTGCTGCTGATGAGACTCACAACCATCTTTTCTTTGATTGTGTTTATACCTCTGGCATTTGGACTCACATTTTGTCTAAATGTGATGTGAGTAATCCTCTCCTCTCTTGGCAGCATTTCATTCCTTGGGCTGCTGCTAACTGGAAGGGTAATTCTTTATCTGTTGCTATCAAAAAGTTGGCTTTGCAAGCTGCGGTTTATGCTATCTGGCGCGAGAGAAATAACCGCAAGTTCCGTAACGAAAGCCTCCCTTCTGTTGTTGTGTTCAAAGCAATTGTGGAGTCCATGCGGTTATGCTTATTGTCTTGGAAGATTCCTCCTTCTCCTTCTAACAGTTATATTATTCATGAATGGAGACTCCCTTCTTAATGGTGTCATCTCTAGGATGTATAGCCATTAGGATGTATGTTTTAGCTGCTCTTTGTTTTTTTGTTCCCTCTTTGCTGAGGTTGTTGCTTTGTTAGCTTGTTAGCTTTTTTAGCTACTGTTCCTTGTTGCTTGTCTGGTTTTGTTTAAAACCAGGTTTCTTCTATATAATCATTCATTTACCAAAAAAAAAAAAAAAAAAACGCCCAATGACATTATGCTAAACCACCTCACCCTGGTGTTTGTCTTTTCACTGACACTCCTCATCTCGATTAGCTTTGGCGCCCCCTGGCGGCGACTCAGGTTCACTTGTCCGCTGCATCCTTGGCGCTTCACATACACCAACTCGTAGAAGTGCAGCACCTCCGCCACGGTTGGACCCTCACAATCGGACAAGCGCCAAAGAGAGTTGAGCGCTATCAGTAATCGTCACATGTTCGGGCAAATTTGCCCAAAGGCGACGCCAAATTCGCAGACCAGGATCTGGAGCTTTGGCACCAGCGGGAATGTTACGCCTTGGCGGAAGATCGCCTCATGCACGGCGGCGTGCCCTGCTGACAGGAACGACGCTCTCTCATCCTTCAGAGGCGGTCGCAACTTCACTACTCCGGGCAGGCGGAACACCCGCTTCACACAGTCAACGGCGGCCGCCGTCATTGGCCCTCCGGCCTCGTCAACCGCTCTGCCATCACCAAGCACCCAGGCCGACTCAACTTCTTCCCCGCCAGCCTTCCTCACCCCGTCTGCGGAGCCACTAGCGGCTCTATTACTCGCCAGCCTCTCCTCCCGCCTTTTGCGAGTAGCGACATCTTCTCTCGCCCTAGAACTTTCAGGACGACCAGCTCGACCCATGGCAACTTCCCAAGGTATGGTTTGTAGCGGCACAATGTCTAGCGGTTCGGACGGTGAGGTTCCTGCAGGGGCAGACGGACGCAACGAGTCAATAAACACCCTATCCGCCACGTTGAGCGACTCGTCAGATCCGGAATCCTCACCGCTCGAGATATCTACGACGCTAGCCATCCCAAAACCCTAAAACCCAAAACCAGTTAGTTCCAACACGATCTAAACTAACACTTCTCTGTTTGCATCCAAGAACACCTATCCCAGAATACCCAGAAAATGCCAAAACAAGAAAAACCCGATTCCACATTCAAACCCAGATTCGACCATCTAGCAAACCCCAAAGCCCCAACTCCCTATCAAATATCAAATCTCATCTCCAAAGCTCTTTTCACACCCTCAGAAAACACCGGAGAAGAACAGAACACCCCAAATCAAAGAATCCCAGAAACTGACAAGCAAACATAAAAAAAAAAAAAAAAACCAATGGAACAGGAGTGAGATTCAAGACACCAACCTCAGAGAGAAGGCTCTGTGCGATCGAAAGCGCTTATCGTCACTACAGGAGATCTGCGTGCTCCAACGATCGATAACTTCACGGAATCGCCGGATGTGCTCAGATCTCAGGGCAAAGCTTGAAGACGACGATATTGCGCAAAGGGTACAAAGTGTTAAACCCTAACGTTTCCCTCCCATTTATGTCAACATCAGGCCAATCTCGTCCATCCGCTGAAAAACGACATCGCACCACGACCGTACACGTGCCCCTCAATCGCACTTACTCTCCGGATTAACTGAGACGACGCCTCGGTTACCAAATCAATAATTACACGCATTTATGGCGAGGAGACGGGCGTGCTGAACAGACGTTATTCCACACGCTAACCCAATACATGTCAGCCACGTGTTGGACGCCTTCAGACGAAGCGTCTGTACTAGGTAATATTCCACAAGGCAGGAATACTAACCGCCAGGGCGAGACAGCTTCAGCTAAGCGCAACTCCGCTAGCGGAACTTCTCCCTCTTCATCTTGCAAGCGAGACAGCTTCCGCTAAGCGCAACTCCGCTAGCGGAACTTCTCCCTCTTCATCTTGCAACATAGATAACTCGGTCAAATAAGTTTGAGATTGTTTGAAACATGCGTCAACAGATTAGCTAGGCTTGGTCCATGCATCCAATAAAGAGACGGGCCAATAAAAAAAAAAATAAAAAAAATGTTTTTTTTTTTTTGAATAAATAATAAAAATGTTTTAGAGAAACGGGAATTGAGAGAAAATTGTTGTGTATTCTCATTGATAATAGGGGCCTCTTTATATAGAGGATTACAATGCATAGAATCTGAATCGTACAAGGAAACATAATCATACATTGAATAGATATCTCTAAGATTCTCCGAGATTATCTCTAGTTAATAACTCTATTACCACTAGGTCAAGTAACATAGAGTTTGGGCTAGACACAATTTGGATTTACTTAAACACTCCCCCTTGTGTCGCCCAAATTATGTGCTTCTCTCGTTGCCTCGTTAAAAACCTTGCCGAGTAACAAAAACCCTGTGGGACAAAAATAACCTCGATCGAAGGGAAAAAGAGCACAACACACCCTTCACGTTTCGAGACCATACATGTAGACATCTCCCCCTGATGTCTGCATCTCACCCTGATGGCTACTGTCATGGGAGTTCGGATAACTTCCGCAAACGATGCTACCAACATGTTCCTCGAAGGTGGAATTTAGGCAATGACTTAGTGAGCAAGCCTGCCACACTGTCCTCAGATTGAACCTAGTTCACTTTGATCTTGAGGAGAGTTTGTTGTTGCTGATTATCCTAGGTGTTGTCACTTTTGATGTAACCTTGCTTCATTTGTTCAAAACAAGCAGCATTATCCTAAACGCTCGTAGGCTCATCTGTGGTAGACTTCAAACCACAATTTTTCGAACATGCATAATTTTGGATCCAATCCATATACATTCACGAACCACTTCGTGAAGAGCAATGATCTCTGCATTGTTCGAAGATATAACGACTAGGGTCTATTCTGTAGACCTCCTAGATATCATGGTCTTTACCCATGGTGAACACTTAACCAGTTTGGGAATGACCTTTGTGTGGGTCAGAAAGATACCAAATATTAGCAAAACCTTCCAAAACACATGTCGTTCTGGGATGGGGATAGAGGACGCAGGCCAGTGTTGGCGGCGTTCCTGGTGTGTGATGGGTCCGAATCCATCATCTCTCTATAGGGATAAAGCATGCCCCTATCAGTCGTACATCTCTAGTATCGAAAGATATCTTTTTCCACCAATCCAATGGTGTCGCGTTGGCGCACAGCTATACCTAGCTAACAAGTTCACAACATATGAGATGTCCGGTCTTGTGCATTGAGGTAAGTACAATAATGCGCCTATTGTACTCAAGTACGGCACTTTTGCCTCTAGCACATCTTCGTCTTCATCCTTCAGACGAAGAGGATCATTTTCAGGATCAATACTACGGACGATCATGGGGGTGCTTAAAGTTTTGACCTTGTCAAAATGCCTAAGCATCTATCAACACGATGCTCAAGTTTCAAACTGAGACATAATCGTGTTATCCCAAAATCGTTCATCAAAATCGGATTTCAAGTGTTTAACGGTTTCCCTTAACTCTTTAAGGGCTTCCAATGAAGATCATGTCTAACATGAATCGTGATAGAATCCGAAACTTGTTATGCAAACGCGTGGGCATATCCCTTCCCAATCAAGTAGTCACTTTAGTGAGCGTTTCAATCTTATTGCAAACGCGCTCCGTGGTCTAGAGCCACTTGACTTGGGTAAATGAAGTCCACCATGAACCTTCATGTATATTCCATATCTAGATCCCCATAGAGATACGTGGTGACCACATTCGTAAGTTGCATGATCAGTTATTTGGAAACTACCAAATTGACAGAGTAGTGGAGTGCAATGACATCCATCATGAGAGAATATATCTCATCGTAGTCGATTTCAGGGCGTTTTGTGAGAAGCCTTGCTCCATAAGGCGAGATTGCCATCTCTTTTTCTCATCACACTTTCTAACGAAGACCCATTAATCAATATGTATTATGTTAGGAGGTGTTGACATCACTGGCTCAAAAAACCTTCCTCTTCGTTAGAGAATCCAACTTAACCTAGATCGCATCTTTCCATTTAGGCCAGATTTCTCTACGTTGGCATTCATTCATCAACGGAGCGTGGTTCGATATCATCAGACTCAACAAACACATGCTCAACGAAATGCGCAACTACATCATCAATTATGATGGAGTTTCTATCCCACGTCTCATGTACACTAGTGTAATTTTCATAGAGCTCTATATTCTCAGGAATAGGTTCTGACGTTGAGGTGTCCCCCAACGATAACCATAACCCGAAAGATACTAATGAGACGGATTTTGAGTGTCGATGATCAAAGGATTGGAGTGTGCCAAAGTATCCTTCGAACTCACGGGCCTCCCACACATCCTAGCTGGGGCCATGGCCTAAAACGCCAGAGTGCCACTATCTTTGGCGTTGGCTTCATGCCTACCTCCGTGTAGGGTGGCGCTACGTCCTCTCGTAGGGACGTCATTCCTTGCAGGCATGTTTGCAGCATATTTGTGTGATCTCGTTACTTATCTCAAAACCTTCCTAGACATCATACTCATTTTGGATGAGCCTATGTGAAGAAAAACTAAACCAATGGAATTTACTACAAAGTATATGGCAATTGCCTATTACATCTCTTGGAAAAATAAAGACTTAAACAGAATTGGCGATCTATTGATCCCAGCCAAATTTGTAGTCTTCAACCCTTCACTCTAGATCATCTTCTTGATCTTCTTGTTCCACATAGTGAGCTTCTATTGCTTCACAATATGCTTTGTAGGCAGTGACAATTTCTTCACGAGCTCTACAAATGTGTGCCCAATGACCGGATACTCCACATCGAGAACATACATCTCTTTGCTCAGACTCCATTAATTGAGGTGCTTTGACAGCGTCATTTAGATGGCTCTTAGTGTTGGTGGCGCCACCAACATGGCCAGAGGCGTTGCCTCCCTCTCTCTTTCCACGTTGATCTCTTTGGTTCCGTGTTTGCCTATTTTGGCGATTACCTTCCCAAGTAGAGCGATTATATATATGGACCAAAACGTCCAGAAGTATCCCTAAGATTAGGGTTTCGCTCTTGGCGCCCTCTCTTAGGGGCGCGACTATAATTGGATTCCGGAATATGCTCTATTTCCACGGATCTCGAATTATATAGTTCTTCACAAGGATGTTGTCATGCTTTTCAGCGACATTTATAGCTCCAATGAGCTCATGAAACCTTGTGATCCGTCCTATAATAACGTTGATTCGATAGTTCTTAGCAACCATCAGTGCAGAGACGGGGAAGGTAGAGAGAGTCTTTTCAATCAACATCGCATCTGTGATCTCTTTACCACAGAATTCCATTAAGGATTTAATGCGAAGTGCTTCCGAGTTGTAGTCAAGAACTGACTTGAAATCGCAGAAGCGGAGGCTATGCCATCTCACTTCTAGATCAGGAAGCTGGGAGTCACGGATGTTGCCAAATCTTTCTTTGAGTGAGACCCACAACCTTTTGGGGTCTTCTTTATTCATACACTCGTACTGGAGCGAATCATCCATATGACGAGTCATTAGGATGATGGCTTTCGCCTTATTTGCCTCTAAGGTTACTCTATTTGCTTCCAAAGCTTGAGCTTGCTCTACAGTTAGCACGTCCTGGCTAGGCTCGAGAATCATATCCAAGATTCCATCGGCCTTGAGATGCTTGCGAACATCACGAACCCACCTGTGATATCCAGAGCCAGTTGTTCCCAATGGACTAAAGTCCAATTTGTTTAGGTTACTCATCCTGAAAGAGAACAAGAAAAAGGGTTAGTTTCGAAGCGAAAAAGCTACCTCGAAAACATATAAAATTCCTTAGCGTAATTGCTTCCAAGAACTTAGGAATTTTTTAGCGTAATCGCTTCTAAGAAATTCAATTCTAAGAGGTATTGGATTAGATTGAAACAATGATGTTAGTGGTCGATCATAAATTCTCTACAAACTCTAAGTTTGGAGATCTCAACAAGCTCCAAGCTTGGAGTGAGCACCAACCCCCACAGCTCGGCTTAATTAGGTCTCCCCTATGATGAAGAAAGGGGGGTAGAAGAAGGGAGTTTGCAAGTCCCCGAGAAAAAGAAGAGAAAATAAATAAAAACTTCAAAAACGGGAACTTTTAGTAAAAAATACCTCGAAATAGGTGACGTACACATTTAGTGTATCAATTTACAACCCTATCAGTGTAGTAAGAATAAGTAGGGATCGTTCTCAACCGGAGATTAGGGCCTAATTAATTCCTGAAAAATAAACGTTAGCAAAACAAATTAAAGAATATATATTCACAATATTTACGAAATTAAGAGGGGGATTTTGATTTGATTTATCTAACAACTAAGTAATTATACACATGTGACACATCAAAACCAAGAATCAAATAGAATTAAATGAATGGAACGAAAATAATATGTAATTAACTACTATTAACATGTTGGCAAGGTTTCAAACATCAAATCACGAATCAAATTATATTCAAGCATAGAATCGATCAAGAACAAATCATGAACGCATGCATAAGTTCCTATTACTTCCCTTAGTTAAATTAACTAGATGAACGCACCATAGTTAACCCTATTAATCTTGTAATTACTAGTGGTAGCTAATCACTAACAAAGACAATCATAACGCAGTAAACACATTGAAAGTTTGTTCAATTCAAGTCAAGAACACAAGTTAGAACGCTAATCAAGCATGCAAAACTCATTGTTAATTCACCTAAGTGTTTATAGGTTTTCCACCGAATTTATTAAAGCCTAGAACGCTAGCACCTAAATATGGATTCAATTACATGTTCATCAACGTATGCATCCAAAGATCAATTAACACATAACAATTATCTTTTTGAAAACCTAAAACCGAATTCATGCTTCATAGTATTTGGAAATCACATAACTAAATTCAATCTTTCATCCACCATAGAAATCGCATAACAAGAAACCAAGAATGAAATCCAAATCGAAATTTAATAAAACCCGAAATAGAATTCTTGTACAAAACCGAAAACATAAGTGAGGTTCCATGGTTACACTTTTTGATCTTCAAGGACGCAAGAAGCTTCAAAAGTTGGTGGAATGGATGAGAGCTACGGCAAGGATGCTTGAATGAATGAATGGATGCTTCACGGTCTTGAACTTTGGATTTCTTGAAGTTGCCGAAACTTGGAAGAGAAAGGTGAGTGTTTGTGGCTTTTGATTCTGAATTTTGTGGTGTCTCTAATGTCTTCACAAAGCCTCCCTTATATAGTGAACGGCAAGGGCTAGGGTTTCCTTGAATTTCTCTTGAATTGCATCACTTCGACCAATAGAAAAATAGCATATGAACTTGGAGAGCAAGTAATCTTTCTATTGCCGAAATCTTCCATGTATTTAGACTTAATTTCGGCCTCCCTTGTATGTAGAGTCATAAATCAATTCTTATTCCTCTATTTTCTCTCACAAAATCCCAAGAAAATCCAATAAAATCCTTTAAAAGATATTGCCGAAATCTTCTAATCTTCCTTGTAATTCTCACGGCAAAAGCATGTAGAATGGGCCTATGACTCATCAAAAACGTCAAGAAGGATCTAGAGACTCATGTGCAAGTGGGTCCAGATGTTGACATGGCAGTGGGTCCCTGTGCTGACGTGGTATTGGGCCATGTCAGTGGGCCTGCGTCTGTGGGCCTCTAGGCTTGGGCTTCTGGGCTGCCTTCTTTTCTTTTTTTTTCTTTCTTTTGCTTGTTTTTCTGCAGGCCGGTTCAGCAACTTTTAGATCGGTTTTTAGAGTTCTGTTTCCGGTTCCTAGATCTTGGGATCGAGACGCTGCTGGTGGCAAAATTTGGTAGCAATCGGAGGTCCGGAAGGTGGTGAACCGTTGCAGGGATCCCTTTTTTTTTTTCTTGGAGGGCTGGTTCGATACTTCCGGTGGCCGGTTCGGTGGTTTTCTGGCCGGTTCTGGTGGTTTCGCCGCCAATATTGGAATCCTGGGATTGAGGGCTTCAATATATGCGGCGTTGGTGGCTAAGGTTTGAAGGCTACAAATTTAGGGTTTCAGGGTAATTAGGGCTTCGTACTGATAACGTGTTTTAGAGAAACAGGAATTGAGAGAAAATTGCTGTGTATTCTCTTTGATAATAGGGGCCTCTTTATATAGAGGATTACAATGCATAGAATCTGAATCGTACAAGGAAAGAAAATCATACATTGAATATATATCTCTAAGATTCTTCGAGATTATCTCTAGTTAATAACTCTATTACCACTAGGTCAAGTAACCTAGAGTTTGGGCCAGACACAATTTGGATTTACTTAAACAAAAAAAGAATAATAAAAAATGACGGGCCAATGTCGGTACTAAATAGACATTGTTTGTGTCGTCGTGCTATGCAACAAGTGATGACTCGATAAGATAGCGCAGAGTATATAATCGAAGGACTTAGCTTGACTTTCGCATAGTGGCTAGGCAAGTGGAACCCCGTGAGTATGATAGTGTGAAGTTTGATTGATGTGTGAAAAATTCTTACATACGGCAGCCACACCACGTGGCTGTGCGGCTGTCCAATCAGAACCCATCAAAAATTTCTTTAATTCCGAAATTACCCCTACTTTTTAAAAGTGAAATACCTAAAATACCCCCCTGCTAAGGGTCTGATTGGTCAGCCTGTACCACGTGTTCCTTGCATCTGCCGTACGCAAGACTTTCTCTTGATGTGTAAGAGATATTGGCGTGACCAGCTCTTGTGGCAACCCCAAACAATGAGTCCACCAAGAGGGGCTTCCAAGGTGGCGGAAGCGATTGAGTTATACTGTTCATCCAGATGTCGGCCAGGGCTCCTCTTGTGAGAATGTGATGGTTCGCTCAGCCTGACAATAAACAGTGTCATATCATATCATTGAGTTGAGTGCAGTTCGTCCATAATTAAATTGAAATTGAGTCTTAATCTGATAAAGTAATTTGAGGTTCACATCCAAAACCAATTGGCAATGGTTGGAGTGGCCCAAATCCTTATAAATCCATAGGTAAGCTCTCATTTTTCCCATGTGGGATCTATATATTCCCAACACGCCCCCTCAATATGATAAAGTAATCTGGGGTTCACATCCAAAACCAATTGGCAATGGATGGAGTGGCCCAAACCCTTATAAACCCATAGGTAAGATCCCATTTTTCCCATGTGGGATCTATATATTCCCAACACGCTTCCGCACGTGTGGTGAATATTCAAGTCATACACGTCGACAACTTATATTGGGTGACATGGAGCTCGTGCGGCCTCGAGGCATGCACACGTGGGATAACCCGCTCTGATACCATGATAAAGTAATCTGAGGTTCACATCCAAAACTAATTGGCAATGGATGGAGTGGCTCAAACCCTTATAAACCCATAGGCAAGGTCCCATTTTTTCGATGTGGGATCTATATATCCTCAATAACTTACCGGATTCAGAGTGGTTGTATAGCAATACTTTTCTAATTTCAATTTCGTGTTCTGAAATAATTTTACCAAATTTTCATATGCATGTAATGACAATCAAAATCAAATAACAAAATTAGCAACAGCCAGCCCGCAATGGCTTAATAGAATTGACCGCAGTATCGATCGAATAAACACATAAAAGAGAATAAGAACAAACCAAAGAAATTCACAAATTAATTTCTACAGAAACCAAAAAATGAAGAACCCGAAAACCTCCAGTTAATCAAAACCAGAAATCAAAAGTGAAGAACCCGAAATCAAAACCCCCAAATTTTAGGGCTTACCAAAATCGAAGACAAATCTTTGATTTAGGGCTTCGGAGAGTCTGGGATTGGTACCGGAGAGTCGGGCTTGAGGGCTTGAGGGCTTCGGATGCTGTGGATTTAGGGTTGAGGGCTGTGTCTAGGGCGGTGTTGGAGAAGGAAAGAGTTGGGGTTAGGCTGTGAAGTTTTGGAGTGAATGCGCTACTGTGTGGGCTATTTTTTCTAAGGACTAAATATTGTTTAGTCCTTGAGCTTTTGACCATAAAACACTTCAGTCCCTGACATTCTAATTTCACACGTTTAGTCCTTGTACTTCAAAATTTTAGACCAATAGGTCTTTGCTGTCTAAAAGTCGCGGCGAAATATCTATTATGCCCTCAGTTCTTTTTTTTTTTATAATAAATTTATTCCTTTATCTTTTTTTTTATTTATTCTTTTTTTTTATATTTTTTTTATTCTTTTTTTTTTCAAACAGAAAGAAAGAAAGGAAAAAAACAGAAAAAAATAAACAAAAAGAAAGAAAGGGAAAAAAAAATCCTTTTCCAAAAAAAATAAAATAATTAATTAATTAAAAAAAAAAAACTGAGGGCATAATAGACATTTCGCCGCGACTTTTAGACAACAATGACCTATTGGTCTGAAATTTTGAAGTACAGGGACTAAACGTGTGAAATTAGAAGGTCAGGGACTGAAGTGTTTTATGGTCAAAAGCTCAAGGACTAAACAGTATTTAGTCCTTTTTCTAATTGATGCGCTATTGTGTCTGAATGTGTAGTGGCCGCGCATGGTTTAGGACACATGGCCAAATAACCATTAGTTGATGCATGCACGTACAAGGCATTAGACCATGGTTTTCCACATACATGTTGTCTGAATGTCACTTTTAAATTTTCAGTTTCCCTCCTCTTGTTGCCTACTTGCCTGGGTGGGAGGGAAATGGGAGAATTGAGGGAAATTTTGGGGGGAATATTGGTGGACATGTTTCTCTCTTGCAAAACTATAGATTCATACCACAGTTCTAAACTAACCATCGTATCACCACTACATGCTAGGGAAATTTAAGTGGTGCCAAATGGTGGGAAACTTGCCGCCCTATAACCATTTTAACCTCATCACACCACGCTTCCATCTATAAACGTCTTCTGAAACAATTCATAAGTCTAACATGAAAAACACCCGTTGGTTGAATTCATATTAGAAGACAGAATTTTTAAAAACGACGTGCCAAAAATAAAAAATCATTCAGACCACGGAAACACAATGTGGCGTCGTATAAGAGGTGTCGTGTGTTTCATTTTCTGTAATAGTGAGTTCATAATAGGAAGTTGCGATACAAAGCTCCTAGAACTACTAGATTGTAGAAATTGCTGAACTCTTGGGTGTTTTATGCTTATGTAATTGGATTTTAAAATGCTTAGTCCATCAGTGCTCTTTCAAATAAAGTTCATGTATGCCTATATTAATTTTAAAACAATTTGTATTAGTACAAGCATATTGTGCTTCATTACATATATATGGAACAACTGCAAGTTCATTAGGCCATTATTCAAAAATCAGAATGAAGAGGTGTCGAGCACCGCACTTCCGCACGCGCGCGCACAAGCGCGTGCATGAAGCCCAGTATACATAAATATAACAAACTAGTTGAAGTAGCTAGCTATATGTATTAAACCAACCACTTAATATAGGTACTTGGTGTGCATACATAGTCGTAGTGTTTGAGTTCAGGTCGTCGTCCGTTTCGTTCACAATGATGATGTTGACGGATGAGGATAAAGGCGAACCGGAAGTCCTTTGGTAGGAAGAAGAAATGGGGTCATTACCATTTTCTCATCGAGAAAAATCTTCTCCCACCTGAATCTGGTGACCAAGTTATGCATGAAAACCAAAATAGTAAAACGAGCATATTCTCTTCCGGGGCACATCCGAGGTCCTCCTCCAAATGGGATGTACGAAAAAGGAGCCGGTCCTCCTCCGTCGAACCTTGAGGGGTCAAACTTTTTCGGATCTGGGAAGTACTCTGGGTTTTTATGTGTCGAAAACACACTCCAGTATAACTACATGCATAAATAGTTCATTTCATGAGTATGTAATGAACTTTTAAACATAGGTAGCTAGAGAAACCAACACACACGTACATGTTATTATTATGAATGTATTATACATGTACAAACCTTCATTCCTTTAGGAATCAGATATCCTTCATAGACAAAGTCGGTCATTGCCTCTCTAAAAGTTCCAGGATTTGGCGGCTCCAATCTCAACACTTCACATGCGACGTTCCATGTATATTTCATTTTTTGTATGTCCCCCCAGTTGAGCAATTCTCCATCTGCTTTTGAATCTGCTATCTCCATTTGCTCTGACAAAAGAGATTCATTAATTCTACGTTTTAGTATCACTGTAATTAATTAGTTAACAGATTAACTAAGTATGAGAGAGGTCACTTGCTTGTTGCGGGGCTGGCCGGGCCAGCAACTACGTACTTAATCCTTATATATATCGAATTGAACCAGTACTGACATAGTTGGCGTCGTAACTTTTCTTTAGCCGGAGGTATATATCAGTTCGGAAATAGAAATAGGAAGATAGATAAATAATAGATATGATCGACAGATGATTATGCTTAGATACCTTTGAGGACGGCTTCATAAATTGTAGGAAGCTCGGATAGATACATGACGATAGAACACAAGGTGGTGACTACGTTGTCAGAAGCGGCAATGAGTAGACCCTTTAACTTGTTGGCGATGTCAGAGATGTCGGTTTCCTTCATCTGTCGGCCGTTGCTATATGTGTCCATCAGCAACTTAGACATCAAATCTTGATCATTATTATTATTATTACTCTCATCTAGATCTTCTGCCATAGCCGTCTGTCGATATCGATCTAGATCGATTCTCCTCTGTTCAACCATTTCTTCAAGGTCCTTCCTGACTTGCTTGGATGCTCGGATGGCTCGGTTGAATGCTGTGCCAGGCAGATTTATCGGCAACGCTGAAATGAAGCCTGCTGCGATATGCTGAATTGGCTCGTCCAGTTTGGCAATCACTGCTGGATCCTCCACGTTTAAGAAGATTTTACACACCAATGTGAAGGTGTGCATCTTTGTTAAGGCCAGAACTTTGACTTGTTTTTTATCCGACCAAAACACGTCCATATGACGTTTGGTGAAGGCATCCATGGTCCCTACGTACTTTTGGAGACAATTGGGGCTGAAAAATGGAGAAAGAACTTTGCGGAGTCGAATGGAATCCTCGTGGGTGTCTGGTTTGTCGAGTCCGGCAAAGATGGTGTAGATGGTATCAGGCCACCATGAGTGGACGAGTTTGTTCTCGTTTGAAAACAGGAACTTGTTTCCAGCGGCAGTACATAGCACCGCCACAGATTCACGCAGCAACGATGTGGTGAACACCTTGCAGCTGCTGTTGCTGATTTTGGAATGTGATGATGAGTACTTGATCCTCCTTTCTTCTATGAACTTCTCCGGGACACCCCTTTTGGCTGTCATCATAAAAGCAAGGCCTTCACCGATGATGGGCCATCCTGAGCTTCCTGGTGGGAGCTGAAGCTGATGATGATCAACTTCATTTTTGCTAGCATTTCTATTCAACATACGAAAAAGATGGTACAAAGTAGAAACAAAGAGAACTAGCACAGAAAAGATAAGCATCTCCATCTCAATCTCCATCTCAAAACTCTGATCCAGATATAGCTCGATAATTTTGGGGTACCGGCTACTCTGAGTGTGTGTGTGTTTGTGTATTCACGCGGATTAAATAACATCCGAATTAACTTATTAGAAGACTAGTTTATTATTCTCGTGCAGGACGTTAGAATCCTAGTTTATTATTCTCGTGCAGGACGTGGCTATATATCAAACAAAGTTAGAGAGAGAGAGAGAGAGTTGGGTAAATATATCAAATCATATAGACAGGAAAAGATATAATGGATTAAAATTACAAAATTTACATCAGTTGGAAAGAATGTAGACCAACAGAAAGCTAGGGTCAAGTTAATTAAATGATATCAGACATAGATCAAGCTCATCAACAACTTGGGCAGAAATTGATAGAGATGGCAGATGTACTAAACAAGGATGCATGGAAACACATTACCATTCTCAATGCACCTATCACAAATGTCTGAATCGTACCACTGATAATAACAGTAAATATTAACAAGAAAAGAACCACGAACCTTGAAAAATTGAGTGTTTCCATTTGACATAACAAATTATAGACAAACCAGAGACAGGAAGAGATATAATGGATCAAAATACATCAGTTGGAAATAATGTAGACCAACAGAAAGGTTCAAGTTAATTAAATAATATCAGACATGATTCCGGGTAGGCCTTATCAAAAAGCCCGCGAATCAAGCGGGCTGATGGAGGCCCGCCGGCCCGGCCCGTTAAAAAGCCCGCCTTGGTGGGTAGAGGGCCGGCCCGTCAAAAAGCCCGCAAAAACCCGGCCCGACCCACCAAAAGCCCGCTAGGCCCGGCCTGTAAAAGCCAGTAAACTATTATATATGTATGTATTATATATATATATATATATATATATATATATATATATATATATATATATATATATTTTATTTTTTTTATAAACACACACACATATTCTTTTATATATATATATATATCTATAAGAATATGTGTGTGTGTGTTTATAATGTGTGTGTGTGTGAAGTTCTTATACTTCTATATAGAATATGTGCATATATTCTACATATCATGACGACGGTTGACAAATTCGATTGGATTCGAAAATATGGTGAAATTGGCTAAATTTTTTATCACACTAATAATTTATTGTAATAATCTCATCCAATTGTCAGTTTTTCCATTTTTATTGAATTGATAGGGGTTGCTCTTTGGAGTGTATGATATATAAATATAGGTTTATAAAAGTAACTAAGTTTGACCTCGTTGATTGAATTCGAAACAAGAACCAAATTGACTGAATTTTTTACAACCACCATAAAACATTACAATCTCTCCATCGAGCTGTTGGTTTCTCTAAATTCATTTTCTACTTCATGGTTGCTTTAGAATGAACCTCAACAATTTAAATGCAATGTACAAGTCATACAACTTTAGGAGGCAAATTGATATAGGCCAACGTCTTTGTAATTAAAATTGAAATTTTTATCTTATGTACACGCACATCCATCGATAGGATATTTACAGACGTGATGTGAAAAAATAAGCACGTTTCGCGGTCGTCAAGTCATCGGTCAACCAAGAAAACATACAAGTGACGACGGTTGACCAATTCGATCAGATTCGAAAATATGGTGAAATTGGCTAAATTTTTTACCACACTCATAATTTATTGTAATAATCCCATCCAACGGTCAGTTTTTCCATTTTCTTTGAATTGATAGGGGTTGCTCTTTGGAGTGCATGATATATAAATATAGATTTATAAGAGTAACTAAGTTTGACCTAGTTGATTGAATTCGAAACGAGAACCAAATAGGCTGGATTTTTTACAACCACCATAAAACATTACAATCTCTCTATCAAGTGGTTGGTTTCTCTAAATTCATTTTCCACTTCATAGTTGCTTTGGAGTGAACCTCAACAATTTAAATGCAACATATAAGTCATACAACTTTAGGAGGCAAATTGGTATACGTCAACGTCTTTATAATTAAAATTGAAATTTTTATCTTATGTCCACAGATATCCATCAATGGAATATTTATAGATGTGATGTAGAAAAATAAGCACGTTTCGCGGTTGTTACACCATCGGTCAACCAAGAAGACATATAAGTGATGACGGTTGACCAAATCGATCGGATTCGAAAATATGGTGAAATTGGTTAAATTTTTTACCACACTCATAATTTATTGTAATGATAACATCCAACGGTTAGTTTTTTTTATTTTCTTTGAATTGATAAACGTTGCTCTTTGGAGTGTATGATATATAAATATAAGTTTATAAAAAAAATTAGTATCTTTAAAGATTTATTTGTAAATAAAGCCCGCAAGGCCCGGCCCAAAAAAGCTCGCAAGGCCAGGCCCGCAAAAGCCCTAAAAAGCCCGCAAGGCCCGCTTTATATGGACAGGCTTGGATCCTTCAATTTACAATAAAGCCTAGCCCGGCCCGGCCCGCTACTATTTAAAAATATAGTAAGGCCTGACCCGGCCCGTTGATGAGGCCTAATTCCAGGACTAAAAAGATCATGTCTTGTATTCAACGGTTTGTTTGGAATTGTACGGAACAGTAAAAAAATAAAAAAAGGAACTAGTCCAGGACAGTACCGGTCCAATTTTGGTATTTCGATTTTGAATGCCCACTGCATCCCACCTTATGTGGGAACTGATGTGGCACGTCCACGTCATTTAATGAGTCTTATCCTAATTTAATTGGTTCTTTGCTTTATTTAGCCTATATAATGGACAAAGCCATTCGATTTACTTGACTCTTAGTTTTTCCAATATGTACAAAAATTGAGTTCTTTAGGCAATTGGAATTGCTGCGGTGAGAGTTAGGTTAATCAAGTTTTGTGACTTTGTCCATTTTATAGGCTTATTTGTTTTCAATAAATGGTACTTGGCAATTTTGATAATTTTTTTGGTCCTTAAAGTTCTAGTCCAAGACAGTAATTGATGTATGTGTCATTCTGGCTACGATAAAAAAATGAAATTAATTATCAACTTCGCAAAAAAAAAAAAAAAATGCCACCGAGTCTTTGTAGCAAGAATACATAGAAAATGTGATCGGCAACATGACCAGTGTGCTCTATGTAAATAAATTAAGGATTGGTTAGAATCAGAGTGAAATGAAGTAAGAATCAAAGGTTAATTCCTAGACTGAGTGTAGCCGCCGCCACTGCCTTTGGCGCCGCCGCATCCACCGCTGGCCAGTGATTAGAATCAGAGTGAAATGAAGTAAGAATCAAAGGTTAATTCCTAGACTGAGTGTAGCCGCCGCCACTGCCTCTGGCGCCGCCACATCCACCGCTGGCCTAGGGCCAGTGACGTCCCTATCCATAATGCCGTGGATGGTGACCATCATAGTGATGCTGCTATTGGTGATGTTGTAGTAACCAACTTTGCTTCCAATAGCGTATAAGACGCTCAGTCCCAACCAAAATTCTCATTGGTTGCTTCTAAGGCCCCTAGCTTAATCTGCAAAGCCTGTTCCTTAGGGAAATTAGGACCGAGATCGTCTTATGCAAAAGATACAAAAATACTCATTCGGTTCTTACATAGACTCCAAGGGGATTTTGTGGACCGATTCAACCAACTTGTGGACCATTTAAATACTACATGATGTTGGTTGACGCGCAAACACGCTGGTCACATGTCATGCCATTGTCCACTCATAATGATGCTTATGCTACAGTCCTAGCACAGATCATATGGCTACGGGCTCATTACCTGGATTATTCCATTCAGTCAATTCAACTTGACAATGCTAGAGAGTTTACATCGAAGACTTTCTATGATTATTGTATATCATTGGGACTGATGTTAGACATCATATTCCCATGTACACACCCAAATAGTCTCACGGAAATGACTATGATGGTAGTCCGGATATTGATAATGCACACTAATTTCACTATATTAGTTTAGGGTTATGCAATATCGCAGGCAACTATGCTAATTCGTCTACGACCCACCATCACTCAATCTCTCTATACGTTATAGCTAGTGACTGGGTACAAGTATCTCGTACTTAAGCATATTTGAGTGGGCCATTTATGTGCCTATTGTGCCTCCACAACACACTAAGATGGGTCCACAGAGACTAAAGGGCATCTATGTTGTATATTAAGTTCCAACTATCGTCTGCTACTTGGAACCCTTAACAGGCGATCTCTTTATCGCTAGATTTGCGAATTGTCACTTTGATGAGACAGTCTTCCTGTCGCTAGGGGGAGATAAGAACACAGATATTCAACAGGAATGACATGAATTGTCGTGGTGTACCCTCATTATGTCTCATCTCGATCTCTGCTAAAGTGATGAGATCACACATATCTGCTGCAAATATGCCTGCAAGGATGGACGTCCCTACGGGCGCCACCCTACACGGAGGTAGGCATGACACCAACGCCATAGTGAGTGGTACTCTTGCGTCACAGGCCATGACCCCAACTAGGATGTGTGGGAGGTCCGTGGGTTTGAAGGATACTTTGACACAACTCGATCCTAAGGTCATCAACACTCAAAATCCGTTTCATGAAAATGTTCCGGATTATGGTTATCGTTGGAGTACACCTTAACGATAGAACCTATTCCTAAGAATATAGGGATCTCTGAAAATTACACTAGTGTACATGAGACATGGGATATAAACTCCATCATGATTGATGATTGTATTTGCGCATGAGTTTGTTGTGTCCAATGATATCGAACCACACTCCATTGATGAATGATGCCAAATAGAGGAAATTTGCCTAAATGGAAAGAAGCGATCAAGGTTGAATTGTATTCTCTGACGAAGAGGAAGGTTTTTTGAGCCAGTGATGCCGACACCTCATAACATAAAACCTATTGACTAATGGGTCTTTGTTAGAAAACATGATGAGAAAAAGAGATTGTAGACTCGCCTTATGGTGCAAGGCTTCTCACAAAACTCCCTGGAATCGACTACGAGTAGACATATTCTCATGTAATGGATGTCATTACACTTCACTACCTTGTCAGTTTGGTAGTTTCCGAATAACAGAACATGCAGCTTACAAATGTGATCACTACTTATCTTTATGGGGATCTAGATACGAAATATACATGAAGGTTCTTGGTGAACCATTCCTTGCAATGAGGTTGAAACGTTCACTAAGCGACTATCTGATTGGGAAGGGTTATGTCAATGTTGAACTATGCCCGCAAGTTTCTATGACAAGTTTCGAATTCTATGGCAGTTTATGTTGGTGACATGATCTTCATTTGGAAACCCTTAAAGAGTTAAGGGAAACTGCTAAACACTTGAAATCCGAGTTTGAGATGAAGGATCTTGGGAGAACACGATTTTGTCTTGGTTTAGAACTTGAGCATCGTGTTGATGGATGATTAGGCATTTTGACAATGTCAAGCCTTCAAGCACGCCCATGATCATCCGTAGTCTTGATCATAAAAAGGGTCCTCTTCATCCGAAGGATGATGACGAAGATGTGCTAGAGGCCAAAGTGCCTACTTGAGTGCAATAGGCGCATTATTGTACTTAGCTCAATGCACAAGACCGAACGTCTCATTTGCAGTGAACTTGTTAGCTAGATAGAGCTCTGCGCCAAATCGATGTCATTGGACTAGTGATATGAGTTTTTTCTATCCCTAAAGAGAGATGATGGATTCAGACCCATCACACCAGACACGCCGCCAACACTGACTTGCGTCCTCTATCCCAATCCCAAAATGACATTAGCATTTTGGAAGGTTTTGTTGATACTGGGTACCTCTCTGACTCACACAAAGGTCGTTCTCAAACTGTTTGAGTGTTCAGCATGGGAAAGACCGCGATATCTTCGAGGTTTACAAAACAAACCGTAGTCGCTACTTCTTCGAACCATGCAGAGATGATTGCCCTTCACAAAGTAGTTCGTGAATGTATATGGATTAGATCCATAATTAGTTAATTACACATGTTCGAAGCAATTGTGGTTTTAAGCCTACCACAAATGAGCCTACGAGCATTTATGAGGATAATGCCACTTGCATTGAAAAAATGAAGTAAGACTACATCAAAAGCGACAACACCAAACATAATCAGCAACAACAGACTCTCCTCAAGATTAAAGTGAACCAAGTTCGATCCGAGGACAATGTGGCAGACTTCTTCACTAAGTCGTTGCCTAAATCCACTTTCAAGAAACATGTTGGTAGCATTGTTTGCAGAAGTTATCCGAACTCCCATGATCGTAGTCATCAAGGGGAGATGTCTATATGTATGGTCCCGAAACGTGAAGCTTGTGTTGTACTCTTTTTCTCCTTCGACCAAGGCTATTTTTGTTACTTGGCAAGGTTTTTGACGAGGCAACGAGAGGAGCACCACGTTTTGGCGACACAAGGGGGAGTGTTTAAGAACACCTAGCTTGTGTATCTGGCCCAAACTCTGATTACTTGTCTGAGTTCTAATAGAACCAGTCTTATTCGTAGATTACAGAGATATTTCAATCATTGTATGATTAAGTTACCTTGTAAGACGTAGATTCTTTACTTGTGATTCTGTATATAAAGAGGCCCCTATTATCAATGAAAGTACAACTCATTCTCTCCCAATTTCTGATTTCCTAAAACACACATATTTTTCTAAAAAAAGAAGAAAAAAAACTCATATATTAAAAATAATAAAAACTAAAATAACCTAGAAAGACAATAATATATATATTTTTTTAAATTAAGTTAAAATAAAATGAACGGTAGTTATTGTTATAAGAAACTACTTTAGTTAAGAAGCCACCCACTTCCTTACAAAAACACAAAAAATTGACCCACACGTATAGAATAGAATGTGGGGACATGCTAGTTTCTAGATTAACGGGCACATGCTAGTTGCAATAAAATTAAGGGATGTTGACCATTTACACAATTTGGGCCTAAAAATTGCCCACTTACTCCACCAAGAAGTTTTTAATCCCATTTACCCAATTTAAACATCAATGACAGTTTTGCCCTCATTTTAATTAACAAACTATACTCCTGTCAGACTCTCTCCCTCGACTCCTCTCACTCACTCTCTCTCTCTCTCTCTCCAGCCGGACGGCCAGATGTCGAGCGACAAGACGATCGGCCGTGGCGACGACGCCTTCAACACCTTCGTCTTCGAGACCGGTGCCGGCAAACACATCCCACGAGCCATCTTCATCCACCTCGAGCCTACCGTCATCGACGAGGTCCTCACCGGAACCTACCGCCAGCTCTTCCATCCCGAGCAGCTCATCTCCGGCAAGGAGGACGCCGCCAATAACTTCTCCCGTGGTCACTACACCATCGGCAAAGAGATCGTCGATCTCTGCCTGGATCTGATCCGGAAGCTCGCTGATAACTGCACCGGGCTCCAGGGATTCCTTGTCTTCAATGCCGTCGGTGGCGGTACCGGGTTAGGTCTCGGGTTGCTTCTGCTGGAGAGGCCTTCTGTGGACTATGGGAAAAAGTCCAAGCTCGGATTCACTGTGTATCCTTCTCCTCAGGTTTCTACGTCTGTTGTCGAGCCCTATAACAGTGTGCTCTCCACTCATTCTCTGCTTGAGCACACCAATGTGTCTGTGTTGCTCGATAATGAGTTATTATAGGTTTTAACATGAATTCAATTACAGATGATTAATTGAAGATGTATTTATAGTCAAATTTTTTTGTGCTTAACTAATACTCTTGTGTTTTTGAACTGGATGACTGGTTATAATTTGCGTAATTAATACCTGCGTGCTTTGAATCTCTTTATTAAGAGGCAATAATATGATTATTAGGGGGCAATAAAATGTTTATTAGGGGGAAATAAAATAGGACGCCGGATTCCGGTCACCGGTTTCCGGATTCCGGTCACCGGAGTCCGCTACCGGTCGCAGGAGTCCGGCGAGGTTTCCGATAAATTCTCTCTCTAAGTGACAAAGAAGGAGTGGGCAAAATTGTCTCCAAAATAAATAAAAAGCAATAAAAAAAATACTTAATTGGGTATTAGGGCAAAATATATATAAAATATTGGGTAAGTGGGCAATCTCATAAGATGTTTGGATAAATGGGCTTAGTATGGCTCAAATTTGGGTAAATGGACATTTTCCCTAAAATTAAAACTAGCTATGTAGTTGTAGGAGGTAAATGGTAAATCAATAATGACTAGGAACAGTACCAATGCATCGCTGCAGGCTTCATACTTCGTGGATATTTTTTCCACTCAACTTTCCACACAGGCATGTCTCACTTTCCTAGTTTCCTTCGATCGCTTCCTTTTCTACAATTGGAATTTGGAAGTATTTTTTACTCTTCTTTCCTTTTCCAACTGAATAGTTTAAACTTTTTTTTTTTTTTTTTTTTTTAAAACTGGTGCGACTGCGACTACCTTCAAGTCCTGTTTAATGAAACAAGAGAATACAAGAGAGGATATAGAGCCTGAACCCCTTATTACAATAAGTATCAAGAGAACGTCTAGAGATAATACCAGGAGTCTACAAAATTTATTTATTTTTTATGTGCTCTACTGGCTACTCCATTTGCTTTAACAAAATGGTGACATAACAGAAAAATAACTCTATCATGAAAAAACATCATTACAGATAGCATAGCTTTTCTACTATGTTTCTGCACGAAAATAAATACGACAACACTCCGTTTCATCCTGCCACTAGGAGGTTGAGTCCATTTGATCCAATAAATGGCTCGCCGCCTCGCAAAGCCAGACAATGTACAATGACTGTGCAGACTGGTACAAAATTCACATCGCCTTTTTTGTGGGGACTTATTGTAAGCACAAAGCCATGTTTAATTAAAATAAAAAAACAAGAAATAAATAAAAAATAACATGGGTGGATGAATGACAGCAAGTTGGGAGATTAGATTTTTCATAAGAACACCAAGTTGGGACTTGGGAGCTTAGATTAAATAGTACGTTCAAAGCATCAAAGATGTGGGTCCGCGTGACAGCAATTTCTTTCTCTTTAGATTAAATAGTAACGTGCAAGATTCATAGTCCAATTGCATGTTAATTTGATTTGTTTTTTCGACTAGTTGTTAATTTGATTTGTTAATTTCCAACGAGATAAACTAAAGAAGCATTGTCATTGTCAATAAGTTTTTTTTTTTGAGAGTATCATTGTCAATAAGTTGACATTCAGTTAAACTATTAATGTTTATTTTTTCGGTGCGCTTCACCAGACATAATTATTGACTTTTTTAACGTATAATTTGAGAGATCATTTTTAATTTTTTTTTTTAATTGAAAATGACAACTGAAATAAAACTAAGAGGTACAGTACATCAAGAATACAACTTGGATGCTCCAGGCCCCAAATTAAAGACTGAGAAGAAAAAAAAGAAAAACTTAGTAACTTGTGAGCCACGGTATATATTGACTTGACGACAAACATGAGTAAAGTAAGACGCTACATCTTCTAAAGATGAAAAATAATATCATCATAAACACGATCAATTGAAGAAGTATATGGTTTATAACTCTCTGCTTGATTGCATGGAAAAAGAATAACTGAATTTGTACATATACATGTGTGTATATATACTGATCCAAATATATTTGTATATATGCATGGGTGTATATACAATGATCCAAATATCATCACCCAGCACTACATTAAATAGTTTTAAATGTATTATAAGAAGACCAAGTTGGGATATTAGATTAAATAGTTCAAGCCATCAAACACGTGGGTGGATGCATGACAGCAATTTCTATCTCGTTAGTTTAGCTAGATTCATGGTCCAATTGCACGTTAATTTGATTTTTTAATTTCCAACGAGATAAACTTAACAAACGTTGATGCCAATAGGTTGACTTCCAGTTAAACTATCAATATTTATTAATTTGATTTGTTAATTTCCAACGAGATAAACTTATTTATTAATTTGATTTGTTAATTTCCAACGAGATAAACTAAACAAAGTGTACTTACATAAGCAATTGTAAGCATAATTAGCTATATTCAGGTTAGCCCTAGTTTGCCGTTAGAGGCTCCAGCACTGCCGTAGGTGTAACCTTCGGGAGCACCGCTAGGCGGGCCATCATCTGAGCTCAGGCTCAGGCTAGAACCATTGCTGACACGCCGCCACGCGCCACGCTAAGATCGCCTTGCTAAGTCATCAGAATGCACAAATTGATACATATCAATCCCACATCGAAACTAAATGGAGTTCACTCTCCTCTCCACCTATAAAAGATTCATTTCTCTCTCTTCATTGATTACGCATTAAATACTTGTCTAACGTTACGCTGTCAACACAAATACATTGATTGACTTAGGCATCAGAGTATAGAAGACCGCCAACCGCAGTCTCCCTCTTGATGCCCTTTATATTTTTCTTAACAGGTGACACTAGCGCTACTTATCCTTCAGTAGTGGTCTGAGCTTTGATCAGCGTTAACAACATTTGGCTACGGTCAGAGCTTGAGCATTAACAACAACCATTGTCATTAGCTCATTGCCAATCAATTGACAGCTTAACTCCTATCAATATATATTCTTTTTGTGCTTCATGAGGCAAAACTATTGGAATTTTAACTTACATTTTTAAAGTTTACGTTTAGAAAAGACAAAACAGTTACATTCGAGTTAGAGACGTGTCTTCTCTCTTCCTCTCTCTGGTGGTGGGTTTTTTTGCCCTAGGTCTTGCATCTTCTTTTGATGGGGTGATGGGCCCGGTGGTGGTAGCCTCGGCTGTTCTCAGGCATCTGGGTTGCCTCGACTACCCTCTCTTCCTTATTCTCTTTCTAAAGTTTTTGAGTTCAGGTATGTGAGGGCGGTTGTTGATCCTCTGAGGGAGTGGAGGCCGTCTCTGGTGGCGGCTGATCTCGATTCATATGTTGATGAACTGGCGGTGGCGGTACCAACAGCGGCAGGTTTTGCTGCTTGTACGTGTTTTCGGCAGCGGTGGTTCATTGGGTTTGCACTCAGGGTAGGGAGGCTAACATGGTGGATACTGGTAATAGATGGTTGCTATGACCAATTGGTGTCTTCTGTCTCACGGTAGTGGGGCTGGTTGTGGTAGTTGCCAATAGCTTCGTTGGATGGCGACATCAAATGGCAGTGATATCAGCGTTTGCTGCAGGATAAACAGGGCTACGGATACGATAAAAAAAAAACGTTCTCTTCTCTCTCTAGCTTAGGCAAAAGAGGGTTAGGGTGTCAGCCTCGTCGGAGTGGGGCGGTTGTGCCTTAGTGGGCGGCGAAATTTTTATTTCGAATGTCCTGGTTCCCTCCCTTTGTCATAAAGGGGTGGGTTTTCATTACACAGCATCTTTGCATGATGGAGGAGATGATAGGTGGGTTTGGTCGGAAGCTTACACTTACGGAGGAGGAGGCGGTGGAGGTTGTCCTCCCACAGAAAAGACAAAAACAGCAGCCAAAGCGTTTTTTCCTGGTGGGAGAACTGTTAACTGATAAACAATACCGGATGGATTCCTTAATCAGCACTCTACGCGGTCTTTGGATTCCACATTCGGTCTCATCAGATTGGTCCAGATTGGTAGTGTGTCAACTTGATGGAAGTCGCAGACTTCTGTTTTCCTTTGCACATGTTGCAGATCTGAACTGGGTTGTTACACGATCGAGCACCGTGGTCATATGAGAAAGCTCTTTTTGCAATAGCAGTAACAGATGGAACAGTGGATCCTCTGCGGGTTTCTTTGCAAACACAATACTTCTGGATTAGAATCAGAGGAATTCCACCACATGACTGGACTCAGTCTAGTGTCTCCTCGTCTAGTGGACTCATTCTAGTGTCTCCACGTTAGACAACGCATATCTGGAAAAACTGACCGTTGAAATTAATTATCAACTTCGCAAAAAAAAAAAAAAAATGCCACCGAGTCTTTGTAGCAAGAATACATAGAAAATGTGATCGGCAACATGACCAGTGTGCTCTATGTAAATAAATTAAGGATTGGTTAGCGTCATTACTTTTTCAATTAAAGATTAAGTAGCGTCGTCAGTTAGCGGATCTGATGTGGAGTGGATGGAACACCAAATGTGACAAGGCCTTACAATGTCAAACAGCTCTTTGTACATGGTTGATTGTAGCGGCCAATTTTTGTGACCGACACACTTTCAAACTCCATTGATATGTTTCGGATTATATATAATATAAAATACAAAAAGTACCTGGATATAACCTTCATATTGTTTAAGGACACCTAGTTTATGTGTCTGGCCCAAACTCTGATTACTTGTCTGAGGGTTAGTCTTACCGATATCTACTCGGAGATATTTCAATCATTGTATGATTCATTTACATTGTAAGACGCTGATTCTTTACTTGTAATCCTCTATATAAAGAGGCTCCAATTATCAATGAAAGTACAACTCATTCTCTCATGATTTCTGATTTTCTAAAACACGTTATCAACATGAAGCCCTAACTCTAAAACAAATAACCAAACTCTAAATCTAAATACGAAAACTTGAAACCATATCTGTCTCCGCCGCACTCCTTGTAGCTCTTGATCCCAAGAGCCCGGAACCTGCGGCGGAACCCCAAGAACCAGCCGAAAAAGTACAGAGCCGGCCCCCGGAAGCAGAAAGCGATCCTCCACCGGTTCGCCGCCTTCCAAACCTCCTCTTGCCACCAAATTGCTCATCATGAGCGCCTCAACCTTATTATTCCAGAACCGGTCAAATCGTCCCTTTGTCAAGATGAGTAACCTAAACAAATTGGACATTGCTCCATTGGGGACAACTGACACTGGATACCACAAGAGTGTGATGTTCGCCAGCATCTCAAGGCTCAAGGGATTCTATCAACGATCCTTGAACCCTCTCAGAACATGCCTACGTAGCCCAGGCTCAAGCTTTAGAAGCAAATAGAGTAGCTATGGATGCAAATAAGGCAAAAGCCGTCATTCTAATGACTAGTCATATGGATGATTCGCTCAAATACGAGTACTTGAAAGAATAAGACCCCAGAAGGTTGTGGGCCTCACTCGAAGAGCGCTTTGGCAACGTTCATGACTCCCTGCTTCCTAACTTAGAAGTGAGATGGCACAATCTCCACTTCTGTGATTTCAAGACTGTTATTGATTACAATTCGGAAGCACTTTGCATCAAATCCTTGATGGAATTTTATAGCAAAGAGATCACATATGCGATGATGATCGAAAGAACTCTCTCTACCTTCCCCATCATTGCTGGTTGCTAAGACCTATCGTCTTGATGTTACTGTAGGATGTATCACAAGGTTTCATGAGCTAATTGGAGCCATGAACGTAGCTGAAAACCATGACAATATCCTTGTGAAAAACTATAATTCGAGACCTGAGGAAATCCAGTCTATTCCGGAGTCTAATTATAGTCGCGCCCCTAAGGGAGGGTGCCATGAGCGAAACCCTAAGTCTAGGGACAATTCTGGATGTTCTGGTCCATATTCTCGCTCTAATGAGGAAGGTAACTGCCAAAACAAGCAGACAAGGAACCATGGTGGTCAACGTGTAAAAAGAGTGGGAGGCAATGCCTCTGGCCATGGTGGTGGCGCCACCACCAATGAGAGCCATCCAAATCTAGCCCCAAAAGTGCCTCGATCAAGGGAGCCTGACCATAGAGATGTTTTTCTTCGATATGGAGCGTCTAGACATTGCGCAAAGGCATGTAACGCATCCTAGAATGTTGCACACGCATACATGATGTATCATGAATCAAGGGAAGCAAACTTCATGGAGCAAGAGGATCAAGAAGGTGATCTCGAACTAAGGGTGAAAGACTTCAAATCAGGCCAAGATCAAGAGACTGGCGATTTTGAATAAGTCTTTATTTTTCCAAGAGATGTAATAGGCAATTGCCATATATTTTGTACTAAATGCCATTGGTTTAGTTTTTTTTCAACTAGGCCCATCCAAAGTGAGTATGATGTCTATGAAAGTTTTGAGATAAGTGCTACTTAAGCGAGCTTTGCTCTACCGACATCTCTCTACTTCCCTGGTCATATTTATTTTGGAGTTACCGAAAGAAGTCAAACGACTACCTTTGTTTTGCATTTGCTAGTTTTGGATTAGATTTTCTTTATGATTAAGAAATAATGATGTACACCGTTGGATTATGAATAAAATTTCAAGTTCTTTTCATTATAACTCCATTTTAAATTCTGAGCATATTATTTTGTGACTACGATGGCTGGCCCATCAGGTTTAGTTCAAGGACATAGAATGACCTAATTCCTCTTGCCTAATGGCACATTGATTACTGTTGCAGAAACTCTCTATGCTCTTATGAGCCAATGGATTCCATGGGGAAATGCATACTGAGAACGAAAAAGTGTTCCTTTGCATTACCTCTAATGATTGCGAACAAAAGTGCATCTTAGAGAAACTTATGTGTCTCTCTAGTGGATTTTATGTCACCACTAGTCGAGCTATTAAATCCAATAAAGTTATGAGATAAGATCTCATGGATTTAGACACATGACAAGATAGATCATCCCAGTCATGATATGATGATTCGTATATTAAAGACTTCACATGGACATCCATTCTTTCGAGTGAAATGAAGTAAGAATCAAAGGTTAATTCCTAGACTGAGTGTAGCCGCCGCCACTGCCTCTGGCGCCGGCTACACTCAGAAGTATTCCTAGACTGAGTGTGTCTCCTCGTCCACTCTATATGGACGAGGAGACTGGACAGGGGATTGGCGAAGCAGTCGGCGACTATATCAGAACAGGAAAAGATAGGAATGGTAGTTGTCTGGGCAGATTCCTTCGAGTTCGTGTAGGAGTTGATGTCGAGGAACCCTTGAGGAAGGGGATTTCTATTCCAGGCGCTTCATGGTCGGGGAACAAGCTGTTTGAGTTAGAGTATGAAAGGTTGCCGCACTTCTGCTTGTATTGTGGTTTGGTCTCTCATACGGGATTCAGTTGCCCCCGACGATTGTCTGGGGAGATTTCGGAGCCTACATACGATGTCCTCCTTAATGCAGAGAGAAAGGAGGCCTGGTTGGCAAGACAAGAAAAAGACAAGGCAGAGGCTGAAAGGGAGACAGTTCCTGGTAGTGGTGGCACTAGGTTCGGGTTGCACCCTGCTAAGCACTCTGGATGGTCGATGGCAGCTCCGGATTTTCCTACAATTGGACTGATCAGAACGAGGGATGAATGGGAGGAAGAATATAGACAAATCATACCTAGGGATGAGAACGATATGGAGATAGTGGTGAAGGATACGGTGGATAACACAATCGGTGAACCCCAAAAACGGAGAAGGTTGGAAGAAGGGCAGTCCATAGGGCGGAAAACGGCGGCGGAGGATCTCAGGGTGGCAGAGGGTCTCATGGATGTTCCCATTATGGAATGCTCTTCTTTGGGGAAAGCCTTTAACTCCAGGTCGGGGATTGCGCAATCATCTTCTAAATTTACTGATCTTGATTGTGTTCCTCTGATTGCGGATCGCGGTCCATCTCAAGCTAAATCAAAGCTGCAAGATACGGAAAACAAGGCTCTGACTTTGAGGGTGGATGATATGTCAACTCCAATGATCAAGGAAGTGGACCCACCTCTCTCTCAACATAAGTCACGGCCCAAGAAGAGTGTCATTATAGAGGAACGGGCTGGGGCCCAAACTGATACTTCTCTTACTGGGAGCCAGAATAAGGCCGAGCTGTCTCCGTCTTTTAAGAGGCCTACAGAGAAGTTTCTAGAATATTCCAGGAAGTCCGGTAAGAAGGGGTTTCCAGTGAAAAAAAACCCTAGTTCCTCCAATTGGAATTTTGCTCTGAGTCATGGACGTACTCCTAAACGTTCCTCCGTGATGGGTCCGGGATCGACCCATCATGAGTCATGAATCTCTTATGCTGGAACTGCCAAGGGATTGGGAACCCTTGGACAGTTAGAGGACTTAAAGGGCTTGCGTCCCTCATTCATCCCAATGTGATGTTCTTGTCGGAGACTAAATGTACAGTAGCGGAAATGGTAGAGATTCGGGATCAACTTGGTTAGAGGAATGCTTTTGCGGTTCCGTGTAAGTTCAAACAGAAGAAGAATGGGAAAGGTGTGAGCAGGTCTGGAGGGTTGATGTCTTTTGTGGAACGATGAGGTGCCAATTTCTTTGCGTAGCTACTCAGATAATCATATTGATGTCCTTGTTGGCAAAGCCTCCAACCCTAAGAGGTGGCGATTTACTGGAATCTATGGCCACCCTAAAGTGGAGGACCGTCATTGCACTTGGGCGTTGCTAAAAACTCTGGGCTTGCATGGTAATTTGTCCTGGGTTATTGGAGGCGATTTTAATGAGATTTTGCTAAATAGTGAGAAGGAAGGGGGGCCTGCTAGGTGTGAACGACAAATGGATGGCTTTAGAGACTTTGTCGAGCTGTTTTCACTCAAGGAGTTATCCTTTACCGGTCCATGTTTTACGTGGAGAGGGAAGCGTAGTGGTGAATGGATAAAAGTCCGGCTTGATCGTTTCCTTGTTTCCAACGGGTGGTCCGATTTGTTCCCAGTCTCTAGGGTGATACATCAGTCTCCTAATAAGTCTGACCACCTTCCAATTTTGTTGGAAATACGAGAGTGTCGACCGCGTCGGAAAAAGAAACGGAAGAAGAGGTTTCGTTTTGAAGAACTTTGGCTTCGCGATGACTAATGTAGTAGGGTTGTAGAGAGGGGCTGGAATTGGTGCGGTGGGAATGATGCATTCTCTAGGGTTTGTGGGAAGATTAATGAAACACGCCGTGTTTTACAAGAATGGAGCGATGTGAAGTTTGGAGAATTGGGTAAGAGCATCAGTGAGATAAGAGAACAGTTGGCTACTTTCTTTGATTCTTCTTTCTCCTCCCCTCCAGGTGAAGCAAGAGTCACTCTGGAAAAGAAATTGGATGAGCTGTTAAAACTTGAACAAGATTTCTGGAATCAAAGAGCCAAGGTTTTTTGGCTAACAGAGGGTGATTTGAATACCCGTTTCTTCCACCAGAGGGCCAGTAATAGACGGAAAAAGAACAGATTGAAAGGACTTTTCAACGACTCAGGAACCTGGTGTACGGAGGATGGAGAAATAGAGGAGATTGTCCTGTCCTACTTTTGCTCGTTATTCACGACTTCTCAGCCCCAGGGCTGTGTAGAGGTAGCTTCCTTTTCTGCCTCGTTATATTACTGACGAGATGAACGAGATGCTGTCAGGTACTTTTACAAGTGAGGAGGTGCATCGAGCTCTGAAACAAATGCATCCGGGGAAAGCACCCGGTCCTGATGGGTTTGCTCCATGCTTCTACCAACGGTTTTGGCATGTAGTGGGGAATGATGTTACTGAGGCAATAAGGTGCTTTCTGGATTCGGAGGAGATGTTGAAGCAAGTGAATCATACGAATGTTACACTTATACCGAAAGTGAAGGAGGTGGAATTCATGAACCAGCTTTCCCCCATTAGTTTGTGTAATGTTCTTTATAAGCTGGGTTCGAAGGTACTTTCCAACAGGTTGAAGCCATTACTACAAGGCCTTATTTCACCTTACCAGAGTGCTTTTGTGCCTGGACGGTTAAGTTTTGACAATTCTCTTGCTGTATTCGAGATCTCGCATTTTCTAAAGAAGCGCAGACGAGGTCATGTAGGCTATGGTGCTCTCAAACTTGACATGAGCAAGGCCTATGACCGGGTGGAGTGGGTGTTTTTGGAACAGATACTTAAGCAGCTAGGGTTCAGCCACATTTGGATTGATTGGGTTATGAGATGCGTTAAAACAGTGTCTTACTCTTTTATTGTTAACGGTGATCCTAGAGGACACATTGTTCCTACGAGAGGTCTTCGGCAAGGAGATTCCATATCCCCATACCTATTTCTGTTGTGTGTTGAAGCCTTGTCAAGAATGATTTTACGAGCCGAAGAGTCAAGCACTTTACATGGGGTTCAAATCTGCTCAGGTGCGCCTTCAGTTTCCCACCTCTTCTTTGCTGATGATTAATTCATTTTTTTCAAATCTGAGATGGAAGAATGCTATGTACTGAAGGACATTTTTGAGCTATATGAAAAAGCCTCTGGCCAACTTATCAATTATCAGAAGAGTAGTGTATCTTTTAGCAAGAATGTGCGAAGGGACAAGCAAGAGGCTCTTGCTGCAGTTTTGGAGGTGCTTCGTGTTGATAAGCATGATAAATATTTGGGTTTACCCACTGAGTTAAGTTATTCCAAGATTGAGGCATTTAGCTTCTTTACTGAACGGGTCAGGAAGAGAACTCAAGGTTGGAGGGAAAAAACTTTGAGTGATGCTGGTAAAGAAGTTATGTTGAAGGCGGTGGTCCAATCCATTCCGACCTATGTAATGAGCTGTTTTGAACTCCCTAAACACCTTTGTTCTGAGATGCACCAACTGATGGCGAGATTTTGGTGGGGAGACAAGGTTGATGAGAAAAAAATCCATTGGCTAGCTTGGGAGAGATTGTGCGTTCCCAAATCGGAGGGTGGTCTTGGGTTTCGAAACATGGTTCATTTCAATCAAGCATTGCTAGCTAAGCAAGGTTGGAGGATCCTACAATCGCCGGAGTCTTTGATAGCTAGGTTGTATAAAGCCCGTTATTTCCCGCGGTGTGGCTTTCTTGAGGCTGAAGTTACTAAGGGGGCTTCTTATGCATGGCAAAGCTCTGCTACGTAAGGGGATCAGATTTAGGGTTGGCACTGGTACGACCATTTCTGCATGGCGAGATCCGTGGGTTCCGCTACCAGTTCACTTCAAACCCTTTTCCTCTCCAACGTTGGGGTCTGAAGACATGAAGGTGAGTGATCTGATGTTAGAAAATGAGTTTGAGTAGAATGTCCCACTTCTAGAAGTTTTATTTACACCCATGGAGGTTGGAATAATTGCAAGTATTCCTCTAAGCCTTAGAGGGGCAGATGACGGCTTAGTTTGGCATTATGACAAAAGAGGAGGATATGACGTGAAAAGTGGCTACCATGTGGGTTGGCTCGAAGAGGGTAGAGCTGACCGAGCTTCTAGCTCCAGTGGCTCGTATGGAATCAAGGCTACTTACTGGAAGAGAGTTTGGGGGGCCAACATCCCACCCAAAGTCCGTGTATTTATGTGGAGGCTACTGAGAGGAATCCTACCAACAAGAAGGGCACTCTCACAAAAGGTTAGTCTTCCTAACAGCAATTGTCTTTTTTGTAATCATGCAATTGAAGATGGGTTGCATCTATTCAGAGACTGTGAGGTCACATCATGCTTTTGGATGTTTACTAAATTGGGCCTATTACCTAAGAATGTGGTTGGCTCTTGTGTGGAGAATTGGGTGCTGAATGTAGTTGACAAGTTGGATGGCAATCAACGGTGTTTTTTTTTCATGGCATTGTGGGTTATATGGTCTGAAAGAAACAATGTACTGTGGAATGGGAGCTTCTTTTGTGCCTCCAATGCAGCCCAATGGGCTAATAAATTTCTGGAGGATTATCAGCAGCTCCATATGCATGACCGTGTGAACGTAAGAAGGGAAAAGACAAAATGGAGGAACCCTCCGAGTGGGCGTCTGAAGGTGAACATCGATGGTAGTTATCGGGCAGATTATGGTGATGGAGGAGTGGGAGCTGTGATTCGTGATGAAAATGGCCTGTGCTTAGCAGCTTTAGCTCGCTATTTCCCACATGCTTCCTCGGCTAGACACATGGAAGCAGAAGCATGTAGGGCTGGACTTTTATTGGCAATCCATCAGGACATGACCGACATTGATTTGGAGAGCGATTGTGCTCTCGTGGTTACTACTCTACAACATAATGTGGAAGATAGATCTGAAATTGGGCGTATTATCGAAGATTGTAAGTCATATTTGACATCTTTTCACTCTTTTCAGGTTAGTCACATCTTCCGTGAAGCAAATGGTGCGGCCAATAGGTTAGCGCATCTTGCTAGTTTTAATTATATCTCTGATGTTTGGTTAGAGGAGACTCTTGTTATTATTCGGGATGTTCTCTATGAGGATTCTTGTATTGATGCTCGAGGTCAAGGTTTTATGTCCCCCTCGACGCATTTAGTTCATTCTAATATAATAAGTCAGGCGTGGGGCTGAGCCTCCCAGCTTGGCTGGGTTCCAAACCCCTTCAAAAAAAAAAAAAAAAAAAAAACAGGGCTACGGATTCTCTTTGGCAGTTGGGCTTGTGGACCTAGGTTTCTAGACTTCGGCTTGGTGTTGTTCGACTTGGGCTCTTGACCAGTGTTGGTGGGGCCTACCCCTCTTTTTAGAATCTTTTGCTTTTAGTTTAACAATAAGTGAGGCTATAACTTGAATTCTTCGGTTCTTATCCTTTTCATTGTCTGTTATGTTGGTGCCCTTATGGTCTTAAGCAGTACTTTAATTCTAATTTAGCCCCTATGGGGCGGATCATTATATAATGTTACCTACATTTTATAATATATTGGCGTGCTGTCCTTACCTCAAAAAAAAAAAGATAAAGAAAAGTTTTGTTAATTCTTGAATCCATTTAATCAAACCATGGTTAATTAGTCTTTGGTCAAGTATAAAATCAACGTTCTTTGAATACCTCTGCATCAAAAAATATTTGTTGTTGTCAATAAACTCATGACATCTTTTAAGTTCTCTCTCTTCTAAAGGGCCTGTGGGTTTTAACTGTTCATTTCTTAAGTCGAGTTACAGAAATGCCCATCCTTTTCATGTGCTGCCCGTTTTGCCCACTCTTGCTGATTGGATGCTTTTGCCATCTCTGTATTAGCCATGGTATATAAGGGGACACCGCCTTGATTCTCCCCTGTATTTGTGCAGGCGTTTCCGGTTTTGTTTTGGGTTGCATGTTGGAGGATCATCATGTGGATTGTGTGGCGTTGTTGGTTGAGGTATTGGGTTTGGTTTTTACCTTTGGCCTTTGTGTTGTCCTCGATTTGTCGGGTTTGGGTTTTGGGTTTTGTTGTATATGTAATGGCATGAATTTTTTTTATTAATTTCTTTTAATTTTCATGAAATTAATAAAGGATTGGTTTGTACAATTTCTTGTTCTTGTGCCATGTTCTTATGTTATTGCTGAATGGACATATTTCAAACGAATAATTACTCAGAACATTTTGTTTTTAAGAGCTCAAAGGTTAACTTTTTATTTATTATATTTTTGTGAAAAGTTTCTTGACGAAAGTCGTAGAGGACGTCGATACGAGTTCGTAGACATGAGGCAGTTGGAGAGTTTTAAGGAGACACAAAGTTGTGTGCAACAAGAAAAGGTCCAAAACAAGTCCATATACATTCCTGATTGCACTTGAGTTTTCTTGGCCGAAATATGGAGAGAAAAATCAGATTAATCCTTTATTAATTCGGCAATAATATCTCTTTGGAGAATAATTGTCTCTATTTACTTAATTTTGGAGGCTTCTCATTGGTTGAGTAACGCAGACAAGCTTATGTGGAATTATTTGATTGGTTGGAGCTGTGTGGAGCAACCAGATAATTCCTAGGAAATTAAAAGAAGATTCATGAAGCCTTGGAGACTAAGATTCCGTTCCCTATATATACTACCACCTTTGGACGTCTCACACATCTCTCTTCTCCCATATTTTCTACGTCTAAAGTTCTCTCCAATCTCTAGTTTTCAAGGTTCTACGTCTTCAAGCCAAGAGAAGAAGAAGAAGAAGCCGTGAAGCCCTCCTAGCCGCCATCATCCACCTTGTGCCGTGAGCTTTGAAGCCTTGCTTTCAAGATTCAAGATCAACGTCTCAAGCCTTCCACCATTCATTCCTTTCACGGTGTAATTTTATCTTATTCCTTGTAACCTTTTCGGTTTTCTTGTTTTGATTTCGTGAACCTTGATTTCTAGTTAACATATACATTAAGGGAAAAGTTTAAAGCCCGTTCTTGTGTTTTGAAATAAATCTCGATTCTTATAGTTGTGATTCTAAGTTTCTTTTGTGAGTTTGCTCAATTGATTTTGCTTGATTGAAATCTTTTATGTGCTAATCTTATTTGGTTCGAAACTCTTAGGATTTGCATGTAATTGGAGCTAGATTTAGGTAAACAATTCACCTAATAGTTTTGTGAACCTATTTCATAAATAGTAAAGGCTTTGGACAAAAGTCAAAATCAATTGAGGAGGATTGCAAGTAAAAGAACTTATTCATACTAGGTTGTGCACTCAAGTTGACATCCTTTCTTTGTGCTTATTGCATTGAACATGTTTTGATTAGCTAACTTTTTAGACTATGATTGCATGTTTGATAGGATTAATTTAGGTGCTTTCACTTAGATTAATTAATCAAGGAAAGTAAAATATGGGAAATCGTTTGCTTTTAACGTTTCACATGGTCAATTTCTCTCTCACGACTTAGATAATCAACTATAGGAGTTGTAATTGAATTCAATTATATGAGTTTGGTTTTATCCTTTGTACGTAACGTCCACCCTATCTTTTATATGTATTTTATATTTTTGTTTTATTTCTTTTCAATTTTCGATTTTCTAATCCTAAAACCCCTTTTGATTCTTTATTTATTTTGTATATATTTCGTAAATATTATACTTTATACTCATAATAATTCTTTATTTGTTTTACAATTACAGGTGTACCCTCAATCCCCGGTTTGAACGATCCCTATTTACCATATACTAACAATGACATTTTACAGGGTTAAATTGGGTGCTACTTCTAGCATATCAATTTTTGGCGCCGTTGCCGGGGATTGAAAAATCACTTATTTTTGTTTATAATTGTTGTATATAAATTGTTCGAAACTTAGTTTAATCTAACTAGGATGTCATTTATATTGTTGAACACGAGTTTTAATTGTAAGTTCTAAATTAAATGGAATAGGTGAAGTCGCTTTTGTTAATATTGGCCTAAACCCCTTATTGGTACCTAGTTCAGGTCCCTTAAGGTTGAGGGCGGCCTTTATTAACACTTGTTAAACTGTCTTCACACTTATGACCTTTTTCATCTCAGTAAGTATAGCCTATGTGGAATGGTGTCTAGGAAGGGGACAACGTTCATGACTGGTTTTTGAATCCAGAAGTGCTTCCAAATGAGTCTAAACCACTATGTGGGAGTAGCTCATGCCAAAATGGATTCTGCCTCTCGTGTTCGCCCTCCCCCACCTGGCCATTTCAGTAAGGTTGCCCAAAGGATTTGAAAGGGAATTTGTGTCTAGGCGACTATACTTAGGCCGCATGTCCACTTGATTTACCGCTTGGAATTAGATTCGATATCAATAATATTTATAACAAACGAAAATGTTGTGATACACTAAGGTATATTGGATAAAACATAGTCTTGAAAAGAGTAGCTGTTTCAGTCTCATTCCACATCGAGACTCCCTGTTCCCGTACCTAAGTGTTGAAAATAATTTGAACTTTTGTCTCTAAATAAAAGAAAAAAAAATCGGTTTTGTGTAAATACTTGTTCATACATTATACGTGTAAATTGTTGTTTTGTGGATGATAATAGTTGATGAGAGTTTGCGTTTGATTATGAGTTTTTAACCATAACGGAATAGGTGAAGGACTTTGTCTTTAACGTTAGTCATCCAACCCTTATCTCTCATGTGGCGCGCCTTAGTAGCACTGGGTGTCTAAGGTCTAGTTTGGATCCGAGAAGTACAATCAAGTGGGCCTCGAGCCCCGCCAAAATCGGTCCTCTCTTCACCTAACTTGGTGTGAAAAGAGTTACCAAAATATTGAGAAGGGCGACTAGTGTTAACGATAGAGCCCTTGGGCCGTACTTCTAAACCTTGGTTAAGGGTTTATAATTTAATTTAAACTTTTGTTAACTATTTGTTTCACGCACTATACTTGTAAAATATTGTGACGTTTTATACTTGTGTCTTGTGTGAAAATGTTGTACATTATACTTTTAAATTATACTTGTAATTCATTGATTTATTGTAAATACTAATTTTTATTTAATTCTTGTCTTCAGATCCACCGTGAATGACCGAGTCTTCTAGTCATACTCCATTCTCTGTGATCGCTGCAAGAATCGAAAGACTTAAGAATCCAAATTACTGGGACCCTCCAAAAAGTCATTTGAAATCATTACAACTCGATACACACGAGGAGAAATCTAAAGGATCATCATCTCCACCATCACAAGCATTTTCTGAAGAAGAAGAAGACGAGGAAATGGGACAAAACTCAAATCAATCCATTAGGAAACTTTCTTCATCCGTGGTTCAAGGAGGAGTCCCTACGAGCATTGTGTACCCTGCTGCTGCTGAAGGAAGGTCTGCGGACTTTGAGCTTAAAAGTGGATTATTGCATAGGCTCCGTGTGTTTCATGGCCTTACTATGGAGGACGCTAACAAGCACCTCCAAGAATTCCAGTTCGTATGTACAAGCATGATCCCACAAGGAGCTGATGAGGATATCCTTAAGTTGAAGGCCTTTCCCTTCTCCCTAGCTGACAGAGCTAAAGATTAGCTATATGAGCTTCCTTCTGGGCACATTACATCATGGGACGCCATGATGAAAGGTTTCTTGGAAAAATATTTCACAACATCAAAAGTTATAATGCTCAGAAAGAAGATCAGTGGTATTGAGCAAGCACAAGATGAGTCCTATACTGCCTATTATGAGAGGTTCAAATCTCTACTTGCACAATGTCCTCAACACCAAATGAAGGATGAGAACCTACTCACATGCTTCTATGAAGGACTTTTGCCCTTGGAACGACAAATGCTTGATGCTGCAGCTGGAGGAGCCTTTGTGGACAAATCACCTGCTGCTGGGAAAGAATTGATTGCTAATCGTGCCTTAAATGCCCAACAGTATGAGGGTGTAGGACAAACAACTAGTAAGGTAAATGAGGTAAGCATTAATTCTGCTATTGAGGATAAACTGAATAAACTTACCCTTCTTGTGAACTAGGTTGTGAGCACCAAAGGACAAGGTGCAATGTTAGCTTGTGGTGTGTGCTCTATGCAAGGGCACATGACTGACCAATGCCCCCAACTCATAGACAATGGAGGATGGGAGTCCCTGAATGCCATAAGAGGATACCAAGGGGGTCCCCAACGTCCAAGGTATGACCCATACTCGAATACATATAACCCTAGATGGAGGGACCACCCCAACTTCTAGTGGACCAATAATGACAACATTCATAACCCTCTTGGTGGTAATTTCCAACGTCCTCAAGGGCCCTTTCCAAGGCCCTACCAACCTCCTCAACAGGCCTCAGGTAATTCAAATTCCAATTATGATAAGATGTTTGAGGCACTAACCAGTTCCACGCAGGCCTTGATCCAAGGACAACAGACCCATACAAAGGATATTGCAGACCTTAAGAAGCAAATGGGCCAGGTTGTGGACTTCATGAGCAAGGTCCACGGGACTGGGAAGCTCCCTAGTAACACAATACCAAATCTGAAAGGTAATCTGGAGAATGCATCTGTAGTGACTACTAGGAGTGGAAGAGTTTTTTTGGATCAACCTAAAAGATCCAAGCAAGCCCAAGTGGACATAGAGGCTGAGGAGGAGCAAGAGCCCACCAAGTTGGGACTTGAAAAAGACCCTACAACGTCCAGGGTAGAGGCAAAGACGTCCCCACCTTCTAAGGCAATTCCGGAAAACAAAGGTAAACATTCTGACTTGTCCAATTCGGTTATTGCTAACCCTTCTTCCTCTTGCATGCCCTTCCCATGCAGATTTGCAAAATCAAAGAAGGATGAGAGTGACCAAGCTATCCTGGAAACTTTCAAAAAGGTGCAAGTGAATCTACCCCTCCTTGAGGCCATCAAGCATGTACCCAAGTATGCCAAGTTTATGAAAGAACTTTGCACCACAAGGAGGATAAACCGTGAAAATGAGGTAGTAAAGGTAAGTGAGAATGTCTCTACCCTTATTCAGAGGAAGCTCCGTCCCAAATGCAAGGATCCTGGCAGCTTCACCATTCCCTGCACCATTGGTAACTCTAGATTTAAGAATGCTATACTTGACTTGGGAACATCTGTTAATCTTATGCCCTACTTTGTGTATGAAACCCTAGGTCTAGGAGAACTTAAATCTGACAATGTTATCATTCAGTTAGCTGACAGGTCTAACGCATACCCTAGAGGTCTTTTGGAAGATGTGCTTGTGCAGGTTAACCATCTTATATTTCCAGCTAACTTCTACGTGTTGGAGATGGAGGACTCTCCTGTGAGTTCAACGCCATTGCTTTTGGGCCGCCCTTTCCTAAGGACGGCTAGGACAAAGATAGACGTGTACGCCGGATCTCTCACCATGGAATTTGATGGTGACGTTATTGGCTTCAACATTTTTAAAGCCATGAGGTATCCTCTTGATGTTCATGATTGTTTTTCTATTGATATTTTGGATGACCTTGCGCAGAAAATGTTTGACATCATGAACGAGGACACTTTGGTCACTACACTCGAGCAAGGAGTGGGCTACAGCAAGAATGGCGCCACCATTCAAGAAGACAAGCTTAGGGACACTTGTGAGGACAAGATTATTTCAAATGTGTCCTTCCTTGAGGCATCACCCTTTATAGGTAAGTCTACTCCACCCTTGTCCATTCAGTTATCCGCTAATAAGACTCTTCCTTCAGTAGTCCAGGCCCCAGTACTTGAGCTCAAACCTCTTCCAGACCATTTGAAGTATGTCTACTTAGGAGACAAGGAGACCTTACCAGTGATTGTGTCCTCTGTACTTACGTCTTCACAAAAGGATAGATTGGTGGAGATGCTTAAGGAGCACAAGACCGCCATAGAATGGACATTGGCGGATATCTAGGGAATTAGCCCTACTACCTGCGTCCATAGGATACTTCTAGAGGAGGGGTCCAAACCCACTAGAGAGGCTCAACGCCGTCTCAACCCTCCAATGATGGAAGTTGTGAAGAAGGAGGTTATCAAACTCCTAGATTGTGGGGTGATCTACCCCATCTCAGACTCTAAGTGGGTGTCCCCAGTTCAAGTTGTGCCCAAGAAGTCTGGGGTAACTGTGGTGAAGAATGCTGAGAACGAACTGGTGCCCCAAAGGACAGTCACGGGCCACAGAGTTTGCATTGACTACATGAGGCTCAACGCAACAACAAGGAAAGATCACTTTCCTCTTCCATTCATTGATCAGATGCTTGGATGGCTACTGTGGCTACAATCAGATTGCCATAGCAAATGAGGATCAAGAGAATACGACGTTCACCTGCCCCTTTGGAACATTTGCATACCGTCACATGCCCTTTGGACTCTGCAACGCACCAGGTACCTTTCAGAGGTGTATGGTAAGTATTTTTTCAGATTACATTGAGAAAATCATTGAGGTATTCATGGATGATTTTTCAGTTTTTGGAAAAAGTATTGATGATTGTCTCAATAATCTGGAATTAATTTTGAAATGTTGCATGGAGACTAACCTTATATTAAACTGGGAAAAATTCCATTTTATGGTTAAGCAAGGTATAGTTCTAGGACACATTGTCTGTTTTAGGGGTATAGAGGTAGATAAAGCTAAGGTAGACCTTGTACGTTACTTACCCTCTCCCACTTCTGTGAGAGAGGTTCGATCTTTCCTTGGTCATGCAGGGTTCTACAGGCGTTTCATCAAGGACTTCTCAAAGATATCAAGACCTCTATGCCGCCTTCTCCAAAAGGATGTGATGTTTGACTTTGACAAGGAGTGCCACGAAGCTTTTGACAAGCTTAAGGAGCTTTTAACGTCAGCCCCCATCATGTTACCTCCAGACTGGTCCTTGCCCTTTGAGCTGATGTGTGATGCCTCTAACTACGCAGTTGGAGCTGTTTTAGGGCAACACAAGGACAAGAGACCTTATGCCATCTATTATGCCTCAAGAACTCTTAATGATGCACAATTGAACTACTCAACTACTGAAAAAGAGCTTCTTGCAGTTGTTTTTGCACTTGGAAAAATTTCGTTCTTACTTGGCACTAAAGTTATTATTTATACTAATCATGCAGCTCTCAAATATTTGATGTCCAAGAAGGAGGCGAAACCAAGGCTAATTAGATGGGTCCTACTCTTACAAGAATTCGATGTGGAAATCAAGGATTAGAAGGGTAGTGAGAACGTGGTAGCTGACCACTTGAGCCGTTTGGTGCACGCAGAAGACCCTCTCCCTCTGGTGGAGACATTTCCGGATGAGCAACTCTTCGGACTACAGGTAAGTGAACCATGGTATGCAGACATTGTTAATTATATTGTTTCTAAAAAGATTCCTGATACCATGTCACGTGCTCATAAGGATAGGCTTAAGAAAAATGTGAAACAATATGTTTGGGATGAACCTTATCTGTGGAAATACTGTTCTGATCAATTGATTAGGAGATGCATACCTGAACATGAACAAAATGCTATACTTTATTTTTGCCATTCTAAAGCATGTGGGGGTCACTTTGGGTCAAAGAAAACTGCGTTTAAGGTGTTGGAATCAGGGTTCTATTGGCCAACATTATTTAGGGATGCATATGCCTATTGTTTAACATGTGATAGGTGTCAGAGAACCGGGAATCTAGGTCCTAGAGATCAAATGCATTGTCTAATATCATAACTGTTGAAATATTTGATGTCTGGGGAATAGATTTCATGGGTCCTTTTCTTTCATCTTTTGGATTCCTCTATATCTTACTTGCTGTGGATTACGTCTCTAAATGGGTGGAAGCAAAGGCCACCCGCACTAATGACTCAAAGGTTGTTGCAGATTTTATCAAGTCTAACATCTTTAGCAGGTTTGGAATGCCTAGAGCCATTATTAGTGATGGTGGATCCCACTTCTGCAATCGGACGATTGAGGCTTTGCTGAGGAAATATGACATCACACATAAGGTTTCAACACCTTATCACCCCCACACAAGTGGGCAAGCTGAAGTCTCTAATAGTGAGATCAAGAGGATACTAGAGAAGACCGTGAACCCCAACAGAAAGGATTGGTCCCAACGCTTGGAGGATGCTCTGTGGGCCTATAGGACTGCGTACAAGTCTCCCATTGGAATGTCACCTTATTGGATAGTGTATGGTAAGCCTTGCCATTTGCCCGTGGAGTTGGAACACAAAGCTTGGTGGGTCGTGAAGCAGTTTAACATGGACCTTGATGAAGCTGGGCTTCATAGGAAGTTTCAATTGCAAGAGCTTGAGGAAATAAGGAATGATGCATTCGAAAGTGCAAGGATATACAAGGAGAAAACAAAGGCCTTCCATGATAAAATGATTCGTGGCAAGACTTTTGTTGTGGGCCAGAAAGTTCTTTTATTCCATTCTCATCTCAAACTCTTCCCAGGTAAGTTTCAATCTCGTTGGATTGGGCCTTTCACTATTACTAATGTGTTTTCTCATGGAGCTGTGAAGATCAAAAGTGAACAGACTGGAAATGAGTTCAAGATAAATGGCCACCGCCTAAAGCCCTATTATGAAGCGTTTGTGGAGCATGAAGTGGAGGTTGTACCCCTCCAAAGCACCCCACAACCAGAGGATTGAAATGAAGTACCGTATGGCTGAAAGACGTTAAATACAAGCGCTGCTTGGGAGACAACCCAATTCAGAATACACTGTGAAGGAGTCTACAACCAGATTTGCTTTCTCTCTCTTGTCTTTTATTTTTCCGATTTTGCTCCTTTGTTGTAGCATTTATTCGTAAATTCCATCCCTATATGCTTTATTATTTCATTGCATGCTTACGATTGATTACATTGAGGACAATGCAATATTTAAGTGTGGGGGAAGGGAGTTATACTTTTGTTTATTTTGCGTCATATATATTGGAAAAATACAAAAAAAAAAAAATTGAAAAATGTCAAAAATAAAAGAAAATTTCGTTGCTTTTGTTCATTGAGTCAAAATGATTTTTGGGTGAAAATACTTTCTTTAAACTAGGCTCATCTTATTAAGATGTGATGTCTAAGGTCTAGTTTGGATCCGAGAAGTGCTATTAAGTGGGCCTCGTGCCCTGACAAAATCGGTCCCCTCCTCACCTGGTCATGTCCCAAAGGAGTTACCGAAAGGAGAAAGGAAATAACCCTAGTCCAAAACATTTTTGGTCTTTTTTTTTTCTTTTCTTCTTCTTTCATTCCTCATTACTATGGAGTCATTGAGTATGTATAAATTTGGTTGAACATAAGATTTTATGGTACATAGCTTAGTCAATAGTAATCGAATTCGTGCTTTCATCTGTGCCACAAAAGAGTACGTGTACAGTTTGTTTAACCTTTTTGACATCAAAAATTGATTAAAGTTTATTTATATGTTCATCCACATATGAAAAAGGATTGAGTTGACAATTTCTGTTTGTGAATATGGTCACAACGAGTTAGTTTGTTCTGGCATCTATGGCTCCCTAATGCAATTATTAAATGATATTAATATTTCTTTTATCTTTGATTAATTAGATCGTGTGGTTTATCTAATGTTTTGATACATCTGTGCGGGCTGCTAAGATTGTTGCTAACTTAATTGTGATGGGTTCTGATATTCTAGCAAGGTCGTAGTTCAGGCATATTGTCAGGCACTTGCAATATTGTTAGGCACTTGCAAGTAAGTTTTTTCTAAACATCGTATCTCAATGCATGACTTGCAGCGCTGGTATAGTTTTTTTCATTAAATATAGACGATTGAGGTTTGAACTTGTACATTGTTCTTTTTTACTGCTATAGTTAGTTTTGAGGGTTTTGGCTCATGTAAGTATGTATGTAAAACTTAGAGTTTTATTCAAAGTACGTTGTATCTAAAAGAGTGATAAATGTTAATTAGTATTAAGTATATTTGTACAAGCAATCTGATCTAGCAGGCCATTGAGAGTGCCAAATAGAAGACTTCCTTGACTTTCTAGTTTATCAATGCATATGTGCTGTGCTTCAATAAATGTTGTAGCTATGTGTGTTATATTATGCTGAATTTTACATAGCAATACATGGGCCTAGAATTAAACCTAAATTGATTTTTAAATAGATCACACTTTGAAGGTGTTTGTTTAAGTACAGTTATAATAAATTAATTGATGTGCTCCCCAAAATCTCACTTGTTTTATAACATGTTACTTCTGTTTTGCTTCCCTTGATAGCTAGGGAAGCTTGGTTTTAGGAAAGGCTTCAGTGGATCACTATAGCTAGACAAATTGTGGTGAACAACCGATTAGATTGACGTGTGTACTACAATAATCTGTGGTGAGTATTGCTTGATAATGTTTGGCCTTCATACATATTAGTCAACAACTAGCTAGTTATCCTTTTTCTTCATATTTTTGCATGCACATGACTTTGTATGATTCGGATAATGATGAGTACAATAATAATTGCATTTCAATTGTTGAAAACAATATTGTTTTTGTGAAATGAAAGTCTTTAAACTTATAGCATGTTATGTATTGAGCAGTATAGGATGTATTGTGTTTGGGATATATAAATGTGTGTAGGGTGTTGTACAAATCTTGATTATTTTAACTTTTTTGTATAAGATGGATAAATCATGGATGCATGCTGATAGAAGGTCACGCAAGTTTGAGCTAGGACTAGCACAGTTTCTAAAGTTTGCCTCTGCTAATACCAACAACAAAACAAAAATACGTTGTCCTTGCTTAAAATGCTGCAACACTGATGGATTTTTCATTGGAGTTGTTAAGGATCATATATTTTGGAATGGTATTGATAGTAGTTATAAGCATTGGAGGTGGCATGGAGAACCTAGTACACCTGCCATTTTAGGCAATAGAGGAGGGGAATCTGAAACTGTAGATTGGGAACCTAATATTAGGATGGGGGAGAATGATGTAAGAGGAGAGAGTGAGGATGAGGAGATTTCAGAAGACTCAAATGAGTTTCTCAAGTATGTGGAGGATGCCGATAAGCCTTTGTACCCTGGTTGTACTAAGACAACCAAGTTGAATGGTCTGATTCAGACATTCAATCTAAAAGCAAAGCATGGAATAACTGATTCCTGCTATTCTGACATGCTGATCATGATTGGGGGTTTGCTTCCTGAAGGAAATGAGGTTCCTGCGTCTTTATATGAGGCAAAAAAAACACTTAGTGCATTAGGTATGGAGTACCATAAGATTCATGTTTGTCCAAATGATTGCGTCTTATATAGACAGCAGTATGCAGATGCTATTATCTGCCCCACTGGTGGTGCTTAAAGGTGGAAATTAGGCAAGGATAAAACTGAAAAAGTGGGGATACCTGCCAAGGTTTTATGGTACTTTCCACCAATCCCGAGGTTTAAACGGTTTTACCAATCGGCCAATACAGCTAAGAATCTGACTTGGCATGATTATGGCAGAAAGAAAGATGGAATGATGCGGCATCCAGCTGATTCCCCGACTTGGGATTTAGTTGACAAAAAATGGCCTGAATTTGGAAGTGAGCCAAGGAACTTCCAACTAGCCCTTTCATCTGATGGGTTTAATCCGCACAATTCTCTAAGTAGCAGGTACTCTTGCTGGCCTGTTATACTTGTCACATATAATCGTCTGCCATGGCTATGTATGAAGAGGAAGTATATGATGTTGACGTCGTTGATCTCCGGACCAAAACAGCCTAGTAATGATATTGACGTATATCTGTAGCCTAAAATAGATGACCTAAAAGTCTTATGGGATGGGGTTGAGGGAGTATACGATGCCCTTAGAGGGGACTACTTTAGACTAAAAGTTGTACTCCTCTAGACTATTAATGATTTTCCCGCTTATGGGAACTTGTCAGGTAGCATTGTGAAAGGATATAATACTTGTCTGATATGCATTGATAACAGTGGACCATATAGGTTGAAGAAAGGTAATAAAATGTCATTCATGAGGTATCATCGTTACCTACCTAGACATCATCCCTATCGAAAACAGTGTGCTGCTTTCGATAATACAGTAGAGGATGAGCTTGCTCTAGTACCATTAACCGGAGAGGAGGTGTTTGCTAGAGTAGAGGGTCTGAACTGTGCATTTGGTAACAAATGTCCAAAGAGTGTTGAAGACCAAAGCAGGCCTTGTTGGAAGAATAAGTCAGTTTTCTTTGAACTAGAGTACTGGAGATATATTCTTGTACGACATAATCTCGATGTGATGCACATTGAGAAGAACTGTTGTGATGCCATTATTGGTACATTGCTGAATATTCCCGGGAAGACAAAGGATGGGGTTGCTGCTCGTTTAGACATGGTTGAAATGGGCATTAGGACTGGTTTGAATCCCAAAATTGGTGTCAAAAGAGACAAGTTACCTTTGGCTAGTTGGAATTTGCTGCTAAATGAAAAGAAAATAGTTTGCAATTCTTTTTTTCATATGACGGTGCCTGTGCGGTTTTCGTCAAATGTTAGGAGTCTTGTCTCTATGGATGATTTAAGACTTGTTTTAGGACTTGTTGGTCTTAAGTCGCATGATTGTCACACTGTCATGCAAATTCTGCTCCTTGTTGCTTTACGATATGTTCTTGAGAAGCCTGTTAGGTACGCAATCATTCGCTTCTGCCTATTCTTCAAGGCTATATGTGCTAAAGTGATTGATGTTTCTAAGCTAGAAAAAATGCAAGCAGACCTAGTTATTACAGTTTGCTTGCTTGAGAAGTACTTCTCACCCTCCTTTTTCGACATCATGATTCATTTGATTGTGCATCTTGTGAGAGAAGTAGAGCTTTGTGGTCCAGTATTTTTTCGATGGATGTACCCCTTCAAGAGATACATGAAAGTGTTCAAAGGATGGGTAAGATGTCGTAGGCATCCTGAGGGGAGCATAGTAGAGTGTTACATTGTCGAAGAGGCTGTTGAGTTTTGTGCTGAACGTATGCTTGATGATGCTGGTAGTGCTAGAATCTCATAAAGTAGCAAAGTAGAAGTTCAGAATGCATCCAAACCATTATCAGGTGCTTCCATGATTTCTGTTTATGGAAAAGAGATGCATCAAGCACATCTTTGTGTATTGCAGAATACGGAGGATGCGTTGCCATATTTGCTGTAAGTCATTACTTATTTCATTTTGTTTTTTTATTTATTATAATATCAACATTTCTCTTCATTATTTTCTGTTATCTTGCTAAGTTTTTTGTTTTTCTCCTCCATCCAGTGAACATTTGGAGTTATTAAAATTGCTTCATCCTAAGTTCTCTAAAAATGAAACTTGGCTGAAGAATAAACAGAATCAAACCTTTCCGGACTGGTTAAAAGAGAGGGTAAGTTCTTCATTATTGATACATTTGTAGCAACAAGATATTATCTTTTGATGGCTATGTAATGTATGTACTGTTTGCAGGTATCAAATGAACTCAGGTTTGTTGACAATAATGTTTCACAAACAATGAGGTGGATATCAGCTGGACCAAAGAATGAAGTGCCAACATTTAGTGGATACCAAGTTAATGGTGTTGATTTCAACACCAAGGAGCGTGACAATCTTCGATCTTTTCAAAACAGTGGGGTATTTTTGCTTGCTAATGCAATCCAGATTTCTAGTGCAAGGGATAAAAACCCTAGAACAGATGATATGCACTTTTACGGTGTGATTAAGCATATATGGGAGTTGGACTACTACAAGTTTAGGGTACCTTTATTCAAATGTGATTGGGTAGAGAATGTTAGGGGAATCAAAGTAGACAAACTTGGGTTTACTTTGGTAAATTTGAATAGGATAGGGCATTTAAATGATGCTTTTGTCTTAACTACCCATGTTAAGAAAATATTTTACATGCAAGACCCCCTTGATGTGCAATGGTCAGTGGTAGTAAGGTGCCCAGATAAAGACTACCAAGGGGCTAATGAAGATGAGGAGCTACAAGATATTGAAGTGGAACAGTAGCCATTTAATGCCACATTGCCATGTGTTGAGACTTTTGATGACATAGTTGGTAATGATCACATCAATTATATGCGACCTGGAGATGAAGCCATATGGGTTGAAAATGAAAATAGTCGTCGCGGCTTATAGGATTAGATAGTAGGGTTGTTTCCTTGCACTTTTGTTTGTTTTAGGTTTGTGTGATTATTGATGAAATATATGAACCTTTGAATATGTAGTTGTTTTGTTAGTACTGGGTTTAATTTAGCTGCTAATGTGTTGTGTACTTGTGTGTACTGCAATGTGATATTTGTTTTCAGCCATTATTCATCAATTATTGCTAATTGTTTACTTGTTTCTTTCAGGTCATGGCTCCCCGGTCTAACAACACAGCCAAAGCTAAAGCAATAGCACTAAGGATGAAGGCATTGCAAATGAACAGAGGTAAAAAAAATCGTGTCGAAACCAGCTTTTGATGAAGAGACTAATGCACCACCTAAATCCGCCTTCACTAAGAAAGATCCAGCCCCTAATAAAGCTGCAACCCCCAAGAAAGCTCAAGAGACATCAAGAAAAACAATGTCGAGACTTGGTCAGTCCAAAAAATCCTCATCCCCAAAGAGAAGTGTATCCAAGCAAGCTGCTAAGTCCAAGAAGGCAGCATATGCACGTAATGCTGGAAAGAGCAAGGTCCCCGATGAAGAGGACAACTTAACCAGTGGATTGAAGTTACTTAAGCGTGGGATGGTAACGATGAATCGCATTTCAAGGAGACTTATTCGTGGAAAGAGGCTGAAAATTTAGTCTAATGCTCAAGGGGAACCAATTGGAAATGCAGCTAAGGAGATGTAGACCTATATTGGGGTATTGGCACGTACAAAGATCCCTATATCTATAAGGGGTTGGAGAGAAGTGAAATTAGATGAGAAAGACACAATCTGGGAAAGTATTAAGGTAATTAATCTGACCATATGCTTAATTGTTGGATCATGTTGTTAATATTGCTGTGTTACTTGTATTCTTATTATTTTCATTACCAATGGGAAAATATTAAAGAAGGGGTCCTATTTATGGTTTTGAACATATGTAGGATGCATTTGTGGTGCCTAAGGAGTGGAAGAAATTGGTTATTACCTCAGGCGCCAATAAATGGAGAGAATTCAAGAGCAAGTTGACAAACTGGTACATTATGCCATATTTGGATAACCCTGAACTATTGGAGTTCCCTCCAGATGATTATCGATCCATTGACCAGCAAGATTGGGATAAGTTTGTTGCTGATAGGACTACCGCAAAATTTCAAGTTTGCCAACTACCATATCTTAGTCCAATTTACAAATAATGCTTTTGTTCTATGTCTATATTAGTTCGTACAATACAATGCACTAATATTGTGGACACTAAAGCATATTGTTTGAAGGAATTTCGCGAGGCACAAATAAAAAAGACGAAGGAGAATAAGTACCCTCATCGAATGGCGCAAAAAGGATATGCTAATCATCAGGAAGAACTGGTTAGTATTCCCTTTTCATTTAATTTGCCGTATAATTATTCTTCCTCGGATTGGGTACAAAGTAATGATGATTGTACCCTCTATGTTCATATAGTCTGAAACAATACCGATCGAAGAACTTGATCGTACGACAATGTGGGTAAAGGCATGTTAATGTTGTTGACCGAATGGTCTAATTAACGTAAAGAATGAGAGAGAAGAGAGAGAAAGAGGGACACACAATGTATAGTGGTTTGTCTCCCGCCTTAGTGGGAAACTACGTCCACTAGAGTGTTGCACTATATGGGTTTGGGTCTTGCGGCCCAAAGGGATTACAAAGTGTGTAATGGGATGGATGTTTAAGTGGGAGGAGGGGTCCCTTTTATAGGTAAGGGAACCCCTCTCATTTACATTTTCTTAGATGTGGGATGCAAAACCACTATTCTAGTCTTAGAAAGCATGTTTGTGAAGGTAACTTGGCAAGGCCGGGAAGGTTGCTTCCCGACGACGTATTGGCCTCCTCCGACCACTGTGGCGTAGCTTGAGTGTCGAGGTACGAGATGTATATCGTGGTCGGGTTCCACCATGGCTTGTGGGCCCACTAAGAGGGTGTTACTTATGCTTGTTAATGTAGCAAATGCTCCATATTAGTGGAGGTATGTACAAGTCCCCGAAGTCCCCAAGTAAGAGGAGCTTCTTGGTTGGGGAGTTATACACATGATGTCATCAAGCATAAGTAGCGTCCGAGAGGCGCCTAGCCCCTACAAGTCCCCGAACTTCGTAAGCAAGAAGAGACTCGTTAACCTGCACAACAAAGACAAAGCACGCATATGTAGAATGCTTGTTATATTGGGCAACAAATGTGAGTTGCATTGATATGCGTTGGCATATACGAATGTACGAGGTGCATGATACATGTTGATATATACATGTGAATGGCGCCGAGTATGATCGAGTATGACGTATAAACTTGAGCACGCATGTGGTTGTGTGAACATATGAATTGCATATGATAAATGCGTGATGCGCGCAAGAAAACGAACGAGGTCGAGTTAACAAGGTTATGCTCGGTTTAAGTTGCATGAGTGCCATGAAGGCAAGCGTTTATAATTCGTGAACGATGAGTAAGCGAACGCTTGTGTTTGTTTGGTTTTCGCTCGTATTAATGGAACGAGAAAAGAATTCGATTTGTTGCAAACGAAAAATGGTAGAAGAATTCAATGTTCCATTAACGTGTATTATGTCGAGGGGATGTGAGTGTAAAGCTTGGGAATGCCGGAAGGCAAGAGCGTGAAAGCTCGTGGGTGCCGGGAAGGCGTGAGTAGGAAGCTCGGGGTGCCGGGAAGGCAGGAGTGAAAAGCTTGATGGTTGCCGGGAAGGCATGAGCGGGAAGCTCGATGGTTGTTGGGAAGGCATGAGCGGGAAGCTCGGGGGTTGCCGAGAAGGCCTGAGCGCGAAGCTCGGGGGTGCCGCGGAGGCGTGACGTTAGAGCTCGTGAGCGGGAAGCTTGGGGATGTCGTGCAGGCATGAGCGCGAAGCTCGGGGGTGCCGCGGAGGCGTGATCTTTAGAGCTCGTGAGCGGGAAGCTCGGGGGTGCCGCGAAGGCATGAGCGTTAGAGCTCGTGAACGCGAAGCTCGGGGATGCCATGAAGGCATGAGCGCGAAGCTCAGGAGTACCGCGAAGGCGTGAGCGTTAGAGCTCGTGAGCGGGAAGCTCGAGGATGCCGTGAAGGCATGAACGCGAAGATCGGGGATGCCGTGAAGGCATGAGCGCGAAGCTCGGGGGTGTTGCGGAGCCGTGAGCTTTAGAGCTTGTGAGCGGGAAGCTCGGGGATGCCATGAAGCCATGAGCGCGAAGCTCAGGGGTGCCGCGGAGGCGTGAGCGTTAGAGCTCATGAGCGGGAAGCTCGGGATTCCGTGAAGGCATGAGCGCGAAGCTCAGGGGTGCCGCGGAGGCGTGATCTTTAGAGCTCGTGAGGGGGAAGCTCGGGGATGCCGTGAAGGCATGAGCGCAAAGCTCGGGGGTGCCGCGAAGGTGTGAGCGTTAGAGCTCGTGAGCGGGAAGCTCGAATGTGATGCTCTGAGGTGTAAACGTAACCGTTGCTAATTATGCTGGGCTGTATGTACAAGTCCCTGAAGTCCCCAGTCAAGGAGGGTTTTCTTGCGGTGTTGATACCAAAGCGTAGCTTTGTGCCGTATTTCGAGCATAATTAGTGCAAGTGCGTCGTCCATCTAGAATTGGTCGGAGTGGACGCTTATGCCCTTTCGGGTGGGCCCCTGCTAGTCCCTCCAAGGAGTCTCCCACTCCTGGCTATAGACCTCCGTATGGTCTGAAAATTGTTTGATGAGGGGAGCTGCGTTTAAGCAGTGGGTGTTAGGTAGCCAACCTAATCTTTGATACCCAACCGTCGGGGCATAACCGCCGGATCAATGGTTGCCGTGGGCTGCGTTAACCTGTCCCTTTACTCTTTTCCGGAGGAGAAAAGCTTGACTGCAATGCCACGTAACGGTCATTGTCATTATGAGGTGTTGCCTTACCGCTTGGCGGTTGGTCGTAGACCATAGACTCTTGGAGTCTAGACCCGTTTAGGTCTCTTTTCTGTGGGGAAAGTTTGACAAAGTATGGTACCCGGGGGCTAGACCATTTGTTTACATATAGAGTATATGTAAAGTTTGTAATTGTATGAACAATGACAAATAAGTATAGCGAGTAATAATATACGGATCTTATGGCCATGTGACATGCATTATATATAGCAGCAAGTGTCATGGGTGTCCAAAGAGTTAGGTTGTGTTCGAGCAAGTTGGGTGTAGTTGAGCAGATAGGCGCTGTGCGAGCATGCGGGGCGTGGCCCAAGCAAGTCGTGGCCATGCTCGATACCCATGCAAGTCGTAACCGTTGTAAGTGTTTATCCGAGCATGTCTAACTAAGTCATAAGTGTCACAAGCTTGTAGATGTGGCATAGTTTGTTTAAGTGAGTGTCACATTAAATTGATTTAAGCATGGCATGTGTATAGCATGTACTTGTAGTAAAGTTGCTAATAATATTTTTGCATTTTGTAAACATGCTTAGAGATCATTGGGATCGATATTTGAAGCATGGCATATCTAGCATGTAAGGCCTAGAAAGTGTTGCCAAATCTACGAAATGTTGTAGGCATGCTTTTTAAAAGTAGTAAAAGCATGTAAAGGCATGGCAATGGCTCTAATTGTAAGTGCGTAAAAGATAAGATATGGTTACTTATCTTATGCCGATTTGGAGCGAGTTGGAGTTAGAATTGATATAAGTACCCAAATCATGTTGGAGTTGTCCAAGCATGACGCTCCATTGCTCCGGCGCATCACCTTAGTAGAAGGATGATGATTTCATTCATTGGAGAGGTGATCTGTGATTATGACTCCTTCAAACAAACTAGGTGATTAGTACATGAGTTTGTAAAATCAACATCAGTAATTCGCACGTGTGCTTTGATAGACAAAATTATTTGTATCAACCAAGCAAAGTGCGCAAGTAGTTCGTTGAAGACAAAACCATTGATTACTTAGAAATCTACTTTGAGCTTTTAGATTGACAGATGAGTATACAGAAATCAATATATAATAGCAATTGAATGATGGCAACTATGCCCTGGGCATAGAAAATAAGATGCATATACACATGAAGTCCATTTGTAACAAGAACATGCTGTTGGCAACACATAAATCATATTATAGAGTCATGCATGTCGGCTATGCCATGGGCATAAATAATAAGATGCACCCATTAATTGTATTTATATGGCATTAAACTAAGTTGTAGCAGATCATGCATATATTTGAAATATGACAAATAATGCTTCAGTGCTATCTCTTTTGCAAGTGTGCAGTATGTTATAGTATATAGAGTGCTTGTGAAATGCACACATGGCAACGTAATGCAAGCAATTTAGACTTTTGAGAATATATTCGGATCAAGCAATTGTCGATGAATATAATTAATTAGCTAACATAAGTCTAACATTGCAGAAAAAGCGTGCAAGTAGCAGCAGCATAGCTAGCTTGTCGGTGAATATAATATAGCCTAGATTGTTTAGTCAATAAGCAAATGTAAATGCACATTTCTATCAGAAGTGTTAGTCAAATGTATACCAAGTCTCAGTATTGCTGCATATATATGATAAAGTTTTTTGCATGCTTTTGAGAAAAAGAATCAGGCATATACCATTCTGAAAACAAAGATGATAGGCATATATATGTCATATGGACAGGTGTAGGCGTTGCATACCAATTACTTTTCATTGTAACAGATCATCATGTGCAATACATAACTATTCGTGGCAAGTGCGGGGCTAAGTGTCAAGTATACCAGAGTATTGATAAATAATGGGCTCATGCATGCTTGACGAATTATCATTTAGACGTGCAATGTTTGGGTACGTGCCTACGTGGTGTTTTTATACAGCCTGATAAGTAGATAGAGTGTGAGGGGTAGAGACTTAGCTTTGTTGGTTGCTCTGGCCACCATAGAAAACCTACAGTTCGACTGCAGATTTGAAGGCAGAGTCCGCCTCAGTATATTCATCTCTCAGCATGTGACAGATAAGATTGGATGATCGTTGAAACCTCCTTGGGTGATGCCGGCACTGATCAAAGAAGATGGTGGTGGGTGTCCTAATCAGATTTGGATTGGGTATCCGCCAATGTTTGCTTGCCGCTGGCGCTCAGCCTTACCGCTGATGACGACCTCGTTAAGTCGATACCATTCATAGACGATTGACGGCCTATGCAGGTGAGGAATTGCAGATTTAATTGATGCCTAGTGGATGATGCTTGACGGACTATGGAAAGGCTTGGCGGATACCGAGACAAGGCCTGGTGGATGATGCTTCATGGACCGGTCAAGGCTTGGCGGGTATTAGCCGCTACGCCTTGGTCAGCGAAGCTTTGTCAGTGAAGCCTTTGGGCAGCGGAGCCTTGGAAGCGGAGCTTGGCTAGCGGGGATTGACCCGCGGAGTATGCCCAGCGATGGTTGTCCAGCGGAGGACGGTTAACGGTTGTTGTGGTCTTGTTCAGCGCTGATGATGGTGTTGGCATGGGTGCCCAAAGTAGCTTTCTGGGTGTGCAGAGGGGGTTGAAACTCTATCCAAAAATTTGAAACTCATGGATTGAAGCTCCACCAAGGATTGATGTCGGCGACCACTTCAATTGCAGTTAGCAAGTGATGCTTGATCGATGAATGATCGAAGGGGTCGCTTGTGCTCGTTAACTCTACTAGGTGCTGTTGTGAGCGTGACGCTGCTGTGCCACTTGGGCCTGCCACTGTCGCTGTGCGCCTACCCAGCGGAAGATTTTTTTTAATTTTTTTATATTTGATTTGCCAGTTTTGAGTTGGCGTTGACCAGTCTTGGTGGGTGTTGACCAACATTGATGGGCGTTGACCAAGCTTGATGGGCGTTGACGCTATAGAGGAATGAAGTTGTGGCGGATAAACTCTTTAGGTGTCTAGAGTAAATTTTTTTTTTTTGTGTGGGCGTTGACCAACATTGAACAGCGTTGACCAGGCATTGACTAGGCTTGTTCGACGTTGACCGGCCCTAGTGGGCGTTGACCAACCCTGATTTGATGTTGACCGAGCGTTGACTTGACGCTAACGGGCCAAAGTTCATGGTACGTGACGAAGCCTTTGTGTTGGCTTCCCACAGACGGCGCCAATGTTAATGTTGTTGACCGAAGAGTCTAATTAACGTAAAGAATGAGAGAGAAGAGAGAGAAAAAGGGACACACGATGTATAGTGGTCCGTCTCCCGCCTTAGCGGGAAACTACGTCCACTTGAAGTGTTGCACTATATGGGTTTGGGCCTTGCGGCCCAAAGGGATTACAAAGTGTGTAATGGGATGGATGTTTAAGTGGGAGGAGAGGTCCCTTTTATAGGTAAGGGAACCCCTCTCATTTACATTTTCTTAGATGTGGGATGCAAAACCACTATTCTAGTCTTAGAAAGCATGTTTGTGAAGGTAACTTGGCAAGGCCAGGAAGGTTGCTTCCCGGCGACTTATTGGCCGCCTCCGACCACCGTGGCGTAGCTCGAGTGTCGAGGTACGAGATGTATATCGTGGTCGGGTCCCACCATGGCTTGTGGGCCCACTAAGAGGGTGTTACTCAGAGCCGTCGAAGACTGTTGATACGTCCCCGCTGTCCCAGAGGACCTTGGTTTGACTGCAACGCCGCGCGGCGGTCGTTGTCAAAGTGAGGCGTTGCCTCAGGAATCGCCGTTGGCAGAAGTCCCCCCGCTGTTAGTAAGCGGTCCGCTGTGTGGCGGGATCCTGGCGATGGTCCAGTGAATGGAGTTGCGGTTAGTAGTGACGGCCTCGTTTGCGAGGTTTTGCGAGCGGGAAAATCCTCTAGCGGAGTTTCGCTTAGCGGAGATTATCTAGCTTGTAAGATGAAAAGGGAGAAGTTCCGCTAGCGGAGTTGCGCTTAGCGGAAGCTGTCTCGCTTGCAAGATGAAAAGGGAGAAGTTCCGCTAGCGGAGTTGCGCTTAGCGGAAGCTGTCGCTTGCAAGATGAAAAGTGAGAAATTCCGCTAGCAGAGTTGTGCTTAGCGGAAGCTATTAAGCTTGTTTCCAGCCAAATGTCTCATTACCACTGTGGGTTACACAGCCATATATTCCTTATTAACTGTGGTTTACTAGACAAACATCACAAGTACATTTGCATTGGTTATTATGTCAACCATATATGATTCTAGATTAATTAATTAATTATCTCCTTTCCATTTTGTATGATTTATTTCTATCATGCGTAGCTTCATTACATGATAACAAACACAACCTCTTATGGTTTGCTGCATTTTTTATCTAACAGTTATTGATATATCATTGCATACTCTAATCATGCTCAACAACGATAGGTACAGACTACGCATACTGTGCCGTGGCATAAATAATCATTTTATGCCTTATTAATTTGTCATTGCTTACCATTTCATATGGTAAATTTGCGCTCCTGCATGCTACTATATTTCTCGCTCCTCTTTAAATGCATACAAACAATTAAATCTTACTACTTAGTCGATTAAACGGTTTGAGTGAAGCTGCTAATCGCTTATTTATTTTATTGAAAAAAAGGTGTAATCAACCCACCGGGGACCCTTCTTATGCACACAAGAGCTGATATAAAGTCCTATGCATGGGACAATTTTATTATTTTTTCGAAACTTTCACCACTTTGAAGGGCACCAAATAAGTTTGGGGTCTTGACCATTTACCTAATTTGGGCCCAACAAATGCCAACTTACTCCGCTAAAAGAGATGTATGCCCACTTACCCAATTTAAATATAAAAAGACAAGTTTGCCCTTTAAATAATTAAAAAGCCATTGAGACTTTGCCAGACTCCGGTCACCGGCCGCCGGAATCACGTCACCGGCAGCAAGAATATGATCACCGGTCGCCGGAGACTTTTATTATCCCCCAATAATAAAATTTATTGGAGGGCAATAAAATGTTTATTGGTTATTATTGAGGGGCAATAAAAAGTTTATTGGGGGTAGTAAAATGTTTATTGGGTATGATTGAGGGGCAATAAAAAGTTTATTAGGGTGCAATAAAATAATACACCGGACTCCGGTCCGGAGGTTGCCGGAAGTTCGCAAAGAGGTCGTTGGAGACTTTTATGACCCCTCAATAAATTTTTATTGGATGCAATAAAAAGTTTATTAGGGGGCAATAAAGTTTATTGAGGGGCAATAATGTTTATTGGGGGCAATAAAAAGTTTATTGGGTATTGGGAGGTAACAAAAAGTTTATTGGGGGCAATAAAACCGGACACTAGTCACCGGATTCATGCCGCCGACTACCGATCACGGATTCCGGTGGCCGGCAACCAGAGTCCGGTGAAGTCTCTCTCTCTAAGTGACAAAGGAAGAGAGGGCAAAATTGTCTCAAAAATAAACAAATATTAATAAAAAATAACTTAGTTGGGTATTAGGGCAAAAAATATGTAATTTGTTAGGTAAGTGGGCAATCTTATAAAATGTTTGGGTAAATGGGGTTAGTGTAGCTCAAATTTGGGTAAATGGACATTTTCCCATTAAATTTTCTATCTTATGCTCTTTCACTTTGAGCTCAATGCCATGCTTTACATGCTTCAATGATTACTACAATCTAAGCATGCCCACAAAATGTAGTAATTTTACTAGCATATTCATTATGCCTAAATGTCGATACCATGTTTTCAATATTCCCATGATTATTAAGCATGCTTATAAAGACAAATTGTTATTAGCATTTCCACTACAAGTAGTACAAATTGTTATTAGCATTTCCACTACAAGTACATGCTAAACACTCCTGCCATGCTTTAATTGCAAACCAATTAAATTGTTACATACACACATGTGACGTTGATTACATGACTATGACATGGATAAATATTTGTGATCATTACGGGTTTAGACTTGTTTGGATTACGACTCGCTTGGGTATCGAGCATAGCCACAACTTGCTTGGGCCACGCCCACATGCTCAATACCTATCCGCTCACTCACACCCAACTTGCTCAAATACAATCTACCTACATGTTCTAACATACCCAATAGTTCAAACACTATCATGCACACAAAGTTACACATTGATCTATACTTGATACTCATATACATGAACAAAGCTATTTATTATCATCTTATTCTACATAATGATTACATATTTTGTATTCCAATTGTTTACATTCATATTACATCTCCCAAATATATAGATCATTTCTTGCTCTCACCTTGGTAACATCTCATGATACCCTGCCAGGAACCATGAGAAGGTACACCAATGGTACATCTCGGGGCACTTGAGTCCGGCTAGGATCATTGAAATTGGACCCCGATACCACCTCAGGTCCACTACTTTTACCCTAGAACACTAATAAAGGCTAGCTATGGGTCTCGAGTCATTCAAACTCGCGCTTCTACCCTAATCATAAATCTAGAACCCATTCGTTTCAAACCCAGAAATTCATACATTTATAATCTCACCTGAGAATCTCTCTCAAACTACCAATCCATTATTTTCAGTTAGTCTCATCCAAGTTAGTTCTATACATACAACACTACTCTATGCATTGTATTCTCAAAATACAATCTTTTACTTCTGTGATTTATGCAGAAAGCCTATTACGATTCGATGCTATTGCAAGCGCCTCAAATTTCTTCAACTTAATTCTCGAAGGTCTCTACAGAAATTTCCAAAGTCTCAGGCTTTAATCTGTAAACATTCTTTCTCTATCTTTCAATATATAATCTTCAGGTAGGGTCTCGGTATCCCTGGTAGACGAATCAACTCTAGGTCAGCCTCACGGTTACGCCTCACGATAACGCATCATGATAACGTCTTACAGTTACTCCTCATGGTCATACTTCTTGGCTACACCTAATGGCTACACCTCTCGGCTACATCTAACGACTACACTCCAAGGCACGACGACCTACTGGTAATCCACCCCCATCCTGATTCTCTCTCGTACTTATTCCATCCTTAATAGAAACCCTTCTTGACGCTACACACCAGTAAACTTAGCAATAGGGCAATAACCAAAGTCAGTCTTAAACGTTCTCTATACCAGGGGACTTAGGCATCCCCCTTACCACTAAGTGGATATAGCACCAGCAAGGGACTATCATTGAGCTTCACGATCTTACCTTGCAGGCACATAAGTTTTATTGTCATGCCTCACAAATTTCTTCGAGTTATACTCACACTTTACGGATATTCCTAGGCTTCACACTCATGCCTCCAAGGAATATTCGAGTATCACGCTCATATTGTAACCGTGCATTTGAATTTCCCATTCCGGTCTATTAATGGAAAATGAAATTTTTTGCACTATTGTTGATTCCAAACAATCAAATTCTTTTCACATTCCATTAACGAGACAATAAGACAAGCTATTACTCGCTTGACACGAGCGAGCTAAACCCTTACATTCTCGGCACTCTCGTCACCTACACCTCTCGAGCTAGAATAGCTCAGCTAGTTAAAGCATATTACTACATACATACGGGTTAACAAGGTTATAGTTCCTCACACTTGGGGGATTTGTATGGTCATGCTACAACCCCACTAGTGTAAACAATAGTCAATTCTACACTTTGAGCACATGCTTATGCCTCAGCGGCATACTCGACGATGTCTCAGCGGCAATCTCACTATGCCTCAGCGGCATACTCGAAGATGTCTCAGCGGCAATCTCACTATGCCTCGAGGGCATACTTGGCTATACCTCAGCGACAATCTCGCCACGCCTCAATGGCATACTTGGCAATGCCTCAGGGGCATACCAGGCAATGACTCAACGACATTCTTGCTATGCCCCAGTGGCAATCTCAATGATGCCTTAGCTGCAATCTCACTACCCCTCAGTTGCATACTAGGCGACACCATAGCAGCAATCTCACTATGCCCCAGCGGCAATCTCGCTATTCCTAAGAAGAAATCTCGCTATGCCTTAGTGGCATACTCGGCGATGCCTTAGCGGCGATCTCGCCTTGGCGATGCCCCAGCGGCAATCTCGCTATGCCTCAGCGGCACCATTGAGATCTACACTCATGCCTCAGCAACACACGTCGAGCTCTACGCTCATGCCTTACCGACACCCCTCGTGCTTTATGCTCATGCCTTAGCGACACCTCTCGAGCTTTCTACTCATGGCTCAGCGGCTATTTCCTCACTACCTGAGCTTCCTTCATCCCCTCCCCTACTGGCAGTCTCGGTATCGGGTTCTTCAACCCTCTCATCTTTTTTGTTTTACTAGCTCGCTTGGGAGACATCATATCAATCTGCCAATAGGTATCGATATCAGTTAGTACCTAATTCTCACCCTCTACAATCCAATTATATTTATACACAGAAATCTCTCACCCATAATCAGACTGGCCTAACCTAACCACCTCCCGCACAAACCCAGTCAAAATCTAAAACCCTACTTTCAAACGGAGTAGGTCAGCCTACAATATAGCATCAATACACATTCAAAAACCAAAACCCATTCTTCTCAACCACCGCAAACACAGAAAAAGACATGCAAATTTAGAAAGTCTTTACCTTGGAATGGATCTCTGAGATGTTTTGGAAATTGACAAGCAGTCGCGAATGCCTTAATACTCCTTTAGCACCATAAACCACCTAAGGTACTATCTTTCTGAAACGCTCAAGCTTTTCAAAAACTTTCTCAACTTTTCTTCTTTTGGGTACAATGTGCTTTATGCAAAAGTCTGAACTTTGCCAAAATGAAGAAAGGAGCAGTCATTCTTCCCATATGTCCTTTTTATACTCCACAATCATGCCACCCCTCGAGCTCTACGCTAGGTGTACCACGTCCATGGAATGAAAAACACCTGTGCCATTACCCCAAGTGATGTCACGGAAAAAGTGGTACTAGTACCCTATACTGCCAACGATAGCACCACTTGGTCCTGCTAGGACAAATTATCCAGTCTTTTATTCTTATTTACTCGTTTCCTCTTTGGGCACCTAGTTGCATTTTGTTCCTGCCACTAGTAGTTTGAAATGAACGGGATTACTTGGCATATTTTACTTATTCGCACACCTAACTCCAGCCAACGGTACATGGGAGCAACTCCCGATGAATAAACAAAATAATAACCCCTTCAATATCATTCCAAAACCAAAATACATAACATGCAACACACAAAAGCCAACTAAAACGGCTAAGGTATACAAACATATCGACACTGATCAAAGGCTACACACGCCTAAGGTATACAGACATACCAGCACTGATCAAAGGCTACACACGCCTAAGCTATACTGACATACGTATACTGATCAAAGGCTACACCCGCCTAAGGTATACATACATATCGATACCAATCAAAGGCTATATACGCGTAAGGTATACAAACATACCGATATCGCTACCAACACGAAGAGAGACGCTTAGCCCAAGTCATTCAACTTGGAGCGAGAGTAATGCTTCTACTACAACTCCCGATAGCATTACTAATGTCAACCACATGGAAGCAAACACTCTCGGTGACTCTAATGCATGTACCGCTACCTTCAGGCACGAGAATAGGATAATCACCCTAACTCACCTGGAGCACTAGCTTCATAGTAACACACTTGACCCCCTGCCTAGTGGGACCCCGGTCCATTCTTCTCTTGCATGGGGACTTGGGGGATTGGTTGTCAGGGTAGAGCGCCTCTTGATTTACAATCTACCCTGCACTCCCGGTGTTTCTACCTAGACAAGCTCCTCACCCAAGAGAACTCTTGATCGGGGAATTGGGAGATTTGTTCATACCATATGCATATTTGGCACAAACATCGGAATTACACGGTCAAATGGGCAACACAAGAGGCTTGGGTCCTATCTCTATAAGACGGGCCCAAAGCCTGATGCATACATAAGCCTCACATTCTCAACTTTAATAGGCCACACTTAGGCTCACATGGAAAATAAAAAGGTAACAAACCTACATTATGTATACATACATCTCCTCTCATTCAAGGTAAGCCTCTATTCTTCACTCACTCCTACCTTATCTACATTCCTACATGTATCTGACTTAGGCATCGGAGAGTCGAAGGACGCCAACCCCGGACTTCCCTCTGACCTCTGTTCATGGTTGACAAGTATGGAACTTGAAGATGGTTACTCTCACGGATCATCTTGGTTCCCCCGAAACCATGCTGGGTATCGTTCCCTGATTCAATATTCCAATTTCAACACACCAACCATAGATTAAGAAGGGGAAAATCTAAAACATACATCTAGAGTGAAGAAATTAAAGCAAGAGTATACAAAGCATATGAATAAACATCAATTTTCTAATTCCTCAACAAAACCATACAGAGCTAAACTTGGGTTTCAAAACCTTAAAACCATGAAAGGTCACACAAAAATCTATATCAATACACATCAAACAACACCATTAGGAAGAAATAAGAGAGAGAAAGAAGAGGAAAAGAGAAGAGAAATCCAAGTAATTCAAGGCAAAGCTTGTCACTAGCTATTGCCATAACTTCATGACTTCTCTTTCTACCCTTATGAAGCCATAGTGTAGAGATGATACGCTCAAAGCAAGCGCATAATTTAACCCTGAAATGTCATTAGTAGTATAAGTAAATAGGGATCGTTCTATTCCGGGGATTGAGGGTACACTTGTCATTGTCAAACAATTAAACAATTAAAATTAAAACAAAGTATAATATTCACACATATATACACTATTTACGAAAAAGGGGGGATATTTTTGATTTTGGTTTTCTGAAAATAAAACTAAGTTAACAAAACAATTAAAATGCAAAAACATAAAACTACAAATGGAATGAGAAAACAAAGATCAAAACCAAAACATATGATTAAAATCGACTCAAGTTCTAACATTGTTCATCAAAGTCATGCAAGAGGAGTTGATCATGTAAATTGTTAGAAAGCAAACAATTCCCATATTTTACTTTTCAATGCTAAATTAATCTAAGTGAAAGCACAAAGACTAATCCTATCAAACATGCATTCAAGCCCTAGAAAGCTAGTCAATCACACATGTTTGACGCAATAAACACCTAGAAAGGCTATCAACTCAAGTGTGCAACTTAGTATGAAAAAGTCCACCTAATTGCAATTCTCTTTGATTAAATCCGATTTTTGCACAAAACCTTTACTACTTATCGATTTAAAAACACAAAACCAAAAAGTTGATTCATGTTCTTAAATTCGTAGCACCAATTATATAAAAACCCTAAAAGTTTCGAACCAATTAGAATTAACATACAAGAGATATCTATCATGCAAATTTAATCAAACACTCACACAAAAGCAACAATGAATCGCAATAAAAGAATATGAAAATTCTTCAATTAATCATAAAATTTCAGAATCAATAACTTTGTTTAAACATATATGTCAACTAGTTCATAACCAACGAAATTCAAAGCAAAGGTTACAAAGGAGAATCGGATTACACCGTGGATGAAGATGAGATGGATGATTCACGTTGTGGTTTCTTGAAACTCGAAAGCAAGCTTCAAGGATGGATATGGATGGTGATGCTCACGGCTTCTCTTCTTCTTCCTTGGCCTTGCTTGAACTCGTGGAGATGACTAGAGGATGGAGAAAGGACTCAAAAGCTCACGGCAAGAGAAGTATAATCTGATTTTTCTAAAGTCTAAAACCAAGGAGAGGAACCTTTGACGTTGAGAAGAGGTGAGTATATATAGGGAGCACCAAACTTGGTCTCCAAGCCGTCCACTCTTCTAATAAACCTCACGGCATCAATGTTGTAACTCCACATAATTTCTCCAATGGTAGCGTGCCACATAAGCCCTATGAGGTGGTTCAACCAATCACATAATTCTCTAAAATATCTCCCTATTATTTAGTTGCCGAAATACCTTGAGATAATTCTGATTTTCTACTTCAATTTCGGCCAACTACCTTTAGGGTTTCTAGGGATGTATTTGGACGTCTTTTGGGACTTTTCTTGTTCTCCACACTTTGTCTTTCCTTAAAACTCTCCCCTAGAATCTCTCTTGGCGTCATCCTCTAGGGTTTCACGTTAATCTTCCTCTTTTCTCTCTTAATTCTTCACGGCAACAACACAAAATAATTCTCCAAGAATATTTCATTCCAAGAAAATCTCCCTAGAAAATCTCCACCGAAATCTTCTTTTATATTTCTGATTTTCCACGGCAAACTCCTTGTTTCTCTCTTAGCTTTGGACGGCAACAACTCTAGGGTTTGTTCCATGCGTCACAAACCCTAATTCCTTGGGCTTTCATGGGCCTTGATCCATTTTGCCGAAAATCCACTTCAACTTGTAGGGTTCTTGGGCCTTGTTGCTTCAACTTCAAGCCTTGTCTCTTTCCAACGTCAAAACACATTATCTTTCCATTTCTTTTTCATAGTAACGTTGGAAACTTCATTGGTAAGCTTTCCTCCTTTTCGAAGGGTTTCCTGGTTGAAGCAGGAAAACTTCTTTTCTTCATTTCTGCTCATTTCTGTGGTCCATTGTTTCTCATTTTTGCTCCCCTTGACTTTCGCAAGCTCCTCTTTCCATTTGTGAGTTCATTTCCACTTTTTAGCTCGGAGGTCCTGAAAATAGAAACTAATAAGAAAAATAGAAACTTTCCTAAAATGAAAAATGGCAACTTTCCTAAACTGAAAATGGGAAACTTTCTAAAAATGAAAAATAGAAACTATTGAAAAATGGAAACTTACTAAAAATGATAAATAGAAACTACAAAAATAGAAACTTTCTACAAATAGGAACTTTCCCAATAAAAGAATGGAAACTTTCCTAAACAGAGTTTTAATAAGGAAATAACGCAAGAAATGTAGGGAAAAGCAAGTAAAACGTCGCATTAAAATGCTCCTATCAAGAGATGGTGGCCTAAATACAGGAGATGTATGTGCCTTCTCCTTGTGCGAGCTTACATGTGAAGAATGGGGGATGAAGAAGAGAAGAAGAGGTGAGACGGGAGAGAAGTCCCAAAATTTGGCCAAAAGGCCTAGGGCGTAGAAAAAAAGGTCTTAAGCTTCTGAAATGTGTGTGCAAAGGTGCTTAAATACCCCTTGGGTTCTAGAGTCAAGATTAAACTTGAGCCCTAGATCCAAGGGCTCAAAAACAAGGAGAAAATGGATAAAATGAAAAGACTAAAACAACCTAATAAAAATGTAGAAAATTAGAAGTTTAGAAAACATGTTGGAAAATATAAAGAAAACCGGAGGCGAAAAGTGTAAGTGAGTGTGTGCCTAGTGTGAACACAAACAAGTATGTGATGTGTGTGAGGTGTGTGATGCACTAATTATTATTGTTATTACATCCATTTTAAATTTGAAATTTAAATACAAAGATGTAATACAAATAGGATTGGGTCTTCACTTATGCGCTTCTTTGGTCTTGGGGCTTGGACTTCTTGCTAATGGATCGGGTTGACTATGTTGACCTGATGGCCAACAAGTTGACTTTTTATCCTTTAGTCAGAAGTTGACTTTTTCTCGAAATCGTCATTTCTTTCGTCTTTTCCCTCTCTTGACCATAATTTCCTACAAATGAAGAAAACAAAGTACTACAAAATAATGCTTGAGTATTCACTAATTTCAAGGTAATTAGGGCTAGAAACGCACGTAAATTGCGTGTAAATCAAGCCTCGTTTTTGTGCATACTTATAATTTTTTAACTTATAAACTATTTGATTGATCTTGTAATTGGTAAATATCAATTCGGTTTACAGATAACTTTTGCTTGTTTGTTTTCTTTTGCCGACTTAGACGATTTACATGTAATTGGAGCTAGGGTTAAAGAGATAATTCACCTAATCGTTTTTTTTTTCTTTTTCCAACTAACTAGTAACCATTTTGCACAAAGGTGAAGTTGAAATTTGCTTATATATCTTCTTAGTATTACGTTCAAACTAAGATTGATCTAATCAATGAGCAAACTTTCACAGAGCTTAATCATTCTTGCATAACTTATTAGTAGTTGCATTTCAATGCTAGTTTGTGTATTTAGGAATGCTTTTAACGAAAGGTGTGTTTCGCGGCGTTAGATAACTTAAGGAAAGTAATTAATTAATAAGGACAATTTCAATGCGTGTCATGATTGTTCTTGTTTGTTGTCAATCACATGTTAATTAAATATTTCTAAAATCTTTTTTATAAGTGTTGCATATATATGGTGGTCAATTAGCAGTGTCCATAACTTGTTTCATCTCTTTGATAACATCTTTTAGAACGACTCTAAAGTGTTTTTAATTCCAGTTTTCAATTTCAATCTCTATTTAATTTAATTTGTTTTCTTTTCTTTATTTGTAAAATTTTTCTGGTTTTATCTTGTAGGTACCAACGTGAAAACTAAGTTCCCTCTCAATTCCCGGCTGTAAACGATCCCTGCTTCCGAACGATACTACAACTACACAAGAGGGTTTAAATTAATTCCCCCACACTTAGCTTTTGCTAGTCCCTTAGCAAAATCAAAACAAAGACACAACTTAGACTCAATGAAAACTTAAAGAAAGAAAAGACAAAGGCGCTACACATGCAATGACTCTGTTGCCTTTCAACATTTTGTCTCATAAATCTCTTACTTTCATAACATCAAGATTAGCACTCAACCAAGAATCAATATTTAGATATTCAAGAGTTAATTAAAACATATAATCCACATATAAATAAGTAGGACCTGGTTGTAACAATGGTGATGGGGTGGAGCTCAGCATGTTTCAGACAAGTATGATTCATAACCTCACAAAGTATATCCACTCTTTCTTCTCTCAGATCAATGCAATGCTTAAAAGCTTATAATCACTCAATTATATGTGAGAGAAAATATTTTGAGGTAATCAAATAACTCACATATATAAGAAACGAAAGGCACTTTGTGAATATAATTTTTTCAAAAGATCTCATGAAATATATCAACTAGTTGCACAAATGGACCCAAGCCATAGGTTCAACTCTTATAACTCATCTCCACAGATCAAAGGTTGTCCCATCTTAAGGATCAAAAAGGTCTTATAAAGGGTTGTAATGGGGCCAAGGCTCAAGGTTTTAAGAAATGAAAGGTAAGGAATTTAACAAGGTATCCTAAAAACCTAGTAGAGCTCATGTTGATGTAGACAGACTTCTAGAAATCCACCAAGGCATACAAAACTTCATAACCCATAGAGGAAAAATAAAAGGCCTAATGTCTTCATGTTGGGCCCAACCTTCATTCTAAACCTTCTTTGAACTCTCGTGAACTGGACAAAGACCAATTTTTTTTATAGTGGGTCTTCAATTCAAAGCAAACTCCAAATCCACATAGTATGCGGGACTAAAATCCATAAATAATTTTATTTTTCTTTTCTTTTGCCGTACACAATATTTTTTTTTTCACGGCAATAACATATTTTTTTTCTTTTGGACAAGTCTATCCCCACACTTGAACTTTCACCTCTTCTCATCCTTCATCCTTGTCATCATCATGTAGTAAGTCTCAAAAGATAGCTCCACTAAGTTTTTAGAACAAAGGGTAGGCTTGTAACTATACTAAGATTCAGGGGTTAAGGATTTGAAGGGTGATGAAAGAAAAGGCTTATAATTGGAGGCTCAAAGGGGTTTATCTAGGAGGGTGCACATCTTGTGCACACAATTAGGGACACATGCTTATTTGGCAATGGTGATAATTCCTAGGGTGCCTTTATCCTTTCCAGAATCAGGGACATGTATTGATAAAAGTCTCAACAAGCACAAGAGTGAATTCTAGCATTCTCTAGTCCATTAAACTTAATCTATGGCAAGCAATCAATCAAATGAAAGAATAATGAGATCATCAAAACATCGCCAAGAAAATAAGAATAAAATTTTTCATTTATCACTCCAAGAAAAATAGACATGGGCTCAAATATCTCACATGGGCTGTTATGAATCGAAACTCAACTTAACATGCTCATATTCTGTACCAAGGTTACGAAATCCATATCCACTACTCAGGCACATGCTTTTCATATATCTCAATTAACCAAAGAATATCATTTAAAATCATCTCAATATTGTGATCCTCTTTTAGCCATAATTTCAGAGATATAGAATCATCCTAGACAGTTGAAAGGCATACGACTCAAAAACCAAAAATAATTTATTTTTTTGACATTTTTCCATTTTTTTTGTATTTTTCAATATATAGGACTCAAAATAAAAGACAAAAATATAAATCCCTTCCCCCACACTTAAATATTGCATTGTCTTCAATGTAATCAATTATAAGCATGCAATGAACAAATAAGCATAGATAGAAGGCATTTATGAAAACAAATCCTAAAACAAAAGAGAAAAATTGAAAAATAAAAAGAAATAGGGAAAGTGAAAGCAAATTTGTGTTTCTAGACTTCTTCACGGCTACTTCTGAATTGGGTTGCCTCCCAAGCAACGCTTGAGTTTAACGTCTTTCAGCCAGACGGTACCTCCATTAAATAAAGTTAGTGACTATAATTAACAAAGAAATACAAAGTCTATAAACAAATATAACTATGAATTACAAAATACAAGTATAATTAACAAGTATATTATACATAATTTCTCACACAAGGCACAAGTTAAGTACATTAGTGAGTATAAAATGTGAAAAATATTTTTACAAGTGTTTTTTTTTTTAAAGACAAGAGTTCAATTTATTTTCAACACTTAGGTACGGGAACAGGGAGCGTCGAGGTGCAATGGGACTGAAACAGCTACCATTTTCAAGACTATGTTTTATCCAATATACCTTAGTGTATCACAACATTTTCTTTTGTTATAAATATTGTTGATATCGAATCTAATTCCAAGCGGTAAATCAAGGTGGACATGCGGCCCAAGTATAGTCGCCTAGACACAAACTCCCTTTCAAATCCTTTGGGCAACCTTACTAAAATAGCTAGGTGGGGGAGGGTGAACACAAGAGACAAAATCCATTTTGGCATGAGCTACTCCCACATAGTGGTTTAGGCCCATTTGGAAGCACTTCTGGATTCAAAAACCTGTCATGAACGTTGTCCCCTTCCTAGACACCATTCCACATAGGCTATACTTACTGAGATGAAAAAGTTCATAAGTGTGAAGGCAGTTCAACAAGTGTTAATAAAGGCCGCCCTCAACCTTAAGGGACCTGAACTAGGTATCAATAAGGGGTTTAGGCCAATATTAACAAAAGAGACTTCACCTATTCCATTCAATTTACAACTTACAATTAAAACTCGTATTCAACAACATAAATAACATAGTTAGTTTACACTAAGTTTCAAACAGTTTAAAAACAACAATTATATACAACAATAACACAATTTTAACAAGGGATTTTTCAAGCCCCGGCAACGGCGCCAAAAATTGATACGCTAAAGGCAAGCGCGCAATTTAACCCTGCAAAATGTAGTTTTTAGTATAGAATAAGTAGGGATCGTTCAAGCCGGGGATTGAGGGTACACATGTAATTGCATAAACAAATAATTAATAAAAGTACAAGGAATTATTTACAAAAATAAAACAAAGAATAGAAATATATACAAGTTAATATAAAAAGGGGGTTTTAGGATTTTTTAATAAAAAATTAAAGAAAGGAAAATAAAAATGTAAAATACATATACAAGGGGTGGAAGCAAGGAAGAAAGATCAAAACCACAATCATATGAATGAAATCCAATTACAATTTCTATAGTTGATTTTCTACGTCATGAGAAAAAAGTTGACCATGTGAAACGTTAAAAAGCAAACGATTTCCCATTTTTTACTTTCCTTGAATAATTAATCTAAGTGAAAGCACCTAAATTAATCCTATTGAACATGCAATCATAGTCTAGAAAGCTAGCTACTCAAGAACACATTCAATGCATGAAGAACAACGAAAAGATGTCAACCAAAGTGCACAACCTAGTATGAAAAAGTTCATCTATTTGCAATCCTCCTTAATTGATTTCGACTTTTGTCCAAAGCCTTTACTACTTATGAAATAGGTTGACATAACTATTAGGTGAATTGTTTACCTAAATCTAGCTCCAATTACATGCATCTATCCTAAGTTAGCCACCAAAGAACATAAACATGCAAAAGTTTTATTTAATCCAAAATCAATTAAGCAATCTCACATAAGCAACATAGAAATCAATATATAGAAATCACAACTTTCTTTCAAAACATATAAACGGGCTTTAAACTTTGCCCTTAACGTCATGTTAACTATAATTCATAACTCTACGAATCAAACAAAGGAAAACAAAAGAAAGTATGAAATACACCATGAAAGATGAATGACAAAGCCTTGAGACGAAGAACTTGAAGATCCTTGAAGGCAAGCAATCTTCTAGGGACGACACAACGGTGGATGGCGGTTAGGATCTTGATGTATTTCATGACTTCTTCTCCTCCTTGTTTGAGACGCAGAGCTTCTGAAGACTAGAGAATGGAGAGAATTTTTGGTGTGTAGAATTATGGGCAAAGTGGTGTGTGAAGTGGTGTATGAGGCTTGCAGGGTGCATCTATATATAGGAGACGTCTGGGGCTTCTGGATCCTTCTTTTAATTTCTAGGAATTATCTGCTTGCGCCACAGAGCTCTAACCAATCAATTAACTCCACGTCAGCTTTGCTATGTCATCCAACCAATGAGAAGCCTCCAATTTAACACCTTGATTTAAGGGAGATTATATTTTTGCCGAATTTAAATAAATAATTTCTTATTTATCTCTTTAATTTCGGGCAAGAATGAATGTGGACTTCAAGGAATGTATCTGGACCTGTTTTCAACATTTATGCATCTTGTAATCCCTTGAAATTCTCCTTCATTATCTGTAGAAGTCTCCCTTTGGCCACAATCATGTCTAGATGCATTTAGGATTTAATTGAGATGTCATTATCTATATATATACTTGAAATTCGGCTAAAATCAATCTATGTCTAATATGGACTCCAAATTTGATTTTTAACCATCTTTTTTTGTCAAAAATGACTCCCAATCCATATCACCTTTGTAGAGGACGTTTTGAGCTTGTTCTTGGGCTCTCCTAGTCCACCCAGGTATCCTATTGTTAGCAGGACTCCTAGTCCAACGAGGACTCTTCACATGAAATGTTCTTGAACCTTCCGGAATCTTCTTTTGCTTTCCTAGTTCAATTGGGACTCCTTGTGTCATTAGGATTCCTTTTCCTGGCAGTAGTAGGTTTCCTAGTCCAACTAGCACTCTGCATTGTTCGCCATTTTTCTTCATTTCTCCGATCATGTTTCCTAGTTGACCCAGGATTCCTGCTTTGACTGGGTTTCCTAGTCGGACCAGGAAAACTTCATTTATTCAGCTCATTTTTGTAGCCCTCGTGCCTTGCCTCTATCATTTCCAACATTCCATTGCTTCTCATGTGCATTTAAGCTCATTTCTTCTCCATTTGCTCCAATGTACCTAAAAATAGAAACTTTATTAAAATTGATTTATTTAAGGAAATAACTAAGTAAAATATGAGGAAATAACTATTCCAACATCGCATTAAAATGCTCCTATCAGTGTTTGCTTTGAGAATATCAAATAATTAACCTCGAAAACTCATACAAGCTACCTTTTTACAAGTTAACAACCTTAGCCCTTTGGAAGTTAAAGATCATGAGGATGGTATTAACAATTGTGGTAGTGAATGGCTTGATTGATTATAGAATTTTAACAAACAAAACAAAACAAATAAAGTAAGCAAATAAAAATAGAGACTTTGATCTAAGAGAGAAATAGAGAGCTTAGGCATCGTACCTAACCTTACTCATGCACACAATGTAAACCAAATTTAATGGAACAACATTTTTTTGATAAATTTCTCCTTAGTGCTTTGATGAAGCTACTGAAACCAACTAGTCATGCAATTTAACAATCTATTCCAAAGCAAAGCTAAATTACACAGCCTTGATTGAAGTATTTTATGCAACGTTTTAAGTGTTTATCATTCCACATTATGCTAAGTTATTAGCTTAACATTATCATTACTAACTTAGTTTAGTGTTCATAGGTACATTGGAACAAATGACGAAGGAAATGAGCTAAAGAGGACGTGAGATGCAAGAAATGAAACACAAGAGGCAAATGAGGCACATAATTGATGAGAAATGAAGAGATGGAGCATTCTTGATCCTCCCAAGAAAATGAGTCCTTGTTGGATTAGGATTCCTAATCGGACTCGAACTGAAACTCCACGAGTCCTACTCTAATTAGGACCTTGTTCCATGAGGAGTACTTAAGAAGGTTCCGGAATGCTGCGGCAAAGAAGTTCTAATTTGACTAGGAAACCTGATATCATAAGGAGTCTGATGACACGAGGATACCTAAGTGGACTACAAGAGCCAAGAACATTCAAGAAGCATCTAGAAGAAGTCCAAAACGTCCTAGACAAATATGATATGGATTGGAAGTCATTTTTGACAAGGAAAGATGAATAAAGATCAAAGTTAGAGTCTTTATTGGACACAGATTGATTTTGGACGAACTTCCAAGGATTTTTTTGGATAATGACATCTGAATCTTACCCTGAATGAATCTAGACCAACTTTCGGCCAAGAGGGGAGTCTTAGATATAATGTTGGATGGCAAAGGATAGATTCAAGGACTTGAATTCTTTTAAATGATGCAGATAAGTGACATGACTTTGTTTCATTTGTTGCTGCACAAATGGACCAATAATAAAATTCATATGAAACAGAGATTGGCTTGGAGACGTCTACATCAATATGTCACCTATGTGTTAACGTGTGTGACCGAGAGGTCTAATTAACGTTAGAGAAGGAAATGTTAGTGTTAGCTTGAACATGAGAAGTATAGTGGTTAATTTCCCGCCTTAGTAGGAGACTACATCCACTATAAAGTTTTAACTAGTGTTTGGGCCTTGCGGCCCAATAGGATTACAGGAGTTGTAATAGAGTGGGAATCTAAGTGGGAAGAGTAGTCCCTTTTATAAGGAAGTGTTAGGTCCATAATTTATTCTCCTAATCTTGCACTTTTGCTTAACGTTTGTGGTGATTTATATATATTTATTATATTGTCCTTATTGGGCAAGGAAATTAAGGAGAAGCATGGAAATTGAGAAGAGTCGATCGTTAGTGTGGATGATTTGGAAGATATGATCGTAGGGCATGTATAGGCACTAAAATGTCAACCTTAGCATATTTTCCTACTCCGGCTAGGAGAAACTGAGCTAGATAAGGGAGGGATGGAAGTCAGAACAAAAAAACTCCAAATGAGTTGAAAACTTATAGATCCATTCTAAACATCGTAAGAATCATTTCTTATGAAGAGTACAAGAGTTAGTTCGAAATGGAAGGTCTTCGAAAGATCGGTGCAAGTTTCTGCACTATAAGACGAAAACTGTAAAACCGGATCTGTGCAGATTCCGGCAGCATTTTCTGCTAGACCACAGTAAAACTAGGCCCTAAAATTTTACAAGAATGACCTACACTCGTGGAGGAACATTTGTTATTAAGAAAGCAAAGGCCAATTCTGAAGTCTTGATGGAGATCTAATTGAAGGAATAAATGAGAAAAAAATATGCTCAAACTGACAAAAATCCGGCCAGATTCCGGCCACTTTCTGGCATGGCAGGTACGATGGTTAACATGAAAGGGTAGTAGGTCAATGCTTGGAGGGAAAGATGATTAGGGTTTTGAATGTCAAAAGAGAAGATGACAAGCTCATGTGCTTTATGTTGACCCTTGCCTCTTTAGCCAATTACCCACTTGCCCTTACTTTTCCATCTCTACAAAAATATCTTAGGGTATCAAGGTAATTAGAAAGTCATGCCAAGGAACTAGATCCACATTTTATGCTTACACATTTGTCCATTACATCCAACCATCCATTCTTTTGATCTCCACCCTTCATTTCAAGTTCCCTAGGCTTATAAATACCCCCTCCACCATTATGAACAAAATTTTTTTTTTGGTTGAACAGGAAGTTCCATTAAAGGACATGCCCAGAGTGCCTAAGAAAAAGGCCCAAACCGACAAACATACAAGGAAGAAAAGAGTTGACATCTCCACCTAATTCGAACCAAACCAGGTAACTGAGAGTGAACTGAACAAAAGCAAAATAAAAACCAGCTGACTCTGAGCTTTGAAGAGGAGGACATGGAAGGCCATCAGTCTTCCGTACTCGAAGTAATGATGGTGGTGGCATGTTTGCCCATCTGTTTAGACCCACCGTCCCTTTGGCAAGCGAAGCCGCAGTGTGACCGACTGTGTTCGCTTCTCGGGGGATCTAATCCGAGCAAACCTCAAAAAACTGGAGGCTTCTTCTTCTAATCTCTTCAATTAAAGGGTAAGTCTCCCAATCTCTACTCTTGTTCTTTGATTTGATATATGTAATTACTCCTAAAGAGTCCGATTCAACTATTACCTTGGAGAAATTGTGCTCCAAAGCAATATTGATGCCATCCAAAACGACCTTTGCTTCTGCAATAGGAACTGTAGATGCCTCTACTAGCAAGCTAGTTTGCTATCTCACCAAGCATAATTAACACCCACTTTGGGACATCCACAAGACATGGCAAGGCCCAACCGCGACATCCATTGTGTAGCCCTATGTTCAAGCTACGCCACGGTATCCGGAAGTCGCAAATCCGACGCCGGGAAGCCACCTTTCCGCCCTTGCCAAGATGCCTCCACAACATGGCTTTCTACATGCTTCTTGGACTAGCTAGAATTGTGTGGTTGCTTGTCCCACATCGAAAACCATGTAAAGGAAGAGCATTCCTTCACCTATAAAAGGAACTCTCCTCCCACTTAGATAGACATTCAACAACCAACTCCATCACATTACATCTTTTGTAATCCTCTTGAGCCGCAAGGCTCAACACACATAGTTAAACATTCAAGTGGACGTAGTCTCCCGCTAAGGCGGAGACGAACCACTATACGTCTCGTGTCAATCTCTCTCTCTCTCTCTCTCTCTCTCTCACTTAAGCTAACTAGAGATCCCACGGATCACTAACGTTAACAGGAACAGAGTTGCAGCAAATCGATCTAGCAGAGCCTCCCATCACAGCACATTGGTGATTCAGGATCATCACTCCTAAACCACAAACAGAGGAGGAACCAGACCATGCTGCATTGCAATTGATTTTTACGAACCTAGGAGGGGGAGGGATCCATCTGGATGATTGAGCAGGGGGTTGAAGCGGAGTGACTGAGTTCAAGCTTCTTGTTCCCCAATATTCAAACGCCAAATTTGCTCCACTTCTGATAATCAACAGAGGAGTCAGCGGCTTCTTTTGGTAAATAAAGCCACACCTTGTAGTCCAAATCTTCCAACAATAGAGGATCAAGGTAAGAAATTAAGTTCTTTTTTTTGTTGTTGTAGAAACTAAATTGTAAGAACTCAATAGCCAATCATCAATTGTTGTGACATTTCTTTTCTCAATTCTGATACCAAGAGGTGACCCAAACCATATCAGATCAACCCAAGAGCATAGAAGTAGGTTATGTTCAATAGATTCATCATGATCACCGCAAATCGGACAAAGAAGTGATGAGGAGATTTTCCTTCTATACAAATTTAGAACGGAAGGAATGGCCACAGATATAGCTCTCCAAAGAAAATCTTTAACTTTTAGAAGCGTATCCATTTTCCGTATCACTTTCCATACACTTCTGTCCTCTATGTGTGATGTGTGACTTGAACTAGGGAGGGCTCTGTGTTTTTGGAGTGCAACCAATGATATCCATATCTAACTGTATAGGTACCATTTTTGTTCCAGGGCCATATAAGGCGATCAAAACCTTCACCATCACCAATAGGTGAAGATAGAATTAGATTGATCTCCCTTGGTTGAAGTAGGTGCAAAATATGGTCAAGAGACCAAGTCAGGGTATCCCAATCAATCAATGAGCGGACTCGATCCATGTAGTTTATGGGACCATTATGGCCAGATGAAATAGGGCCAATATAGGGAGGAGGAAGCCAGTTGTCCTTCCAAATGTTGATCGACTAACCCATTCATAACCTGCCAAGTAGAACCTTTTAGAATGATGTCCTTAGCTTCAATCAAACTAGACTAGCCCCATGTGGCTCTGTACCCCTTTGTAGCATCTTTAAACTCGCAGTTGGGGAAGTACCGGGCTTTGAGAACTCTTGCCCATAAAGACTGTGGGTCCTGAATTAACCACCAGCATTGTTTTGCTAGTAAAGCCATATTGAAATCCTGTAAATCCCTGAAACCCATACCCCCATCATCTTTTGCAAGAACAAGGGACCCCCAATTTTTCCAATGAATCTTGTTGTACTGTCATTAGATCCCCACCTGAAATTTCCAAGCAGCGAGTTAATGTCATTTCAAATATTGGCTGGGAATTTAAAGCAAGCCATCGGATAAGATGGTATAGTAGTGGCAACTGACTTGATTAGTGTCTCTATTCTAGCCATAGACAAGGAACTCTGTTTCCAGCCCTCTATCTTCCTGCTAATTCTATCTTTGATGTAGCCAAGAGCCTCTTTTTTTGACCTCCCCCAAATTGTTGGGAGTCCGAGGTAGATACCCAGATTATCCACAACATTGATGCTTAGGAGTTCACACATTAACCTGCTCATATGATTTGGTGTGTTAGGTGAGAAGTACGAACTTGACTTGTCAAGGTTGATCTTTTGTCCCGAAGCCTCACAGTACTCAATCAATAAGGCATTAAGTTGAGAGCAGTTGTGTAGAGTAGCATTCAAAAAGAAAAGGGTGTCGTTCGCAAAGAATAGATGTAAGACTACCGAACAGTTCCTGCTTAGTTTAACACTCTTAATTGCTCAGATAGAAACAACCTTGGTAAGTCTAAGAGAGAGGACCTCGCTGACACAGAGGAATAGATAAGGCGATAGAGGATTGCTTTAAGCAATCTGAACCCCTGCTGGGCTTGAAAAAAGGACTTGCTTTACCATTCAAAACTATCGAAAATGATACAGTTACCAGTGCAACCCAAGAGCCAGAGAACCCAAAACATAGAAGTGCAGCCTCCCACAGAAGTAACACAATTCATTACCAATGCAATCCATTATGAACGAATTAGACTCTCTTCTCTCCCATTTTGTTAAGTGTGCAGTTTTAGTTTCTCTCTTCTTTTAGCTTAGGTTCTTTCCATAGTTCATAGATTTGAGTTTTGGTGTAAGAAATGGTTGTGAATGGTTGGGGGTTTTATCAAAACCATACCCACTTCACTTTCTCTTCATTCTCTACTCTTATTTCATATCTCAAGTCTTGTTCTTCATAGATTATGTGGACTTTTATGGTGATCATGGTGTTCTTACCTTGTTAGGACCCATTAACACCATACTTGGAAGCATGCATTTCCTTACCTTGTGCTACATCTTGGTGGGTGATAGAGCATCTTAGATGGTTTGGTATTTTTAATACCAAAATTGTGGTAATCTCCTTCTCTCCTTGTACTTTCCTCTCTTTTCCTTTGATGTAATAAGTTTATGGACGTCACGCCTCAAATTTTGAAGAAAGGAAATTCAAATCTGAAACGCAATAACTCAACAAATTGCTCAAATGCCTAGAATTTTTTTCATATAAACTAAGCAACAAAATAAACTAAGTCCACAAATGTCAATACAAACTCGATCACTACAGTCAGATATTACACCACCAAGTGTTTACGTACATAAACTCAAAAGCATCAAAGTAAAATGTAAATGCTCACTAAGAGCATACTACAAACAGCAATACAATAAGAAAATAGGCTCTGACCTAACACTGCTGCAACTACACGCCGTGCTCTCAACCCTAGTTGTCCTGACCTGCAGGAATAACCCCTACACCATAGAATAGTACACTGGGTTGCAACAACAAACCAGGTAAGCTTTTTAAGATTGTAAGAGTAAACTCAAATAAAATGACTCAAACAACACATGCTTAGCAATTTCTCAACTCAAGAATAAATTAAAACAACCAAAATCAACTCCGGAAATTAGTAAGTACCCAAGTCCCTCATGGACAATAAAAGGAAGAAAACACTTGAAACTCTATTTTGAAAACGTGTACTCATGACTGCAATAACATACAGTTACCCCCCATGACAGTACATTGGCAGAAGACAAACTAGAGCTCTAACTGAATCGTAACTAATCACCAGACCAAAGGCTTGGTATCTCGATATACTTGCCTCAGTCACTAGTGTGACACCATGTCTACTCAAACCAGAAAACATTTAAAAAGTCTCACATGATTGAAAATGTTGCCCCCACAATTCAAGGTACTCTTTCAACACAATATAAATCACCATCTCAATATATATTGTTTCCCGCAAAGATAAAATCACAAAACACTATCATGAATAAAATCATAAATATTTTACTCACCACAATACCACACTATCAAGATATATATTTCACGTATACACACACACACACACACACATCCACTCAGGAATGCCACTAATACCAACAATAGCTCACAATCGCAAAACTCGAGAAAAATCGTTCTTATAATAAAATCGCATTTTAACTTACCTACGAACTGTAGACGATCAAGTTCATATAATTTAAAACAAATATTTATTTCAGAAAATGATTTCACCATTTAGCAAATAATCCAAAACAATAAGTGAACTCCGTTCATAAATGAACCTCGTAACATTTACTCACCTCTAAATCTCGTTGGGTCTTCTCTCACAGCCGAGATAAAGTACAGAACACTCTCCATCAATCACCTAAGTAAAATAAGAACTTAACTTAGTACACGATTAAAACTAAAGCGGTTACGGTTCAAACCGACCACTTGAATAAAAAACTGAAGATTTCGTCAATCGAGACAAAACTTTCACTGAGACCTCCCAAGGTCTTCAGAACACTTCTAGGATCAATTTCTCAAAATTATACACAAGCGGGGTTGTATCATTTTAGGAGACACACAAGCGAGCCAACATCTTTTTGTATTTTCCAAAAAATTTCAAATTTTATGGATTTTTCAACAAGGAGTTTAAGAAGTTTGCTAGGAATTTCAATTTTATGCATAATTTTTACAAGTTTAAGAAGTTTGACTCCAATAAGAAATCGTAAACCAAAGTCTAGACGTGCGGCCCATGGGTTTTAGTTTTAATACAAGTCTCCCTTCTCTATCTTGTGGTAACTTTTTTCACACAGAGCGAGGTAGTAGAGGAACGATTTTGGCGGGGCTCAAGGCCCACTTGAAAACACTTCTCGTATCCAATCAGCCTAGACATCCTGTGCTACTAAGTGCACCTACTTGATAAAGAAGAGTTGAATGACAAGTATTAACAAAAGAATCCTTTAACTAGTCCGTTATGTTCCACAACAGCTTACCAAAATCGAAATTCCTAATGGCGTGAATTTTATCATGATTTTTCAATCCCTGGAAACAGCGCAAAAAATTGATACACTCAAAGCAAGCACACAATTTAAACCCTAAAAAATGTCAAACATTTGTATAGAGTAAGCAGGGATCGTTTAAACCGGGGATTGAGAGTACTCACATAAAACACACAAAAATATTACAATTTGTACAAGTACAACAACGAAAATCAAAGAAGTATTTATATACAAGTATCTCGAAATTTACAAGAATTTGAATCCTACACGAACACATAATCCAAATTAGACACAGATTAGGAATCCTAAACCAAAGCAGATAAGGAATACAAACCAGAGTCAAACTAGGAATCCTATTCACACAAGGAATACTAATTATATACAAAGTAGGTAACCAAATTCAAAAAGAAAACAAATTCTAAACTAATACAAACTAGAAAACCAAATCAAACATGAAAATAAACACAAATCTTAAAAAAAAAACAAACTACACAAAACTAACTCTAACACATAAGCAAAATGTAAAACTAAAGAAACCAAAAACAGATTATTTACGATTTTATTAACACGAGATCAGATTATGATTTATGTTTTTTAACAACCCAGACAACCCAAAACAAGAACACGAAAACAAAGATCAAACAAAGGGGGTTCTAGGGTTTTGAAATGCAAAATTTCAGAAAACAAAAACAATAAAAATGATTTAGGGTTTTGAAAGATGAATGGATGAAACGTTGGAAACAATTTCTACACCACTAAACCATGCTCAATTCGTTAAATGCATCCTTAATCCTATAATAATCGCCATGAGAAGTTATCAACCAAGTAACAAAGTTAAAAGCAAACAATGTCCCTTATTTTACTTTCCTTTAAACAATTGATTTAGCAAAGCACTCAATCAATATAATTCGAAAACATGCATCACAAGATCAAAGCAATCATGCAAAAATTAGATTTTGAATCATTAAGAACATGTGAAGGTTTGGTTGATAATTATGCTAATCCAAGTACACAAAGCATGTCAATTCAATAGCACAAACAATCTGATTTCAACTCTTGTCCAAAGCCTTTACTACTTTTTCGAATTCGGATTACAAAGCATAAACCTAATTACTAGCTCCAATTACATGCAATCACTCTAGGTTCGAACCAAAGAACAAGAACATGTAAATGTTTTCTTTAAAACAAAATTAGATTATATTTTCATGAAATCGCAAAAAGCAAAGATCAAGAACACATAAACATGAATTTCACATAGAATAGGGCTTCAAAATTGCCTCCAAAATCAGATTAGTTTCTCATAGTTTTGGTTTGCACAAAAGAAAATCAAAAGCAGAATTTTCAATTACAATTGCACAAAACCTTGAAGAATATATGAAGATGGTGATATGAACAACCCTTGATGATGTCCCAAAGATCCAAAACAGCTCCAAGGTGGCGGCACAAGGTGGTGATCACGGCAAAAGATGAAGGTGGCTACGGCTTTGCTTTTTGAAGATGTAAAAATCTGAAACTAGCACTATGCTAATAACCTCATTAGATGAAAGAGCTCAGACGACAGACAGGTTGGTTTCTGTCGTCTGATATATTTTAACGATAGACAGTGTAAAAACTGTCGTCTAAATATAGCAACATACCATACAAAGTTAGTTTTTAGAATTAAGTTTGTTTTTGTACATACATGTACATTTGCAAGCATAATTAGCTATAATGGGCCACGCTCATTGTACTGCTAAAGGTACTAATTCCAACCAAAGGAATGACATACAGGTACACAGCCAGGCGGGCTACAACCTCAGCGTCGGATCACCCCCAGATCACCGCCGACGCGCCGCCATGCGCCGTTCTAAAATGGCATCAGTAGCTCCCAGAGCTGGGAACTGAAACATTTCAGTCCCACATCGAAAACAAAGAGAAGAACCTCCTCTCTCCTCATTAATGACGCATTCATTACTTACCTACTGTTACTTTGTCAACATAAATACATTGACTAACTTAGGCATCGGAGAGTTGAAGACCGCCCAGCGCGGTCTCCCTCTGACGCCCTTTGTATTTTACTTGACAGGTAGCGGAGGCTTTGAGAGCATCACAAGTATCGATCCGCCCACCGGATCAGCGTTAACAAAGGTTCAGCTACCGCCGAACTTTTAGACATTAACATTGGCGCCGTCTGTGGGAACCCTTGAACAAAAGGTCATCCCACCACAATCACCATGACTAACGGTAGCAGGGGGAAACGCTGAAGAGCAGGCAGACCATTCCGCCATCCCCCAGCCCTCCGACCCAGTGGTAGGCGTTAACCGCGCAATATTCACAACCCCGGCCAACCCCGGCGTTGAGGCAAATCCAAGCAGCAGCCGCCCGCCGGGCCAAGATCTCATCACTATGTACGAGCTAGCACTGGCGGATCTTCATAAGGCAAACAGAGAACGTGAGGAGGAGCGCAAGGAGAAGGCTGAGGCCCAAAGACAGTTGGCTACGCTGATGTCACGTTTTGATGAACTGAAGAGGACGCTGGAAGCTACCGCCAATCCAGCGCAAAGCGAACAGTCACGTAGCACCAGGCGTAGTCGACCCGGCACTGGCACATTGGTACCAGGGCCAGTCATACAGATGCAGGTACCGCTGGACCCACCTGAGTTATTGGGGATGGAACCACCGCCCATCCCCCAACTAATGTTAGAGCAGGAGGCGGAATCACTGCCGCACACCAACCGCTCGGAAGCTAGGGCAAGGACTGAAGGCAATCCGCCTGCGCCGAGGCGCAGGCAGGTCCTGCGGAATATTCAGGCTGATTTCGCCGGCGATGCAACCGCCCAGATATTGGAAAGGATGCAACAACTGGAGCAGAGGTTGATCCGGGCGGAGTCGGGCGCCCCGGCACCAACTCAGAATCCGCTTTTCGCTTCCAGACCTGGGCCCTTCACCACTGCGATTCTGCAAGCTATCAGACCAGCGTATGCAAAAACCCCAAAGATGTCGCATTACGGCGGAATGTCTGATCCCTTCGTCCACATGGACACCTTCAAGAAAGTCACCAACAACAAGGGATTTGACGACGCCACCCTGTGCCACTTGTTCAGCGAAACATTGGACGGTGAGGCAATGAGCTGGTTTTTCGAGTGTCCGCCAGGGTCCATTGACTCATTCCATGCACTATCACACGCCTTCCTCTCTCGGTTCATCCTATTGTCCGCCGGACATCACAACACAAGTCAGCTGTTCGGCGTCAAGCAAGGGGCGGACGAATCACTGAAGGCCTTCGTCACAAGGTGGCGGGCGGCAGCGTCTCAGTGCCGTGACCTAGACAAAACAATGGCATTGGCGGCCTTCAAGAAGGGACTCCTCAAGGGGCCATTCCTCTATCACCTCAACTACAATCATCCTAATGCGGCATATGAACACGTCATGAGTGAGTCGGTCATCCATGCCCAGGCGGAATTCCTCACATACGGAGAAACCCCACCGCCACCAGCAACTCCAACAAAGTCAACACAGCCATCCTCCAGTCATCAGGAAACCGCTAACAAGATCCCTTCAGCACCTCCAACTGACAAGAAGAGGGAGTGGCAGCAGGGCCACCACCAGAACAAGCGGCAGAGGGACCAGCATTACAACAAGGGCAACCGCCCAACCCATGGGGATAACCACAACAAGCAGGCGGAGTCCTCGCAGCGGTATGCAGTGTTCACGGTCCTCACGGCCTCGTATGAGGACATCTACAATCAGTGCAAGGATCAGATCCCACCGCCACCCCCTCCAAAGTACCCAAAAACGGGCAAACCCAGGAACACCGGCAAGTGGTGCAAATACCACGAGGACAGCGGCCACAATACCAACAGCTGCAATGCTCTCAAAACGGCCATTGAGACCTTGTACCGTGACGGCAAGTTGGAGCAGTTCAAGGTGCGCCAACCGCCACCTGTGATCGCCAATATTGAGACTTTGGGCCGTATCAACACCATCGACGGCGGTGCCCCAATCACTGGCATGTCCCACAGGGCAAGGAAGCGCTATGCACACGCTAATCACCCAAAGGAAGTCTGCAACATCCGCTACGAAAGATCCGCCAAACTCCCAAGATCAGGTTGGGAACCTATTACTTTCTCAGAGGAGGAGGAGCGCGGAGTGCATTTATTCCATGACGACCCATTCTTGGTCGACGCCATTCTTGGCAGATTTTCAGTGGGGAGAATCTTGGTGGATAGCGGGTCCGCTGTCAACGTCATCTTCAGCGGTTGCTACGACCACCTCAAGCGGAACAAGAAACTACTCCAAGATCACGAGCCGCTGCTCAGCTTCTCCGGCGACATCACACAACCGCTGGGGTCGGATTACATGCGACTGGTTATTAGCACTAGTCCATGCATGGCGGAGGTGCCTACGGAATTCATTATTGTCAATTGTTTCAGTTCGTACAACGCCATCATTGGTCGACCAGCGCTTAACAAGCTCAAGTGCATCATTGCCGGGTACATGCTTCTCATAAAGTTCCCCAGGCCCAACGGCACGGGCTGTGTGAGGGGAAGCCAGCAGCTAGCACGAGAATGTTATTCAACGACTATAGCGCGGTCAACGCGCCGCCATGAAATTCTGACGGTGGGTAATCAGACACCGCCACCAAACATCTTTGAGGATCCTAGGGATGAGGAGAAGAAGTATGTCAAGAAGGAGCCGGTCAACCCGGAGACGTCGTTGAAAGTTGTCTGCATCTCGGACGAGCACCCTGAGCGGACGGTCCGCATAGGCGCCCAGCTAGACCCAGAGGTAGCGGCGGAGCTCACTCAATTCCTGCGTGACAATGATGCCGTCTTTGCGTGGTCATACGCGGACATGCCAAGTATCTCTCCTGATATCATCACACACAAGTTGACCATCAAACCATCTTTTTATCCCATCAAACAGAAGCGGAGGGCCTTTGATGAGGAAAAATACCGGGCAATTGGAGAGGAGGTTGCCAAGCTACAGGGCATTGGGTTCATCCGCCAAGTCATCTACCCCCAGTGGATTTCTAACTTGGTCATGGTTAAGAAGCCCAGCGGAAAGTGGAGGATGTGTGTCGACTTCAAAAATCTCAACAAGGCATGCCCAAAAGACAGTTTCCCACTACCTCGCATTGATCAACTGGTTGACGCCACCGCCGGGCACGAGCTCCTCAGCATGATGGACGCTTTCTCCGGATATAATCAGATCAAGATGCATCCCGGCGACCAGGAATGCACCACCTTCACCACCGACAAAGGCCTCTACTGCTACAATGTCATGCCTTTCGGTCTAAAGAACGCCGGTGCAACTTATCAGCGGTTGATGAACGCCATGTTCGCTGAGCATCTGGGTAAAATCATCGAGGTCTACGTGGACGACATGCTAGTTAAGAGCATAAAGGCCAGCAGACATGTGGAAAACCTCAAGATCATAGTAACCATTCTCCTGGCCTATGGTATGCGCCTCAACCCAGAAAAATGTTTCTTTGGAGTCACCGCCAGCAAATTTCTGGGTTACATCGTCAGCGAGCGAGGCATCGAGGCTAACCCAGACAAGGTACAGGCCATCCTTAACCTGGCAGACCCCGAGTATAAGGTGGACGTCCAATGCCTCCAGGGCAAGTTAACCGCCCTTTCTCGATTCATCTCCAGACTCACTGATAGGTGTGCCCCATTCTTCAAACTCCTCAAAACGACTCACAAGAAAGTCATCAACTGGAACCCAGAGTGTCAGGCGGCGTTCCAGGGCCTAAAGGAATACCTAGTGGCAGTCCCTCTCCTTTCTGTCCCTGTACAAGGAGAGACACTGTTCATCTACCTAGCAGTCTCGGTATCGGCAGTAAGCTGCGCCATTGTCCGGCGGGAGGGCCAAGACGAGCTCCCAGTGTTCTATGCCGGCAGAGGCATGAACGGAGCAGAAACAAGATATCCTCCCTTGGAGCAACTAGCCCTCGCACTCATCGTTGCCGCCAGGCGCCTCCGCCAATACTTTCAGGCTCACACGATCCATGTGTTAACCAATCAACCGCTGAGGCAAGTGATGCAGAACCCTGAACACTAGGGGCACCTCAGCAAGTGGGCCATTGAGCTCAGCGAGTTCGACATAGACTACAAGCCAAGAACCGCCATGAAGGGCCAGGCAGTGGCGGACTTCATCGCTGAACTCACCGAGCGTCAGCCAGAACCCGGTACCGAGATAGAGCCCGGAACAGAAATGGTAACCGCTGAGGAAGCAACTACCCCACACTCGGATTGGAACCTGAATGTGGACGGCTCCGCTAGCGCCAAGGCCAGTGGCGCCGGAGTCATCTTAACAGGACCCGGGGGACTGAACGCGGAATACGCGTTGAAATTCAACTTCAAAGCTTCAAACAATATGGCGGAGTACGAAGCACTCATCGCCGGCCTACTCCTTGCCATAGACTCAGGTGCTGACAGCGTCAACATATTCAGCGATTCTCAATTAGTCGTTAACCAAGTCAACGACAGCTTCCAAGCCAAGGACCAGCAGTTAGCGGCATATTTGGGGTACGTCAAGACGCTGCTCAAAAAATTCAAATTTCACACCATCACACAAATCCCCAGGGAAAAGAACGCCAAGGCTGATTCCTTGGCAAGACTGGCAAGACTGGCAACCGCCCAGCCACATCAGAGTCCAGCGGACACAAGAGTGGAGTGCCTTGACAGGCCAAGTATCACAAAAACCCTGGCAGAGATCTTCAACATTGAGGTCAGTCTCAGCTGGATGGACGAGATCATTGCATAAAAGCGCAGCGGCACATTGCCGGAGGATAAGATCCAGGCGAGACAGCTCAAACGGAGAGCAACCCGCTATAACATCCAGAATGGCAAGCTTTACCGCCAGGGATTCACCCATCCCAACCTCCGCTGTCTAACCCCAGAGGAGGGAAAGGTCGTCCTAGAGGAAATCCATGGCGGAGAATGTGGAAACCACTCAGGCGCCAGATCCTTGGCCAACCGCACAATGCGACAGGGCTACTTCTGGCCCACACTTGGTGATGACGCCCGGCGGATTTCGAGGTCTTGCCACAAATGCCAACAGTTTGCAGATCTCCCACATGCACCGGCAGAACCGCTGTCAATCATCATCGGCCCATGGATTCACTCCACGTGGGGCCTCGATTTGATGGGAAAGTTCCAAACCGCCAAGGGCCAGTTTAAGTACATCATTGTTGCCATCGACTATAACAGCAAGTGGATAGAGGCAGAGCCACTGACGGCAATAACTACCGCCAAGGTAATTCACTTCCTCTGGAAGAACATCTACTGTCGCTATGGTGTCCCACATACAATCATTACAGACAACGGCACGCAGTTCCACAACAAGGAACTCATCTCCTTTACCGCCAACTTGGGCACTAAGTTGAGTTTTGCATCTGTCGCCCATCCCCAAACCAACGGCCAGGTTGAAGCACCAAACAAGATAATCAAGAGGTTGCTAAAAAAGAAACTCGACGACGCCAAGGGTTTGTGGGCAGAGAAACTTCCAGAGGTTCTATGGGCCATCCGGACAACTCCAACCGCTGCCACCGACGAAACACCCTTTTGTATGATGTTCGGAACAGAAGCTGTCCTACCTATTGAGGTCACTCAGACTACCGCTAGGGACGAAGGCTACTGCCCAGAGACAAACAACGACGGCATCAACCTGGACAGGGACCTCCTAGAAGAAAAACGACAAAAGGCCCACTTGCACAACTTACAAAACAAGCAGCGGGTATCGCGTTTCTACAACGCCAGAGTCAAGGCTCGGAACCTCCAACTGGGGGACTGGGTAATGAAGGAAGTCATTCCACCGCCAACAAAACTCCGCCCAACTTGGGAAGGTCCATATAAAATTGTGGAAGTCGTTAGCCCAGGCACCTTCTACTTAAGGGGCAAGGATGGCGTCACAACGACCCACCCTTGGAATACCGAACACCTTCGGTATTACTACAAATAGTCATGCCGCTACCCAGGAGCATCTTGACTTAGCTAAATTTTTGTTCAATATTTAGCTAAGGGAAGCTACCCAACGGGTACTACCCCACTTTTGTACACGCTGATCAATCAGCTATCAATGAAACGAGGAATTATTTAAACCATTGTTACCAAGTCTAGCACCGAGGGCAACTGGCAACGCCAGCAATCGTCAGCGGACCACGTCCGCTACGTGGTGCACTTGGACCAATCTTAATTCCTTTAATGTTTCATTGATTGACAAAAGAAAACCCTAACTCAAAGTACTAGCGGTACAAACACATCATAACAAACGCAAATTCAAAAACTTCATTCAATTTCGAAATATTTGTTACAAGTTGTTATGCCTCAGCGGCTACAAAAGAAAAAGAAAGAAAATATAGTAAAGATTCCAGCATCAGGGGTTGCCCTCGGCATCTTCTGCTTCAGCATGCGGTGGTGGGATTGCGCGGCTCGTTTGATCTGACCCTCGGGCTGTGGGACTTGGGGTCTCTATTGTGCCGTCCTCCCGGGTGTGCGCCGCCAGGAAGCCAGCACGTGACACCTCCGACTGGGTAGGAGGAGGAGTCTGCTGAGACCCTTCCGCCGGGCGTGCGCCACTTTCTCCACTGCCTGAGCGGGCACCTTCCGCGGGGGCAGATACGACACCTTTCTCCGGCGGGGCACTCTTAGCCGGCGGCACATCGGGCTGAGACGCTTTTGCGAAGTCGATAGCGCCCTTCCGCTTCAGCAGTTTCACGTTCGCTAGGGCCCCAGCCTTCGCCGACTCGGTTAGGGCCTTCTTGTACTCTACCGACTGTTTGAATGCCTCAACAGCGGCGGCCGCGACGTTATTCCCTTCAACCCTCAGGAGGGCAACCTGACCCTCCAGCCGCTTCATCTCCGTTATTTTGGCGGCGGACTCCCGCTGCACGATAATGAGCTTCTTATCCTTAGCGGCTACCCGCTCCTGCAGCAGGGCGATGTCCTGCTCCAACTTGGAGACGCGTTCATTCCTCTCCAAGTCCCGCTGGATGGCCATCGTCAGCTTGCCGAGGGCGTCCGCGGCGTCACAATCCGCCTTTGCCAGACGCCGTTCCACCTCCGCCAGCTTCTCCCTCGCCTCCACCAGCTCCCTCTGGAGACTTTGGATTTCCTCCCTGAGCTCCCCTTCGACCAGAGGCTGCTTTGACGCCGCGTGGAACATGTCGTGCAGCCCTGCGGATATTTGACCAAACGCCGAGCTGTAGGGCGACTGGTCAATCGCCGTGGGCCGCGAGATCCCCGCTAGGCCGCCGAACCCTAGCCTTTCGCAGAGATGGAAGAGGAACTCCCACTCACCATCCGTCATAAACTCCGCATACGCGGCAAATGAGTCCAAGTCACTGGCGGCGGGCGCCTCTCCCTCCACCACGGCAGCTTTCGACGGGGCTCGACGGGCCTTCTTCTGCTGACGGACCCCGATTGTCTCCACATTCTTCCCCTCTTCCTCGTCGGGAGAGTCAATCTGCCGGCGCTTTCTCTCCAGCGCCCTTGGATTACAGGCAGCGGCCCTCATGTCCTTCGCCGGTGGCTCCTCCCTTGGCGTGGTGACTGTCTCCGCCGGCGGCACCATTGTTTCTTTATGGGGACCGCGCCTGTTGGCGGGTACCCTCTCCTTCTGAGAAGCCGCTGCTGCGGCCCCCTTTTTCCCGCCAGCCACTGAAGCCCCCGCCTGAACGACAGGCAGGCCGTCGTCACCAAGATGGGAGTGGTGCGGCATCGGCAGCACCACCGGAACCTCGGACTGGCTCAGCGCCAGTGTCTCGGGGTTCACCACAGTCTTCTGGGCCGCCAGCCCCTCGGCGTACATAGTCTCCAGGAAGTTATCTACCTCCGCACGGTCCATTGCTTTTTCAAAAGCGTCGCGACTCGCTTTGTTACCCGGCGGAGTTTCTAAAAATAAAAAAATAAAAAACCTGTCAGCCTGGGTTATTTATTACAAAAAAAAACAGTATGGCGGAGATTTCTTACCAACGGAGCGAGTTAGCCGCTGGTCGACCAATAGCTCCCAACCGGTCAGAAGTCGAAAGTCCAGCAGGTTGCGATTCCGCCAGCAACCTCTGATCCGTGCTACGCGACACTCTTCTTCGCGCGTTAGGTTATACCGCAGTCCCGCTGCACAAACACTAGTCGTTAGTAAAGGTACAAGTCAGCAAGTACAAGAAGTCGCCAACTACGTTTAGCGGAAACCGGTTAACAACCTCGGATATGTTGGAACTCCGACTTAATCCTAAATGTCGGCTCTCCCTCGTTGGACCCAGCTTGGTACTCCCACCCTTCCGTCGCAACGCAGAAGGTTCCCCGCCAGTAGGACATATAATCCCTTAGATTCTCTATCAGCTTGGGCGCTCCCTGGCGGCGGCTCAGGTTCACTTGCCCTCTGCAACCCTGGCGCTTCACTTGCTTTCCTTGTATAATTGAGATTCTATGCATTGTAATCCTCTATATAAAGATACCCCTGTTATCAATGAGAATACACAGCAATTTCCTCTCAATTTCTTATTCCCTAAAACAAGAATATATTTATCTTTTTTTTTTTTGGTCAAATAAAATATATTTACCTATTTAAAGTAAATAACAGCATAATAAATATGTTTCTAATAAAAAAATGTATATTAGATAAAAATATTGATACGGATTTCAATAGGAGAAATTGAAAGTCACCGTTGTAATAACAGTGTGCAAACAAAACATACGGATAAGGGTGTGGTCTATTAATTTTATATATTTTTATTTCATTTACTATTATCTTTTCTTAGATACATACTGATATTAGTATCTAATAAGTCACAATATTTTGATTTGTTACGGTTACGTGTATCTATTAGACAAATGAAACAGAAAATAACAAAGGGTGTCATTTGCTCTATCAAATGATACTGTTACAAAAGTATGTCTAATAAGGGGGTGGCTATTAATTTTATATATTTTTATTTCATTTACTATTATCTTTTCTTAGATACATACTGATATTAGTATCTAATAAGTCACAATATTTTGATTTGTTACGGTTACGTGTATCTATTAGACAAATGAAACAGAAAATAACAAAGGGTGTCATTTGCTCTATCAAATGATACTGTTACAAAAGTATGTCTAATAAGGGGGTGGCTAATAGCCAATTTTCTAGTAGTGAATGTGCTTGCAATGAGCTTGTTTAGTTTTTCTCGTTGGCAATTAACAAATCAAATCAACGTGCAATTCCAATAATTTTGCCTCGTGAAGCAATAAATGTTGATAGTTTAACTGAATGTCGACTTATTGGCATTGAGCGTTTATCTCGATGGAAATGAATGTGCAATTCCAGGTGGGAACTTCATGTGGACTACGAATCTAGCTAATCTAAAGGAATCTGTCATGCATCCACCCCACCCGTTTGATGCTTTCAACTATTTTTTAATCTAATCTCCCAAGTCCCAACCTCGTCTTCTTATAATGAATTTAGAACTATTTAATCAAGTACTGGGTGATGACAATTAAATCCACAATCACTTGAAGTATTATATATATATATATATATATATATATATATATATATATAGATCCTATCCAGAGCGGAGCTCCGCTTTGAAAATTTTCGTGTGAAGTTCGAGTTTTGGGTCACTTTTCGGTCGCATATCCACATCTCGACCGTTCAGTTTTTAGGTACTAGTGTATAGATCGTCTCTGCAAATTTTCAGCCAAAATGATGATCGTTAAGGCATTGATAACTGCCTTAAAGCTAGTACGGTTCAGATTGACAGATTCAGTTCGTCCATTGGTTTACGAGAGTTAGATACCTTAACG